>NC_071403.1:62068128-62693128 GCF_017976375.1 Cuculus canorus | reverse complement strand
TCATCAGGAATCTAAGGAACACTGAACTCCAAACAGTCATTTCAAATAAAATGGCTTCAACCCTCTGGAGTGTGTCCAGAGAAGATCAACGAAGCTAGTGAAGGGGCTGGAGAACAAGTCTTACAAGGAGCAGCTGAGGAAACTGAGGTTGTTTAGCCTGGAGAAAAGGAGGCTGAGACCTTATCACTGTCTACAACTACCTGAAAGGAGGTTGTAGCTAGGTGTTGGTCTCTTCTCCTAAGT
This sequence comes from Cuculus canorus, assembly GCF_017976375.1. NCBI lineage: Eukaryota > Metazoa > Chordata > Aves > Cuculiformes > Cuculidae > Cuculus > Cuculus canorus. Next base: position 62,692,885 of record NC_071403.1, on the reverse strand, counting down.
GACAGGTGATAGGATATGAGGGAATGGCCTCAAGTTGCACCAGGGGAGGTTCAGATTAGACATCAGAGTCAGACAGAAAGAGTTATTGGGCACCGGCAGAGGCTGCCCAGGGAAGGGTTGAGTCACCATCCCTGGAGGTATTTAAAAGACAGGTAGATGAGCTACTTAGGTATCTGATTTAGTAGTGGACACATACAGTTGGACTCAATGATCTGAAAGGTCTTTTCCAACCTAGAGATTCTATGGTTCTATGATTTTATGATTTTAATCTTACCTTGAAGGCACAGAGCTTGTCTGTGTGGGTGTCTTGCTGAAGATGCCCAGGGGAGATGAGGGAGCTGCTGTGCTGTTGTGGTAGCATGCAGGGATGCTTGCTCATGTCCTGTGCCGATGTGTGTGCAATGCCCTCTCTGGGAGCACCCAGAGGAGCAAATGGTGTGCTTTAGCACTGTAACACCATGGTGGGAGTTAGATGAATCTCTGTGCCACAGCAAATTCTCAGAGGCCATGCAGGATTATAATGGAAGATCATGGCTAAGAACTAAGCCTGGCAGTGCTGTGGTTCCAGGCATGTGGGAGATGGGAAGTGTCCAAAAAATGTCCTATAATCTTTCAGAAGTGGAAAATGCTGGAGCTGGTCAACTCACCTCCCTCTCTCCTTGCTGAATTTGTGTATTCTGCATATTTTTCCTCATACTCCAGCGCAAGGCACTTTCCCATCAGCTCATACTGTTATGTCACTCTCCAGTGGGTGAACTCAGTACGACCAGGAAAGGCTGAAGGAAAATGAGATGCAGCTGTGGTAACTGCATTAATATTCTCCTTCAATACAGTTGCTGTTGGAGAGCTCAGACTGTTACTTTGACTTTGTTCCTCCACGGAGCACGCTTACATCAAAGTGTCAATCTTATCTCCCTTTTGGTTCAGCCCACCTGCCCCTATGGAACAGCTTGTTCAATGTGCTTGCCTCCTCCCCAGTCACCCTCCATAACTCAGTCCGTAATGCAGTACATCTGGTAGGGACCACAGGGGACATTGTAACCTAAGAAGGGCTTGGACCTGCTGCTCAGTTATGTCATGTCTGAGTGTTGCTTGTTTGTGTATTTTCAGAAAACCCAGATGAAAGAATATCAGAAGAGTAAAAAAGGTTTTTCTCTATAAATTAATAGTGACCTCAAAGCTCCCATGGTGGAAAAACTGCTATGTGATGCAATGCCGGTAAAACAGAAGCAACCATAACTTCACAGAAAAAGCAGTGATATTCTGATTAATTGCTGTGTTTTCTGAGGTTTCAGTAAAAATGGCTGCTGATTATTTCTGAAACTTTTGATGACTGTCTTAGTGTATAACCCCTTCTTAACATCAGTTTGGCAAACAGAAAAAGAAGTATTTCATATGATATTCCACTTGCAGGGCCAAGTTCTGTCATCTATCTGCTTACAAAGCCTCTGTTAACTTGCCTTGGGATTTCTCCTTGCAGAATGATGGCAGGACGTGCTCCAGACCCAATATAAATGTAATGTATGAAATGTATGAACCAGTACATCTTCAGATGGAGAAAACGTGTGTGGAATTTCCCTGCGCTATGATGTGCGTATTTTATAGGCGACTGCATCCACAGTTAAGTACTGAAAAGAAGCACAGACATCTGTGGTTAGACATCAATTACTATTGCGGGACGGAAAAGAGGGAAACTGGAAGGCTTAGAATTTGTGCTTGATTGGTTTACTGAGAAACACAAGGCGAGAGAAAAGAAAACAGTTTAGGATAGAAAAGTAAGGAGGAGAAATTGGCATTGCTGGCAACACTGATGAAATATAATGTCCTTGCCAGAAGAGTATAAATAATGGGTTTCCTGATAGAAAATGTCAAGGCCAGTAGGGGAGAGAGTCTGAGGAAAATGTATCCATGTGGAAACTGAGTCTTATTTTGGCAGTGGCTGAAAATAACCATGAAGTCTGGAGCCTGTAAACCTGGGAATCCTGAAATTAATAATTTTCAGAGTTAACTGTTGGAGAGTGACAGCCCCATGAGGACCATTTGCTTTTCATGTCTTGCATATCCTTGCCTATTTTAAATCCTCAGACTCACTGCTGGCTGTATAACGTCTTGTGAAACAGTGGTTATCCAAGATAGCAGCCTTCATTTAAACAGCAGTCATGGAGACTGCAGGAAGTCCTAGTGAAAATGGGATGTTTGGTTACTGGCTCTGCTTTGGGTAGGTTTTACATTGCACACATCTCCATACTACGTGACCAATGCCTTTCTACATGCCACCATTACCTGTCCTGTGCTAGTCCTCTTTCCACAGGGAGGAATGTGTACCATATAGTACTATGTTTCAGTAGAGTTTCCTGCTTAAATCTATACTGAAGCTCTGGAGGTCTCTTGTCCAAAAACCTGCTCAAAGCATGGCTAGCTTAACAGTGAAATCAGGTTTTTCACGTCCTTCCTCAGGCACATTCTGCGTGTCTCCAAGGATGGAAATTTCACAGTTTCTCTGGGCTGTAGGCCTGCTTCATTAAGTAAGATGATCCCTCTTTATAACTTTAAATGATTGGTGCTGATCCAGGTTTTAGGCCTTTACAACAGAGGATGCTGTTCATTGCCTTTGGGGCAGGTTTGGGCTGCTTGAGTAGAAGTAGATGAAGGAAGATTTTCTTGGCCTGACAGCAAACCTCAGTATCAGCCCCAAGAAACTTGATCTAAAGAGGTTTCCACAAAGGCGAGCCTCAGGCTACCTGGCAGAGAAAGAGGCTCCTGCAGGGAATTGTTCAGAGCACCTCTGTGAAGCTCCTCCTTTGAAATGCCCTCAAGAAGTGCTGGTCTATCTTCATTGATAATGGCAGGAGTGCAGGAGAATTAACTTCCTCTTTGCTTCTGATGTACATCTTCTGTGCATTAACCTTTCTACCATTAAGCTTGAAAATTGCACCCTTTTTTCTTCATCTGGACAGAAAATTAAGGAGCTTAATGGGCAGAAAGGTGCCACTTAGGGGCACGATTCAACAGCTTGGGTTTGTACATAGTGATGATAATGCCGATGATTCAGCCTTTCAACTCCTTTTCCTGTGCATAGGTTGTGACTGTCCTTCAACAGACTTGGGACATTGTTGAGACTGTTATTCAATGTGTGGGAGTCTTAGTCTTATAAAGGGTTTTTCAGCCATCAAATGCATCCGCACATGCTAATGGAAAAGAAGACTGGGGATTGATTAAAAGACTTGCTACACTGTGTCAGACCTTGTAGTCAGACCTCAGTGGGTAGCAGAGGAAAGGGGTTCTAGGTGGGAAGTTTCCTAAAACTCCTTTCCCAGTGCCAGGAGCTGTAGTCTGAACAGTCAAGCAGCAATAACAGTAGACAGGAAAAGACAAAAATTAGCAGATGTCCAGACCAAGTATGACTCCATCACTTCTTCACCACACCTAGAAAAACATACCAGACACTTCCCCAGCTTTTTCCTTTCACACGCAAGCATGGTGCTCTGCTTGGTGATGCCACAGAGGAGGAGCCACGTGGTGCAGAGATCCCAGTTGGGTGCTGCCCAGCTGTAGTTCAGGCACCTCCACCCTGGGGAGGCTCTTGGCTGGGAGGATGTTGCAGAGGTGTTTCCTACATCCTGTTTCAACTTCATCTGTGCTTATTTTTTCTGGAAGATAGGGTTGGGCCCCCTATCTATTCATTTTGGAGGAAAAAGGTAATTTGAATCTAATGGAAGGACACTGCCACAGGATATTTAAATTTGTTCCTTTGCTTCGTGATGATATTCGAAGTTGTAATGAAAAATCACAAGGTGCTCTTAATTTATTGGACAACATCACACAAACCTAGTGAGGTACAGGTCACTCCTAAAAATCCATGCACACCTACAGGTTTCAAGGGTGGCTGGTGAACCCCTTTCAGTCTGCCAATGTAGCAGTGTCCCCCTGGGTATCCTGCTTCCCTTCTACTGCACTTGTAGCCTGGCTTCTGAAGAGAGTAAAGCTTGTAGGGTCTTGCAATGCGCATATATGAAAATAAGTGCCTGGCAAACATCTTTCAACATTTGACAGATTTCAATCAAATTTGTCAGAAGGGTGGAGATCTCAGAATCTTTGTGTTCTTACCAGTTTTGTGAAAATAAACAGCCAGGTAAAGAGGAGACAAGTCCTCATTGATATTCTTACGATCAGAAAGACTAAAGTAGGAGCTTGCATCTCATTACAGCATCTGGATGGGAGACACAAAGCTCCAGGGTTTTTCCTGGCTATGGATCTATTTCTTTATTTCCCCTTCCCTAGTCAAAGTGAAGCACTGTGTAGTGAGAGGTGGGGCTGCTTTCCCATCTACGTTAAATATGGCAGTGCCGTAAGTGCTGCATTTATTGCTCAATCAACAGGCGGCCTCTTTCCAGGCCCCTCTGGATCTCTTCTTGGTCCACTGTGGCAAAACCCAGTTTGTGAAGTGTATCCATGTCTCGCTGCTGGTTGATGGTGAAGAAGGACTTCTTTTAAAAGAATGGAGCACAAATGCTTACCCAGAGTCAACTGTCTCTGGCTTCCTGTCTGCAGAATCTCTTTTATGAAGTAAATGTTTATGCTTTCAGACTCCCTCTAGGCCTGTATAATCATTCAGCACATGGCTGCAGGATAAATCTGTTCTTGCAGTTAGCGAAGGAGTAAATGCATTCTCCAAAATCCTCAACGAAACCACGAGAATTGGAGGGACACCAAACCAAAACATTCTTCTCATTTAGGCTGTTAGAGCTGCTGGGAAACTGGATATTTTGCAAAGGAACTGGCTTTTTTCTCCCTTCACTACATTTTTTTTTTTTCCTTGAAGTCTGCAGCAGCGGAATGAGTGAATTATTTCCTGGGGCAGCTGCTGTGTAACATCCAATACTTTATTCTTTGAGCTCATAAAAATAAGTGTATCGAGAAGAAGAAAGTGGCAAGTTGCTCAGCATTCCAGAGGATCAGGCGGCTCCAGAGATTTTATGTTTGTTTTCTTGGCATGTGCTAGATATGTCCATCTTTTTTCTTTCAGCTTCTGCAGACACCACCTGCCCCTTGTTCTTTTTCAAAAATAGATGAAGTAAATCTGAGACACGGGGCCTCCAGAGAGTGCCTGGGGAAGGAGCAGAATAGAAAACAGTAAGAGAGAGGTTTGTATCTAACTTCAAGGGATGGAGATGATAGATATAAAAAAGCCTTGAACGTCTGAACAGTTGGTGAAAACTGCCAGCCATCATGCCTTACTTGTGACACATCCCTCTACAGGCAGATTTCCATTCTTAAATTAAAGGACCAGACATTATATAAATTTGTGGCCTCGGTCCCTCTTACAGCCCCATTCCTCTCCAAGCTGTGCAAGACGGCATGGTCTTGCAGCAATGGCCAAAGCTTAGGGCAACCAACTGGCTGTCCAAAATCGCTTTGCTCATCTTACAGAATCATGATGCAAGCTGTTGGGGTAGAAAAATGCAGTTTCTTCCCCCCGGAAACAGAGGTCAAGGAGGTACTAGCTAAGGGTCTTTGCTGTGGGATCTGAAACATCCAGGCTCACTGTGAAGGGGCAATCTCATTCTCTCTTCTGCTAGAGAAGCAGGCTTGGAGGGAAGGGAAAGGTGTAATCAGGAGGCGGGGGGTGATGGTGGTGTCAGTTATGATGCACAGAAAAGGAAACCAAGGGCTGTGTGAACTGTGCCTCCATGGCTCTGCAGCGCATCAAAGTCAGCACAGCATAAACTAGGTTTTCCTTTTGTCCAAGGCATGCTTCACCACAGGTTTCCTGTCATAAATATCACAATGTGCCTATCCTAAAAAAGAGCAGAGGAAAGAGCAAAGCAGTGCTTCAGGTTAGAAGGCTGCTTTCAAGGGGCTTACACCTAAGAGGCACCATCCTGGAGGGAGCTGCCTGTTAGCAAGCACCAGGAGGATCCCACACCACGGTGCTGAATAGAAGCACTGTGAGAAGGGGGTTGGCATGCTGTGCCCACCTAGAGCAGCATCCTGGACCTCATTCTCCCTCTCTGTAGACAGCTACAGCATCAGTTGAGGCAAAGCTGTGCAACTTGTGAAAGTCCACCTGATTACACTAATTCACAGTCTCCAAGGATGTGGTCTATCCTTGCTGTCTTTCTAGCTGTTTCTGGATCAATGTTATCTTAGGGACTTTGGACACTTGTGTGCAGGAAGCAGCTACTTTGCTGTAGCTAATGGCACTTCAGAGGAACACTTGTAGTTCCTAATTCTCTGCTCCTTGAAATATTGATGTGGTCTCCCCTATTTCATACATTTAATGCAAAAAAATAATTCCATCCTGCTTCATCTTAGAGATAGGTGTGGCAGAACACATGCTTGGGACCTTCTTTTGGCGATTGAGGAGGGAGCAGAGCACCTATGGATCTCTTTCATGTCTTGTGCTGGTTTGAAGGCCTTGATGCACCCTGATATCACTGAGACCTTTTTGGGTGTAGAGAAAGATGAGTATGGGGCTCCATCAGTATGTGGGGCAGCAACAAGGTGTGGCTCCCACAGTGTATGATTTGTGACATATCCCCCTTCCCCCACGACTTTATCTCTCTATTCCTTATCCTCCCATTTGTGAAATGAAATATCTCTTTGCCTTTGGAGAAAGCTGTGAGATATGTGGAGAAGAAGTGTTTTCTTCATTGGTAAGTATTTCTGTTTCTGGGTTACTTCTGGGTTTCCTGGTGTCAAATAGTATTTAATATTTAGTATTGTCCCAGTTATCTGTGGAGGCTGGGAAGAGTGAGAAGGATATTACTGAGGCAAAAGCAATCCTGTCAGTGGCCTTCTAAGGTCACATTAAGAGCATATTAAAAAAACATACAGACAGAAACTTCCTGACCAGTATATTTGCTTCCTCAGAACAACATTTGTGAAGGGTTTTGAAGAAGGAAAATACGGAAATTATAAAAGTGATTAAATCAATACAATAGTATCATATTAATAAAAAAATCACTTAATCTGCAGAACGAAGGTTTAGACAAACATTAAATGGAAAAGGAAGTTGCCTGGGAGGAAACCAGTGCTGGAATTAACTATAACCAGATCAAAGGTACCACTGTCTTTCTGAACAACGTGAATACGTGTATCTCCCACAACAGTCCAAAGTACTGCCGCTTACTCTGATGCTAGCACAACTGTTGTTGTGCTTTGGCAGGCTAAACACTTTTTTAATTATAAAAGGGCAATTCTTATATTATGGGAGGCATATGTATTGGGACAGAAACATTTTCAAAATTAAGAAAGTCATTTATTCTCCTCATGTGTGAGGGACTCAAAAAGACAAACACGGAAATTTCCTATTTCTGGACATTGTCCTGACAAGCCATCTAGACGAATCCAAAATGTCCCAGTGCTCACTCACAGGTCTGCCACTGCTTTACTGCATGACCTTGGACAAGTCACTTACTGTCACTGCCCTTTTATATCTGTTGCAAAAGGGATAAGCTATCCTGGAGCAGATGTCAGATAGTATGTTAAAAGCAGGATCCAGAATTTACTACATCAAGGAAAGTACCATGTTATTGTAAGCAGATGATCTTCTGTAGGATGGAAGTATTACTCCTTGTAATGAAGAGGAGGTGAAATAATTAAAAGAGGGAGACCAAAGCCTTACCAAGAACAGTCAATGAATTGGCAAAGGGCAGCTGTCAACAAGGGCTGATTTTGGGGTAAAGTCCACTCATTCATCATCCTGGTGGGCTTCCCAGCTGCTGTTTGAGTCTCCCTGTGCTATTCAGTTGTCCTCCACAAATAATCCTAATTATCGCTACTATTCCTGGAGCGCTGGACCACTCTAGATGCGCTAGGTGGCAAGAGTCTCATCCTAATTAGCCTTCCAAACAGGGGTAATGTGCCAGAGACCTTTATTGCATTCTCTTAAAGTAATAGTTTTCAAATATTTCCATAAAGTGGCACGGCTGAATTTCGAGAAGGAGTTTTATGGCTTTGTGTTTTGCTCTATAAGTAAAGAGCACAAAGGAATGTGTTATATGTGGCTGTGCTTGTAAGAGTGGAGAGATCCGGGTGTGCAGACTGAAATCTTGCATGGATGTGTGTGTGAAGCAGATCATGTACATCCTTGGGATTTTGAATAAAAATAACTCATGACCTTTCCTTAATGAGCTATGTGAAAACTTGATAGTGACGGCCAATAGACTGCACTTGTCACAATAACATCTTGTATGCTGTTTCACAGTGAGATTCACAGCAACAGTTCACTAGTCCTGATTTCTCCATCCATTTCCAGCATAGCATCCATTCAGTGCCTAGTCCTTTAGCCACGCCCATCCTTGTGGCTACAAATTTCTTTCTGTGATATCCGAGTGCTCAAAGTATCCTGAGATTTTCTATCAGTGTGTAGTGTATCTCATCTGGTTTCCTTTCCCACCCCTTTCTTTCACATATTAAACTTAGTATTTACAGCCCCAGGGCCACGTACAGAGGTCCACTTCCCATCACAAGCCTTTTGTGCATGGAGCAGCTTGCGCAATGCTGCCAAAGAAACTAGGGGCTGGAGCCTTAGGAAATGTTGTGTGGTTGTCCACCAACTCACAACAGTAAGTAAAGCCTCTCCTTGTGCATCTGATATAGATTAGCGATGACTATTTGACCCATTTCTACATGTCAGGCAAATCACCTCCAATATTTCAGGCGCATGTAAGTGAAGGAAATCCATAGAGTCTTTATGAGGCTAATAAACTGGCACAGAATCATTGATAACAGACCTTTTACCTAAACTGCCAATGTGTATTTGATTTTCATTCCTGGTAATAATTTATTCTCTCCCCTCTTCTCTCCACAGCAGTAGTATTTCATAACTATGAGAACAGTAATAATTATGGGGCCTCTGGCTTTAAAGGAAATGCTTTCCTCAGTGTGGAAATGCCCTCTGGTTCCACGAAGAGCATACATACCACACTGAAAAGCAAAACAAACACTCATCGGGGCTTCCTGTAGAAATCTGGGAACCTGGGTTCTCTTTTTTGTGCGTGTGTTTCTTTTTAAAGACTGATGAGGTTTGGTACAGAGGAAAACGGCCAGCACAAGGGGTTTTTGCTGCTTGCTCAATGTGCCTGCAGAAGGGTGTGAGAAGAGGAAGGAAGAGCCACTGGGCACAAGTATTGAGCATGAACTCGACCCACACCAATGGAGATGGATTGTATGCTTGCACTGGGAGGAGTGTGGGATGGCTGTGTTAGCATCACCAGCAACAGCAGCAGCCCTGCTGGTGGCAGCTTTTATCAGCTGGCTTTAAGTGAGATAGGCAAAGCAGTGTGTTGGAGGAAAGGCATCTCTTTTGCTACATAAAGGGCTGCAGACCATTCTTGTGGCTCTTTGTTGTGCTTCTGAATGCTAAGTATATTTGCATGGGTGGTGCCTAAAATTCCCCAATTCAGAGGACAGTTCCACCTTTTGTCAGGCTCTGTCAGGTGAGGCAGAGACACCGTGCTGCCCCATGCAAGCTGCACGGTCACCCTCAGCCTGTGGCTATTCCTCAGCTCCTCTTGACAACCAAATACAGAATGTCTTGTCCCTCCTGGGGCAGTGGGGCTGGTGAGGAAGAAGCCTGTGCCCAGAAAGTCCCACTGGGACTGGCTAAGCTGGCCTCACTGGATGCTGAATGCCACCTACCTCTCTGCTGGTGGGACCACAATATGCTGCCACAAACACAAGTAGATATCTAATAAAGCAGAGCTTATTGGAGAATCAAAGTGAATCTGTACAGAAAACGTAGCTTGCCCTAAGCTGTCTGAATCCGAGCCTTTGATGTGGGACTGTCCCTGGTGCCCTCAGAAGAGTCTTGGGCTTTGGGTTTTCAGCCTATTGTCCACATTTCAATCCCTGGTGCCACTACCTACCTCCTCTGTGGCAGTGCATGTGCCCTGCTGTGCTCTTGGACCTCCCTGCATGAACTAGCCAAGTTTAACCAACATGACCCCATTGTTCCTGGTCACCCAAATCACAGGATTTCAGTATTTGAGCAGGGGATGCGTCTAGACAGTCAATAACTCTCTGCTTTTCTGTCTCTTTAGAAACTTCAGTGTGAACGCCTTCTTTGACCTTGCATGTATAATTATTTGTCTTCCCTATAAATAATGGATTCCTTTGTTGCTGATTCATTAATATTTTGTTAGCTCATTGAGTTTCAAACACCCTTAGCATCTTTACAGTCTACTCCTGCACCAAATTCTTATTCCTTTGTATGCTTCACAGCTCTTCTCCAAGCTGATATCTCCAAGTTTTCCATGATCCCATCCACTTTAACCGTAGATCCTTCGCTGACAATATCTGTGCTATCATATTGTCCCAGCCGAGCTTTTGTTCATGAAGAATGGGATGATTTGCAGAGTTTCCCCCTGCTCATGTATTCAGTCTGAAAATCTCCATGTTTATCACCTTCATATCAAACCCAGGAATCTCAGTTTTGCCAGTTAAGAGAGACAGAAAAACACTGCAGAGTTGCAAGGTAGGACCAAGTCTTGGGCATGTGTACTTCACATAACACAGAGTATTTTTCCCAAGGCATTTAGTAGCAAAGCCCCACAGAGGGCAAACCCAAAATGAACCCAATGAGCATGTGAAGTGTAAATTCCTGGAAGGCTTGCAACACCACCAGCTCTGCTTCCCAAATGATAGCTGGCAATCTCAGTTCTTCAGTTTTCCCCTTCAAAAACCAATCTGAGTCAGGCTAGCACTGTGGGCCTCGGGTAGCCTCTTGGAGCACAGATGTGCTTCTGGGGCCAGGAGGACCATCACAAGAAGCTTGGTGCTTTGGTTAAGGCCCCCTTGGGCACTCCTCTAATTGAGATGCTTAGTAAAGGTAATTAGCAAGGGCACTAACTGTCCATTTTTAAGATCTCATCTTTCTCACAAATCGGCTGGTAGAGAGTAGAAAAGTCACAGGAACTGTCAGTACCTCTCTGCAGACAGCTCACTGCACTTCAGAAAATAGCCTTTGAGAAGTGAAGTAAATTTACTGTAATCTGCCCAAAGGCACTACAGCGAAGCCAGCGCACTGTGAAAATGATAGCAACTAGCAGACTTTTTCCAGGTAGGACAGGAATTCATAGTGTACTTGTTGAGAGGAACCACAAACCTGGCAAGGTCTATACCACTTAGAGGGTATCAAAAGGGCACGGGAAGGGCTGCCCAGAAACAGGGAGGGCAAGCAGGACACCACACTTTCAGATCCCTGCTTTGGGAGCTTAGAAAGAGCCCCAAATTTGTGATGTTACAATGCACCTTACTAGGGCAGGAAAGGAGGTCTTACCTCCACATTTGCTTTGAGCTCCCTGCTCCACTCCTCTCTCTGCATCTGAAAGAGCTAGGTGACCACCTGGGGGGTGGCAATAAAGGCACCTAGGTGCTGGGGCTTCCTTTCTAGGATGAAGGACCCAAGTGTGGTGCATAACAAGAGCCACAGTCTGTGTGCCTAGTGGATATCATTCAGGATGAGCCGGATGCCCCACCCTTGGCCATAGGCAGTCCATCCCTGCCTGCCCTGGGGACACAGAGCAGCATCGCAGCACTGGGCAAAGAAGTTAGAATTCAGTTGAACTGGTTAAGGCAGAGCTCTCACTGGCCCTGCACACCATGTAGCTGTTTACCACAGAGTGTGTGATGCGCCTCAGTGGCAGTAGTGGTTCACACCTGCTCACATCCTCCTCGGACTGCAGAAACCAGGAAACTGTCTCTTTGTGGCTCTTTGAGGCCACGCTGGGGTGTTTCTCCTGTTGCTGGAATATTGCAAAACTATGCAGCATTCTGCTGCTCCCCTGGGAGTTAGAAGCAGCTGATTTTTTTTTTCTTGGGTTCACTGGTATCAGCAGTAACCAGTACACAGAGCATCAAGGGAACCTGCCCTTTGATGCCAATGAGTTCAGGCAGATCTTGCGCTGCTCCTCCTGGCATGTGTTCCAGCAGTAGGCAACCCTCACAGCTTCATCCCACCTGCAGCCTCATCCCACACAAAGTCTGCCACCGCTGTTGGCATCTGCCTGTCCTAATAGCTGACACCTTGACTCGGGAACAGGACACACTGAATGAGCTACTCAAATCCACTGAGTTCTTAACTGTAATTGCTAGGTCAAAAATTATTTTCAAACATTTAAATTAATTGAAAACCTGCTGTATTTTTATTATCTTCTTTGATCACCCACTGCATACATCTTAAAATCCAGCCTCTTGCAAGCTCTATCTTTTTTATATTGGTAGTAAGATTTTCTGTAGCCTCTCCCTCCTTTTGCATCCCTAGTGCTTCTCTGCAGTGAGAACAACAAGTGCAGTGGGGACACAACACTTGGTACTGCCCTGCCAGGGAGCTAGGAGGCACCTGAAGCCATGCCCTGGCACAGGTCTACCATGGTAGAGGTTATGCTGCCTGGACATTGTCATTCCTCAGGTAGCTGTGCAGGGAGAATTGCAGTTGACTGCCAGTTGCAATCACTAATCAGATAGATATATCTCCATCAACATATAGAATTTCCTCCATCTAGGGCCTTGCAGCTCACTTGGGCTCCTCAAGGCTGTTGGTGTCTCCCACAATGTGTGCAGTTGCCATCCTGTAAACTGTCCAGCTTGGAAATTCCCAAACTAGCAACATCAGAAGCGATAAATCCTTGGTACTGGTTACCACTCATTGGGTCCATATCCCTGCTCAAACTGCTCATGGCCAGCTAGTGGCTTGTTCCCATCATTTCTGGGGATGCTGGGAATGGATCATTCATTCCTCCTTCTCCTTATGCTGAGAGGTCGGTAGGCTGATCTGGGGTGAGCAGAGCAACGCTCAGTTTCATATGAGCTGTGTGAGAGCAGAACTTTACATGTAGCCTGCTGCCAGATGAATAGCTTGGTATCTCTGGAAATAGTCTTCATTTGGTGTCCACAGCTGGCTGGCTGGTCTGAAATGCTGGTGTTTATACTGTTTACAGGAGGCCCCAGCTGCAGCTTTCAATTTCCCCAGATTTAGGCTATTTTGTATTTTGCAGGGCTGATGTTCAGGCAGCATAAACTCACCCCCCCCATAGCAGGGAAAGCCACTGCACAGTATATAAGCTACTGCATCCTATCAGACCCATGCAGTGCCAGGAGACCTCAGCTCTTCTCTGTTAATACTCTCTTTGTTCCAGAGGAGATTTTGTCAGTGCCACTGGATGCCTCTGTCCTCTTTCAACAGAAGACACCCAAGTTAACATAACCTCCCATAACTTCCATTAAACATTGCTATCATATTAAAAGAAAATGAACTGGGATGGGGAGGAACCCACTTCTGGCAGTTTGCATCAAGCTTTGAAGACAGATTTCCAGACAGTTGTGTGCACAGGGGCTGCAGAGTCATTTGGTGTGCAAGCCAGTGCTGTCAAAGCGGGAGGCAACAATATCAAAACTGCTGATGATGGGATCTGTGCTCACACAAGGGAGCAAATCTTTCCAGAGGCAAGTCCAGGTGCCTCAGAAATGTTCTCAGCTTGTATTTCTTTCTCTCAACTTTGGACCAACTTGTTTTTTTCCTTTCTGCTTCTACAAACCACAGCAGGCTCATCCAAAAACCTGTCATCCGTTTTTTAAAAAAGGATGAAATTAACTTCCCAGCGTGATCCTAGGCAACCTGCCACCAAGAAACTACTGCAAGATATGACAAGATGAATACTGCCTTTAAACGCGATACGGGGAGGAAATGAATGACATCCACTTGGAAGAAGCAGTGTCAGGGCCCCACAAAGCTGATCGGCTGGTGGCAGGATGGGGTGCCAGCATAGTAGCGGGCAGGGGAGGGCTGGGATATCACCTCCCCTGCAAAGCCCTGCCAGGTCTACCTGGGAGACAGCATGTGCTCCTTGTGACCTAAAGGACCCACTGGTCACACCAACAGCCCTGTCTTGGCTGTTCCTATCAAACCAGAAAGAATTTCTGTTGGCCTGGGCAGATAGCACCAGTGAGAGTCTCCCAGATGGTGGAGACAGCATCAGAGCACCTGTAACTTGTTTTGTTCAATTGCCTATAAAAAGGGGAATGCCCAAGGCAAGCTGATTATTTTTTTTCTCTAATGAAGGTGGTGCTAGTGGATCTAGACTGAGGCATGAGGAAAAGGCTGACTTTAAACTTGCTGAAGAAAGCTGGTAAGAGAAAAAGGGCCTGAGGGGAAATAAATGCACTAGAAGGGATGAGAAGAAAGCATGGTGTGCAAGGCTGGTGGTCTGGAGGTGTTTAAGCCTTCTAAGGGCTCTGCAAGTGCACCGTACCCAGCTGCTTGGCCTGCAGGACTTTGGTACAGATGTATATCCAGGCATTGGCAGTGGGTGACTGTGGATCCTGGAGATGTGGTTTAGTGGATGGTCTGGCAGCTGAGGCCTCCACCACATTACCCTGCTTGGGTTTGCCCTGTGCTGTGCTGCTGCACTTGTAATCAGCAGTTCCCTCTAGGGCAACAGCACAGCATGCAAAATGCACTAGAATGTTGCCATTTAAAGGTGATCTACGGTTTCTCCCTCTATTTCTTTGCTTTTAAAGCTTCTTACTGCCAGGGACCCACCATAAAAACAGAAAAATGTAGCAGGCTCTTCTTGGAGAGACTTGAGTTATTTTGGCTTAGCGTCTGTAATCTCAAAAGCACATCAGAGAAATGTCTGAAGGATACAGTCTTCGCCCCAGAGATACAACCTATGCATAGACAAAGCACAACTAAAAAGATGACGTAAGAGATCACCAGAGGGAAAGGCACTGAAGTGTTATATTGATGGATATTTTAGCCTTTGCTAAGTTTATGAAGACTAGTGATGGTGATTGTGTGTGTGTATGTGCACATGTACATTGGTGTATATACAACCATTACTTTAGTTGCTAAATATTCATCCCATAAATAATTTGAAGTGAAAAAGTCCTTAGTGATACTTGATGGTCAAAGGGGAAGAAGAGGAAAAGAGGACAGAAATCTAAGAGTTTTCCATGGCCACCTGGCTTCCCCTCTGAGCCCTCCAAATGTCTTAGCTATGTATATTAAAATGGCAGCTCATGTATACTCTTACGTGTCTTCCATGAGCTTGTCTCTATGAATTTGTTAGAAGGCATTAGCGGCAATGATGGTAAAAATGCTGCCTGGGACACGTAAACCTTAGGCTTTCGCAATACCTGTTCTTAGGTTCACTAGCTCACAGCAAATCTTGGGTAGCTCTTATAACCATGACTCATTACAAAAATACCCTTGCTGTATGGAGAATTAGGATAATCCTTGGTTATCTTCCTGCCAGGAGTCCTGATAATTATTTATTTTTAAGAGCACTTAGATATTTGGATACCTCTTGATCGAATCCCACATTTCTTTAGCTGTCAAACCACAATAGCACCTTTTCAGCCCTACAGGCGATGCAGGCAAAGAAAGTAAAACATCCTTACTGCCTGAACACACTGAGTGACTAGCTCTACCTTTATCAAAGTAAACCACAACAGGTTTCACTACTTGAATGAAATAAAGCCTGAAAGGAGATATGAAAATGAGACAGTGAGATTAACACTAGGCTTGATAGAAGACTTCCTGGTAGCTGCTCCTGCTCAGAAAGTCCCTTAGTAAAGTGAATTAGTGAGTTTTATGCACACGTTGGTAGTATTGCTTTACCTAATGCGGTCCATGTTATGCCATGCTCTCTTCCCCTCCCACAGACTTGAATGCTTTGTGTTCATGGTTATGTAGCCTGCATCCCTTTTTCTTTTGGCGCTGGGTAGATGAACTAGTCTTCAGTGTATTGTGGAGGTAGAGCAAGGTGGGAGAATCAGACAACATGAAAATGTCACGGCCTGTCTGGGTGAGTATATGGCCATGGGAAGGCTTGTAGCCTGGGTGTGAATCTGCAGTGCTTGAGGATCCAGCTCAGTGGACAAAAGGATGTCCCTGCAGGGACTGCTGCTGTGCTCTCTCGGGCAGCTCATTTCAGGCAGAAGGTCGGTCTAGGTGCTGAAGCAGCCAGCCTGAGTCACTTGCCCAATAATCTCTAGTTCCTGTTAGAAACAGTGATGATGCAATGCTCTTTGCTCCTGGCTGTAAACTGTGGTAGTACAATGCCACCACAGGAGACCTCCACTTCATGCTGCCACGTGGTACTTGGAGCAAGGCAGGCTGCTTTTTCTCTTAGAACAGGAATGAAATTGCAAATCGGTATTTTGAAACAAAGTTGGATTTCAGTGCACATTAGACTTCGTGAACTTCAGCAGACATGAATGTCATTTGCTATCTTAAATTCAGGAATGGGTTGGTTCTGGACCTTATGATAGTTTCTGTTCGCCTTTTACTCTTTGCATGAATTGGATAAACGGATATCATCCTGATTTTACCACTACAAAGAGGCACAAAATTTGGAGCTTTTCATCCAGACCACACAGAATAGACTTTGCTGTCTTCAGATATATTGAAACACAGCTTTAATCTGTTTCTGCGTTTGCAGAATTATAGGCTGACTGAGCTTGCATAAATCCAGTACCTAAACTCTTCATCTCATCCTGGTTTCCATTACCTTTCTTAAAAGTGGGATTTTTTTAAAGTCACATTAAAGTACAGCTTCAATTACATCCTGTTAATAACTAATCATTTAATTACGACTTAGTGCAAGATCCCACCCCACCAAAGACTGGTGTTTAAAGGATTATGCCTGCAGGGGTGAGGACAGTTTGATTTCAGAGCTGTATCTTGTTGGTGTGACTGTTCCTGATGGACTGTGAACAAAATTGTATTGTGAAATCATGTCCTTATTGGAATTGCTGCTAACTTCATAATTGCTCTGTAATTACTAAAGAGAGAGTATCTTACACTTCTGACAGCCAGGTGCATGCGTTGCTCAATCTGTCTCCATTATTGACTTGGCTCAGTTCCTGTGGGTGCTTTCCTATTCTCTTTCAGTTGTGCAATACCAAAACTGACTAAACGGCACGCCTGCTGTTTTGTTCCTGCTTTAGAGCTAACAACAGGAGCAAACAGAGGTGAACTTTGGAGAAGCTGAAGAGCCTGGTTGACCCTGAGCTGAGAATGGGGTGTGCCACTCCTGCTGCAAGCTCATTCCATGGCTGGATGCCTTGCTGTCACCCTCATGGCTGGGTCCATGCGGGGCAGTGGGAAACACAGCCTGGCTCAGCCTCCTGCCCTGCAAGCATGAAACAGTACTGCAATGTCTTGACAGGCCATTGCCAGGAGCTGAGAAGCCTACCAGGAGAGAGGTCAAGTATCTTTTTTTTCTGGACATCTTCAGGCTGGAATTTGGGTTAAAAAAGATTTTATCTCAAATTATGATTAAGAGTGGGACGGCGATGAGATAAACAGTGAGTTGTCAGCAGCTTCAGAAATTATTCCTGGCCTTGGGGAAGTGCCATTCGTCTGTTTTGCTGTATACTGGGTCAGAGCTTATCCTAAAATATCACAGATTGTCAGCGGCTTTGGAATATTTTAGTGTCCCTCGCTGCATGCACTGGCATTCTAATAGAGCTTTATGAAAGGGCTTTTTTTGGTGTAATCTGTCAACAGATAAGCCCAGGGAGAAAAAGAAGGAGAATCCAGTGCCTCTCCCAAGAGAGGCAGCAATGAAGATGCGTGCATTAAGCACCCTCCTCTCCCTTTGGTACACCCAGCATAGCAGGTCCTTTAAGGATCTCATCAAGCACAGTGCTAACTCAATAGGTGTCCTGCCTGACAAAAGTTGTTCTTAATAATGTTTTCACTTACATGTAGAGAATAAACTTCTTGTGATGTCCTTTCCTGTATCTTTTTTTTTTCCAGAGGAACAAATGTTTCTGGAATACGTGACCAAGGAACAACAATCCTGTGGGGTATTGTCAATTTTTATTGACTTCCCAGTAAAGCAGAAATCAGTGAAACAGATTGCTACAGATATAACTTGCTGGATACACATGTGACATCCATGCAAAGCTCTGACCAAGCAATAATTTCTCCTAGAACTGATGTTAGCCCTCCAAGGCGACCAGCGGTGTTCGGTTTGCATTTAGCAGGAGCCCACGCTGGGCTGCAAAGCACCCTGGTCTGCCTGCAGCTCTCCTCCCTCTCCTCACCAGCCCACATGCCTGCAGGACCCGGAGGGTGCTTTTATTAGCATCGAGCTCTGAGCGGCTACCGCTCAGGGGATGCGTGTGCCCGGCGCTTTTGTTCCTTGCAGCCCAGGCTGCCCATGGCCTATTTTCTGGAAATCTTTGCATCTCAGGCTGACAAACTGGCTTTGCACTCTCCTTCAGCAAGGAAATGGAATGTCCCTTGGGGTGTGGAGACAAAAATTTCCTCTATTTGAAGATGTTTCTGTGTCATCTTTCTCTTCAGTCAGTGTTTCAAGGTCAGATGGTACCAGCATGCACCCTTGTCCTCAATGGACTGAAGGCATGCAAAGCATTAGGCTTCCTCTGGCTTTTTCTCAGTTGTCTGCTTATCCATGTAGAAGGGACAGGAGACTTTGTCTTTCCAAGAATAAAGAGTGTACTTTGTATTATAATACACGAACTTTTCAGCTGCTGCAGCTCTCATTTTCCCATTTCTTCCCTGGTTAGTACCCATTTTCTACCAAGAAATGTTTTAGACACGAGAGAAACAGTAAAATAGCAATGTGTTTCAGGAGGTGCTGCAAAGGACCAGAAGGGGGAATTTTTAATTTCAGAAAACAGTTGTGTCTTCAAGGCCTTGTAGCTGGTGCAGTTCTAGGAAATGCTTTGAACTGGAGAAGTCTATGAGATTTTTTTTTTTTGAGTGACTCATGCTTTTTATAGATTACCAGTTTCACAGCCTTAGAGGCTGATAAGTCTGTGTGCAGAGCAGGTGCAGCAAGTGCCCTGTGGAGGCCTTACTGTGCAGAGCAGGGAGTTTCCTTCAGCGTTGCTGCAGAGACACGTCCATGTGTGTGGCCTTGAGTTCTCAGCCGTGCTGATGTGCTAGCTGTAGGGGCTCCCAGGGCTTTCGGATGGACATCTATCTATATGAGCACAGGGGGGAGAATGGAGAGGATAGTTGCAGGCATCTCGATGTAAATTTGCAGCCTTAGTGGTAGTGGGGAAGAGAAAGCTGATGTGGGGAGGCTGGAGGAAAGACCTGCGCAGAAGCAGCTGTGTGCTGTGAAGTGGGAAAATGAATTTCACATGCCCACAGGTACATCATGACAGCACCTGAGTGTTCCTGTGGAGGCACTGAGCTCTAACCCTCAGCATGCCAGTGTTTGAAAGGAAACTTAAGCAGGCTTTAGATACAGCCCACTTTGTGCACAAGTGTGTTGTTATTGCTGCGCTACCTTCCCTTCCAGCAAATTTATGGCTTCTTATAAGACTTTTTCTGGTAAATGGAAGTGGAAGGAGTGGGAAGTTGAGGGGAGATATAAATGCAGCATGACAGTGCTTTATTAGTTACAGTTATTAGATAGTTATTGGTTCCGCATGGGGTTAACACCTGAATCTAAGAGTGATTTTGCAGTAATCCACAACACACTAGTTTTTGGAGCTGCAACAATCTTTCTTCTTTTCCTCTGTTTGTGGCATGCTCCTAAATAGTCTTCTTTCAAATACCTTGTCTAGGTGCTTTCTAAACATATGCAGAGCAAATGTAAGGCCTGGTTCTTCTCCAGGAAAGCAGCTTGAATGTTTGGTTCTTTCATCAGCAAGATGAGAGTTGGCTTCTCTGTGCCTGCTCCTGTTCTCAGTCTGCACCAGGGTACCTTTTCTTCCAGATGCTTGGTTCCCACTGGAAATTAATTTCATATAGGAGCATTTTTTAATAGGATGCTGACATAATTTGGTCCCACATCTGGGCTAAGTGGTGGCATGAGCCCTCCTTCTCCCTGGGTGCTGTGTCCCACATCTGTTGCTCTGTGGGGCATTGCTGGCTCAGCATCACCCAGCGATGACGCACCTCCTGGTATCAGGATGCACCTTGGCCTCAGAAAAATAGAAAAAGCCTCATCCTGCAGACCTTCACATGCAGCTCTTTCCTTATAACTTTCTTTATGATGTTTGGAGGCAGGGGGTTGTGTAGAGGTTGGAGGACGGCACCTATTTGCTGCTGCCTCTCGATTACCTTGAGGCAAGTTAGCTAGGTTGTACATTAACTGTGCACTAAAGTCCAGCAATTACAGAGCCATTATAGATATGCCATTATGTATATTCTTATGTTTATGACTTTGTTATTTCTTATCCTCATTTCTCAAACGCAAATACACTGAATATGCCATCTTCTCAAAGCCTGGTCTGATGCAAGCTTTATGACCTGCCTCCCTCCTGAACGGGACATGCCCTCCTGCCTGCCCTGCCTCCTATCTGCCCTGGGTCTCGGGAGGATGCCTGGGGCTGAGAGACCTTAAGGAGATGCCTGTCGGTGCTGCTGGACATGGGCTGCAGTAGCAGAGGGCCTCACTTGTGCAGCCTGCAAGCAACACATACTTTTGTGCTCCCTGTCAGCTCAGCCAGGAGCTCCCTGCACTGCTGAGTTGCTGGGACTTGACAAAAAAATCAAAGCAGGGCTTGGTGTTGGGAAGGAGGGCACAAGAGCAGACACCGTCTTGCTGCTGCTGAGTGCTGGTGATGGAGGAAGAGTGGAATAAACACTCTTTGGGCAGAGGGAGAGCAGGGTGAAGGCTGGATCATTCCATCCACCCCGCTGAGGTTCCGTGCACAGCAGGCAGGCAGAGTGTGGTGCTGGGATCGGCAGGCTGTGGAGGTGTTCATTTTCCCATTTAGTTGTGAGCTCGCAGCCTCTGCGCATGCAATAAAGCTCAGGCTGATAAGGGGAATAGCACACCCACCGTCACAAAAGCAGACTTGCAGGCTGTCAGGAGCAGAGGAAGACCCCAGCCTCACAAGGGGAACACGGCTGTGCAGACACATGGGGTTGTGCTGCTTGTCTGTCAGAGGAACCAGTGCGCATCAGCCTGCAGAGCTGCTGCCAGTGTTTTCTCATCAGCTGGCCAATTTCTCTCTTAATGAATGCATAATATTGGCATGGCTGTCAAATGAATGCAGAAAGCATTGGGAAATGCATGTTGACTTATAGACAGCTGTGGATTCAGTGTGGTTCACAGAAACACTCATAGCTGAGAAAGCACTCATAAAAACACCCAGCCATTTGCACTAGTTTAACACTTGCACTGCTGGCTGGGACAAGGAAGTGCCAGCTCCTCAGGAAAACAAGTGGGCAGGCTCACTCAGGTGTATCTGAACTGTAGGAAGAATTTGGCTTCAAAACATTTCTGATTTAGCCTGAGGAACCTATTCCCTCAACCCTTGTGCTGGCTGTGAGGGGCATAGGTCAAAACTGCCAATGACATCATGCAAGGGACTTTTGACAAGCTTTGGGGAGTGGGAAGGAGTAAAACGGAAAGATAAATCCAGACCCAGATTATACAACCCCCATGAAATCCCAGAGCCAAACATCACTGAGCTAGGGGTTACTGTAGTTAGCAGAAATTCTGCCTCTCAGGGCTGTCTCCAGTACTCTTTTTTTTTTTTTTATTCTGAAGGTTTGCCTCTGAGCTTGCAAGCAGAAAATAAACACGATGGCATCAACCTCAGCAATCCTCTGTGCACGTGGCAAGGGCCCCATGTGTATCAGCAGGACTGCAGTGCTTGTGGAAAAGCAGTTATGGTACAGGCCAAGGCTGGGAGGCACTGGCAAGCCCTCAGAAGGGGAACCACGCTGGCGGCATTTAGTTCCAGGCTCAAACCATGGCTGCAGTTAGAAAGGGGCAAGTCAAGGGGGACTTCAAAAAGGTATAGCTCTTTGGGAAATCCTCCATCCTCTCCCTGGACCTGTGCACTGTTGTAGGTGCAGGCTAGCAGATGTTTCACTGATGGTTGCCTTCTTCCAGAGTTTCAAATTGCCGAGTTCTGCCCTTCTTTCGCCTTTCGCTCATTTGCAACAACAACAAAAAATCTATCCACTACCTGATGTTTAGAGATTTGGGAGGTGCAGAGTTAACAAGGTAGATTTTGAAACAGAATATGTTTTGAGCTTGAATAAAGCAGAAAATACAGGACTGAACACAAGAGTGCAGCCTTCCTGTGGCACATCCTCATCTGCATGAGGGCAACCTGCTCTCAGAAGGAAACACTCCCACCCAACACATATACTGACATCCTCTCCCTCTGTAAGCAGAATGAATCATACTTCTGTGCCATATTCCATTTTAATTTTTATTGCACAGTCCAAGATTAATGGTTAATGTAGTACGTCTCACCATCTCCACTGCCATTACAATGAAGTGCTTTGAATAACTATTAACTTTGCGGTTAACTGAAAGAAAATTGTTAATCATCTACAAGCTTATGTTGCATAAAAATCATTCTCTGTAACCTTCTCCCAACTGTGGGAGAGCCCTTTCCTCAATGCTGACCTTCAACAACATCTGGTACCTGCAGCCGGCAAACCACTGAAGATCATACTACGTGGTCTTATCTGTTAGCCAAGGTCATAAACTATGTGAACTGCTGGAGTGCAGCTTATGTTTCTTTGTGTTGATGTTGATCCAAAATCCAGTTCTACTGATAGGAAAGCTATGGCTCTCTGGGTCCCCAGAAAGAACCTAAAGTGTGGTTTTGTTTGTGTGTTTGGGTTTTTTTGTTTGGGTTTGTTTTTTTTTTTTAATTCTGCAAGTTAAACTTAACCTGGAGCACTGGGTGTTACTGA
Organism: Cuculus canorus; assembly: GCF_017976375.1. NCBI lineage: Eukaryota > Metazoa > Chordata > Aves > Cuculiformes > Cuculidae > Cuculus > Cuculus canorus. Next base: position 62,670,225 of record NC_071403.1, on the reverse strand, counting down.
GACACACACTGTGGCCTTACAGCCTGTCCTTCACCTCGCACAAGATGTGTGCAGCCCAGCACGCGTGCGTGCTGCGGTTCAGCATCAGGGTTAGGGCTGCTGCCCTGGGGACCAGCTCTTGTCCAGGCATTAGAGATGTGGAGTGCAGGGTGAAGCACTTTGTGGATTAAGCATCTCCCCATGCAGAAGAGCCTGCTGGCGCTGCAAGCACAGGGTGGCAGCTTCTGCTGCTTTCTGCCTCCCAGTGCAGCTGCTACAAGCGGCTGAGTTTGGCTGCAGAGGTGCAGGCTCCCTGTCAGGCGATTACTCCCAGGAGACTTGCATCCAGTCATTCAGGAAATAAATCACCCACTGTTTGTGAAGTAGGAGGGAAGCACTTGGGATGGTGAAAGATTAGACTGTAAGCCTTGCAAAACGCCCCTTCTGGCTGTAAAGATGGGTTGCGGATGTTGTGTTTTTTTAGCTCTTTAAATGATTATTTCTGTGCCAGACTTATTAGGCAAGGTATTGTCGGGATCTTGGCAAGGAGATAAATATGGCTGCAGGCTTTGCAGTCGTTCCTTCTCCGCATCTGGTCACTGTCAGGCCTTCAGCTAATAGGCCGAGGACTGTGTGCTACAATAAACAGCCTCTGCAGCTGCTAGGGGCTAAATGTAACTATATTTCTCCAAATACAAACATTTCCACATTAGGCATTGCATGTCCTCCCCCCCAGCACAGAGCTGCAGCCATTGACCTCGGGAGCCTGTACTGCATCAGCTGGCCCTGGCTTTTCCTTGGCCAGCAAATCCCATCTCTTTTTATGGCTGTGGCTCTTGAAAGTGAGAGCAACAACCCTAACTCGGGTCAAGTATTATGCAACCTCCTGCAGACAGTCTCAGTGCCAATTAGCCAGAAGCCACAGGGCGGCTGAGGTGGGAGTCTGGTGAGAGGGGACGGTAAGCAAGGTGAGGAGAAATGGGTGATCCCAGGCAGCAGGGAGCTGCAGAGGGAGGGGGTTTGGAGGAGAACACAGAAAGCTCTAAGATCTAGGACTTTCTAGACATCTTGGTCTGGGTCCCCCAAGTCCTGCAGAGAGGAGTATGAGGTCTGGGAAATACTCTTGGCTCTTGCCTGGGCTTCCGTCAAGTTGCTTTGCATGCAGACATGAAGCCCTGTGCAGGTATCCAAGTACAGAGCCCAGCTCCCCCCACCCCAAGCACTGTGATTTCTTTCCACTCTTTCTCCGCTGCTTCGGTCTTCTGTCTCCTGTCCAGGGTTGGGAGCAATTTAGTCAAGGCTGCTTTCAACAAGGCATTTGCTCAACTTGTTGCATGAGAAAGACAAACGTGTCTCATCAACTGGAGCCTTTGGCTATCCCTCTGATAAAAATAAAATCACCTTCCATCCAATATCTGCGGGAGCACTCACTGGTGCCTGAGGAAAGTCTGTGAGTGAAGGGGGTTTTTCATAGCTGTTTTCTGGTCTGGCCTGTTCCTGAATCACTGCAGAGGTCTGTCCTCCAATGCCTGCTTAGCTTAACTGGGTAGATGATAGGGCTCAGGGGGACTGCTGCCCCAATGCAACAGCTGGGTGTCTAAAACCAGTCTCTCCAGAAAGAAGCTTTTCCAAGACCGGGCATCTAACACAGCAAGTACATCTCGGGCATCAGCCTCCAGTTTGGAAATTCAGTGCGCCATGCTGACCAGGCCCTGCTTAAATGCGTTCTAATCAAGTGGTAGCCTGTTTACATCAGCCCTCCAGGCTGCTTGTCCACTGCACAGCACCACTAACTGCTGTGGGAAAGACAGGCGCCTTTTGCTGTTTGGCTGACTCCGGGCTGGATCAGCTGGCCAGGTGCACAGCCAATTTCCAGTGCTGCTTTGAAGCTGAGAAGTATTTTGAAAAGAATAGAGCCTTTAGCCCTGTAAGTAAAGGCCATTTATCTTAGGATGAAAAAAAGTGCTGGCATGGAAAAATTCCAATGCTATGAAAGTCTCTTTTCCTGAATGTCTTGGATACTTGCTGGATTAGGTTCACTGGTAAGGAGCTCAGAGTTATGAATGTCTCTTTTACAGAAAAGAGCTGCAGAAGGAAAAGGCAAGCACTGGCATGCTTGTAAGTGGGACAGAGTGAGATTCCCCATGGACTAGACATTTCTGAGATTGCTTTTTGAGGTACAGTCAGTATTACTGCAGTGAGCCAAGGTGGTAGTAAATACCCTATCATAACCATAGCCATTACTGTTTCCCAAGGGTATAGTATCAGCAGAATACCTTATATAAACAAAAGCGAAGCACGATTGGCTTTGCTTTGCATGGCTGTTTAATAACACTTTGTGCTTGTAGGGAGAGCATCGGAGTGTTTCATAGATACTAATGAAATTAGCCTCATGATGCTCTTGTGAGGTGAGGGTGTGTTATTAGCCCTTTCCCTGGGCCAACCATGTGTGTGGTATAGGACTCCCAGAAGTAGGTGTGTGCGTGCCTGCGCTTTCCAGCAGGAGCCACCTTGGTGAGATGGGACCTTCTGCAGCCCCCAGTCTGCTCCACCACCTCCTTGGCTGTTTTCTGCCACCTGGCACTGAAGGTGGGTGCGGGAGGAGGTGGCAGCAGCAGTTAGCACTCTGCTGTGTCACCCCCCTGCAAGGCACAGGCTTTTTCTTGAGTCAGAGCAATCTTCCACCACCCTAGATCTGATAAGCAGAGGCAGAAAATGCAGATCCTTCTCTTGGGTTGCTCAGAGTATCTCTGCTGCATTTCAGGACCTTAAGTCAGCTTGCAGTATTTGAGCTCCAGAACTTTTCCTACACAGCCAGTGACTCCAAATAGCAGCCTGAATAGTGGGGATGCCAGAGCAGAGCTGTATTGCCTGCATTGTGCATGAATATGTCCCCTTTGAGCGAAAGATGGGATATGCATTGCAGTTTTGCAACGATCCTGCTCTTCTCATGCACAGTAGCCCCAGTTTTGTCACCACCATCAGCACTGGCCCCAGGGTTGTTATTGGAGCTACCACTGTTGCTTTGCTTTAAATAGATCCTAAGCAAGCCCTTTTGTTTGTTTTTCTTGACATGGTACTGACTAGTGCTTTCCAAGAAACAAGGAAAAAAAAGCTGGATTCATAGTGGTGACTTTGACTCCATCTGGCAAAAGCAAACTGATCTCCTAAATCAGAGGCATAGCCATGGAGAGGAAAAGTAAACGGGTCACTATGAGAAGCAGCTTGTTTCTTCTGACCCAGTGGTTGTAAGTGGCAAAATCTCACTGGTTCTTAGTTCCCTCCATTTTAGGATTTGCTCTATCGCAAGAATACCAAAGGGTTTTCCAAGTACACGAGATCTGCATATCAAGTTTCATAATGGATTTCATAAAGTTTGCTGCACTTTACCCTCCTCTGCTAGATAAATATTTTGCTTCCAAATCATCTTTGCTTTTCTGGGTTGTGTGGAAGCCAGTAGACTTCTGCCTGTTGCAGGGGTGAAATCCTGACAGAGTAAACTCGGAAGCAGGGTTGCTGGGGAACAGGAAAATGTACCAGGTACCCTCATCCCCAACCCCCAAGACTGTGCTGCGTTCCCCCTGAGGAGTTTGCAGGGTTGTGGTGGCCTGGGAGTTTGAGGGAGGGCTGAGACCTTCCTCCAGGTTGGGCACTGATGAGGGCAGTTGTTTTGGAGCTCTCTGGTCAGAGGTCTGGACTTACGAGTGGCTCAGAGTGGTACCCTGGAGGTCTGCACCTCTTAGATCCAACAGGAGAGCCACCATTCATCTTGGTGGAAGAAACTCCTGGGAACCCCCTCAGAGCTTTTCCTATCCTCTCCTTTGCTGTGTTACTGTCTTCTGACTGGAGGTCCAGCCGGTAGGAGCTGAGAAACCACCCTGTCTGTGCAGTATTGACACCTGGGCCACTGAAAATGGTCTCGGTGATTGAGAGTGGAGGAAAAATTGCACGCTTGAGCTTGAGCTCCTGCTATCAAATGAAGGGACAAAAATAGCAAATTTTTGTATCGTCTCCATAGTCCAACTACTCTGCATCCCTCTAAAGGTTTGTTGTCTGGCATCTGCCTGCAGCACTGCCTGTGCTCTATGGATTCACAGGGCTCTCCAACTGGGTGCCCCCGGCCAGTGTTTGACTGCTGGAGTACAACTGCCAGAACAAGAGGCTTCAGCCCTGGTGAATAACCAGTGTTTGGCCAGTGGTGAGCTCAGGCTGTGGTGTTTGGGTAGTCCTTTCTGAGTTTCTCCCTCTGACTGTATGTCGGTGCTTGAAGATGCAATCTGGTTTGTCTGGGAACAGGTGTTCAAACTGGGCTTTTCCACCAGCAGGAAGCTGACTTGGGTAGGCTTTGTGTGAACAACTGTAATCTGATCAGGTTTAGATCTGAGGCAGTGGGAATCCTAGTAGGTTTTACTTCTGCTGGTTGCAGCCAAGACAGGAGAGGCAACAGCACATGAAGATGCTGTGTGGGCTCCAGGCGATGTTTCCCACTTTATCAGACAGAGGTCGGAACTGGCCTCCCCATCCCTTTGTAAAGTGGCCACTCTAACTAGTCCACACCTTAACTCATGAACTTTGGTTAAGGAAGACGTGGAAATCTAGTCTTGACGAGAATGCTGTGCTTTGAAGGTAATTATTTTCATGATGGGCATAACCAAACCCCATATTGCAACACATGCTGAAACATGGATGTACTAGAAGGCTTAATCAAGTCTGGATCGAAATTTTGTGACTGTCTGGACCATGCAATCGTGAAATCCAAAATGTGCATATCCTAAAGCTTCATCTCTAGAGAGAAGTTGCCAACAGCATTATCTATACACACCACATCAGGTGGGCTGTTCATTAAGGAAGGTGGTGTTGGTGGTGAAAATGCAATTTAGTTTTATTTTAGGGCTATGTTCACAAGTTTTATTAGGCATACAAGAATTATCAGGGAGATCTCTGGCCAGGTTTCCTTGTCTGTGCCATCCAGGGAGCTGTGGAGGGAATGTGAGCCCCACAGACAGGCAGTGCCCTGTTGACACTCCCCTTCCTTGCCTGCTGCTAATTAGAGCTCAGTTTATGCTGTGAAACTTAAGTTTGAGGGCTGCTACTACGATCTGTTATCATGACATATGACTTTAGTTACAGCAGACATTCTTGATATGTAGGTAGAAACCCCATCCTGACTGTTGGCCTTCTGCAACACTGCTTAGAATTTGGGCTTTTTATCATCTGAATGATAGTGCTCTGGTACTTCCTGCTTGGGTTTTTTTCTCCTGCCTGTAGTGCCCGGAATATGTGTGAACAGTCTATTGATGGAAATGATAATTAAGGGATTTGTCATAAGAAATGCGTCTGAACTTTTCAAGCTGTCATTCAAAAAAACACTTTTTACAGTCAACTCTCGGTTATCTGTGGGTGCATTATCTGAGCAGCAGATTAGATGTGCTGTGTTTAAAAAATGCAAAACTCTTTCAGAGCCATTATACAGTATAATGCACAATGTGTTTTTATTTATAACTTTATACTGCATCTTAAACTTGCTTTTTCAAATGTAAAGATATGAAAGCACTACATTCCTGGGGCCTTATTTAGATGTATTTTGTATTATTTGTTTTGCTTTTCTTTCTTTGCCCTCATTACCCCAGATACTGAGAGCTGAGCATATCAGACAATAGCATCTGTGGAGGAGGGAATGTGACACGGTAACCTTTCTCCAGCTGTTTTATTTTCTTCTGGTGCTGCGTAAGAGTGTCTGCAGTGTGATGCTGTACGACCAGATGGGCTGGAGAGGAAAAGGGTTTGCTCTGCTGTGAAAAAAATAAGTCTATACGTGAAGGAGCACGAGTGACTGACAAACAGTTGAAAGAGAAAGGTTGTCTTAGAAACCATGTTAGGCTGGAGAAGCAGCAGCTTGTTAAAAACGTACCTGTTCAGTTAAAAGGATGAATTGACAGACAAAGGGTCAGTGCAAATTCAGCTGCCATCACTTCAAAAGCCCTCACAGCTGAATCAGCAAATTTCTGTTTCCATACATAATGGATGCAGTCAACATGCCATTACAATGCCCACAACAAGACTTACATTAAGCTCCTTAAATTAGCCATTTATGATAGTCACACTATATAGCTGCAGCTTGGTTTTTGTTTTTTTTCCTGGGCGTCCTCTTCTCACGCCTTTTGTTTTTGCAGCCTTGGGAAGAGCTGCTAAAGCAAGGATTTGGGGCAGTGGGGGTGGAGGGAGCAGTGCTGCTTCTGTGCTACCTGCGCTGAGATTTTCAGCTGTGCTTTTCATGCTGTCTTTGGCCTGTGTGTTGCCTGAAAGTCCCACTGACCTGTGCCAGTGCTGCCTGTCCCCACTGACAGCCAGGGGCTGGGGTCTCGCAGTGGCAGAGGACTGACCCACATGGCACCAGTGTGCAGGAGTGCGGAGCTAGGGCAGTAGGCACTTTCTGCCCATGCTTGTCACTGTTGCTTCCTTGCTGTCTCCTCGCCATCGTTGCTGTCAGAAACACCTTTACTCTGCCACTGCCTCTCCTCAAGGGTCCCCATGTCTCCCCAGCAGCTGCCCTGCCCTACTCACAGCGTACTGTGACTTAGGACATGAACTGCTCCTGCCTGGCTTAGCTCTGGCTATATCAATGTTGGGTACAACTAATGCTAGAGAAGTAACACAAATCAACCCCACACAGACTTTGAGTCCAGATTCCTGGTTTGGTTATAAAGCTCTCCAAAACATGATACCTGCATTTTTTTAGTGCTGCTTGAAGAGCTTGAAAGTAGCTCAGGACTTCACAAAAACAAGTCATGCTGAGTAAACTATTATTGAACTGTTGTCGACATTAATCCAAAACCTACTGCCCTTTAATAGTTCTAGTCTCTTTTTCTTGTGCGGAAGGAATGAGGAAAGAATAAGAAACGGTAAAAAAAATGGGACTCTTTCTGTGAAAAGAGAAAAAAATTATAAAGTTGGCATCTTTTTATTCCAACCAGCTTTTCTGAAAGCAACTTTTGGCTGATTTTTTTTTTTTAAAACTGTTGGCTGCGAAATGTCAATCAGCTCTAATATCTCATGAAAGATGTTGCACTTAATAAAACTACAGACAGGCAAGCAGAAGCAATATACCCATTCACCTCCACCTAGTCCCTCGCTCCCTTCTCCTGCTGCCCTGCTTGCACCCAGAGCTGTGAGCCCTATCCGATGTGAGCCCTTCCACTGACTTAGATGGGATTTCTGTGCTAAGAAGTCACTTTGTGAGCCACAGCTGCAGGGCAACAGCTGGCAGTAGCTCAGGGAAGCACACATCCTTACACGGGGCAGGGATGTGTGGTGTCTCTGCCATGGGGCAGTAGGAGCTGTTACAGCTCCTGTGGATGTGCTATGTGGAAGCCAGTAAAACACAGTGGAGCAAGCAGTGTTGCTGGCTAATCCCTGTTTCCTTAAGCAGGCTTTTTCCTTCTCTCTCTTGACCCTGGGAATACATAAAGCTGGCTGTGCTGTGGGTGAAACATGGCCCAGAGAGCTGGAGAAGGAAGGAGGGATCAGCTGGTGCTTTGCTGAAGTACAGCAGCCTTTGTGGGGGCGGCAATGGGACAGAGCCGCCTCCAGGGTCTTCCCTGTACTGTCCCGCTCCAGAGGTGGTACTAAGGGAACGATGAAGCTCTTTATGGGCCCTGGAGGCACAATCAATATTTCTGTTTGGTGTGCTATTTTGGGAATATTTCATAAGGTAAACAAGGGCTCCTTCTTGATTCATTGAGGTCATTATTAAACTGTAGGATGGTATTTACATCGCTGAGGTATTCACACAAGCTCTGTCCCAGACGGCAAGTTCTCTGGGGAAGAGGTGACCTTCAGCATTTCTTGTTTTGTCCTGTATCTGGTACATGGGGGGCCTGACTGTTTGACTGCAGTGCCTGGCTACTGTAATCAAAATAAATCATCCTTATCATCGCTGGTGGTAATACTGCAATGGAAACAGAAACAGGCGCCTACTTTGCACTTCGCAAAAATTACATCATTGTGAGGACTGGGATGAGAGGTCAGAGGATGAATTCCTTCTGCCGCTGCCTTTCCTGAGCAGGACTCTCCAGCCCAGTACCAGCCTCCCGGCTCAGCAGGGGCATAAACAAACCACTGAGTATTAAAGGGGAGCTGGTCATCTGTCCAAATTAAAGCAAATACAACTAGGAAATATTTCTAATGAGAGGAAAGGAGAGAGTATGGTGATGTTCTGGTTCAGCCTATCACATCTTTTGTGGCAAAATTGACAAACGAGTACCCCAAAATCTCCCCCTCCCTGGGCAAACCACAAAACATAACTTTTCATTTTGGTTGTCTGGTCCGTTTTGGAGGAAAAAATATGTGTTCAGTGAGTAGGGGAACTATTTAAGACTGGGTTTTAATTTTTCCTATAGATTTATATGGTTCTCTTGGTGCTGAGGGCTGACTTTGGCTGAATTCATGTTATACTGAATAAAATGAGCACTCAGAGAATCTACTCAAACTAGCACTGCTATGGATACCATAATCATGGGAAAAATCTTTACAGTTTGCATGTATGAAAACTCAGCAATTCCATATAAGAGCAGACCACAAGGTGAAGACTGAACTCTCTGACACCCAATAAGGTGTAGTAATTCTTTCCCCTCAAATGAGGATTTGTAGAGACCCTGTTCAGCTGCATATTTTCATGAAGCCTGTAGCAACAACTTCCTATCTCAGATGCTGAAATATTTCAAAGATGATTTTCCAATTTGTGTCAAGGAAAACAGACGTGGGAAAGGTGGGGAGATGTGCACGGAGGAAAAGACATGTGTTTGAAGCAAAGCCAGATGAAGCAGGTCTTACACCCGACTGTGAGCAATGCATGCATGCTGCCTATGCCTTTTTTTGCCTGGCCATAAGACAGGGGTGAGCATGAGTGATGTTTGCACTCAGGCTGTTGAGCACTTTGGTCTCCCTGGGTAGGAGATATCACTCCCTTGCCACAGCGTCTTCAAATCCCAGGTCAAGGTACTGTCTCTGTCACTGGCTTCCTTGATCCTGTCTCTTCTCTCTCTGGGAGAGGGGAGTCATGGGCATCCCAGCTGCAGGGTTGGCCAAGGAAGGCTCTCATCTGGTGAGCCACCCTGTGCTCCCTGGTGATGCTGTGCACCCTGGCAGGACTGTGCAAAGGGCTTCAGGATGAATTGCTTTAACGCTTCTGCACTCCTCTTTTACTTCCTGCCTCAAAGAAGCGAACTTAAGCTTTGAAGTCTTTGAAACAACATCAAAGGTTGAGATTTCCAGAAGAGCTTAAGGGAGTTGAGTGTACTCATCCCATTGATGGTCAACAGGAGATGGGTGCTTAATCCCTGGAGGTGCTTTGAAAAGCTTGTTTTACGTGTATGTCCTTGCTGGGAAGGAAGTGAAGCAGCTGGCAGCTCCTTGGCTTTGTAAAAGGCAGATGCTGCCTTTTTTTCTGAATATAAACCAGGATGGATTTGAAAATAATGTCCAAAACTCAGGTTGGGGCATCACCCCCCAGCTGCCTTTTAAATTAGAACCACTTAAAAACAGCCTGTGCATTTGCCTCATCCAAAAGATGGTAACTCATCTGATGATAACTCAGGTGCTGCAACTTGCTTTTCCCTTGGCATCACTGCAGGTATAGTGTAACCTTGCTGGAAACATGAAAGCATCTCAACATGGAAGCTTTTACCTGTGCAGGCAGTACTACTTCTCTGCTTCTTTTTATGTCACCTTTTGGCAGTACTTTAGTACAACCTGTGTTACTTTTTGACAGGGGCATCACTGTCCATTTGCTCCTGCTGGTGAATATTAAACCTGAGTGGTTTAACTCTAACACACTGGCAGCGGGACCGTGGGAGCAGTGTGCAACATTGGGATCATCTCACCGCTGGAAGTGCTGATGCTGGCTGGCTGCTACTACCTGTCTTGGAATCCTGAGGTGCAGATGGGACTTGCTGGGAGCTGTAAGTGCTGTTTTGGCCAAGCCTTCTCAGAGTGACATGACACCAGGCAAGCACATGAGGCATGGGACTACTGCTGGTGCCCATCCTCAGGGCTGTCCCAGTCTGAGCTGGTGCTGACTGTGGGGTTAAGTGGTGGGAGAGGGCTGTGGCTATGGGCAGTCCAGCAGGGACTGTGACTGAGGGCTGGTGTTGATGAGCTCCTGCAGAAAGACAAAGGAAACTCGGCTGCAGCCTTGCTGTTGTGCTATTTTTGTTCAAGGTAATAACAGGAACTCCACTGCAAATAAAAATAGACAAGTGAAGAATTCCTGAGTCTGTCTGCACTCATTTCTTTCCTGGTGAGGAGTTATCTCACTCCAAAAGAGCAAATCTTTCTTGTCTGCTCCTTGGAAACAGGGACAATAACACTGTAGGGGAAAGAAGAGATTATGGAGTTGTCACGAGGATGGCAGCAACATTTCATAAAACAGGTGCCAAAAATGCATCCTCTAAGGCAAACAATAGCTGTGGTCTGCGGGGCTCATCCTGACAACGTGACAGCAGGCAGAGCCAGTCTCCACTGCTTTTTGTGCCAGCCTTCCTGCTGAGGCTGCACGGGATGAGAGCCCTGAGCTCACTGCTGCCAAGCAGGGCCCTGACTCTGGCTCTTGGGTCAGCTCTACTGCATCCCCCCGACACCCTGTCACCCGCACTTACATGACACTTCACCTTCAGCAACAGAGAGCATTCCTGCCTCAGCCAATAACCAAACAAGGTATTAGGGTTGTGAGCTTCTTTCCATGATGACACCTAGAGTCTTTCACAAAAGATGTCCTCTTGCTACTAACTCTGAATTTCTGGGGTACTTTTTTATTACCATGTGAGCCAAGGAGCTGAGATTCCTCTGCTGTTACCCAATGAATGTTTGTCTTTTGGTTAGTAAATACTGCTCTAATCAAAAAAGTGCATTAACCACAGTATTTCCACAGAGCCATGGGACTCTGTCAAGAATTCTGTTAACTGACCCTAACATCTTGTTATAGTCTGCTTGCCCCTCTGATGGTGCTAAAGGGTGCTTGCTTGCCCTCTTTCGAGAGCCCTCGGCATTCGAGGAAACCCCAAGTCATCAGGAAATGCACGTTTTTACCACGAGCCCCAGCAGATGCTCTGAGGAACCTGCAGATGTGCTGCAGACTGCAGCGAGGATGGGATGTGATGGAATCAGAGGGAGCATCACACAAACGCAGCTGAAAACTTCTCCCTGCCAGGGGTTTTGGTATACAACACACGCTCATGCTTCCTGCTCCAGCTAGGGGCTTGCAGGGAGAGATAGTGACCCACCAGGGATGGGAGTCTTGTTAAAGCTGTTATACAGAGGTAGCATCAAAAGCTCACCCCATTTCAGATGTTGATTTTTCCATTCTCAGCTATTCATGGCTACAATAATGAGATGGCTAAACCCACTATTATTGTCTGCACAGAAAGTGTAGGACAAGTGCTGTCTGCTGTCAGAAGCAAATGCTGTTGGGTTGTTTTATTCCACATTGCAAGTGGTAAGATAGTTATTTCCAAGCCCCTTAGTTTTGAGAAGTTTAATTATGCTTTAACTAAAACCAAAATGTCTTCTTTGTAAGTGTGTTACCTATTTTCTTTTTTTTTTTTCATAAAAGCCATTTATTGGGATAGGGAGATAGACGCTTTGAAGAAAGAGGGGAGGGCAGGTTCTTGCTTCTTCCCCCAAATCCCTGCCACCCCATGGTCAAACCTCTGGTCGAAGCATACAAAGTTTGAAACTGCAGAGGAAAGAGAAATGCAAAGAAGTTTGTGAATAGGGAGGTGTGAAAGTGAGGGGGGTGAAACAGCAGATCTGATCTGTCAGGTCAGCTTTCTGTTTACTGAGATATAAACCCACAAAAGATCATGAAATTCTTCTTACAGTGCTTGGACTTCAGAGGATTTCAAAAGGGCCTGTATGAATGTAGTTACTGGCACCGTGGGTAGATGGATATCTGGGGAAAGCAGGATTTGTGTGTGTATAACACCTTGCTAGCAGAGATAACTAGCTCTGAGAAACTGAACAAGGCCTGAGAAATCCAAGTTCTGTCCTTACAATACAGCTTTTGTCAATGGCTGTGGATGTTTGAAGGATAAAGTGCATGGATGCTCTCACTCCCTTTCCGTCACCTGCTTTGTCTGCATAACTGACAAAGCAGTACTGGTGTTTAAGTTGTCTAAGCAGATGTGAAGCTCCTCCATGCCTCTTTTCCAGGTTCCCTTACTAAGGAGCAGCAGATTATTGAGATTGACAGGAAATGCTGCAGAAGAAAAAGTAGGTGGCGGTTCTAGTTTAGGGATGCTCTCTAATTTTACTCATGCTCTCTAGTTTTACCTGTTTTCTCTCTAATTTAGGGGTTCAGCGCACAATGGATGGCTAAAGCTTGATATAGACCATTCAGAAAAGTGCTGTGTTCATCCTTCACCTTGCTGGAATTCACAGCAGCCTGCTGCTGCCACTGCTTGGGAGTAGAATCTTTACTGATTATATTACATTTATGCTTGTCAATCATTTCCAGAAGAAATTCTTTGTATTTAAAGATTGTTTTTCCTGAGGTTTATGATAAAAAATATTCTCAGTTCAAGGCTTAGCTTTCTGATGCACTAGCCTGTTTTTCGTCATGGCATTGGTCTGGCTGAGAACTTACGTCCGTGCCTAAGTTTAACTGCATGCCTAATAGAGTTGAAAACAGCTTCAGAAGTGTCCCTTGCTGCCCTACTGAACAGGCATAGCCAATGTGTAAATGTAGTTGTCTTGCTGAATCACAGCTAAGTGATAATATGCTCACACTAGCTGAGACGGAGCAGTGAACTGCATGTGTTAACAAGGTGAGATTGTAGAGTGGAGGTGACATTACAGGGTAACCAGGTTTTAATAGCATTCACTGCACCTTGACATAGCTGCAAGACAAGAGGCTGAGCTGAAACGGTAGGATTTTGGGACATAACTTAGAAGTGGTCTGGGCCTTTTGCATCTCTGTTGGCTTTCTGTGCGGGCGTACAGTTGGGAGGGTTTCTTCTGCTTTCATGTGTGCAGTCACACAACTTACTTATGGTAGGACAAATAGGCCACCAAGAAAAGAAAGTAGGACATTTGGCCTCTCTCATCTAGGAGGTGTAGCGCAGACTGGCTTCCTGAGAACTAGGACAGTACCTCAAAAGTAGAGCAGCTGGTCACCCCATCCGTGTTTGTCTTGCCTTACAAATGTATCCTCTAAAGCTCAAGCTTTAAGATGCATTTCTGGCCTGCTTAGGGAAATGTTTTCTGAAAGTATGGACGGGTGCACTAAAACAGACCAAAATCTTTGCTTTCCTTCTGGAGCACTCAGCAGAGCAGGTGATTAGAGAAGCCATGTGCTGGGCAAATGAACCCAACAGGTGCTCTGCATCGCTTCTTGCATATTAAGCAATAACACAGTGACAAATCTGCCCTCTTTAGCCAGCAGACATTCACTTTTCAGAAGGAGAACACGGATGGATTATATTGCATTGCAGTGTGAGAAGATGCTTCACTGCAACAGAGAACTGTTATCAAATCAAACCTCTGTATGTGCCATATACATGTAATAACAACGTGTATTTTTCCAGAGTCAAAAAAAAGTCAAAATATCTGACTTTTGTTTAAGTAAAATACATAGAAAACATCCACAGAAGGTTTCATTACTCTGCATTAAATTGTCTAAGTGTAATTAGGTCCATAATGTCTACAATCCCACTGGATTGCTAATGATGCCAGTGGGATAGTAGTATGTTGTCCTGGTCAGTAAGATGTGGCTGGGGACCATGCAGAAGCCTGTGTGGGTAAACAGGAGCACAGAGTACAAACCAAGTCATCTAGTGTGGTTCTTGGTAAGAAATTGCTGTTCTTACTGGTTGAGGAAATCCCCTCTGTGGCTCCCTTAACGATGGCCATTAATGTTTCCAGCTGGTGGCAGCTTAGACTAATCCTATGTGGGCTTCTAACCTTGAGCCAGAGGTTATGCAGAGTGACTGTGCTGCTCTGAAGTCTGGATTCACTCTCTTGGGACTCATCATTAGTCAAGTCAGGTATGAGGCTGAATCTTAATAGTTAGAGAGGGAAGCTAATAGAAAGAGAAGCCTTCCAATTTTTTTTTGTTATGCTGTAAGTGTGCTATGGTAATGAATTTGGAGCCTAGTGGTTCTAGTTGTAGTGGGAAGCTCGCTGCCTTGAGAACTGGTCTTTAATCCACATGAAGAGGTGTTTCATAAGCCATATGGGATGTCTTGCTTTGAATATTAGTACCCAGAGCACTTATTCAGCTCAGAGCCATTTCACGGAAATGCCGTGCCTCTGTGTGGCCAGACCGAGCCCTTGGGTGCTCTGATTATTTTTGCAAAGATAGTTTCAGGTTTTTCTGTACTATTAATTCAAGATTCTTATTCAGCTTAGAATCTCTGACACCACTGCATTTATGTTACATAATATTAACTGATTTTTAGATTTAATGAAGGAGACTATAGGACAGTGGGCTTGCTCTACTTAGCCAAGTGACCTGTTAGTTACATACTTCATGAAATTACTTAAATCTTCTACAGGCAGCCCCTTCTGAAGTAAAATAACACAAGGAGGCAGCGACTGTTCTGGTGAGCGCTTGTGTTTTTAAAAGCCTTCAGCAAAAGCTGGGTAATGAATATTTAGAGTGAACTGAGTTGCATTCTAGATGCGTCAGCCGTGCAGCTTTTGGTTTTTACATTTATATCTGTGGGCAGAGCTAAAGAAATCATGATGACAGAGCCTCTGTTGTAGCACTTGCTCCCACCAAATGTTGCTTGTCTGGAGCTGAGGGCACTGCATCTACAGTAGTGACAGGCTCACAGTGAGGCAGAGATCTTGAAAGTGGATGTGGACAACACTGATTATTTTGAATATTAGAGTATGCCTGTTATAATGCCTGGGGAACATAGTTTGGGCTAATAATGCTGGGCCTTGGTCATACTCCAACCCAAGCAATCATGAGCTGAGCTGAGCCAGCTGTCTTGTGGGGGGATCCTTCCCAGAAAGCCAGACATAGTGAGCAAGAAGTGAATTCTCACTTCTGCATGGCAATTGTTGCAACTGTTTTGCTCTTACAGTGCTGGAAAGAGATGGAGCTGGTATTGCTTTTTTCTCCAGGTAGTTACTACATTTTCATGTGCTCCCCATTAAAAAGTAGCATTGTTTTTTGCCAATTGTGACTGCAAAACACTTTTGCTTTTCCAGTGACCAGCAGGACATGCCACATGCTTGTAATGCAAGAATCCTGCTTTGTGGCAGGACAAAGGCAAAGCAGGGGTCGATGTGCATGTAGTGGGGTAGCTAATCTGTATCACACATGCGTGCCTGCAGTTTGCATTATAAGTACTTATCTCTGCATTTGTTTCTACACTTTTTGCTGTCTCAAGGGAGCTGCGTGGAAGAGACTTAGTCTTGATCTGAGCCTCTGGTGGTGTATAAATTCCTGCCTGGTACAAAATTTAGGAGATGGCTCAATCCAGTGATGCTTTCTTGATATGAATATCGCTGAGAGGCACAACAAGTAGAAAATCAAAGCTAAGAAAGGTGCATTAATATCTTTGAGATGTGTTTCTGAGTCTTCCAGTGTGATAAAGCAGGCAGGCAGTGAATTGAAAATATTGCCTACTGTGCAGCAATTTTTTGTTTTATTGTTTGTTCTGCTGCTTTCTACCCCTTGTCTGTTCAGTCTCATGTTGCACCTTACCCTTAAACTCAGACTGTAACTCTTCTTCAGGGAAAGTTTTATCCTGCTTGTACTAGGCCTGGACTGGCAAGAAGGTCAACCTGGAGTTATATTTATAAACACCTAAAGATGTTTTTCTTCTTACACCCAGTGAAATTAATGGAAATTGAGTGCCTATGGACTTCGTCACAGTTTAACCTTCTCCATCAGTATGTTTAGAGGTATGTTTCAAAGTCCTGGTCCCCTGGGTTTCCCCCCTCAGCTGGGAAACTGGCTGGAGTACAGCAGTTCCCTTCTGGCCAGAACACCGGGATGTCCCTCCATGAGACCAGAGAATGCCCTGGCTTACATAAACTAACCCGAGTCCGTTTGAATTGATTAAGAAAATAGTAAGAAATCACTATGAAAAAGAACATTTTTGTGCAAAGCTCAAGCACATGGAATTCCCAATCTGTGCTCACTGGCAAATCCATCCTCTTTACTGCATTTATTCCTACATAAGGCAAGAGTCTCATTTAGTGCTTTGGGTCAAATTCTTCTGGATTTCTGTAGTGTAGCCTATGGTAGAAGTGGTGTTTGCAGAATCAAACAGAACAGGAGCCTTCCAGTGATTCTTTCAGGTGGCTTGCGATGGCACGGCCACACTGTCAGCCCAAAGGAATTCAGTCTGGATAGATAAGAAGTGTTCACAGAGAGAGTGGCCTGGAGCTCCTGTGAGTGTCCACAGCATTGCTTTGTGAGGTCAATGAAAAGAAGCACCCACTGGGGCAAGGACAGCAACATATATATGATAACATGACATATGCAAGTAATTTTCAGATGTTTCTGGGTACACAACATGGTGAGGAGCTATGCTGGGCTGTAAGTGACTCCTAAGTAAGATAGGTGTGATATGCAAAAGCCTCTGTGGAGTGAAAAAACAGAAATTAAATAATAATAATATTTACCAAAAACCTGCTGGTGAGTTTTGATAGCAGGTCAGTCCCCTAGCCTCAATTTCAGCAGGACATCAAGCTGCTCACAGCAACTGGAGGAATGAAAACGTCAGGTGTGCTGCAGGCGGAGGGAATTTCAATATCACCACTTACCCAGAGAAGCAGGTGGGAAAGTGGAGTGGGTGCTGTGTGTAATTAGTCTTTGGAAGACCTTCTCCCCTACATGCTGCTGCCTTGAGCACAGGCCAGCTCCTCTGCCTGGGTGAGCAGCCTCACCTTGATGGTGCATTTTGTTTCTTTGGTGCTTGAGCTTGTCTAGGAGAGCAGTGGTAGTCTTGGGAGACAGGAGGCTGCACAGAAACAAAAGGAGGCAAAGGAAGTATGAAGAAGAGGGGATGGAGGTCAGGGGGAGCTGAAAGACTATTGACCCCCTGGAAAGGAGTGTGTAACCTCCTGGGTCTGAGGACTGCTGGAAGCCAAACAGCTGTGTCCTTTCTCCCTCTTCATGTGCTATCAGCTTGAGAAAATAGCCAGGATTGTTTGTCTTATGAGTATACTTCATCTGGATGTGCAAGAAAAGCTGTACTGGGTGAACCAGAGATGCCACCCCCCAGGTAACCTCTCTTCTAACTGCAGCAGAGTCAGTGCCCTCCTGGTTTTGCAGCACCACATGGCAGCCAGAAGCTGAGCCTGAGGTGGCTGGAGATTCAGCAGGGTGGCCTCTGTTACACCAGACAAGCAAAATCTCTTCCCTTTTCCATATCTGGGGGGCATTGTCTCTGTAAGCTTTTTCTATCTTCCAGAAGGTTTGCTTAGTTCTGGGCAAAACAGGTACTAGAAAGAGATGGCTGAAGAGGCTGCTCCTGGTGAGGAAGAAGAAAGCGTGAGGTGCTGGAGGGACTGGTGGGCAAGGAGCTTGAGCTGGGGGCAACGAAGAGGTCTAGGATGGGGGAAGGATCCCGTCCTTGGGAAAAGCAGAATTTGTGTCTTGGGCGCTGATTTAGAGGGTGTGAGGCTAGGGCAGGATGGCAGCAACCCTGGCCCTGAGACTGGAAAGGAGAATTTTGGTCTTTCTCCCTTTGCTTCTCCAGTGAGGCATGCTACATGTGTAGGGTAGGACTGGCAGTGGAATCACTGGGCAAGGGACATCGTGGCTTTCTCAGCAACTTGCCCCTGCCTTCATTAACACTGTGATGGAGCTGGCAGGAAAGCAGAGTCTGTGGTCCCGGTGGCTCAGTGGTGAACTGGGAAGTGACAGGAGCTCATGAGAAACAACAAATCTGAGGAGAGTGATTAGTTTTTCAACCCTGAAGTACACACAGAAAGTTGCACGAGGGTGGTTTGCATACTTAAGCAGGGGTTTGCATTTGTGCCCAGCATTGTAGTAATTTCCTCCTTCACTCAAATGCATAAAGAGTGAATGAATGTTTGGTAAACAGGAACCTAAGGTTTCAGTAATGAAAAGCTTTAACTCTTGCCCACAGAGCTCGTTGCAGCATTGGCTTGGAAGTGTTTTTCAGAAGATGGTGATTTGCTTCTTTCCAACCTCATGCCTGGGGTAGCTCCAGCTGTTTGCCCCCACGTTGCCTCTCTATTGTGCCCTCTTTGTGGGGATCACCTGCTCCATGGCTGGCAACCTGGCTGGTAGACCCAATGGACTGCAAAGGGTTTGAATGAGCAAGGAAAGCATGCAGTGAGGTGGAGCCCTTCAGGTCAGCCTCGATCAGTGCTGGCAAGGGCCAAGCTGGGAAACTTGCACGACTGCTACCCGGGTTGGTTTGGCCTACAAATAACTGGAGAACTTTCCATCACCAGGGCTGTTGGTCCAGGTATTTGCAAGCACTGTATTTGGTGGTTTCTTTTGCATTTGGTGGTTGCTGGACAGGGAGAACTGGATAGAAAGAGGATCCTTTCATGCTTCAGCCTTCTGCAGCATCCGGCGTTTTCATGAAACCACAAAGGATGTTAAAGAAAAAAGAACAAGTGCTCTGTTTATAGGGATTGAGACCGTCAAAACAAAGAAGAGGCTGTGTTGTTCAGTGATCATTCAGAGTCAAGGAGCCTGAAGACAGAGGTTCACAAGAGATGGGCTTCCAGGCTGGAGCCCACCCTGCCTTCCCACCCTCCCTGAGCCACAGTTTGCCGCCCCTTGCTTGTGCTGCTGCAAGGGTTGGCAGAGCTGGCTGGCACTCCATACCCAGCATGCTGCCCAGCATTTCTGTGCATATTAAAAAGTCTCTCTGGAAGACGACTCCAGCCTGCTGCAGCTGCCTGGGAATTTGTCTTGTGCAGGCATTTTCTCTGGAAGCCCCTTGCAGGACACATTGGATGCAAAGGATAAGCATGCAGCGCCCCAGACGAGCACTGCATGGGGAAGGAAGTCAGGCAATCTGCAATCTGCACATCATCATCAGCTGCTGCTGCATTGGTTGAGAGCAAATGTTCCTTTCCACCACTTGTGTTCAGTGGAGATTTTTATACAAGCATGATAGTGGGAGGTAGAACAGAAACAGGTCTGATGTCAATAGTATAAAGCCTAGTGCTCCCAAAGGTAGTCCTAGTGCTTTTTTAGGAGCATTACACTGGAACAGTAGCAGTGGGAGGGAAAGGGTGATGACAGCCTGTGACTCTTAATTGCTCATGCTCATCTCTCCTCAGTGTCCAAGCTGACTGAAATACAAAACTAAAGCAATTGTGCAGCATAAATCAGATGCTGGAAGTCATTTTCATGATCTAAACCAGTGTCCCCAGCCACAGCTTCCAGGCTCTGTGCTGAGGGGGACAGCAGGGTACGAAATTGTCCCAACCCACCACTCACCCACCATGCTTCATCCCTCAGGAGAGCAAGCTGCAAAACAAAGAACAGCCTGTAAACATCCCAAGCCATCCAGTGCTCCTTTGCAGGTACTTGTGGAGGAGGGAATTTGGGAGAGGTGCAACACAATTGCAGCAGTGCTGTTGCAGACTGAAGGTCTGTTCAGCCGGTGTTGTGCTATCATGGTGGCTGCAGGAGCCTGTTGTCTCCCTGCTCGCACATCCTGGTAGGTGGCACAATTTTTAGAAAGGCAAGGGTAGTGTGGGGGGAGAGCGTGAGACAGGCACAACCCCACATGGCCATGGGTGCCCCACACCAAGCAACAAATGACCCGTAACAGCAATGCTTTGCCTCTGGCTTGGTGAGTCAAAACTTTTCCAGCTGATTAAAAGCTGCTCTGTTTTCCTAGGTAAAGCCAGTCCTGGCCACTGCCAAAGTTCCTGGTTTCTCCTCACTGCTAGGGTGCTGGTATCTTTTAGGAGGAAAAGCTGGAGGAGGTAGAATAAATAAAGAAGTTCTTATTCTTATTTTTCAGTGACCCAGCAGCCATTGGACACCTCATTTAAGTATACTATTAGCAACCCAGAAGTTCCAGATATAAGCAGCAAGCAAGAGTGTATGTGTGCACTGCCTCCAGGCGATGCTGGTGCATCTTTCTGCTTCATGGGCTTTGTGTGTCCCGGCAGCGGCTCTTCCGAGTCTGCCATGGCTGTGAGGCAAGGACAGCTGGAAGGGTGCCAAGCAAGAGACCTCCCTTGCTCTTTGGGAAGGGTGAGGACCTGCTTCTGGACTTCCACAGCTCAGCCCCATTTCAGATTCCTGATGTGCAGTTCTCTGTCTGAACTGAGCTATGTCCAAATTGTCTGCTATTAACCCGTGAGGAAAATATTGGGCTAAGAATGTCTTAGAAGCCTTTGGAAAGGCGAGGACTGGATCAAGTGCTGATGTTTTATTATCCAGCTTTCCTTAACAAGCTCTCCATACACAGAGCACCAGTAAAATTTGAAGTCATATTTTAGATGTGGAAAAGACCTCATAAATTCTAATACTTACAGAGTATGTGAAAGGTATTTTTCTTTGGTTTTAAGTAAAAACATTCCCAGAGACAAGCATTTGGGAATTTTCTAGAGAAAAGATGTAGAGATACAGTCCGAGTAGTCTCAGTAGTTTTCATCAGCTTGGTGGAGAAAAAGTCACATGTTTTACAGGGATCTTTTCCGAAAAAGGCTTGATTTGGTGTCTCAACATTACATTAAGGAACTTAAACATTAAGATTCAAGCTAGTTAAACACATTTTTGCCGTGCTGCACTGCCTGTGCAGGTATTTATTAATTTAGTCTGTTGATTTTGTGACACCCATGTAGGGTCAAGTATTCTCGCCAGGTGATTTTACCTGATTACATATGAATTGTCTTTAGCATTGATTTAGTGAAAAGTTTAAACTTGCTCCTAGAGGTTTCTGTTGCCTCTTATGGACAGTCACATTGGTCACCAATACTTCTGCAGAACTAATATGGTTGTGTTTTGAATGTGTACCCTACACAATTGTATTGCCCAAGCGCATGACTTGGGAAACACACGCAAATGCAGAATCCTTACTTGAGGTTCTCTTTTAGTTAAATTCCTGCAGCAAATGGCACATGATCCTGTTCACCAGTAGCATGTGCCAAATCATCAGCCAGAGGAATCCCTAAAGGGCTGTGGGATTGACAGTGAGGCGGACAGAAGGTCAGTGTGGTCAACCAGGTTGACAGCAGTATGAGAGCTGTAAGTCTGAGTTCAGCATCATCATCCCAGACTTACATGCTGATGAGTCTCATCAAGCCAGCCAATACTTCCTGTGTCCTGTCCAGCATATGGTGAGTTTGTGTAGGCTTTGGGACTGACGATTTTAGAGTTACCGCCTGTCTGAAAGTCATGGTCAGAAAGTAGATTAATTTTCCAGACCTTCTAGTCAATATATTTGATAGCTAAGTTTCTGTGGACCACATCTTTAGTGTTACCTTGAAATATATTTTGGTGTCATGTAAGTGTATTATCACTCAGAGACAACACAAAGTGCTTCAGACACCAGGCAGAGAGCCAAAACTTGTCCTTGCATGAATATTTGCTCTTCATCTTGATCTCTGGTACCTGAAGGTCAAGTCAGGTCCAGAACCTCTTGTGAAGCAGAAACATTAAGTGTGCCAAAGAAGTTTTAGGAGGGCAAAGGTAGTTATCAGCAGTTTCCAGTTGGTTTTTTTTGGTGATGGGAAGTTAAATGGAACATACTGAATGCATCTTGTAGGATTGTATGATCCCTTGTTTTCTAGCTCTTTAAGCGTAAGATATTTTGCTCTCTTACCTTGGAAGCCACTCTGAGCAATTCCATAGCCTTTTTTTGCTGACACTGAGCCCAGCTTGGATCCATCTTGGAAGCTGGCACTTCTGTACAAGGATAGGATTGCTTGCAAGAGGCATTCAGCTGGGTCCACCTCCTCTCCCTTAGTTTCTGGAACACCTTTCCAAATCTAGTCCTATGTGCAGACATCAGGAAGTCAGCATCACTAAATATTTTTTGCTAAACACTGATGCTGTGCTTTGCCAATACCTTAAGAAACTCAATCCTCTGCATGGACATCACAAACTGGAGAGCCTGCTGAGCCTTTGGGCATACTACCAAGGACAGGCAGAGGACTGGGCTGTCAGAAAGCATTGAAACGTTTTGGGTTTGGGTCTGTGCAGCAATGTGACAGTGTGCTCCAGAGCGGCATTTCTTGCATACAGAAGGACGAGGGAATTCCTAGGTGCTTACAGCAAGAAACAACCAAGCACACATGAATGAGCAGCATGCTCCACAAGAAAGCAGACTTTCCTGCCACCCTGTTTCTGTCCAAGATCTTCCACCACGAATCCTTCACAAACCTGTTCCTGCTACTAAGAGCACTGAGCTTCTGTGTCTGGGTTCCTGTGAAACCTCTGAGAAACTGGAAATGAGTCTAGTATTCTCCTCTCTCTTGCTGTGCTTTGTAATCTCTAACCTACAGGTGTAGAAAGGCTCCACAGTCCTCACGGTCAAGTCAGAGCAGGCAGTCAGGTAGTATGGGCAGGCAGTTAGCATGCACTGGAGTTGGCAGTCCTTCTGGTGCTGTTGTTCCTGCTCCACCAGGGTCTCCCGTTCTAACAGAACTCAGTTACCCTTTCTTTCTAAAATAAAAATGGAGTATTCACACATTTATCTGTGGATTCCACCCTATGAACTGTTGTCCTGCCTTAGGTAGACCCTTCTGCACCAAGCTGAGCCCAGTGCAACCTGAAGCACCAGGGTGGAAAGGTGCATCCAGAAACAACAGGCACCAGCCCCTGTCAAAGAGCAGAGAGTTGTTTGGCTTTATTGAAATTTGGGGTGAGTGTTCTACCCTTGAAAAGGGCAGACCTGCAGCCCAATCCTGAGGGAAGTTGCCCCAAGATTTCAGCAGCAACTGGGCCAACAGCACTCAAAAGGAATGACTGAAAGCCTACATATTTAATAAAAACAAGATTTTTTTTTTCTAGGATTTTTTGGCTAGTGACCATTTCCTATTAAATTAGATGGAGTGATGTAAAATCCCTGTAGGAGAAATTATCATTCTCTGTTGAACTTCTGAAGGCTGTCCCATAACAGGATAAAGTCATTCCAGGGGCGTCGGGGAGAAGTACCAAGCAGCTGCACCTGGGGCTGCCCATGGTTCCCCTTGGTGTAAGCTCTGGCAATATGCCTTTGCCCAGGGCAAAGAAGCATCCTTCTGGATCTGTCCCCACTTGTGGCAGGTCTGGCTCCCACCACCCTGTGGCATGCTGGCTGGGGAGGGATTTTCTCACCCTGAAAATATCTCTCCAACAGGTACTTGCCAGGGGCCACTGGAATGTTCCATACCAACCCCAAAGTTTCCTCCAAATGGCAATGACTACTCCAAAGTGTCTACTAAATTAATTTGCTCTTTACAAGGAACTGGTTCTGGCTTTGGGTGCCAGAATATTGTCCTGTGGCTGCTAGTAACCTGGGCCAGAACTGAGCTTGTGATTTATAGGAGAAAGCCTTTTAGGCTCCATATGTGTCTCCTTGAGTGCCTGCCCTGCTGCTTTGCTTCTTTCCCTGATCTCTCTTCCCATTCCCTTGCCGCTCACGTTCTGGGTATTTCCAGCTACCTTTGAACAGGGCATTAATGTAGATAAATATTACAGCAAAGAAGTAATGGCCAAGTACTCTCTGCATCATCTATATGCATTGGTTGGGGAGAGATTTTTCATTTCGTACATCATTTGCTATTTCAGCATGTGGCAATTCTGCAAAATGAGGAAGGAGAATTAGAGAGTTGAAGATCCCACCCCTTGTTCTTGTCATTCCCAGCATTTGGAGGTGCAGGCACAGGGCAATTGCTGTGCAGGTACTGGCCTGAGACATGTTTGATTGAGCTCATGTGAATCTTATCCTGACCCTGTATTAGCCACCCTGTGCACGCTTTTTTCTTCCCATCTTTCTGCCTCTCTCTCTTCTTCGCTCAGCTGTAACACACCCATGTAGGCTAATCTCCTTTCCTACCCACCCCTAAACCCCTACCTTGCCATATTGTGCATTTTTTCAACATAATTGTTCCCGGCATATAGTGCACAACTATCAGCCCTTTCCCATAACTCCAATAAGAGCTTGTACACCAGTGAAGTAATCTTTCCCACCTGGGCTGCTCCTGTGGTTTCATATCACTTCATCCTCCCCCATGAGCTGAGGATGAGTTTAAAGCGACATCTGCTCATCTTTATGTTGGTTGCATTCATACTGGGGATCCCACAGCTCCCATTGTCAAGCAAGCAAGAGGAATAGCTTTGCCAGAGTCTGACATTTTCTGAGAGATAACCAACTCTGCTAGGCTCACCCTGCTATTAGAGGCTCCATTAAAATCAAGGATGTAGGTTTAGTAAATTTATTCTTCCACCACTGTGCTTACTCCACCTGCTTAATTTCCCCTCTAGTTTCTTTGTGAATTCACTTTCCCCCTGCTCCCTCCCTGTCACTGATGGCACTGGGCTGCAAGGTAGGAGTTGAGCCGCCTTCCCCATGGCAAACCACAGGCTTGGGTGGTCCTATACCTTCCTCTGGTCCTGCAGCTGGCAGAGTTGGTGTGTCAGCCATGCTCCTGAGCCTTGTTTGAAGTCTGCTGCTGGAAAAGAGCTACCAAATTTGCTTTGCAGTGACTGCTCCTTAAAGGCAAGGTACACCCTTACACAGCACCCTCTCAGCAACACCCCCACTCCCTGCAAAAGCGGTGGGCAACGGGGATCTGCAAAGCATTTCAGGTTCCTGCTGATCTCTGCAACATATCTGAAGGTCATCTCCTCTGTCATACTGCAAGTGTGGGGGGAACTGAGGGGTGTCTTTCTGAAGATCTCTTCTCCTCCTGATCTCACACACCATGCAGAGCTCATTCATCTCCGCAGTGTGCTGCTGCACTCCTTGAAGTGAGCCATCATTTCATTTTCAGTGACTTCTAATGTGTTTATTTCCCCTTTTCTTCCCCCAAGCAACAGCACAGGCATTGCTGCATTTGGCAAAAGAACAAAGCCTTATTGTTCAAAGCCTGCGTGCTCCAGTATCAGCTGGGACAAACACACCATTGCACTCCTAGACCTCAATCTCAAACGCCAGCTGGACAAAGAGTGAAAAGGCTCAAAATCACATGTTAGAAAAAACCTTTTTCCTTTATCTTGTCTCTAAAGGACTCTTGTCAAGTACGTTTTTATATCCATGCTTTCTTTTTGTCAGTAATACCTCTTCAGAAACCTGAAAGTAACATCTCTTTTTCTGTTGATTTGTGCCCCTGGGAATCACTGATTTCTCCCCCTCTGATCAACAGAGCTCATCGTGTTGATTTGCTTACGCAACTGTGTTATAAATGAATGTCAGCATAGCTCTGGTCACACAAAGCAAGCCTGCTATCCATTTCTTTGTGACTGCGTGGCAGCAACAGCACTCCCCTGTTGCACCTCCTCTGCACGTTGTACCTCCCAAGGCAGAGGGTAGGGTGATGCCTCAGCCCTCACACAGTGCTGTCCTAGCGTGGACCTTGGCAGCCAGCCACGGATGAGGCCCAGGAGGCCAGCATATCAGTTTGAAATTGCTTTGTAGCCAACCAAAACATATAATGCTAGTATAAAATATCTTATACCAATGCAATGCCAAATTTTTTCCGTCATAGATATGCCTGGAAAAAAAGGGCACCTTTTCTGATATGCTTATCTATATTTTAGAAATGTGGACCTGGGGTTACTTTGCTACTGAGTACCAATATAATTCTTTCCCTATGAGCCAATCTTCTCAGCTTTCAATTATTTTTGCTGGTTCCCCTGCTCCTTCTTCAGCCTGGCAGTCATGATGGTCAAGAGGCGCCCAGAAGAAAAGATTCCACATCAGCAATCAGACAGTTGCTCATCTCTCTGCCCTGGGATATGTCATGCAGCTCAAAACCATCCTGAGACCTTTTCCGTTGACATGACAAATTGTAAACTCCTGTTCAATTTCCTTATGCTAACCCTGCAAGGTCTTTCACTGCATTTGGGTCTCCTCCTCCCATAGGGTGTCTTAATTTTGGACTATTTCCTCCCTAGATATATTAGTCTGTGTGTCCTTTGAGCTAGGTAATTTTCTCCCCATGTCCCATATCTTTTTTTTATCCTTTCATGTTATATTTCAGTCCTGGCTGGTGATTGCATCTCCTCCCCAACGTAGTATCAATTGCAGTTTTAATAAACATGCTGTCTAATGCTTTTTCTAGATCATTAATGAAGATGGTAAATAAAACTGGAGCTAACACCAGTTTCTAGTAATAACCCTACTGGATGCCTCCCTGCAAGCTGACAGTTTTGTCATTGATCATTATCCATCACCCAGCCTGAATGTCAGTGTCCCCGGGTGAGGTAATTTATATTCATTTAACACCATTCATCACAGACTCAGGGAAAACCATGGCTAGAAAGCACCTCAAGAGGCTGATTTCAGAAATATTCTTGAAGTTTGCAGCCTACTCTTAAACACCAGCAATGATAAAGGTTTCACATCCTTGCCTGGCAGGTGAAGCTAGTGCTAGTTAGACTTCCCCTTTGCCAAGTGTCTAACTTTAATCTCCCTTGCTGCAATTCAGGCCCATTGTTTCTTTTCACACTCACAATGGATATAGAGAGCTGTCTGGAGGACAAAAAAACAGGAGGAAATTCAGTGAGGAGAGAATGCTCTCATGCTCTGGAGATATCTTTCACATACTTGAAAATTATTGTGTCTCCCCTAGCCTCCTTCTTGCTGGAGTAAATTGCATAAGCGTTTCTTTGCAAGTCCTGTGTTCTAGACATTTCATCCCACTTCTTCCATGCTCTTCTGAGCTGGATAAAGATTGTAGCAGCACTGGGTAAAGCAGGAGGATCAGAAGTGTATTTCACAGGCAGAGTTCCACTTTAAATGACCTGGTATGGTGACTGCCTTGTGTGTGACAAAATGGCACTTCTTTTCATTTCAGTTTCCTGAGTTGCTGCGCTGCTCCACATCTGCCTAATCATTTGTCTCTCATTTTGTCCCTGTGCAGCTGATTATACCTGCCTCTGTGCACAACTTTGCTTCTCTCCTCACTGAATTTCATCCTGTTTTTCAGACCTTTTCTATAACATGCCAGGATGATTATTTTTTATTCTAATCTTCTCTCATGTCCTTGCAGATCAGCTCAGCTTAGTGTCTGCATATCTGGTAAGGATGCTCACTATTCCATCATCCAGTGGCTGGATCTCTGTTGAACCCTACCCAACCCTTCTTTGTTTTTTAACAAAGACACCTTCTTTCTGAGAACAGTTTTTCAACCAGTTTTGCACCTCTTTGTCTAGGGCATGTTTCCTTAGTTTACATCTTGTAAACTAAGTGTGATGGTACCAACAGCCCTACCAAAGTCAAGATACAAGGCATCTCCTGCTTTGTCTCTATCCACAAGCCCTGTTGCAGGATGAAATTAGGTTGATTTGACATGATTTGCTCCTGGCAAATCAGCGCTGTCTGTTCCTCTTCTCTGAGTTGTTTCCTAGGTGCCGATGATTAGTTTGTTTAATTATTTGTTCCAGTCCATTTCCAGGAACAAAAATCAAGCTGACTGGCCATAGCTGCCTCATTCCTCTTATTTTCCCTTTCTGCAAACAGGCAGGGTGCTGCTCTGTGAGGAGCCTCACTCCTCCATGGGGGTTCTCAGAGGGTCCTAGCCTGGCCCAGACCCTGCACAGGACACTGCTGCAGTGCTGGCAGACCAATGCTTTCCTCAGCCTTCCTCTGACCACCAGTCTAGAGCCAGAATATTTTCCTGCTTGCCTTCCTATCCTGTGCTATTTAAGTTCCCCTTCATGTCTTTCTTAATTTTACCCATTGTAATATGTGCTGATCTTTGACGTCAGCCTTCAGCCATTTACAGGTAGGTCAGTTTTCTCTTTGCTTCCTCCTCCTCTGTGAGGCCCCTGAGGACTGACTGACTTAGCCAGTTGATCTCTCCCTGTTTCTTAATTTTCATTTTTTGCATTGTCTTGACTTACTTTGTGCCACTGCAGTAATGAATATCTGTGAATATCTGTGGTGTCCAGCAAAGCCTCTCAACGGAGAAATGTAGAAACTCAGCCTCTCATTGAAATTGTGGACTTCACCCACTTCCAGCTGGACTTTCTTAACCTGCACAAGACTTCTTGTTTTTGGAAATCTCTTTGTCTCTTAGCAAAAGTAAGCACAGCAAGCCAAATTCTGACCTCATTTACACCAGTAAAATCTGAATCGATGCCAGGAAACCGCTGAAGTTGTTTTGGGTTTACAGTGATGAGAATGAGAGATCTGCATCATTAATTCCCCCAATTCACAGAAAGCAAATGATTCCAAGAGGAAATAGCTCCACAGAAGGGAGCCCTGGAAAGAATTAGAGACTGACTTAATGGGATTAAGGGGGAAAAAAATGTTTTAACGAATCCAAATCAATCCTATCTTCAAAACATTCAAGGTGCCAAAATAAATACAAACACTGTTTTGGGAAGGAAAAGGTTAAAAAGCTATGAAAACAAAGTATCTCGCCCTTTTCTAATGATGTTCCAAAGCAGAATGAGCACAACCTGGAAAGGGTTGCTGAGTCAGCAGTAATGTACCTGCCATGCAGTGTTTATCCATGGGGCCTAAGGATGGAAACTTAAGTTTTCCTCTCTATCCACGGGGCTCATTCTGCATTTTCAGTTTTGATAAAAGACCCATGGAAACCAGACAGCATTACAAGTAGGGATGAGTGAACAGCTCTAGCAAATGGAAACCTATCTCTTAGATGCCCAGCTAACCTGATGTTCAAGCTCTAGACTCATCCCCCAGTCATTGCTTTGGCATTTTGTTCTGTGATTAATTACCATCTTTGTATGTTTCTTCACTCACTCCACACTGTGCGTGACACTAGGATCAGATGTTCCAGTAAATAAATAGGTGCAAAGAACCTGCTCCTGAGTACGCCGAGGGCCTACTTTTGTGCAGTCAGATGGAAGGGGGAAATATTTTGAGCAACTGGCAAGAGCCAACACCTTTCAGGCAGGCAGGTAGACCTGCATACTGGCAGGGAGGAGAGCAGGAAGGAGCATGAGGCTCACACTCTACCTCTTCGTAATAACTGAAGGCTAGATGGACCTATGATTCACATATGCAAACTGCCTTCTTCCATCTCCTGCAAGTGAGGTCGCTCACCCCATTCACACAGCCACAGTGCTCAACCCTCTAGAAGATATGGAGAAAAATAATTGAAGAACAGACTGGTCTTTGAGTGGCATGAACGTTTCTTCTCTGTTCATACACAAGAGCAAACCATTGCTGAGGGCAGTCAAATACTAGGGACACTGACGTCTACTCCGATGGTCTGATGACTTTTGAGGAAAAACAGGGCTTTGTAAAAAGGTCCCCACACTTCAAGGTAAGCTTGGCTAAATTAAAGCATTCAAAGGCAACTGCAAGAATGTGCAAGGGCCTCAAAGCACTCCCTGTGATGTGAAACTACAGGGGACTGGTCTATTTCACATAATTCAGAAATTATAAGGCAGCTTGGTAACGGCACAGAAGTGCTGCAGTAGGAAACGGATTTCTGACTGGGGACTTCCATTCAGGAAAAAAACCCCACCATTGTTTAATCCAATGGCTAGCAGAGGCAAGCCAGATGCAGAGGAGAAAAAAGGGTGCACTTGTTGTATGAGGGTAACTAACCAAAGAAAAGGTTTTTCTAACATCCTGGTAAACTCTCCAGGCTTTGCAATCTTTAAGCTGAGACTAGGTGACTTTCTAACAGATCCACAGCAGCTCAAAAAGAAGTTATGGACCAGCATCAGAAATGACTAGAGGTGATACTCTGGAACTCTTATGCAATAGGTTACACTTGATGATCATAATAGTCTCTTCTGACCTTAAACAACCAATCCCCGATGTACAGCTGTGCTTAAGTGTGGCACTTTATTGTACAGCAGATTCGGATTCAAAATAGCTGTTATCAGTGAATTAAAGAGGAAAATTAACAACATGGTTGCGTGAGCACCCCTTGTGCTCCTTAATTTGATATTTCTTTATTTTATATTGTCCTTAATTTTTTAGTGTGCTGCAGAACTGTGTATTGGATATGCAGAAGCATATTATAGGGGTAATTAGGAGGCAGCTGGAGGGGTTTGGCAGCTGGGAAGGGGACAACAAGCACTCTTGGCACTTTGAGAAGCAGTGTGGATTTGTGGGAGAGGGACACTAGCTGAATGCTAAGATTGTCAGCAGGGAGAGTCAAAGGGCCTGACAATAGTATTCACATCATCCTAAAGTTAACCACTTCCAGAAGAGAACAACAGTGTGCAGCAAAATAGGAGCTATTTTTCAGCCTGCAGACTGGTAATCTATCAAATCTTGCAGCAAAGGTTTTTTTTCAATGCAGCTTGACTGGTTTTAACCCAAAGTATAACTCCCATATGCACTGAAGGTGTTTGCAGAGGCTTAAGGCCAAATGCTTAAGGAAAACCTTGCTGTCACAAGGTGCAGCTCTTGGTGCTGTGTGTGCTGTAGGAGTTTGCCATGGTCCAGAACCAGGGTCCACATCCATCGTAGTGCATGGCAGAGATAGGCTTTGCTTCACTTGGTTTACTTTGCTACAATGAGTCTGGCTTGGGGTGTTTTCTGAAAACTGTAGAAGCTGCTACTCTGCTCCCTGTTGCCCATGAAGGCTTAAACCTTGAAGCCAAAGAAGGGTGGTCCTCATAGGAACCATTTTTTCAGGAGGGATAGTAAAATCAACTGACAGCACACCAACACTGCTCCTGTGCTGCTCTACTTGCTAACACAGACATAGGCTTTACCCTCTGTGACTGTGGTGACTGTGTTATGGTCAAAAAACTCTAATGTCAATCGTTTCCCAAGATTGGAAGTGGTTAAGTTAATTTATATTTCAGAAGGACCTATGAAAGGAACTGTCTTGGTCATGATGTGATTATTGGGAAGGCCAGAGGGTTTAGTCTCTGCCCTGTGATTTTTCTCAGGATGTGAGGTTGCCTTTCTGCTGAGAACCAGCTCATTCCTGATCTCTCGAGTTTTCCCACTTAGTAACCCTTCCCTGAACTAAGGTTGTGCTAATTCTTTGCTAATGGCTGAGGATTAATGTGGGGGAAATATAAAATAGAGAGGTTACACAACAGTTCTGGACTTGGTTGTTAGAAGCCACCATAACCCTTCGCTTTCCCCTGCCACAAACGTGATTTTCAAGGTAAGCCGTGAACTTCCAGGAGATCTGAAGCCTCAGTAGTAACCGAAATTACCTGCAGTTCCTATGCATTGTGTTGCAGAGCCTGTAATTACTTTATTTAGATCCATTTTTTTTGAATTGTACTTTGATCCCTCCTTAGTTTTATTTGTAATTTCCATCTTCCCTTTTCTCTTTCTTGTAGAGGGAGCTCACTGAGGTCTTCCAAGCAGGAGGAGTAAAGTCTCACTGGCATTGTCCTCACCTCCTCTACTGGCATGTCTCTGGGGCAAGCAATGCTGCAGGTCGCTTTGGGCGTTCCATGAGGGGTGGGGGGCTCGGCCTGGGTGAGCACACTGTGTCCTAGGTGGGTATTGATGCTCTCTGCCACCAGAGGTACTTTCTTTCCATTACACTCGCAGTGATATCCTACCTATCTGATGTTGTTTAAGATCCTAAAGTACTTTTTCACATTATTAGGACCAGTAACTCCACTTATTTTCACAAAATCCTCCCCAAGATGATCATACATCTTCTTCCCTGAATTTAAAATTTCCTTTTGCTTTCATGTTGATAAACTGTTGTTTGAGTTGCTGAGTATTTTTGGAGGTTGACCCTCCCAATCCATGTCAGTTATGGGCAAATTGAATCCCATCTTATATGTAATTTCTCAATCAGAGAACAAAGTGCTTTGGCAATCTGGATCAAAGGCACTATGTAAAATCATGACTATTGTTGTTATAGTGAAATGAGCTCCTGGAAATATCATGTTGACTTCTCCTTTGTAGGTTGCCTGAACCATGGAGCCTTTGATGTCTAATGGCCTGGCACCATATCTTGTATAGGAATAGCCTGTAAACAGAAATTTATAATGAATACCTAAATTATTATTTATTATTTTTACAACATCAGAGCACAATTCTATGTACATGATGCAATACATATACAGGGCCAAAAGGTGTTAGAAAGAGAATAATAGATGGGGCCTTTTGTTTGATCGGACATGGACATTTTTTATGTGGTTTCCATTACATTTCAGATGGACATTCAGTCAACAAGATAAGGTGTTAGTTCTGACTCTATGTCTTTGAATTTTTTGTTGTTGGCAAATGGAAGTAAATAAAAAGGATTTCCTGTATGAACTCAACAAAAGTGCTAGGGATTATGGGGCAGGAAGAGTCAAGGCCTCTTGAAATTCAGCTAGCTCTCAACATTAATCTTCCAGGCCAGAGGAAATCTCATGTCTGCTGTGAAATTCCCTTACTTTTATTCCTGAACCCTCCTCCATCTCTAAAAGACTTGAGAAAAAACCAGTTTTAAAATGGTTTGCCTGTTGCAGTCACTCCTGTGTGCTAGGTCCCCACAATGGTGCTTCTGCCCGGCTGCAGCAGCCGCTGCTGGTTCAGGGGTCATGGTGACCTGCTGCCGAGAGCCATGCTGTGGTTGGCTGATTGTACCTCCTAGAGGGGCAGAGCCAAAAACCTCCAAAGCCTGCTTCAGCTCCTGGGTTAGTCAGGCTCCCTACGTCGTGACTGTCACAGCCATGTGCCATGTGTCCATATTTTTCCATAGTGTTTTTCTGAACCTCTGTGCTTCCCAAACTCTTCTGACATGGATGAGCATATTCCCATGGCAACCGAAACACAGAAGCTGGGCAGGGTTTGTTCCTCTGTCCATCTCCAGCTTGTGTCTGTGGGACCATCTCTGGCACTGGCACAGTTAGTGGCTTGGGGAGGGGATCCTTTTGGGGCTGAGTTTCTTAGCAGGAAGCAGAATGTGAAGTCCTGGTAAGGCATCTCTCATTAACTCTCTGTCTTCTCCAGGATGTAAAATAGCTAGAAGGGTCCAGGGGAGGCTTCTGCCTCTTCCCGCGTTCATGGGCCAGAATGGCTCAGGGTTGCATCTGGGACACAGAGGCTGAGGCAATGCCATGGCATCGGCAGAAAATACGGTATGAAGGAGAAAGCCAGCGCTGTCATGGGCTGATGGGAGGGAAAGCACATGCCCCTACAGGTTGGCCTCCTCAGCCCAGGGTGATGGAGGAGGTTGGATTTTGTGTCTCATTTGTTTGCTTGCAACACTGGAGGCCATGGAAGAGGAGAACACCAGTGCTCCCGGAAGCATCTGAAGACCCTCCGTCACCAAGGTTTTGCTAGAAGGTCAATATGCCCCAATGACCTAAAATCCAGATTTGGGGTATGGCTAGAGCAGCCGTGACCTTTCGCACTCCAGGACCTGCTGCCACTGCATGTACGCCCCTCAGGAGAGGGGAAGTTAGCAAGAAAACATCAAGAAACTTCTGAGGGTGCTCATCAAGCAACTTTTTAGTTATAAACATTTTTAATTGGACTGATTTTTGGTGTCATATACTATCTCTTGATGAGTCCTAAAATTAAAGCTGTTTTAATCTCTCTCTGCTCCTCCTCTCTATCCTGCTTGTCTTTCTGGTTACAAAGTAGAAAAGAAATCACAGAGGCTTCTTGAGCTTTGCTGAACACTGCTATTTTTAAGGTGTTATATTTGATTTACTTTAAATCTGACCAAAACCTCCACCTTGGGACCAGACCTCCTTTATCAATGTTTCGGCTAACTTTCTGCTTTTGTATGCAGATTTTTAAGGAGGAAAGGCAAAAATGGGACTTTTAAGAGATGCTAGCTCACCACCTTAAGGATGATAGCATCCTTCTTTAATGTAACCTTTGCATAGGGATATTGCACCATATCACTGTCTCTTTGTGATAAATGCTACATTGTATTTTTTTTTTTATTAAATGTTTCTTCAATGACAGAAATGGTTTTGTATTGAATTACCAGATCCAAACACCATCAGGTTTTTCTGTGTGCTCCTTTGTCACTGTCATGGGCCAACCTAAACTCTCCAGGCTTTACAGGGAGTGGGAACTGGGGTCCAGGCTTTGTAGGTCATAGAATCATAAAATCATAGAATCACCAGGTTGGAAAGGACCCACTGGATCATCGAGTCCAACCATTCCCAACACTCCCTTAAATCATGTCCCCAAGCACTTCATCAACCCGTTCCTTAAACACCTCCAGGGAGGGTGACTAGACCACCTCCCTGGGCAGCCTGTTCCAGTGCCCGATGACTCTTTCTGTGAAGAATTTTTTTCTGATATCCAGCCTGTCATGCCCTGTTCTGCCGAGGGAATAGCTATAGACATCAGATTTTAGGCTGCCTCTTATGGGCTGATCACTACTTCACATGTGCTTCATGTCTATTGTGCAAGACGAATTTCAAACCCAAGGCCTCTAAATGTGTGACTCTCTGATGGTGCAGCACTGCAAGAGCATTTATCCAGGGCCCATGGGGAAGATGGACAGAGACAGAGGAGCTAAAGGTTTCAGTCCCAGTCTCACCTTTTCTTTCCTTGTTCTGCAAGCAATCCTTAACACAGCACTCTGCACAATGGCAGCACTACTTTGGCCAACGCGCATACATATAGATGTCTGTGCATCTGCTAATGAACGATCAACCACAGACACACAAGTCAAAGTGGACCTGCACTGTCTGGGTGCTCGAGCATGCCTGTCAGTAGCAGCTGGTGCTGGTCGAGCACCGCGCTGTCTACCAGGCAGACCCTCTCTTTGGGAGAAGTGGGAAGAAGGGACGGAGCACTTAGAGTGCCCTTGCAGTCAGGCTGCTGTCCCGTAGCAGCAGGGATAGGCAGCCATCCAGCTGGGGTTCACTCCTTTTCACTCCCTACCACTGGACATTAAACTTCAGAGGATTTATAGCCTGCCCTACCAAGAGGAGGTAGGTACTTTTGGAAGCAGCAAGATGTGGTCCTGGTAGCTTCCTCCATTCAGCACTGAGGCTATTTTACAGCTTGCATAACCCTAATTTGCTTTGGGGTTTTTGATGCCAAGGTCTGCACTGTAGAGGTTTTATTTCACTTCCAGGAGGCTGCTTGCCATTTTTATATTATCTCACATGGTCGTGGAGCACTGCAGGTAACAGAAACCTTTAGTTTTCATTGATTATTCATGGCCCAGTTTGTTTTGCTAGGAATCCTTACAGCCCGCAGAGCCTGTAGCCTCCCAACATGTGTAAGGGAACACATTTCCTTGCCACAGACAATTTGGCTTAAAAATTTCCTTGAAGCATTCCAGCTCTGCAGGTAATGAACACTTGGGTGGCTTTGACTCAGGTTCACTGATCAACCACTCATGCTACCTCTGGGGCCCCTGGATGCCCCTGGCTCAGCTGCTCTCATGAGCAAGTTTGTTAGACACTTTTTGCCCAGACAGAGCTTCAGGATACCCTTCCTCCTTACGTCCAGTCATGAAATCCATATGTTAACCCTGATCTCTGCCCTACTGGGACCTGGCCTGGGGCCCCACCAGTGTGAGCTGAGACTTAGCAAGGCCTGTGAGGAAATGTTCAAACTCAGACAGCTCCATTTTGCTTTAAATTTGGGGGGGGGGAAATCCTGAAAAGCTCTTTATGGAGACTGTATTTTTGAAGCAGCCTGTTTCCTCCTTCCCTCCCCTTCTTTTCTTTCCCCACCTCTTTGTCTGCTAAATAAAACAACCTACATTTTTGACCTGAATTACTTTAAGTGTCCCTGAAGGCATGTGCAACTCCAAGGACCGTAAGAGAGTTTTCTTCTTTGGTGCAGTTAGATACCATCATTAGAGATGACAGTCAAGCTGAGTACCCTCAGCCTGAATGCTATGTTTGTATTTGGGCATACAAACAATAACCCAATGCATTTCTGTAGTACCATCCACCATGGTAAAGCTTGGGCTGCTTTACAAACAGGCAGACATCAATCCTGCAAGCAAAATATCTCCCCATTTCTGCAGGCAAGATGTGGGTAAGTTAAATAATTGCCAGCATCGCTCAGCGAGGACCTGAATCTGCCTGTATCTATATTCACCCAAAGCACCAGTAACTCCAACTCCAACGCCGTTAGCAGACAAATCAGCGACAGACAAAAACCAGGACCCCAATCTAAGGTGTCTCCTCCTGCCCTTGTGAAATTCCCCCTTCTGGCCTCCTAGCACCTCTTCCCAAGGAGCCATCAAGCTCTCTCCAGGGCTCACTGGAGGGTGTCTGAGGACTGCATGCCCTCCTGTCACCTTTGATGCCAGAGCTGAGGGGTCAGCTAAACCCCTCTGGAGATTCTGTGTGTCAGGCCTTGGTAAAACTGTGCTCAAATCACACGTTCCAAGTGATGGGTTTTTGAAAGGACAATGAAACTTCTCGTTCTGGCCCATTTTAACTCTCTGTCTCTCCTATAACATGCATGGCAGACCTGGCTGAATTAAACCAGCTGTACTAATTTCTCTTGTTACAGCAGCCCTGTGTAACACACAAAATGCTTGGCTTTGGAGGATGATATTATAAAGGATACTGTAATTTAGTGGCTCATTTAATGTGAACCAAGAGAAATATGAGGCATGCCAAGGCTGTACAGGGGCTCTATTTATATCCTTTTTGGTGTACATTATGATTTATAATAAAGGATCATTTTTATATAGTATTAGCATGGTAATAGAGCTTACTGAGCTACCATGTCTGAAGTTAGGAAATATTGTATTAGAAGAAGGTCTGCAAATGCCGTGTAAGAATAGCCCTTTCTTCATGATCCCAAGCTTCCTAAAATAAATATTAATGCAATCTATTTACGTCGGAATCTGGTTTTTTATTAGTGCAGTAGGAGGATCTCCACCTCTGAGCTCAGAAGCTCTCGCATGCAGCCTCACAGAGTTCATTTTGTGGCTCCCAGCCCCACTGCTTGGCACCCCCCACTACTGGGAGCACCCTCACCAGCCGGAGTCCTGGGAGGAGAGTGAAAGGCAGGGAAAGCATAAGAGCCATGTTTTGCTGGGGAGCGTGGTATCAGAACTTATGGGAAGCATTTCCTTTCTCTGACCCTCAGTTCATGAAGCCCTGTGGCCCCTCTGCACCTCACCCCTGCCCTGGGTCTGCTGGCAGGGAGGAGGATGGAGCAGGATTAACCCCCTAGGAGTTTTTCTGAGGGCCACACAGCACGCAAGTAGTGG
This sequence comes from Cuculus canorus, assembly GCF_017976375.1. Taxonomy (NCBI): domain Eukaryota; kingdom Metazoa; phylum Chordata; class Aves; order Cuculiformes; family Cuculidae; genus Cuculus; species Cuculus canorus. The sequence goes on along the minus strand of NC_071403.1, from coordinate 62,633,022 downwards.
AGCCAGGGTGAGAGCGAAGCCGCTCCTGGCACCTCGCCCTCTGCATGATTCAGAGCTTGTTTCTGAAGCGAGAAGGCTGGGTAAAGTTTCATTTGTCTATCTAGAAAGCAGTGTGTTCTGCTTCCCGTTTAAAGCCCTGGAGCCTCATGATGATTCAGAGCGCATACAGGAATGCGCCTGTATGCCGATTTTTAGTGCCAGGCAGCAGCGTAATGCCTGCCAATTATTAGTCTGCCATGCAGGTGGGTAAAGGAATGAAATCAGGTTTAGAAACGAGGGGGAAAATAATCAGTTGGAAGATGCCAGGGAGAAAGAGAGCTTGCACAGGCGCAGCGATGCCTTTGCAAATGTCACTTCCACTGAAGCTGAAGTGTGAGATGATGAGATGCAGAGGGTTTTCTTCAAAGGAGCTTACTGCAGGGAGCTGGTGTTGCTCATCCCTTGAGCAAAGATGCCTGGCCCTTCGCCTCCTCCTCATGGGGCAGGGAGGATCTGTAGGGAGGCTGCAATGCCCCTGCTACAAGAACGCCTCCAACCGGCTTCTCTAGCTGCAGACTGGGGACAGTTTGGTGTTTTTCAGTGCTGATAGGTCTGACGGCTACCTCAGCCATCCTGGGCCAACCTGCAGGAATGGCAGCTGTAAGGAGACCACATTTGGTGCCATCCAGAGCATCACACGCAGCTGGCAGCCTGCGCAAGCATGTTGCCCCAGCCTGAGCTCCCTCCTGGTCCACGCCAAGGTGGAGGTCACCCTGCAGCCCAGAGCACGTGCTGCCTTGCCAGAAGGGAGTCCCTCTGCTCTCTGCTCTCCCGGCCCTGAGGGAACGTAGCCGTAGCCACTGTCACCAGCTGGGAAGGTGACATGCAGGAGCTGACAAAGCCAGAGCTGACTCTGCTTCCCGCTGAGCTACCCTCAGGGAAATTACCCAGCCACTTTGAATAAAAATGAATTAAGTAGCCTGGCAGTAACTCAGACCGTATTTTATTAACTTGGCTCGAACCAAGTAACATTAATCCCCCTCCCTGAAATTTCTTTTTTACAGCCAGGCTCTAATATATGAAAATGTGCTGGCAAAGCCTTCAGTAGGTTACAACCCTCCATTTTTTAACAACCACACAGTGGGGGATTATCACTTGGACAGGGGCATAGCCACAGTGTGGAGACCTGCACAGCCAACCCGAGCACCCAGGCAGCAGGTGATGGTTTCCCTTGCCACTTGCTGTGTCACTTTGGGAAAATTCCCATCAGCTCATTAATTTTTGTGTGAGGGATGCCCAGGTGCCTGAGGGACCCCAGCAGTCACTGGGTAAGGGTAAGGATCAGCTCTGGCTTGGGCAGATGAATCACTTCGCAGAGGTGCCTTCCTTCCTCCCCTCCAGGCAGGGGAACACCTTTTCTTGGCTCAGCAAATACTGACCCTCAGTTTCTCTACAAAATTAGAGTGGCACCCACTTGGATGACTAGGTTTGATGCCTTGATGCCCGCCCTTTCTTTAGATGTTGAGGTGCACCCCGGGGAAGAGTCTGGCATCTAAGGAAAGGCAATAATCACCTTCTGCACACCTTACCACCCCTGGGCTACCCACTAAATGTGCTGGAGACCAGAAAGGTGCTGCAGAGCGTGACTTGGCCTACCGATGGCCCAGAACTCCTGCTGCTGGCCTTGTGTGGGCTGCTGGGGGCCGGTGATCGTGGGGAGGTCTCCAGTGGACTGCCAATCCACTGGGACCCAGGTAGGCTTCTCCCCGATTTTCACAGATGCTGTCTTTGAACTTAGTACTGGCAAGGGTGTCACCTTTGCAAGTCCTCCAAGAGGCTGTGGAGCAAATTATCATCTGCTCAATGTAAGCCATAGCAAGAAATAAAGCTGCTCTGCCTTCCTTGTTTATTAGCAACAATAATCCTAATAGTATTTCACACATTAGTAAGGGCTTCCTTCTGAGGAAATGAAAGCACTTTACAGACATTAATGATTTATGAAGTTTAGCCCATCTCTGAGATACATAAGGAAAGCCATCCTCTTTTTCACAAATTGGAAGCTGAAGCAAATTGTAGGTGAGTGACTTGGGGCCATGCACGAAGGCAGCAGCGAGGCAGGGTGAGTCCTGTTTCCTTCACTACCACCTGCAATTAGGCTTCTCTTTTGCTCTTTTTCAGCTGACTTCTCTGTGCCCGTGATGCTCCAGTGGAGCCATTGGAGGAGCTGCTGCAAGCTCCTAGTAGCCAAACCCAACTTGCTCACTGGACGGTTGTTGGGGCTGTTTACCTTCACAGCACCTGCATGCTCAAAGTGAGCTGGTCCTTGGGGGACTGCAGCTGCTCGCTATGGCTGTGGTATTTGTTTTTCTCCAGTAGTTCCTGCATTTTGGGGATGCCCTCAGGGTGCGTTGGTGCCCTGCACTTTTAAATGACCCCAGTCCTCAGGGCATGTGGGAGAGCCTGCTGGGGGCTTGAAGAGGAAGGCACCTCAGGGATGGGTTGGGCATTGTATCCCATCTTGGGCAGCCTTATCTGTCCTTTCGCTGCAACGTTGCCTGCAAACGCACCATGGCCGTATCACCACCGCCAGGCTGGCTGCGAACATGGCTGCCATCACCCAGCGGCTGTCGTGTTGCCTGCAGGGTGGGTGTGAGGAGAAGCAACCCACTTATAAATAGTCAGGTGAACTCCAGCTCACTGGGCAGCGAACTTTTTCTGTATAGCTACTTTGTAAAATGAGACTAATCAGTGCCCCACTGAGTGGAAAAAGAAAGTGAGTATGGACCACACCTCCTCTATTATGTGCATAGATCTGCCCATTTGGGTCTGGCAGCACTTGCCTAGTTAAACGAAATACTCGCCATAAACATGGGACTACTGGGTGGTTGCTTGTTAACTGTTTAGGGCACAACTTAAAATAATATGATTTGGCCTGGACCACGGGCTGAAACAGGATTTTCCGCCTTGAGATGCAAGCAGATCTGGGTGGCCTGCTTCCCTCTGCTATGCAGAGCTTATAAATAACCCCCTTCTCATCCTGAGAACAGCTTCTTATTTTTTTTAACACAAGGAGGAAAAAAAATAAAAAGACAGGCAGGCAGGCAAGCAATAGTGAAAGTGCCACCATGTTGTTCTATTTTAAATCCTGCTTGCCTGCAATTTCACATGCAGGCAGGGGAGGAGACCACTGGGTCAGCCCACGGCGGTGTGCGTGTGCCGGTGTACCCTTATTGTTTTATCCTCACGTCACCTCTCAGCCTGTGCCGCCCACCCTCCCTCTGTCCCCGAAATCTTTGATTAATAGGTTTGCTTGCTTTTTATATCCACACATGTGGCGCATCTGGAGCAAGGCGTGCCTCAGCTTTCTTGTTGTTGTTTTTTTATCTCTCTTTCTATGTATATGTGCGCGGTTTTTTGCTGGTTTCTTTTTTTTTTTTTTTTTTTTACTTTACTTGCGACTGCCATGGCAACTGTTACATGTTTGGCAAAAAGCTTACGGAGAAGAAAAGGGGCTCAGAGCGCTCAGCTGGCAGATGTCCAGTGTAATCATGCCGCAGCGCCGAAATGAGGCCTTTGGCCGGCTGCCGAGCTAGGGAGAACAAAGATGTCAGTTCCCCGTGTTGGCGGCGGCGCTTGTTTGGCACCCTTATATGGTTTCCCAGAACTCCTCGCCTTGGCGGCTTTCCATTCCCTTTAGGGCAGCAAACAGGATTAGCACACACAGACTTGTTTTTCTCTTTTCTCCTCCAACTGTTCCAATGACATCATCCCTGCTGCATTCAGCTGCCAGCAGGGTGACTTTGGGGGTGTTTTTTTTTTTCTCCTCTTAAAAAAAAACACCACAGTGCACACACCAGCAAGCGCTGTATGGTTTAGGTAACACTTGCACACCTTTCTTGTTAAATTAAAGCCCCCGAAGTGCAGTGAGCTCAGGCAAACCAAGCTAGATGAACTGCATTTTTTTTTTTTTTTTTTTGCTTCTCATAATTGAATTCCTGCAAGATAAAAATCTCTTTTTCCTCAGTAGGCTGTAATCAGCACTCACAGAGTTGTGGTTTCTAACTGCCCTCGTCATGTGCTTCCTTATGAAACTCCACAGAGAAAGCATCTTGGTGCGGGTGCCAATTTAAAGGGCCCGGGAGCAGAAAGCAGCTCTCTCTGGCCCCCGAAATGGCAGGGATGAGACCACCCAGCCTGGGGCATAGGGCTATTTGGGGGCCCACAGTGCTGCTGCAGGGTGGCGTGGGAGGGAAGCCCTCTCCTTTAAGGAGGGTTGTTGTTTAGGAAAGTTTTTAGTTGCTGCTGACCATGAAGGCTGAGGAGAAAAATGTGCAGGAGAAAATGCTGAATTTTATGCCTTTCCCCTTAAACTCCAGGTCAGTTTTCTGCTTCTGGACATCATCTGCTCCGAGCATTTTCCTCTCTCCACCTGGTCTCTTTGCCAGCCGAATAACAGAGCCATGCCTCTTCCAGAGGGAGCCCCAAGGGGTACCATCAGCCAAGCATCACCTTCTGCCAAGAGGTGGGCAGCCCTTGGTGGGGAGGGCAGCAGGACTACCTCCCTGCTCCCTGAGCCTGCTTCCCTTGCGGCAGCACTCCTGTTTTCCTTGGCGTGGGCTGCAGGATATGATGCTTATTTCCTTCTGTCACTGCAGACCCAGTGAAGGGGCCCAAAGGGGATGGTGGGCTTTGCATGAAAGGTTGCTCAGTGACAGAAAGGCTCCCCAGCTCCGGGCTGGATGCAGACCACTGAATGTCTTTCACCATCGGAAGACCTGGACAGTCCAGTTTTTCATCGGGTTGCTCAGTTTTTCCACTGCACAGGTGAATGGAGGGATGGACAGATGGATAGTCAGTCATAGATGGCAAAGCGGGGTTGCTAGGAAAAATTTATGTAAGCAGCACTCAGCCAGCGGCTGACAGTGCAGCAAGTGTTCGGCTCCCAGAGCTCCACATCAAACTTGGCAGCACATCAAAACCTCTGTTTCATAACTCACTAGAAATAGGATTTTCTAACAGCACTGAGAGAACTCGCCTTGTTGTTCAGGGACTTGGGATTTTAACAGTTGTTAATGGTTAACTAGGCAATGGCCTAAAAAAATCGGTAGTGCATTTCCCCATGATGATATATGTGATTTTACCAGGCACCGTGCCTGGTGGCAACCATGTCATGCTGGTCCACCTGCTAATAACATAACTAGGGAATTAATTAGCAATTAACAGCAACCAAATAATTACAGAATCATCCATCAGGAGAGAGGCTGTGATGCTGTGAGCAGCTTTCCCAGGATGGGGACTGCCCTCTATTGGGAAGGGCGTGTGTGAGTGTGCCTGGGGAAGGAGCAGAGCTAGAGTGGTGAGGCTTCCCCAGGGAAGCATAGAATTCCAGAAGCGTTGAGGTTTCACAGGAAGAAGAGGGCACCAAAAAATTAAATTGTTGTACCCTGTCCTTAATGGCTTCACTCACCTGCAGCAGGAACCCTCTCCTACTTGCCCCAGCTGATGTGCTGCAAGGTTGAGCTGGTGTCTGGGTTCCTCCAGCTGTGCTGAGGGAGAAAGGCGAGCATCAGTCATGCCTCGAGCTTTATAGTGCATGTAAGGCACAGCTCAGGGAGCACTTTGCAGAGCAGAGCAGTGGATTTGGTAAAGCCTAGCTGTGGGTGAGGGGCTTGCTGCAGTGCTGAAGGGCAGAGAAACCACTGTGCTGCTCCCACACTCTCCCTGCTTGCAGGGTTACCCCTCTGCACTATAGGAGCAAGACAGGCTCACGTCCTCTGCTCCTGGACACCAAATGGGATGGCAGTGTGCTCCCACCCAGGCCTTTGCCCCTCCTAGCTCCATGCTGAGATGTTATGATGGCACAGGAAAGGCACTTAAATTTTTTTCAGATGTTGAAAAAAGAGTCATTGCATAAGATAGATTCATGGAGGTGGAAAAGGAGCAGGTATGCATCTTATTCATCCATCTCCCCTTACTGATGAAGAGTTATCCCCTCTTGCACATGATCCAGTATTTTGTTCAGCCTCATTTCCAGTGATTCAAGTGATGGGGCTTCCTTTGAGAAACTCTGTCACCGCCTAATGCACTTTGCTATTAGGAAGTGCATCTTGCCCTGCATTTGGCTTCAAAACTTGTCTCTAGGCTAGGCTTGCTTCCCAATACACCAGCTGCTTGTGGGCTCCTGTCTCCTCCAGGTGAATTAGATGTCTTGAGCTCTTTTCCCTTTCTTCAGCATCCAGCCTTAATACTTTAGTCATTTAGAGCTTTGCTCCCCTTGGTTGCCATCTGCCCCATATTGGCCGGAGTCTGCCAGACGTGGCCAAAGTATCTCTGGGTGGAGAAAGCCTCCCTGGTGTGGGGCTGAGGCTCCATGGGCTGCAGCAACGGTGACTCCCCAACAGCTCTGTGCTTCTCCAGCTCTGGGCCAATGAGCATTAGCTCAGCAGCTGGCATGGGAGAGCACAGCTGGAGGGATGCTCTATTTTACACCGCTACTAACTGCCCGGAGGGGCTGTTCTGGCCAAGTAGGACTGCTGAGGCATAGAAACACCCTGGCCACACAGAGCCTTTCCTTTGGCCATGCTCCCTGCAGAGGAGCAGGCAAGAGTTCTCAGTGGAGGAACTTTTCAGTGCAACTGTGAAAGGGTAAACTGCCAGGCCTGTGTGAGCAGAGCATCCTCGGTCCTGTCCCCTTGACGACCATCATCGGTGCAGTTGCAGGGTGCCTCATGCCCGGTTGCCTGAGCTGGATGCATGAAATACTTCTTGTGCAGTCAAAATAACTTGATTTGCCTAAGTTACATCCCTGAGCGCACCTCATGCAGAGCAGTCTCCTTCCATCATCACCTTCACAAAAATGTTGTGAGCATTCCTTGTCCTGCACAGAAGTTTCTGTCTGCAGCTGATTCTCATGTGTGTGTCCAACTCTGCTTGGAGGTACAGGGGTGTCCCTTCTCCTTACCCGCCAGCTTGAATTTTCCCCAGAACAATAGATTTCTATTTCTAGACAATAGTCCCTTCTTGTCCCCTCACCCCATTTTCTTTTTTCTGAGTCCCTGTCCTTGCAGGTTCTTGGTATGGAGCTGATGGGGCTATGAGCACCTCTGCATCATGATCCCACCCATGGCAGGAGGGGAGTTACAGCCCTTGACCCCTCACCACCTTGTCCCCTCACACACACCGTCCCCTCTGCTTCCAGGCATTAGTCACAGAGATCAGCACAGCTTGGCCTGGGTCAGATGTCTGCCTTCCTCCTTGCTGTGAGACCCAGCACTCTTCCTCTCTTTTTTTTTTTTTTTTTTTTTGTTTATGGTACTCGATCCAGCTTTCAGGCTATGCGCAAATGCTCTGCTCCTGGCCAACTTGAATTCATTTCAAGGAACATTGCACAAGAGTTCAGGGCTGGTGCTCAGAGCCAGGCCTGCTGGGCTGGCTGTTTTGTCCTCTCAGCCCTGGTCCTGCCAGAGGACCTGCTGGCACGAACCCCGGCCAAAGCAGAGTCAGCAGGATATTGCACAGGCTGCTCAGTTGGGAGGAGACAGAGCATCAAAGTCCAACAGAGGTCAGGGACAGGCTTTGCAAATTTAGTTAAAAAAAAAAAGAAGGAGCAATAGAAGTTTGTCTGGGATGCTTTGCCCTCTCTTGAAGCCACGTGAATTGACGGTAACCCCAGCTACTTCCAGGTATAAATAGCTTTTCTTCCAATCTCATGCTGAAGCTAAGCAGTAAAAGCTCCAATGTTGCTGGTAATGGTAGAGCAGCCAGGCTTTGAGCGGTGAGGGAGGGATTGGCAAGCTGAAGTAACTCCCTTGAAGTCAAAGGGAAAGAGCCAGAGGGGTCCTGATGGCTTACACAGTAGAAGATATGTCTGGGAGCCTGAACCACCCTCCCTTGGTGTCAAGGCTGAGATACCATGTAGAAGTGGCTTGCTAGGTTGCCATTCATAGTCTGATTGGCCTCTGGCAAGAGAAAGCACTACCCCTTGTCTTTCAAGCACAGCTTGTATTTCAAGTGACACTAAAACCTTGCTTCCCATCCATGGGTTTAAAAATGCCGGAGGCAAGTAAAAAAAAAACCTATTTTATTTTTTGATGGCTTCTAACTCTTTTTCAAAGGCTGGTGTGTAATGTTTTATTGGTTGGTCTGTCTTTTCAGTGACCTTGTCAACAAAGATATCAGCAGAGAGCTGATAGGGGAATACTTGGAAAAATCACGCACGAGCAGTCTGTGGTAGGGTGGACCCTGGGAGAGTTAGCTGGCCTGCTGAGCCTCTGTCAATTATTTTTGAAAAATCATGGGGAATGTAAAGTTTCAGGGCACAGGATGTTCCTCAGCAGCCTGTGGCTGAGATGTTGAAGCACCTCACGGTGCCCATTGCCATCACAGCTAAGAGATTTTGTTTACTTCCCTGGCACAGAAGCCTCCCTCCTTTGAAGGAATTTGGAGTGACTTAAAATCCCTTGGGAAAACTCTGTCTTTCTCAGAGGTGGGATTCATCTCAGCTGACAGAAGTTTGAAAGTCACACAGTGATCCAAGTTAATCATCCTTGTTCTTCTCATAGGGCATGAGGAGGAACAGGCATCTCACAAAGCGTGACTCATTTACATGTTCAGTGGGACAAATGTCTTGCTGGAAGTGCCCACCTCTTCCACAGACCATAGTGGGAGCCTGGAAGGTTTGGTCAGCAGTAGCTGCCTATCTTAGAGAAGACGAGCAGCAATCACCTACCCTGGAGAAGGGTCTCAGTTTTGGTCCTTTGGAGCCACAGAGGATGCCCAATGACCTATAGTGGATATGTAATGACACACAAATTCTTCGTCTGGCTCCCAGATTCCAGTATGGCTTCTTAGCTGTTGGTCATCTCATTAAAACCCCTGATGAATGCAATGGTGCAGCTCCTGAATTATTCTCACTTCCACTAGTTTCATTTGAGTACATGGTAATACTCCTCCCTCCCTTACTTTCCAGTTTAATGTAATGCTGATAAATGATATGACAATGATAAATTTTCATTTGATTTAAAGCTGTTTATCATTCATATCTATTATGGAAAGTCATCAATTATGCAAAAAGCGTGAATGTTTAAAGAGCCTCTAAAGTGTCTCTATTTATGGATTATATGTTGTGTCTTCTTTACTCCTTGCTTGTGCATACACTGGAGAGACTCCTCCATTAAATGTCATTTTTGCACAAAAGAGCCTGAAAAATGGAACTTGACAGGGGGATCTTAGATAAGCTGGAGGCTTGTTGCAAAATGAGGCTGAGCCATAAATATTTCACTTTGTAGGAGAATCCCTCAACTCAATTCTTGAAGTCGTGTCTGAATCAGAGGGCCAGTAAACCAGATGGATGCAGTGTGCCTGGGGTCAAGAAGCCACGCTCTCTTGCTCTCCTGAGGGTACCTTCCATAATTTAGCCAGGGCCTCTCAGTGAAGGGATCTTTCATGAGCTCTTGTTAGCAATGGGGTCCACACTGCTCACAATCCAATGATTTCTGCAGTCTGTGATCCATTATAAAAACCACAGCAGATGCATCCCAACAGCTAGGGTGGCTGTGGACAACACTGCAGACACTCACAGTTTGCAGAGAGCTTCTCATTCTCTAGAGCGAGGGAACAGGATGCTTGAAATGGCTGAGATGTTGTAAGTCAGGCAGCTATTGCTTGTCTCTGAGCTTGCACAACAACCCCTTTGCTACTGGGGAACAGATTCTACTCATAGGGCACTGTCTTTGGATCCACCTTGCATTAACACCAATGTTACTGGCAGCTTGTTTTTGCATGTGCATTAAACTACAGTAACGGTAATGATCTTACAGCAAAGAACACAGGTCAGGGAGTGAACACCAAAAACAGACTCTTTAAAGGATTTGGAGATGTTAGCATCTTGGATCACTTATTTCTTTTCTTCCAAGAAGCTGGAGGGGCAAAAAGAGTTAAAGTAAGGAAATTAGATCACAAAAAGCAAGTTAACTAAACAGCACCATCCTGGCCCATTGCTGATGTTGCGCATGGTGTGCCAGTAAATCCCCAGTAATGCGGTGCACATCTGGGTGTTTCTGGGGTGACTCTGTCTATTCAGTCCTGCCAGGGCGTCAGAGGGAGCCTGCAGCTGCCGTGGCTCTCTGGCAGCATGCGACAGGAAAGGGAGAACTTTCTCACACGTCTGACACAAGAGGTTGATTGTGGGGATTGATGGGTGACCTCTCTGTGTCGCCGATGCTGAGGTTGCTGGCTTCTCTGGTACAGGAACCCACTAGGAGACCTTCTGCTCTTGTATTACAATACCCATAGCATTAGTAAGTGTCCTGTAGCTGCTGAAATCTTAGGTACATAAACATCCCTCTGAAGTAATTAGTTGCATTTTTAAATTACTTACAATTTATGTAGTGCTGTAGGGGATGTGTTGGGTTGTGACAAAGAAGGGAGCATGAAGCCTGCAGTGTGGGAAGCCCGGTGGAGTCTGCTATTTTTAAACATGCCACACAAGGTCACCTGCATGCCTTCCCCACACCCAGCACTGTTGTCTCCTGCCTACCTGCCCTTCATGGTGCTTGGTGATGAAATCTTTCATTTTCTTTCATTCTTTCTTTCTCCTTGCAGCCATTAGGAGATGTCCAGCACCACATACCTTTAAGCCAAATAAGCAATAACACAAAAGAGGATTTGCAGCCATCATGCCTTTTACTGAGTGCATTGAAGGCCTGGGATCAAAGTCCGGCTACTTCCAGCACTACAAAAGTTGCAGTTGCTCGTTAGTAGTTCAGGGTATTTTTTCCCTGCCAATTCAAACAGCTATGCGAATTTTCCATTTAGCTTCTTTTTTATCGTAGGCTCATGGGTTGAGGAATAATGCCCTCTGAATCCTGGCTTCTCCCATGAAAGACACTGCCTCTCACTGCTCTTGTCCTGATCCGAACTGGCTGTTGTGAATCTCACTGTCGATCTTGTACCCAGAGCTCTGATTGTTGTGTTGGTCCAGAACATCACTGTTCTGCCAGAGATAAACCTTTTGCTTTACAGCCATGAGCAAATCCAGTTTGTTTCATGCCATACGGAGAAATGTTACCGTGTTTTGGTAGCTCTCTCCCATACGTGGCAATGAAGAGAGAGAAACACCCTTAGGAGACTCTCCATGGCCCTCAGCATCCCAGTACCAACCTGTGCACATCAGCATCTCTGTATTTCACCTCCTCTGATGGATGGACTCTCCAGTGCATCCTGGGATTATGCTTGTCTTTCCATAACTGCATCCTGCTGGTGTTCAAAATCATTAACTACCGGCATGCCCTTTTCCCCTTCAGCCAGTTCCAGACGAGCTCCCAGTTCACAGAGTCTGTTCTTGCTGTTAATCCATAAACTACAACCTTTACATCAGGTACTGTTCAACATAATTAGATTTCTATTACATGATGTTCCTTCCTGAGGTTAAACCAGACTTGCTTTACTTAAACAACCAGCCTCAGGTGAGGTTTAATTGTAACCTTGTTGTTAAAGCTTTGTACTTGCACGCCATTCTTCGGAAGCCTCCAGTCTACCACACCATTGCTTGTACATATCTTGACACGACATGCTAGCAATTGTCTGCAGCTCTCTGCCAGCAAGAGACATCAGCCCTCTCCCAAGGACCCACTCTTCCCATGAAGAGAAGAATAAAACCAGGATGGCTCCAAGTCAGGTCACCCTGACTGCAGTGTAAATATTCTGCCTGCTCTGGTGTAAGCTGGAGTGGAAAACAAAGGCAGAATAGCCCAAACAAGGTCATTACACACAATTTGATCCAATTATACAGCTAAAACCAGGCCTCTTTGTGTGATGATTTTTATTTTCTGCTGAGAGAGAGGGAAAGCAGCCTTACACATAATGAAGTGATGCAGGGTACTGAAACATGTCTCTTCTCACATAAAGCAACAGTAATGCCTCCTAAATCCACCTGTACTTCAGCTGAGCATTCATTTGCGCCCACTCTTGCTGCTGCCATTCGCTGCGATTAAAAAATGTTGGTATGCAGGAAAAGTTTCCTCCAGCAACACATGGGCTGTGGCCGCCCCCCTCTCTGAGCCCAGTGGCTTCTTTGATGCCACAAGAGCATGACAGTAAGAGAAATGCCTGGGGAAGTGAATCAATAGCAGCAGGCCGGCCAGCTGCAGGGTGAGGACGGGGTAAATCACTGGAAGAAACTTTCCCAGCCACCGGAGGAGTTGGGAGAACAATACGGAGAAGAGGATGTGAGGCACTTCCCGCCGCTGGCCAGCCCCACGCCAAGGAGCACCACAGCCTCCAGCGTTATCTTTGTACCCCGTCATTGTCTGGAGGTGGCTTTTGCTGTTTGCAGTGGGTTTCTATACTCGACGTTTCTTTTAGCTCTCTCTCAGAGATCTAATTGTTGTCGCAATAAAAGGGGACTGTGTCCCCCAGCCCTGCTGGCTGACATCTACCCAGACCATCCAAGGCAGGTCTCTGGGCCAGACAGAGTGTGCTGGTTCTTCTCCAGAATCTGGCTGGTAGAGCAGTGCCAATGCTTTTTTTTTTTTCTTTTCCCATTCCTCTTTCCCTCCTCCCATCCCTGAGAGATGGAGATAGTGGATTTCTTGTTTGTCTGCTTTCCCATAACCTCTGTCTTTTATGAACCACTTGAATCTCTCTGTCTAGGTCCCGCAGAGCTGTTTCTCTCCCTAATATTTGTCTTTTGCAAGTGAAAAAAAAAAAAAAATCCCAAATAACCCAGCCCTGTGATTTTCCTCTCTGCTCTCAGGAAACAGGTTTGTTTGTTTTTTAATGAATGCAAAAGAATGCGGATAGTGGTGAGGAAAAGCTTGAGCAATGAGTTCAGCACTTCTTTATTTAGGCTCCTCCATGTATATCAGCTGAGCCCAGCAGGCAGCAAAGCAAGAACTGGATGTTATTTCAGGAAAAGCCTGGCCTTTTCATGTTTGAGACAGAGTAGCTTCCCAGAGGGGAACACTCAGCTCCTGTCCTGCATGGGTGATTTGGGCGGAAAGAGGATGAGGAATTCCAGCAATGCTACTTTTCTTCTCTGCCTTCCAGTCTTTGCATAGCAGGTGTCTCCAGGGCAGGCAAGTCGGAGGAGGGTCAGACTGCCAGCTCTGTCCTGCCTGGTATTTCCCATCTCATCAGTGCTGGGCACTTTGGCTGCACAGGGCCAGAGACAGAACAGGCATGTCCATGGCATGATATGGAAGATGGATGGTGTATGGCAGTACTGGAGATTCTGCAACTTAAGCCATATGGGCAAAGCAGCCATACTAGGTGGCATGGGCTAGAGAGGGATAACAGATCCATTCCAGCTACGTGCTTGCTGGAAACAATGGACTGAAATCATAGTCACACCGATGTCAACATCAAAAAGGAAAAAAAACACCAAATTAGTTTGGCAGATTAAGTACAACTTGACTCTTGACTTACTGCTCAGTAATTCATGCCAGTTTCAGGTGTTTCTACCTTACTTAAAGTCAAATATCAGTCCTCAAGTATCGCTTCAGCATGTTAAGTATAAGTGCATCACATAGAACAATCTGCTTAGACTTATCATTTTTTTCAAACAATATATATTTTGACCATGGCTCTTTGCTGAATTCAGCACAGATTCAGTCTTGGTCAACCTGAAAGTGCATTTTTCAGTGCATAAAATATTTATTGCATTTTTCCACCTGGCTCTAGCCATGATACTGTGTGAAAGAAGTCTTTGCAATACCAAAGTAGTTAAAGACTTATCTGTTCTTTGGGATCCTAGCAGCTCTGAGATAGGTCACCTCTAGTTCCAAACCTGATATTCATTTTCCCGTGGTGAATGTATTTCTTCCTCAGTCAAACAGAATTTTTGCTTCTTTCAAAGTATGTCTTTTATAGCAGGTTTTTATGCAGATTTTTATGCAAGAACTTATTACTAGGTTGTTTTCTATTGATGCAGAGAAATGTTTCATGCAATTTGCATCCCATTAGCAGCTTCATAAGAGACAATCCTGATTCTAATGGCTCTGCACAATAAGCCAATAAAGCCAAATATGGAAGGGATTATGGAGTGTGTTACTGTTATACCCACAAAATGGCTTGTATGTTCAAAAGAGAGGCATCAACTTCTCTGACACCTAAGGTTAGCCCTAAGAGTTACTACTAAAGATATTTTTTAGCAGTGCTTTGACTGTCTTTTATCTTCAATTGGTTGCCCTCTCCATTTTCTTGTCCTGGCAGCAGAAACTGTGGAGGAGCTCCAGCTTGCAGAGTCCGCTACCTCACATATGGGTGTCCTACGCAGCCCGCTGGGTGGAAAATGCTATCGGATTCCAGCATTGCAACAAAACCAATGCTGTTTCATCATTTCTGTAGCACTGGAATAACAACAGAGGCTGCCTTGGAGCATGCATAAGCACTAGCCAGTGTCCCTACCTTCCTGTAGGCATATTTACACCCTGTGCTTTCATTGTAGGAAAGGTCAGGTGCCTGCACTGAGCCTTTCAGATCTGCTGCCCATCTTAGATGCTGCTGGCATAACGAAGGTTGGTGGGCAGTCTTAGCAGCTGTGGAGGATGAGTAACTCTCTCCCATGGTGTCAGAGTTTCAATCCTTAGCCTTGGCAGTTTTTTATCAAGTTATGTAAAGAGCGGACTGGAAAGTGAAGGGCAGACTTTGGAAACCAGCCTCCTGCTGCCAGAGACCCTACGGCTCTGCCAAGGGACATGAGGGGATGCCTGTGCAGGAAAACAGCACTGAGCAGTGGGGAGGTTTCTGCTCCAATCCCTCAGGGACCACATTTATATGCTGTTTCTTACCAGGGTTAGAAAACTACTGCTTTGATAGATAGAAGTTGCAGAGGAATGAGGCTGGTGGGAAGCTGGCTCAGAGGAAAAGGGAGTGTGGTGAGAGAGGGAAAAGTGGCAGTCCAGAGAGCATGGTAGGACCTGCCTACAGCTGACTTTTCCCTCCCTTCACCACATCCTTCCTTGTCTACTCCTGCTTCATCTGGGAACAGCAGCCACGGGTCAGCAAAACCATCTGGCTCCCTTGTGCCTTCTCTTCTCCTGCAAGATGCAGCCTGAAGTTCTCATAGAAATTCGAATAATTGTCCAGGCTCCTGGGAAATACATGAAAGGGCACTTTCTTGAACTGTGGCAATGCCCAGACCACATTCCCTCCCACTGCACACGTAATGCTCTGCATGTTGTTAACTAGCTCAAGGTTTTTATGTGCTCCATTACCTAAAAGAGAGTGTTTCTTTCGTCTGCAATGAACAGCACTCAAAAAAGTTTTTTTACCTTCTTTTGTCACGTTCATGTATGCTGTTCTTTCGTTTGCTTGACCATTATGGGGCTTCAGCATATTTTCTTTGCATATTGTGGCTTGCATTTTCAGCTTCATGGTTATCAATGTTGTTTTTATGCCTCTGTTTGATTTAGTCGTGGCTCATAAATGCAACATAACAGTGGAGCCAACCACACAAATAGCTGCAGAGCATGCAGTGGGAGGCATTCAGAAATGCAGTGATGATGAGATGGACATAGTCCCATACAAGCTTAGTGTAACCTTCCCCAGTCCGTTGCTGGCTTGTGATGCTCCCCTCAGGTGCCAGTCATGCCCTGCCTCAGTGCGAAGGGTTGGGATTATTTGGCACACATGTGGTGAGTTCATCCTCTTGGGCTGCGGTGGAAGGAGCAAATCTGGTGTTGCAAAGCCATGGCTGGCTCTGGTACTGCAAGACTCATGGGGCATGCATGTTTAGTAGTGCCAGAGCTGTAAGTGACTTCTGGAGGTGGTCACACAGACCCAAGTAGTATGAGTGACCTGCCGCATTTGTGCACTGCATGAGAGGCTGGATGCTTCAAAGCCCTTTCTGGTAGTCTCAGGTCACTGAGCAGCATTCAAAACTTTCTCTGCGCATATCTGTGTGCACGCACACACCTGTGAAAGGCTTTTTTACAGTTAAAATTGAGCACTGACACCTTTTTTTATAGCAGCATTTTCACAGTCATGGCCTACTTACACAAGGCTTATTTTCCTTTAACTTCATTAGCACCTGTTGTTGCTTCTACCAGCTTTTGAGACAGCAAAACCAGGAGCAGATGACCTGAGGATTTTTCCATTTGTTGAACAGGCACCATTCCCCTTCCTGAGACCCACAGGGTGCACTGACTGGGCTTAGAGGTGGCAGGGACTGGATCTTGGCATCAGATCTGCATTAGGGGCTGAATCAGCCTAGCTTGATGTCTTCTGAATCATGGTCTGATGTCTTCTAGCCTCAAATCTCCACATGGCATGGCTTTGAGCTAAATCCATGCCCATCATGGGTGCACTTCTGGCTGTCTTGGGTCAGGCCCAAGTTCCAGAGTATTCTAGGCTGTGGATCAGCCCAGAGAGATGGTTGGTCACCTCTCAGAATGCAGGATGTCTAGAAGCCACATGTGCTCCCCTCAAAATGCAATTTTCATCACCATTGGATTTTGCACTAATGCAAGCTTTTGTGCTTCTTAAATTTCTAGCCTCTTTAAGGTGTAACTTTATTAAACACTAAAAAAAGAGTTCAGCCAACTTCAATACTTCACTTCCTTGTTTTCTTTTTCTCTCAGACTCTGGATTTTCCTTTCCTCTGGATTGTAGATCTGGTTTAATGTTTACATTTTACTTCTACAACTCTATTATGATGATGTCTAGGAAAGACCAGAACCCTGTTAGGCACAGCCAACAAGAACAGTCTCCAAACAGCCTGACTATAAAGTGCCTTTTTTGAAGTTTCTGCATTTACTTCTTTCACCATTTTTTTCCTTCATCCTTTTTCTGGGCCCTTCCTTCCTTCCTTCCTTCCTTCCTTCCTTCCTTCCTTCCTTCCTTCCTTCCTTCCTTCCTCTGTCTTTTCTCCTATCCTCTGGAGCTTTTTGCTCTTTTTCTTCCCCTCTGTCCCTCATTCATACCTTCTGTTTCCTTGATTTTCCACTTTCTATCTCCCCAGTAGCCTCTAAAACAATCTCTTCTCTATTGGCTCCTGTGTCAGACATTTACACTCCATTGCTGGCTCTGCTGGTGTTTGGATGCCCCAGCAGCATGCAGACAGAAGTGTGACCCTTAGTGGTCTCTTCTCCTTCAGTCTCATGAAGCTAGGAGGAGCAGCATCACTGAAATGTTTCTTTTTTTTTCCCCCCCATCTGCCTCTCTGTTAGCAGCCAGAAAGGAATACAAAAGCCTGTCCTGGAAAGGTTTTGGTGGAGCAGTGAGTTAAAGGACTGGCTGGTCCTGCTATCCAGTGGGAGATGGAGATGCTCGAGCCAGGCTGCAATGAAACAAGTGTGACCCATACGGCGAGGCATTACATTTCTTGCAGCCTAAAACCTCCTCCGCCAAATCTGGTCCAGCTGTGCCCCTTGCAAGGTCCATGTGGAAAGCAGGCACCTGGGCGGCTGTGTGATGGCCCCACTTTGCTTGGCAGTTTCAACCATCTTGAATGCCAAGTTAGTGGGCACAGAACCAGCATTCATCCTTAGAAGCTCTTCCAGTGCTGGGCCAGCATCCATGGATTTTTCCTTAATCGACACATGCCTTTGAGGGTTGCCTTTGATAAAGAATACTTTGTCAAAATTATTATTTTCATTACAGTTAGTGTACAGTTTTCCACTTGGTACTGTTTGGGTTTATGCTTCAGACCGCAACACTTATAAGTCAAAAGTTGTGCTCCTCAGTATAACTTCCTTTAGCTATGATTTTATCTCTTTGGAGGCTTCTGCTAATCTCCTCTAACATTTTGTGCTGCAGCATCGCAATGCCTACAGCGGCACTGAAGGCTTTTATATTTACTGGCTGCAATTTGGGCTGACATGCACACAAAGACAGTGTCAGAGACTTTGAGGTGGCTTCTTGCAGGGTTTTCAGGCAGGTTATTCAGCTTTTATCATTTAGGACTTTGGTTGTGTGCAGATGTCTTCAGACTTTGGGGAGCAGAGAGCTGCGGGACTGGTCTGAGTAAAAGACAAGCTGATGGGCCCAAGCATATAGTTGTGGCCTTGACTAGTTAAATTTCTGTTTGCAGTGTCACTTCCTATCATGCTTGCAACGGAGGTAACCGTTTGCACTGTCATAACATTTCTTCTGCTGGAGGTTCCTGGCCAGGGATGCTGCAGCAGCTACTGCAGGGCACATTGCCCCACTTCTCAGTAGCTTGCTAGAGGCGAACCCACAGGCGCTCCCCTTCCGCTTGACTTGGCAGCACATACTCAATGCTGTCTGCAGAGGCTGCGAGCCTTTCGTGCTCTTGGAGAGTGCACGCTGGTGCCTGCCCTGGCTTTCCTGCCTTTGCTCTTCACCATGCAAAGTGTGCTGCCCAAGTGACTGCCAGCTCTGGAGGTGGCTATCACCACAGACCCTCCCACAATTGCCTGGATTGGGCCGATAAATAGGTCCTTCTAGCACAGATCCAAACCCAGCTCTCTCTATGAAGCCTTGAAAATGCATGAAGGCTAATAAGAATGAAACCACAGGCCATGCCTTAGTTCAGATTTCAAATTAAGCTGCGAGGAAAGACTACAGAGATCCTGCTGAATGGTGCATCTGGAGATGGTGGAAATGTCCCTTCTTGCAGGAAGAGCAAGGCTCCTTGATGCTGATGATATATTGCCTAAAATTCTCAGAGGGAGTCATTGGTACTACTGATTACTTTTATTAATACTGAAAAGAAAAATTGAGCATTTCCTGTGTACAATATCTGTACCTGTGTGAGCTGCAGCTAGTGTCCATCTGTGCCACTTCTACAGCTGTTTTCCTGCTTTGTCATTTCCTCATGAACCTCAGGCCGGTTCAATTTGAAATATTCATCCTGTGGTCTCACATTTGCCTGTGAAATTTCCCTGAACGTCATAGTCTCTAGTGGCTGCTCTTCTTGGGTTTTTAAGTCCTTTTGGGGAAAGGATGTGGGAGAATTGGAAGGAAAGGTGAAAGGTCCTTTGTATATGGTTAGAGACAAGTGCCACTTGCACAATGCAGTGATCAAATTAGCCCTCACCCTACATCTGCTCTGAGCTGCAACTTGTGACCATCTCTGCATCCAGCCTGCAGCATTATTTAAAGATGTGTCATGTTTCCATCTGTTCCACAAGCCCCCATTCCTAGGTAATCTTTGAGTGTTTAAGATCAGGAGGCACTATTTTGTCCACCTATTCTGCTGTACCAGTAGGAGGCTGGGTCATGAGAAAAGAGAAATAAATTGATCTCAGGAACGGAGAAAGGGAGGAATGTCTCTGGACGAGAGATAGGATTCAAATGGGATTGCTGAGGACTACCAGAGCTGCTGCTTTGCATTTGGGTTCAGCTGAGAGGGAGTTTCCCTTTCCTGTGTTGCGTGCTAGGCTTTACGGGTGGCCAGGCAAATGTTCGATGCAGATTTTGTCCGATGAAGTGTGGAAAACCAAGGTGGCAAATAGAGCCCTGGGAAGAGACCAAAACTAGAGGGGAAGAGGATAATAAGCAGAGAGTGCGACAAAACTGCATAATATATAACGCTGGAGGACTTTAAGGGGAGGGCTAACATAAATTGGAACACAACAGAGCTGCATTTCTAGACAAATAAGAGAAGGCAGGAAACTGATGGTGTTGAGGATATTACAGCCAAAAGAGGCATTTAGGGCAAGGATTTCTACTAAAGGCAGCAAACAGGCAGCATTTGCCACCCCAGGACAGTCCCTACAAGAGACTAGGCAACCTAGAGAGGAGGTTACCATCAAGGTAAAAGAAGAGAAAGAGTGAATTGAGGATATTTATTCAGAGTCATGGTGTTGCTCAGTAAGCTGCAAAAGGAAACCCATAGCTGCAGATTGCCAAAGGCTTGCAATGAGATGCCAGTTTTGTCAGTGGGACAACACCAAGCAGACTGCAAGCAAATTCTAACATCACCCCATTGTAATAAGCTGACTCGATTCATACTGGTTTTACATCTTCCTGTTGCCCTCTTTTTTCCTAACCAAAGCTATTTCATTAGCTAAAGATGCAATTATTCTGCTTGCTTTAGTTGTCTTCACTGAATGATGGCCTTCAGTGTTTGAGATGTCCAGACACAGGCTGTGAGTTGAATTCCAAAGCTTATCCAGTCCTGAAAATTGTTAGAGGTTGGGCTGACAGGAGCACTGGCTGCTCCTCCCCAAGCCCCAGAGGGCTCATCCCCACACTGTGGTACAGATGATCTAACTAATACATTTTTTCAGTTTCAGATTATTCATCCTTTCCCACTCAACACCTTTTCTGTGCCATTGCCATTGCTCTCCTTTGCACTTTCTGCAACCAGCTCAGTCTCACTGAACTGCAGTGGCCAAAACTGCACAGACGACACTTTAAATGAAGCCTTGACAGCACAGGCAACAGGGGAAGATTGGTTTCCTGTTTGTCATAGACTGCACTTCTGTTTGTACACCTCATTAGAGCACTTTCATTTTCTACTGCAGCATGACCATGCTCATTCACGTTGAGCTGACATCCTTAGATCTTCTTCTGCAGAATTTCTGCTGTGCTGGTTGTTCCCCATTTGGTCTTATAGTCCTTGGTGATGCCTACGCAAACACAAAGCTCTGCTTTGTCCCTACTGAATGGCGTTTCTCTTCCCATCCCTCTTCCCCATTTGTCAAGATTGTTTTGCATTCTCCTCCTGTTCTCTGAAATGCTTGTTCTTCATGGTGTCCTGTGCTAATTTAATAAGTGTTCCCTACTCTTGGGTTTTTTCAAAGATATTAATGAAAATACTGTACGCTGCCAGACATAAAACAGATGGCTTCAGACTTCATTTGATACATACTGCCAGTTTGACAGTGAAGCATTTATAACTGCTCTTAGTCTGGTTTTCCAACCAGCTGTACACTTCTCTAATAGCAGTTTCTTCTGAGCTGTGTTTCTTTACTTGGTTTATGAAAGTGTCAGGTGAGACACTGGCAAAAGCCTTATTAAAATCAAGAACTAAAACCTACTGTAGAAGGAAATTAGATTGATTTGATGTGATTTGTTCTTGTCAAATCAGGGCTCACTGTTCCTCATCTGCTTGTCTTTTAGGTGCTGGAAAACAGTTTATCCAATTACCACTTCCAGTGGATAATTTTCCAGGAATTGAAATTAATCTGCCTGGTCTCTGATTCCTGGCTCCTCCTGTCATCCCTCCGCTGCTTTCATGGTCGGTGCTCTCTTTGCTTTTCCCACTGCACAGAAATGCAGTCCCCAGACCCTGTCTTCTGTGCTGATGGTGCCAGGTGGGCTTCAGCTGCTTTCCCCAGTGTGGCAGAAGGATTTTAGGGCTTGTCTGTTGGAATATATCTGACTCATTTAAACAATGTCTGACCTCCTTCCCCTTTCTTGAAGCTGGTATTCTTACACTCAGACTGTTTATGCTGGTTGTGTTAAAAGGGGTACCTTTAAGTAAAGAATGAAGGAAAAAATATTGAACTTCTGCATGTTTGCCATCATCACTCAGTGTCTCCTTCTCCTCGTGAAACCCAGCTCTTTCTTTGGCCCTCCTGTTGCTACTAGTGCATACACTTCACACCCACTGCTTGTTGCATCACCTACATCTTTTTCATGTTGTTCCTCCATGCTTATGCAGTTCTTTTATACTTAGTAACATGACCTAGTTCCACTTTCTGTGTGCTTCCTCTGCACTTCTGAAACTAATGAAGAGCTTGTTATTTAGCCAGTTGCTACCTTACTAGCTTCCCTTGATACTTGTGTTAAGTTGCCCCAGTACTGAGCATCTCACAAGTAGTTCTGTACTACATCTTTTGTGACTGTGCCTTTCATACAACTTCCTTAGACCACTGCCAACTCTCTGTCCTTTCTGCCTTGGATTTGTTCCTCTGGGCTTGTGTCTATTAACACCGTGTGTTAGCTACAGTCTGTCTCCCCAAAGTCCACTGTTTTGTCTTTGGGTTTTTTTCCCCTGCCTCCTTTTCTAGAAATCATGACTGCTACCACTTCAAGGTCACTCTCACTCCAGTTGCTTTTTCACCTTCATTTGCAAAACCAGTTCCCCTATATTAGTTAGAATAAAATTTTGCAGAGTAGCTAGCCAGGAAGAAATTAGAGAGATGGCAGCTGCAGCTCATTCAGGGAAGGGCACAGTCAGAGTACTAGAATAGAGCTAGACAGAGAAGCCCCTGCATATTTAGCACTTAGTTGTGTCTGGAAAAATTAGTACTACCTTTCACAATTATATTCCCCTGCCTATGAACTTGTCATTAGTTTCCAGGAAATGTGGCTAATAGCGGTGGAAATATTTGTGTTATTTGTGTAAGACATTAACATTGCAAAGCATGTTATTAAAATACTTGTCAGTTTTGTCTGCCTATCTTAGGACTTTTTTCTGTTCTTTGTACAATAAGAGGGCTTAGATCTTACAAACATTTTTAAATTCCATGTGCAGTAAGCATATAGTCTTCCCTATAATATTGTGCATTGACATTAAAGTGTTTTTTTAAACATTTAAGACTCAGGCCAAGCAGAGCTGTTTTGTTATCATTACAGCATTGGAGGAGTCCTTGTGATGAGCAAGAGCCTCCAGCTTCTCAACGGCCAACTAAGATGCATCCGGCCTTCAAGACCAGATTAATCTTTTCCAGCCACCTTTTTCCAGTACACAGTGTGCACTGTTCCTGGTAACGTCTCACTCTTGCTGCATTAATACTAGACGAGCTTTCTTGTGCGAAACTCCGATCCAAAAACTTCCTTTTGGGAGCTGCTGCTCCTCTCTTCTTTGATGCCATCCCACCCAAGCTGACCATCTTCTAGCCTGGATCTGTCCGTAGGCAGCTGTCCCTGTGCTGTTCTGGAAAAGCTCACCTGAACAGAGTGACAGCAAGTTGGCTGTCATCTATGGGTCTGGCACCTTCCCACAGACATCCCCTTAGGTACTGAGATATTTGCCTGTGAGTATTGTTGGCAAGGTAACTCTGCTGCGAGTTATTTTAACAACATTATTGATTTCATCACTTCACCGGAGTTTTGCTTCACTACATCAAGTGTTTGCGCTAGGGTGAAATGGTAGCTAATAAATTAGGTATAAATGACATTTCTTTATGGGGCACCCAGAATGAAAGAAAGCTCCCAAAGCTCCCATGGATGTCTGCTTGGAGGCTGGGGTGGTTTCTAAAGGAGCTGTTGACTTTATTTTAATGCCCCAAACAACCCAACAAATATTTTAACACCCCAAACAAATGTGAGTACTACTTTATAATTTACTACTCTCTTGATATAATTATATAAAAAAGAAAACACTTAGACTTTTATAGAAGAGCTATGATGACATATCAATAGCTGGTATCCTTGCAGGCAGCCTGATTTCTGTTCTTTCCCTATTGTTGATCTGATGTGTTCCCTGATGGCTGCTCTTTGAGTCATAGGAAGTTCCTTGGGAAAGTGCAAAGACCTTCAGACCTCGAGGAGAATAAACTAATCACAAGTGGCTGACTGGGTGAGCCATGGCGCTAAGTGCTGCGTATTTCCCTACTCAGATAGGTCCCTGAAAGACAATTTACCATTAGGAAGAAAAAAAACCAACCAAATTTACTAAGTGCTGTCATTTTGCATCCTTTTACAGTCTAATTCAGAATCAATTGTCATCAGTTGGAGAACACTCCTGGTCATGGTCTTGGACTTTAGATCAGACTATAATGCTTAAAAAAAGTTGTGAAAAAAGGGTGGGAAGATTTGAAAGGCTTTCCCATAAAAATACGTAAGTGTAATGTATTTAATTTCTAAATGTATACCTAGAGGCTTAGACAACTTGCCTATTTACATTAACCAAACGGTATTCTGATTAAAAGGAAATCACACTGCTGGCAAGCAGAGAACTCCCTGAATCTACAGGTCATCTTCCCTAAACCAAAATCAAAAGTAGTAGCACCTATTCATTGTTTCAAGCTTCCTAAAACAAAACATCTGTTAAAAGTAACTCACCTCAGGCAAAATCAGTAACAGCCAGGCTTTCCACTAGTCCTCTGAAAATACCTGGTTGTCCCAAATCCTGCACTTAGCCCCTACTGCTCAGATCTCCTGCTGACTTTGCCAGGAGAGGACCGAAAGCCACACATCAGTCCCAGGACTCAGAGTGCTATTAGCACTTTTGCAGAAGTAGCTGGAAGGACAATTTACATTAATTTGTTCCTACTGATTTTTTATTCCAATAATTCAGTTCTTGTCCATACTGAAGAATTAGTTCACCAAAGAGTTGATCTTGGAGGAAACTGGACCATGCTGGAGAAAAAATAATTCCTAGTTAATAAATACATAAACAAACAAACAGTTCCTGCTCCTCAGTAATGTGTGATACGAGTTCCAAATTTACATTTAAAACCTTTCAAAACTAAATCATGAAGGAGAGGCCTGACTTTGCTAACATTGTTAAGAATGAAAAGCCAGTATGAAAAATCCTGTTTGAAAATGCATTCAAAAATGCTTTCTTAAAAATAAAAAAACCTAAAAATCAAACCAGGATATAAACCAAATTTTGCAATAGTGCTTTGCAAATTGATTTTGGAAGGACACAGAGCACATGCTAAGACTGCCTGCCTGCACAGACTATTTTAAAATAAATGGCATTGCATTTTTCATCTCCAGCACAATCTGCAGCCATACAGTACTTTTATTTATTACCAGAGCGTTCAGCAGCAGTGAGAGTTGAAGTGAGATAGGAAACAGCTTGAAGAACATGGCAAGAATGCCGTAAAGTTAAGCAAGTGGAATGGGGAAAGGTACTTTAAAAGTACAGGTAGTTGGTGTAAATTATGGAACGTTTCAAATGTTTTCCCTCAGTAATTTTAATCACATTGTGAAATCAGTCACTCACGTTTTAGTGAAACACTTGATTTATCGAAAGCTTTATGCTATTAATTGCAATTCAGGAGCCAACCCTGCACTCAGCGCTGTAGGCAGGGCACGGCGGGTGCAGCGGCATGCTGAGGCTGGCTCAGAGCTACCCCTGCCAAACACTCACTGCTGTAAAATTAACCGTGATCATCCAAAATGGGACATTGAAGCCCAGAAGCATTGAAGTTGACCCATGAATCCTATGGGGACACCAGAGATCACCCTCAAAGAAAAACCTGCCTCCAAGGGAGATGTTCTCACTTGCAGAATTGTGCTGGGCTGAAGGCTGTGGGATGGTGGTTGGGTCTCCTTTGCTTTGTGCAGGAAATGGACTGAGCATGACTAAACATGAAGTGTCTCTGACTTTTCAGAGGTGCCTACAGGGGGGCTAGCCACCTCCTGCATGCAGTGCTCTGGGGCCAGGTAGAGCGCCACGGAAGTGCTCCCTCAGCCTCCAAGGGCGTGTGGACTGGGAATTAAGCTGGCTTTGAAGTACCCCAGGGAAATTGTGCCTACAGAGTGCTGGAAGGCCTTCTCAGGATTATTTATTTGAGATGGATACTGTCAGACATGTAATGATGCTTCACAGATTAGGTCACATTTCCCTCCACATTCATTTCACCTCTTGCAGTTTTTCAGACATTGACTTGTTTTTCCTCTGTATTTGAAGATTTCTCTTGTCTTTGTTATCTATGAATAACTCATTTACTTTGGTTGATGTCTTTTCTTAGCAAAAGAAGAGCTAGCAAATGGTTAGCAAATTCTACCAAATCTCACCCATAGTGCATCACAGTGAATACAGGGTGATTTAGACAAACAAGGGTAGGATAAACAGGTAGTGTGTTTAATGCACAAAGATATCAAATGCCCATCAAGCAACTGGACCTTATTTCTGATAAGGAAGCTTTTAATAAACAAGTTTTAGCTGCAGACATGTTGTGCAAAGGTCCTTGTAAGGACTTCAGGCAGAAAACATTGTCTGTGGCTGTACAGCACTTTGTGCAACAGGGTGTTGGATGTGATAGCAAAGGATGACAAGGTTCCATGTCTGCCTAAAAGCAAAGGAGTGCTGGATCTCTGTTCTACCTGGGCGTCCTTGCTGCTGCCAACTCCCCTAGATGAAGGCAAAAATTTCCTCATAATATATTTTCTTCTTTCTTTTTTTTTTTTTTTTTTTTTTTTCCTCTTAATTGACTTAGTTGGACTTTCAGATCCTAAGAGCCAGACCTTTTACTGGAAGTTTTGTCTTGGTCACTAATGAAGTAGGCTCTGGTCTTTAATATTCAGTATTTTAACCACTCAGGCTACCTGAATCCTAATTCAGCTGTTAACAGTTGAATTTGTAGCAGGCCTAACCACGGTGGGCTTTTTGAGGCAGCTTTTTGCCTTTTTCCTGGACAAGATTTGGCAGATCCATAGACTGAAGGATTTCCACTTTTCCATGTCATTATCCTCTGCACAGGGAAATCCTTGCCTTCCTTTCCCTTGGACTGCCCAGTGAGGTCTGCACCTTCCTTTCAAGACCCAAGGGACAGGGGTGACAGTAAGGTGATTAAAAAGACAGTATGACTGAGCACACCTCTCACTGAATCTACCTCCTCACACACACCGGGTTCCCCTGTATGGGAGTTAGTGCAATTTGCCATAACACAAAGACAGTCCCAAACGTGGGAAATAAGCAGTTCCTTTGGAGCCCACTTCCTCCTGGCCCCAGCATGTGTTACACAAATGATAGTCTGCCATTCCAGGTTTGTGAGCTCTCAAAGTCGCCTCTATTTTTTATTAATCTTAACAATGTAGCTGCAGACTCAAAACATAATAGACATTTAGAAACTGCATGACTTTCCCTAACTAACTGTAACAGTTTCAAGATAAGTCATTTTAAGAAGGATTACTTTAAATGGAGACTGCCTTAAACCAGACCTTTCTACTTCTTGATTTTGCTTTTATCTTGGCACAGATGCTTCGTCTCTCTCTAGCTCCTCTGTAGAGTTCATTATGCAACGGCAAAGAAGCTACACTAACGTTGTAATTTTGTTTGGCAAGGTGAGCCGCAAAACATATGCTGTGTCATGCCTTTTTATTACTGTGCAAGAATTGCCAAAGCAGCCTAAAGGAGGAATCAAGGACACAATCATTGCAAGGAAAAGAGGAAACGGTCCAGTTTTACAACACTCAGGCTTGTAACCACTTGCAGTAGACAGTTTCAGAACTGGTTTAATTTTAAATTATTTTCTTCCTAACAGACAGTAGGTTCAAAGTGACTTGTGTTGAATGTCACCACTTTCTGATCCACATTGAGCATTTTTCAGTGCCTTGGTGATCAAGGCCCTACCTGTGCAGTGGGCACTGCACGGGCAGGAACTGCCCCATCCTCTCCCTTTGTGGGGTGATGGCAGAAGCAAAGCCAGCCCCAGCCTAAAGAGAAAGCCTTGTGGAGCAGGCACTGACAGCACTTTTCCACTACGTGGAGGGTGGCATGTTGTACCTTATTCTGCTCATGCTCCAAGAGCAAAACCTGTATTTCTCAGTCTAGACAACCTGTAATCAGGCAAGGGAAGAGCAGGCAAAGGGAACAATTAATGGGTGTGATCTCAGCCTCCCGCAGCCTGCCCTAAAATCCTCCAAGGACTGGCTTTCTATACAGGCATCTATGGGAGCAAATATGACTACTGTTGGACTCATGCATCCTCTGGGGCTGACCATACCATGCCTGCTCCCTCCCTATGCTGTGCTTTCATTTTAAGGGGATCAAGGAAATTATTTGTCTTAAATAACCCAAAAGATAAATAATTTTTAACTTGTTCCCAGATAATAAGCCACCACGTAGCCCCACGGCAGAGGAGAGTGTGAGCGAGAAGCTTGAGAGAGGCAGAAGAAAGGCAGTTTTTGCCGTGTAACAAAATGCCCCATTGCAACATCTCCCGGGTGCTCTGGTTGCAATGCCTACGAGCCTCCCTGAAACTTTGGATATGGTGTGAGAGAAGCGTCTCTGTGGCAGGAGGTCTAGCTGCCCTTGGGGAAGCAAACCCCTGGCATAGCTGGTGGCTGCCCAGTCCATGGTTTCTGCTCACACCCTGCTGAGGGGCTGCAGAGTGACAAGTACCTTTACTGCTCATTTTCAGATTTGGCAAACCTTTGGAGTGGGGAGAGAGGAGAAGAGGAAGTGACATTCATCTTATAATGTCAAAAAAGAGGTAATGAAAGTGTGGCGATGCCAGTTGCTTGCTGCATGCCGCGGAAGCACAGAGGCAGTGTCACCTTCTTCATTAAAGCCAGGGTACTGTGCAGAGTGGTGAGCACCCTGCAGCCAGCACCCCTCCCTTCCCACCACCTCCAGCAACCACTTGTGTGCTCAGGCCAGGGAGACTGATGGAGGGGAACGAGATGGGGGACATCTCTGGGCGGGGGAGGGAGGTGTCATTAGCAATCTGTCATCTCAGGCTACCTCAGGCAAAAAAAGGCACTTCTATGAGCTGGAAAAACACTGAAAAAGGAGAAACTGGAAATGTTTCCCTCTCCAGTCAGTTTGCTCATCATTAGCATTTGCATTCCTTCTCTGTTCTAAGTAAATGCTGTATGTCAGAATTCAAAGAAGTGATAACCAGCTTGGGGCAAATGCCTGCTGGAAAGGGTCAAGGCAAGAATGCCTCCCCAGCTGCAGGCTTGCTCCCACACCCCTGAAGGGCAGCCCTCTGCACAGGCACAGCCCAGGAAGGCTGAGACTGGCTAAAGATACTGATGCCTGTAAAGTGCAGGGATGCAGGGAGCAATGGAGAGGTTTGCAATTCTCTAAGAGGCAGAGCATAGCAACAACAGTACTCTGGGACTGAGAGGCAGGTTTCCTCAAAGAGAGAAGCTAAACCTCACTGTTGAACTTAGCATGGCTTTCAACCCCAGATATGACACATATCGACGAGGTAGTGACACTGAACTTGTCCTTTCAAATGACAGAACACAGAAGAAACTTTCCAACTATCACCTTTTCATCACAGGCAAAACACCAGAAAGGCTGCTTCAGCAGGACTGCCCTCCTCCTGGGGAGGATGAAGAGCGGATGGAGGCCCTGCTACAGGCAGGAGATGGGCCACAGGGAGCTCTGGCAGCCACCATGGTCTCTGTGGATTTTGGAAAAAAGCAACCACTGCAGAAGTCTGTCACTTACATTTAACATCCTGTTGTCTGTGACGATGCAGTCCTTTTGGGAAACTCAGTCATGGTGATTAAAAATAAAGCATCAGTGTGGAAACAGTGAGACAAACAGCTCTGCCTCTGTGCATCCAAGCTGGCACGCCTGGAGTCTTCAAAGTCCAGTCACACTCAGCCCAGACCAACTCCATTCCTCACAGGAAAGCTGTGCTGAAAACCACTTGTAAGTGCATCTCAGCAAAACAGTATTATCCACAGCATTTACCTGTGGTTGATGTGGAATTACAGTGACAGGAGACTTTCCTATGGCTGCACCAGGCTATTTTAAATTCGAGGCAGGCATAAGACAAGAGACAGTACGTGCTGTTCATGTAGGGAAACTCCTTTATTAATATTCAAGCCTTGGGACTGGCCTAAGGCGGAGAGTTTTTTGAAACATGCAACACATTTAAAATGCAGATTTGTCTTTAACATCTGAAACGTTGATGCATCTAAAATCACTGTTACACCTAAAATCAGGCCTTCGCAGGAACCCCATTTCCTCTGAGCACCAACGGGCTTCCGTTGTACAAGTGGAAATATTCTTGGTCTCCAGTCATCAAAGGGTAATCTCTCTCGGAGAGAAAGAAAAAGCAAAACCTCAAGAAGCTGCAGAACATGTGGGGCTTAAGTTTTACTGTCTAACCAGTTACTTGAACCAACCCAGTAATATAAAAAAAGCACATTTCCATCCTCCTTTTGTCCTGGAAACACAGTTTAGAGGATTTAGAGGATACATGGGTCACCAGGCCACACTGTAATACACACGGGGTCGGACACCGAAGCGGCACATGCCCCCATGGCCTGCATTGCTCCTGGAGCCCCTGGCTGAGGCTGGAGGGCTGTGGTGCCCCCGAGCTGCAGCAGCTTGCTCTCTTGCTCTCATGAGAGCACAGCTGCCTATGGGTTCGCCTCGCAGGGCTGGTGTGGAAGCTGCATGATTGATGCAAAGCAATGCACCAGCTGTACAGCTTGCATCCAGGCAGAGCAGGCAGGGCAGGCAGCTGGGGCAAGAGCTGCATCTCCCTCATGCCAAGTTGTCTCTGCCTGTGAGTCACAGCCCTGACTCATGAGCTGGTGTGGATTAAGCTGTAATTTGAAAATGTTGCCGCCTACCTCTGTCCTCGCTGCTCCTCTCCTGGAGGTGGCAGAAGTGAACACACACACTCCATCATCTGAAGTATTCAGCCAGACATGCTAGTTCAAACCCCAGGTGAGGGTAGGTTAGGGTAAGTGTGCAAGCAAGCAGACACCTTGCAGTACTAAAGCTGGGGGAGGAGGTTTCCATACCGACTTAGCAGCTGGAAGGTGCCTGCCACTCCTGTCTGCCGGCCTCTGTGATGGCTCACTCACCTGCCCCTGCCCAAATCCCTCAAGTGGGTCCAGCACCCCAGGGAAGGTCTCTCTGCTCAACCCACATGCCATGAGTGTCCTCTTAACATCTAAGACTGGGCAGGTGTTTGCCAAATGTCTGTGTCAGTGCCCTAAGGTTCGTGAGCACCATTTCTCTTGGCATTTCCATTGCCCTGGAAAATTAGTTATGTTGGGGGTAAAAAGCTAGAACATTTGTACTGACATATATTTAACTGAAATAGCCAATTAAACTAAAATAGCTTTGATTTAAGTGAAAATTAGACAAGTTGCAGCACCCAGGATAAGATTGATCAGGATTTTTTTGTGAACTCCCAGTCACATTTATTGTTGGAAGAGCCAAAACCATGTAGCATGTGCTAATTCTGGCTCTCAATGGTTTTGGAGGGGGGGGATTTTGAGGTTTTTGGGGGGTTTTTGGGTTTGTTTTTTTTTTTTTTTGCTGGCATTAAACCACCTGTTGGGAGACAGACCATGCCTTATCCAGCATAAAGGCAGCCACTACAGCGTTAACTCCTCAACAATTTCTGCACAAATGGAAGGATGCATTTGTACATGATCAGCACTTTGCACCAGGAAGCCACTGTGTATGTGATCCTTCATTGGGAGCCATAAAGCCAGATTGTTTTTCTTCTATCAGCAGCCCACGTGTACAATGCTTTAACTAAAACAGTTTAATCTTGGCCCTTTGATTATAGCAGCACATCCCTTTCCCATAGGCCAGTCCTTTGCTTCGGGTTAGTCATCGCTTTTGGTTTACACTTAGGAATTTTATTTGATGCAGAAGCAGATAACTGGTGTGTATTTCCCCAGCTACCTCCCTCTGTTCTTTTTGCCTTTTATCTGCCGAGTTCTCCCTGCAGAGATCCTCACCCAGCTGCTCTCTTCTTCTCTTCAAAGCCTGTCTCTGCTCGCCTCTTCTTCTGCAGAGCAGACCGGTCGCTAGTATTTAGCAACGCCCTTACTATTTACCGATGTTAATTCCCTCGCTCAGAATTATTTTCCCCATTGTTTGCCAAGGCTACAAAGGTCTGAGAAATTTGCAAGGGGTTCACCCGAAGTGAGAGAAAGGAAGGAATAAACCCTCAGGGCAGCCCCAGCCATCCCACCCCGCTTCCCTCCCTGCTCGCAGCTCTCCCTGGTTCAAGGTAGGGATGTGCCTGCTGAGTCACTGCCTGGGGTTAACACGTTCCAGCCTTTGCGACAGCAAACACTCATTAGCGGAACAAAAGAGATGTTGACAGTTAGCAGTGCCTACCTAACTCTGATTAAAGGCCAGCCTGTGTCTTTGGGAAGAGGGATGGAGGAGGGGAACAGAGGAGCCTCAGCGCTCTTCTGGCTGACTCAGCCAGAATTGCCCCCGCGGGTGTCGGGGGGCAGTTCCTCCAGCACGTAGGTTTGCTGCCCCCAGGAGCAGCCCCAGGCTGGCTCTGAGCTGAGCAGGACGAGGCAGGCAAGGGAAGAGATGCTCCTGCCCACGCCGCAGACGGCAAGCCTCCCAGCTGGGACAGGCACTTGCAAAAGAACCTGCTATAGGCATGAATATTTACGTTCCTTCCAATGGATATCAAGCCAAATTTCATGTCCTGGTTCGAGAGTGAATTAGAATGGTGAGACACGCTGGTTCAGAGAACAGAAATGTAGAGTTAAGGCCAAATGCTAATGCCTTTCTCCAAAGGGGATGGAGTGCTGGATCGCTGCCTTTCTAGCAATCAATTCAGCAGAAAGGGTGGAAGGAATCACAACCCTACAGGCTACTGCTTTTTTTAAAAAAAGAATTTTTGCTTGGAGGGCTCACCTGGCAAAGATGTTCCCCGAGGTCAGCAAGTATATAGAACAGTGCCTGGTGAACATACACCCTGTTCCTTGTTTGCAAAGCTTCTCTGCTGGGGAGATGTGAATTTTCTCTGTGAAATATTGCTATTCCCCCGGGAATATGTGCTCTGAACATGGGGCAGGAAGGAAAGAGGCTAACAGACCTTCCCACTTTCTGGCATCCGCTTAAAAAAAGGGCAAGGAGGTATTTTTAAATTCCCTTTTAGGTTTCTCTTGGTTAGCTAGACTTATTCTGGGCCCTGATGGGATGGAACTGTACAGGTACTATGTCCCAGAATAAGGAACCTCATTGTAGTCCTCCAGCATTGCCCAACAACTCCATTCCAACTACTAGACAGCTGCAGCTGGTCTGTTAAGGTACATCAGCACCAATGCTTTCCAGACCAACCTGCTCCACACCGCAGGCCCTGCAGCAGGCAGCAGAAGCATGAATTGTGGCCAGGCCACAGCAAGCCAACCTTGACATCAGATCCAGTGCCTTGAGACAAGTGTGCTAACTCTGCCAAGCTTGCCCCTTACTGGCACCCATGCGAGCAAACCCTTCCTGGTGTATACCTAACCGTCCCTTGTCCTTCGCTGGAAAAGCCATGAGCCTTCTTACCCAGTAGCATCATCACCAGGCAGTTGAGCTGGTGCCCATGGGGAGACAGGGACACCCTCCACTGCCCTGAGCTGGACTTTCAGGCTGCACTGGCAGGCCAACATTGGGGGCTGCCCTGGCTCACACCTTAGCGGTTTCCTCTGCAAACCTAACAGATGTTTGCAGCGAGGAAACAGAAACCAAATCAGAAAAAATGAGGCAGCTGCAGGAAAGCATGTTGGTGGACGGCTGCTGGGTACCGCTGACTCTGCTGGGTCTCCCTTTTGTGTTGAGATCTACCTTTACTGCTGTTTGTAGCCTCCTCAGGCTGTCTCTCCAGCAAGAAAAGAGTGGTGATTGTGCAGCTGGGAATATTGCTGCACAATGGGAAAAGTAGCTAAAATAGAGTCTGGGCAGGATGCTGAAGAAGTCATCTTCCTACAGTGTCCTTAACACAAATACTTCTATGGAAAATTAATCAGCCCTCTTCGGGCTTCTTTCCAGAGGCCCCTCTGACTAATTCTGCCCAAAACAACCAGGCTGACCCTGCACAACGGCGTGATGGTGGCAGAGAAGACTTGCTCACGTTTGGGTGGAGGCAGGGAAAAACTGTTTTGCAGCCCTGCCCCACAAAATCCTCAGGCTGACTCTGCCAAAAACCACACCAAACATATGGTAAATGAAATTGCTGGCAGGGAGCTGGCTTAGGTGGCAGGAGTGTTTCAGCAATGTGGACTGCTTGTTAGCTGGCCTGAATTGTATTTACACTGCTTTAAGCATCTCCGCATTTAAAGAAGGCAAGGCAAAGGAGAGGGCAATGCCATTTTTTTGGGGGTGTGCTTTTGATGCTTCTCCATGCACATTAGTTTTATGACAATATTAGCATAGTCCCAGCACTTGTTCCATCCTGTGGTTAAGAGCAGAAATGGCATTGCAGAAGGTTTCACTTTGTAAGGCAACAGACTCCCATGGAAGAGCTAACAGAAGGGTTTTCTCTCTTGGAACAGGAGCTCTGCCTATTTTGCCATAGGAATGTCCTGTACATTTCACGGTGCTGATGAAATCACGTACAGATGATTAACATCATCATTAGCATCATCTTAACAAAGGCTTTTATTCAGAGGGCAGGTTTCTCTGCCATATATCTTGGGCCACGTTCCAGCTTGTAAAGCCATATCAACTGAATGCATCCACAGAGCCAGACGAATTTCCCAGCAGATACCAGACACAGAGATGCTCTGCCCTGGCTGCTGTGTGCAGCGTAAATTCCTTGTGAAACACTGTGGTCCTGCTGGAAATCTGAGACCTGGAGTCATGGCAATAAATATACCTTTCCTCACTTTATGTCCTTCACAAGAATTCAAGTATGTGATACCATTTCCGGGGTGCTGCCAGGTGTTGTGAAATGGTTCTGCAAAGCAGCAAGATACTAAGAAAACAAATCCAGAGTTGCCAGATGTCTTCAGCGATTTGGAAGGCAGACATAGGAATAGCTGTGGTGGCTACAGCTACAGAAATAGCATGAAAGTAGAGCAGCCAAACAGTGGTGCCTTTTCTTAAGTCTTTTCCTCCTGGGGCTGTAGTGGTAGAGTGCCAGAGGGAGAGCTCACCTCCACATCCATGGACAGCTTTTCACCACCCTTTGTGGGCTGCAGCTTGGAGCTCGGCCCTTCTCCAGCCCTACCTCATTTCCAAGCTTCTCCCATTCGCCTATAGGCCATGGCATCCCAGTGCTATATTGCACTGGCAAGGAGCTTTTGTAAGAGAAGGCAGAGAGACAGATACTTCAGAGATGCTGCCTAGCTCTTGCCAGAGCCTCTGACTCCATGCACACACCTTCACAGGACTGAGCGATTGCATAAGACAATGGGATGACCAAACCCCAAGTAATCTGTTTGTTCAACAACCTAATCTAGGCAAGAATAATGGAAGATTGATCAAAGTTGCAAAGCAAATTTTTGTGCACAGTCTAGCAATGTGCATCAATAAACTCTTCCTCCTGTTTTTCTTTTTTGCCATACGTTCAGCACTCAGTCGGTAGTGCCTCAGAAACATCTCACTGTCTGCCCACATGCAAAATGAGAGCAGCAGCAATAATAAAAGGAAATATATAGAGGGATGACTTAAGTGAATTTGGAAATCGCTTCTCATATTAAACAATCCTTTAGTCACAGACACAAAAAAGCATCTAAATTCCCTGCCTCTGATGTAAACAGCAGAAAGAAAAAGTCATCTGGAAGGACAGGATGATTCATGCTGAGGACCTGACTTGTAATATTCATCAGTGTTGAAATTGCTTCTGCAAGATGACTACATGTGAAAGCAGCACCAGTGAAATCCCAGCTTCTGCCATGAGAATTATCATTAATGGCAAAGTGGTGTGGTGAGACTCCAGTGCCACAACCCTTGCTCAGGTGAGTAATTATAAGTCATCCAACCAGTCCCATCTAAAACAGGAGCATCATTCAGGTAAGACTGCTTTACATAAGGGCAGCTGTAGCAGACCTGAGCACATTCAGGCTTTGCAGTCCTCTTCAGCAGCAAAATAGAAGTTTTTTTCTCAGGCTTGCAAGTGTTTCCTTACAAAGATGCTGCTCAATTTGAACACTTAAAGAAGACTGGGAAATTTGGCCAGTCTTTCCCTCTATGTTAATCACCCTGACCCAAGCGGTAAGAGGGCAAAAAAGGCCATGCTAACTTTATGCATTGTTAGGAGACACTTTTCCCTGCATATTTGAATCTGTTTACTCAATCGCCCAGGCTTCTATCCATGAATATTAAATTCCTTGATCACTATGCATTAGGAGTCATCTTTGCACCATCTGTTTGTATTTGTCATCTAACCCTTGTAAATAATAAAATGCATTTTGTTCTCAAGTTCATGGATCCTAGCAGGAGAGCAATTACCATGAAGGAACAGTACTGTAATGAAACTATTGGCAGCGACAGGGCTCTGCTGTAGCTCCTTGTCTTGCTACTATACAGTAATTAAATAAGAGCCAGAACCTGCCCCAGAGAGGGATGCTTAGCCTCCATGGCTTCCTTGAAGGCCCCAAAGAGATGGTGAAGGTGTCCACATTCCTGAAATTGATACGGGCACTCTTGTCTACGCTTCTAAAAGAAGGTAATGACAGAAGAGAAAGCAGGCCGCACTTCAGGGGAGTAGCCTTTCTGAATGCCAGGCATGCCAACAGGAGCAAGCTACTCTGCTCAGGCAAAAATATAACTGGGCTTGGCTGGAAGGGCTTTGCTTGTTTAGTATAGTAGTCTGTGCAGCTGGCCTGAGCAAGCTCTCTAAAGTGCACTGGGAGGGAAGAGACAATTGAGTTAAAAATGAGTAAATGAGTAGATACACAAAGTTGTGGTCATACCTGGGATGGCCATTAAAGAAGAGAAATAGTCACCCATCAGCTGGGAGATAAAGTTCACGGAGTGCTAGACAAATGTCAAGGGAAACATCAATAAAGTGCAATTGTTACAATATAAAATTAATCCTTAGAGGGAGCTCCGTCTGAAAATTTTATTAGACCATGCAATGAGGACAGCCCTGCCACATATTACTGAGATTCAATTTCAACTTTATCAATGCAAATAAATGTGTGCTTTTATCCCATGAGTAAGAAGAAACACACTCTGTGGCTGAAGACCTCTGTGGACGACAAATGTTGGCTGGTAAGCACAACTCATACACACGGTACTTTGCCAGAGCCACTCAGAGACATACCTTGCAGAAGACTCACGATGATTTACATTGCCTGAGGATTTGCCTTTCTGTGCTCTTATAAATTAACCTATATGCCAGGCAACTATCAATAAGTACTCAAATTGTTGCTGTCTAGTTAAAACCTAATGTAGTTGGATAAAGAAGGGATCATTTAGGAGATTAAATGGAATCATATTATTTCTATCCGATGTGTTGGTAGCAACAAATTTAGGCAAGAAAATGGTTGACAAATATTTGTTTAACTGAAAGAGTTATCTGGGCTTGGACAAGATACCAGTTGCCACTTTGCTTGGCCTTGCAAACATCCCACACTAAGAGGTTACCTATTAAGTGATAGACAATATATCTTGTTAATTGTTAGAGCATGATGACCTTAGACTTTGCCCAGGTATTTAATAACACCATCTGCTCTCTAGGTCTGCAATGCTATTATTTTTACATGAGGATTACTCTTCTTGCTTCACAAACAAGGCTGTAATAACAGTGCTAAAGGAGAGCAGAGCAGTGTGGTATTTAAATCTGACTGTCCAAGTAAAACATACAGGAGGTGCAGCTCACCCAAAAAATCCCAGATGCACTGTGTTGAATCTGGAAATCCTGATATGTTGAAAGCTGGGAGGCTGTGATCCAGCCTTGTGGACTGCACTCAGGGAAAACTCTAATGACTCGCCATTGCCAGGAGCAAAATCCATCCCTGTGCAGGCTGATGGATGCTTTGTTCTTTCTGTCACCGTTGCTGCTTCCTTCCCCCAGAAAACAGCAATAGTCCAAAGGCCATCATTTGGGAAATCACTGTGCCTTCAGATCTTTTTCTTGAAGATAACACGCTCTTAAAGCACACACATTTAGTGCCAAATCACATTTATCTGGTTTTATAACTAAATCTATAAAGGCTCAAATCCTATTCTTGCTGACAGTGATGTGATTTTTTCTTTGGCTTCTTACAGAATTTAGGGGAGGGAAGAAAACAGTGAATTTCTCTGTGCAGCTGGTGTCTTCTGATCAGTGTTTCCACCCCTTTGTGCAGCCCAGCATTTCATATAAAGCCATTCCTGGTGCACTGGGAACCTGAGCTTATTGGATTCAGTGACAAAAGTCCTATCAACTGAGATGAGTCAGTTTCGCACTCTGGAATGATGCAGTTTTTTGTGGAAACAGTATTTTTTCTTCCTCATCAAGAGAAGCTGCAACCTGGTAGCTAGTGAACTGCCAGATTATGGAGGAAGCATTAGAGGTGTGAACACCACTGTGCTCCAAAAAACAAGGCCAAGAGAAAGAGCGCAGACTGTACTTCAAATTAAAAAGTGTACATTTGCACTGGAGATTTTGAAAATGCTTTTGTTTTCTTGTACTGTTTATTGGGGCCTGTCACTTTAGTATGTACATGAGGGATACAATGATTTGGACTCTCTCATACTCTCCAGATTAATTTCTGTATCAGACCTAAGAGAAGCAGTGCTTTATTTGGCTCACTCTTGCAACAGAGGGGTCAAATATGAAACCAAACATATGAATGTAATTAGGAAGGTATGTAAAATATGGAGGCTGGATTTCTTAACAGTGTCCGGAGCAGGCATGTCTTGACATGTCGTTGGTTAAAGAGGATTTTAAGTATTCCAATCTGTCAGACAGTGTATCTGGTTACATCTGAAATGAGTTTCTTAGTCTTTTGCTTATATGACTTGTCTCATATTTCAGGTGTGTGAGTTTGATTCTGAAACGCCACTGTTCAGAAGCATTCACCTCTTTTTGAAGTATGTGAAACAATATCTTTTTGTTACGGATGATAGCTTGGAAGATGATGTGAAGAAGTCCAGATTCTTCCCATACTTGCCTAGCACCAATTCTGAGGCAGAGACAATGTTATGGATATTTATATATGCTATCAGATAGTACATAGAGGAGGTTGCAATGGAATTTTTTTGCCATCTGTAAACACAGAGACACTGGTATTTTCATACCGTATGCAGCTGAGTGGGGGTTCTTTTTGTTGTGTTAAAAATGACAAAGTAATGGCTAAAACCTGTGCCAAATGTATTTACAAAAACTGTCTCTGCCCTTTGCCTAAAATTTGCATTTTCTTTTAAACCCTTCCAAGGGAAGCAGTAGGCAAAACCCCAGCACCTAGAGGCATGTGCAAGGACGCAAAAAACTTTTGAATACATTTCTACACCCTGCTGACCTAGTCATCAAAAAATCCACCAAAGCACGTAACTTGAAGTACAAAACAAAAATTAGGAGAAAGAACCTGGTTTGCATTAACCTACTTCTTTCCAGGTTACTTGCCACCATGGGCTCTCCCAGAGGAAGATGAGGTGAGTCCTTTATGTGACTTTTCTGTCATCCCTAAGAGTTTTTGCAGATCCTTGGCAGAGGGGAGCACCAGCAGGAGCGACCCTCCTAGAGCAGCAGCAGTGGGTCGGGCTGGGACTCCTCTGAATGAAGCAGTGGTGACCTGTCAGCTGCACAGCCTCCTGACCTCATGTTAAGCAATGCTGCTCATGATCACCTTGAGCCAAATGCTGCCCTGGTGCAAATTCAGTGACTTAGCAGAGCTGCTCCAATGGGAATGGTGCCCGCTGTGTTCATCAGTTACCCGAGATCGGAGGTAGTGAGCAATATTACATTTAGATGTGCTCCTTCTTTTCCCAGATTTCTCCCTGTTTAAAACACTGTCCTGCTTCAGGAACATCATGCAAACCCAGGCTGAGGTTCCCACAATTCCAGAGAGTGTTCGTGGAGGCGTAAGTGTGACAGCGACAGCTTAAACTGACTGAAGTACGCACAGCAGCATCTCCCTCACTTTACACCTGCATCCCAATGTGCAAATTTTCCAGATTTTAATATGAACCCCTATTTTATATTCTGTGGGTACACACATAAAT
Source organism: Cuculus canorus (assembly GCF_017976375.1). NCBI lineage: Eukaryota > Metazoa > Chordata > Aves > Cuculiformes > Cuculidae > Cuculus > Cuculus canorus. Next base: position 62,593,628 of record NC_071403.1, on the reverse strand, counting down.
GTGCATGCGTACACACATACACAGAACACGTTTTGTACAGGTTAGAATCTAGGCCTGATAAGAATAACAAAGAAAAAGTGTTGCTGCTAGTCAAACACTTCTATAGCAGTACTGAGCCAGAAGGACATCCCTCTGCATTAAAGAGGAGGAGGGCCATGCAGAGATTTCCCCTCGATATCATTATTGGTGATGGTGGCAAGGTTGCCATTCCACTCTGCAGGGGATGGAGCCCAGCTCACAAGCTCCTCGGGCCCTGACAGGAAATCAGACCAATCTCAAAAGTAGCCCTGTGTTCCTAGGAAGCCTTCCTGACTCATGTCTCCCTCCCTCCCTCCTTGCCAGTGTGCCTTCCAGCAGCTCGGGGAGGGGCAGCACAGACAGTGGCAGGTGATGGGACGGATGGGGGTGCAGCATGAGGGGCTCCTGCAGCAGCTGCAAATAGATGACGCTGCTGAGGTCCCTCCCTGGCTGCCATTTTTGACCTGCTCCCTTTTGCTCCAGGAGCATCCCAGAGCAGAGGGATGGGGGCACTGGGCAGGTTTAGCTCTGTTGTGGCTGTTGGCACTGCCAGATTTGCTCCAGCAGCCATACCGGCAGTGCTGGGCAGAACAGAGCAGCCGGGGTAGGAGAGAGCCAGGACCACTTCTGGCAGTAGCGCCAGCCCAATGCGCTCGCCAAGGCAGAGCCGCAGGTGTGCTACATGCTCTCCTCCTCTCCTCACCCAAGTCCAAGGCCATCTGGATCAAAGACAGGATGAGATGGTGTCCAGGAAAGCAGGGCCAAGCTCCTCTCTTCAGCGTGGTGCTCTGAGGTGGTGATTTGGCTGGCTATTATGTAAGATTTAACAAAAGCTACATAACAAAACTATTGTAAGTAAGAATGTTAATTGAAGGCTGAGTCAGGCTACAGCTAGTGCAGAAATGCTTTTGAGAGTCTCATACCCTTTTCCATTTGGTCTGTATTTTTTCCACTTAATTACAATGTGTGTGGAATGGCAGTGAGCAATAATAGTAACTGGCAGAGGGAAAATGGATGATGAAGGTGATCGTCCTCTTGCCTCTCGATCAGCCATTGAAACTCATCCCAGATTTCAAACATCCAGAAGTTATTCAACTCTGAGGCTGTGCAGAGTATATGGGAAATGAAACAGAGGACTTTCATCTGACTCTTAGGCCACATCTCCACTGTGGCCAGGGAGACAAACAGAGGGGTCTTGGCCAGCACTAGGTAACTAGTTCTTGCTGAAGTCTATGCTGGTGTGCTTTTTCCCATCATTGCTCTCCTCGGGTGGGTTAAAAAAAGGTGTGAACATCTGCTTATGCCTCAGCAAGCTGCCACGGGGTCCAACACAAAAAGACGGTGGTCTCCTCCATGCCGGCTTCCATTGGCATAGCCTCTAAAGGACACTTCCTGCAGACTATGAAGCAAAGAGGCAACTGCCTGTTTCTCCTGATGAAACATGTTGAAATTGTGGTGAGACATTTTAGCGAGAGTTAAAGGAGTTTGTTCTTGAGGGATGACTGCCTGGCACCTTGAAGTGCATGTGTGAGGCCCCTGAATCAGCAGCAAGTGGCAGCTGTGCAAGTAGCCTCTGCAGCCACCCCAACAAGCTCACCAGCACAGCCACTCTTTGGGCATGACGCAGAGAACTTGGCAGGTTCCATTATGAAGATGACTGGTCCTCAGTCCCTCGTCCAGTCCCATTTGGGAGATTAAGAGATATGCAAGGCCCAGCCTTTGGCAAGTTCCTTTAATGATTGAAATATGGGGGAGGAGACTGAGCTTAATTGCCAGTTCCAGCATCAGTCTCCCAGTTATTAATTTTGCTGGTGTACTTTTATCAAACATGAACTCAACTGTACCTCCTAGCAGGCATCTCTTTCTGCTGCTCAGTGTGAGCAAAAGATGCAAGTTCCTGGAAAAAAGATGTGCGTGATTTTTTTGCTTGAAAGTACAAGTGGATAGGATGAGGTAATGCAACATAGCTCTGCTGTTTAAGTTTATAAATGCATCATTTGCATATTGTGTTCTCTCAGATTTGGCCATACTTCTGTTAACTCTTGTTATGTTGTAAAATTGAAATAATGTAACTGCAGTTACTAGCAAAAATGTGGGCAGCCCAGCCACATCTCATGTACCTGCAAAAGAAAACAAGGCTGCAGCATAATGTGGGCATGCTAATATCCGAAATCCCTCCTGAAGGAAGAGTGGACTGTTCAAGAGACTCTCCTGTAGCAGCTGCATGTCACTCTATACGTTGTAGTGCTTCCTCTAAACAGCAGCCCCCCTGAAGCCGAGGAATAGGGGAGCATGGGCAGGAAAGGCACCAGCACGGTACATCTTGTCACCCAGCTAGGTAAGTGCCAGTGTTTGCTCACTGTAAAACCTTAGCAATTCCTAGGTAATTGGAGAGGGAATCCATCTCTCCTACAAGTCTCTTTGAACTGGCTGATCTGTGCAGATGCCAAACCCATCAGCACCTGCCTCCCAGAGCCACCAGTCCCTCCAGGCACCCGTGGCCTGCAGTGAGGACAAGGCAACCACTGGGTGAGCAGAAAAGTGGGACTACAAAACTGCTGGCACTGGCAAGAAATCTTGAGGTCAGCAGAAGCAAAGATTGACTTCAGCTGGGCAGCTTCCCCCACCAGTGGTGGTCCATTCTGCCCCAAACTGTGTGGCTGGCAGCCGCTGAGGACAGGATGCCTTTAGGGATGGCCAGGTCTTCTGGCATGCCCTGGGAGGTGACTTGCCAGCTGGAACTGTCAGCGAGGACCAGTTTGCACCTTTGGGGGGACATCTTGGTAATGCAGAAAATCCTACACTGGAAACAGCTTTAATAGCACTGGCCCAGGCTTTGAGAAGGTCTGAGCCTCGGTTTTGCTTTTTATTTCATGTGACAACCTCACTGCCAACTCCTCCAAACAGGGAAAAAGTGTTTCCCAGCCCAAACTCTCCCACCCAACTCAGAAATCCGTTGGCACACCCTTCCTGGGTCTCCTCTTCTTGCTTTGTTCAGGCACACCAGATCTTCAACACATGCAGAAAGGGAAGTAGAAAGGAATACGACTGTCTGGGGGCTTAAATAGAAGGTTTAAAGCCATCCCTAATTTTTTCAACAGACAATCTGTTTCTGCTCCTATTTTGTAACATTTCCTGTGAAGTCCTCACCCCCATCCAATTTTTGGAGGGTAGTTGGAAGCCTGTTGACTCCTACGCAGGAGGCAGGGAGCAGAACCGGCACAGTGTCACAGAGGGGTCACGGCTTCCCAGGCTTCCTGTTTATTTTGGGAAGGGGTCACCCGGCCAGCCAGCCGCTCTGCCTGCGCCCCGGGAAGCCCCCAGCCACTGCATTCCTGCCCCCCTCGCCCGTGGCTGCGGACAATTGCCAACTGTGGCTTGCAATGCAGAGCACCAAGGCGGTGTGTAAATGGGATAACCCGACATGCCTATTTACCCAGCCTGGGGATAAGGGGCGGAAGCTTTTCCACATCAATTGCCCTTTCTTCTGGCATCTGGAAGTATCTCTCTGAAGTTTTTATTTCTCTTTGGAGTGTAGTAACCTCTGGATTTCTCAAGTATTTCCATGATCTTTTCCTTGCTGCTTTTTTCCTACTGCTATTTCAAAAAAGGGCGTAAAGTCAACCGCTCAGTTAAAAGCAGAGTTATTTCCTTTTTTAAAGAAAGTGTGCAATTTTAGCTCAGAACCACCTAGAGTACAGCCCACCAAGGAAGCAGAAGCTGTAGCATTGAGGGTCTTCCTTGCTGCACGACTCCCTGTTAAGGAGTGCCCAGATATGTGCTCACACTTTCTAGAGTAAAAATCATAGCAGAATAGCAGCATACATAGCATCTCCATATTTTGGAAGATATCCATGAACTAAAGGCATGCCAGTGTCCTCCTGGTGCTTCCTTTCCTGGGCAGGCTCTGCTTAGGTGGCGCCTCATAGCTCTTCAGAAGATAACACCGAACAGCAGTGTTCGGCATATCTATTAACAGGAGTTAATAAAAGGCCCCCATGTATGGCAAAAGGCAGACACCGAGTAGCTGCTTGAGCCTCTCTCAATCCTCTGGCACGTCCTGCCTTGCAGGGAGCTAGTGCAGTGACCTCCCTCCGGCCTCTGTGAAGTATTTTTCTGCCAGTGTCTCTGTTGGCTCTTGCCATCAGCAGTTGGCTCCAGTCTGCAGGGCAGGGCAGCCGTCAGCGCAATGCTGATGAGTAGCTCTCAGGGAAGCCTCCCGTCCTGCGAGCACGTAAGCACACATGGCTTTATATTCATAGTGATGCTCCTGTGAATAAAGTTATAAGTGGCTGTAAACATTAGCAGGATCAGTGGCTTACTATGAGTCTGTCCAAAGCCTACTTATGTCAACAGGCTGTGCCTGATGATACTCTCGTCTGCATCAGTATCTTTTTTTTTCCTTTTCTATGCCACTAAATAAAATGCTGTGAATGGAGTTTTTTCTTTTTCTCTAATATTATTCTCTTTTCAGTGTGCTATGAGGCTGGCTTCGGGGCCAGAACCAACATGAAAGCAGGACATTGCCTGAACTGCTATTTGAATTGTACATCTTCAAATCCATACATAAAAGGGTGGTGGTAGTGATTCACTCTCAAAATGATGGATCATTCTAAACAAAAAACAGTGTTTCTAAAATGACTACCAGTAGCTCACTCTTGCAGGCAAACATGAGCAACTGTCTACAAGCAAGATCCGGCAGTTGCTTTAGGAGCTTTTGAACTGTTTGGCAAAAATCGCGTAATCCTTACTTACACAAGAAGCCCACCGAAACTCAGGTTCATTCAGCCTTCTGGAAAATCCTCTGGAGCAATCTCCCATCTCCAGTTGGAATGAAAATGGCAGAAATGCCAGAAAATCAGGAGGTGCCTTGGAGTGGAGGCAAAGCCCCTCTGTTCCTACCCGAACTCTCCTCTCAGCAGAGGCTCTACAAGCATCATAACAAATATTTAACGGCTGAGCTCCTGGTCATGCACTGGCAGAGGCTGTATCTGCTGTCAGGTTTTCGCAGGCTGGGCTGACAGGTCTTGCTTCCAGACACGATGACGCTGCTTTGGTGGGCTCCTTGGCCCTCAATCACCTGCATCTAACCAAATACAAAACTTGAAGGACTATTCCCAGCCTCTCAGTGCTGGGAGAGTAGCCTCCATAATTCATTATGGATCAAAGAAGGAGACGTAGTAGCACACTCCGGCATAACTATCCTTTCCATCTTGGCTTTGGCCATTTTGCCAGACCCATGGAGGAAGCAGTTTATATCTGCAGCAAGGTAAGGATGTGGGACAGGGCTTGGTCGGGAGGGAAAGGGGAATGCCAGGGGCACGGGGGAGCAGGTGGGGAGCACTGGTTTGGACACAGAAGGAAAGGCAGCCCTTATGGAAGATGGATACATGGGTGAAATGCAGGCTGGGGGCACAGCTCTGGGGCAAGGGGCCGTTGTGCAACCATTGCCACTGGCGTCGAGGAAAGTCAGAAAGGCAAATGGGACCCTGCAAGGAGGGAAGAGCAGAGAAGAACAGGAAGACCTCAGTGTGGCCCAGTGAAAACTGCCAAAAAGCACAGGATGGGAAGGGGCTCATCGTGGCCTTGATGTGGGGATGGCAGAGGTCATCTTAAAGAGTTGTCTAGCTCTGACCTCCCTTCTCCCTTACTTCCCTCAACCATGACGTTGGGCGCAACTTAGACAAGGCACCATGCTGGGCATGGTTAAATGCCCTTCCGCACCATGCTGGGCATGGTTAAATGCCACCACGGTGTTCCTCAGCTGGGCATTACCCTGGCCTTGTGCAACCCCCATGCCCTATCCAGGTGTCCTCTAGCACCCACTGGTCCTATCTATAGCGTTGGAATGTCATAGCAAGGGGCGTTTTGCAGAGATCAGGCAAAAAAGGATGGTTTCTGTTGCCAAAAAAAAAAAAAAAAAGAACAAGAAACAAATGCATTATCTGTTCGATTCATGTGCAGTTACTGCTGTAACAGTCATCAGCTTGGAGGACTTTTTTTTTTTGTGATTTGATACACAAACCACATTTCCTATGTAGCACTGCCACTATTTTTTTATCTGCTTTTTGACATTGAGCTTGGTAACGTGGAGGTTTTTGCCTTTTCCACCAGAACGAATTCAAGGGCAGCAAATGCGGCAAAACCAGAATACTGTTCATCTCAACTTTTCCAAGCAGCTAGTTTTCATTGGAAATAAAGGAAAATAAATACAGATCACATTTTCTGTCCTGCAGTTAAAAGCCTGCCATAGCTGAAAGCTTTGCTTTCTTCTTCCCCTGCAGCCTCACTCAGCGAGCACTCCAGTTCTGTTCCTGATCTGAAATGTGCAAACACACAGTTTCTTGGCTTTCCACCAGTATATATAAATATATGTAATTTTTTCCTTCGGAGAACCTGGAGGCTAAAACAAGAGGGCAAAGGAGTACGTGACTAAAACATCCAAACTTCCTCTTTCATAAGCCATCACATGATGAAGTGCAATTACAATTCCTGCCTTGTCCCTGCCAATTGCAGGCGCATTGCCTCACCCGAAAAACCCGGCTCCTTCCCCCCCCGTATGTGTGTGAGTGAGCGAGTGTGTGCGCGGAGGTAGCAATCGCTGCAGCCGGCTTGGCGAGGCTCCAGCTTCGGGCTGCGGAAAGAGGGCAGTGGGTGGAAGACGAAAACAAAGATCTGTTTACTTAGCATGCATGGATAAAGCGTCTTTCCAGCCGGGAGGGGGGAGTGAAGAGAAACAGCTTTAAAGGACTTTGATGCAATGCGAAGGGAGGGCTGCTCGGGGAACAGCGAGCCGCTGTTAACCCTTGGATCTCCGGGGACGCGCCGGGGCTGCCCCTCTGCCCACCCGCCTCCCTACTCCGACGGGCCCCGGCAGAACGGGTGCGAGCCCTGCAGGGCTCAGGGACGGGTCCAGCGCCCCCGAGTTCCCGGGAGCCTCCTCCTCGACGTGCGGGGCTGGGTCGGGGGGCGGCGTTTTTTGTTTTGCCTCGTAACAGCCCGGCGCCCCCAGGACGCCTCACCGGGCGTGCGGCTGCAAAGTCACCCAACCCGGCACGGGGACCAGCGGCGGGACGAGGAGGAAAGCGGAGAAGGGCGAGGCAAAGACCGCCTCCGTCCCGTCCCCCAGGGCCCAGGGGCGGCAGCTGCCCCCGCGTCACCCCCGCGCCGGGCCTAGGGGTGGCCGGGGAGGCGGCGGGGCGCCTGCCAGCCGCAGGGAGGCACCTCCCGCCGGCGGCTGCGGACGTCAGAGCTTCCCTGGCCCCGGCCGGCCCGCCCCACTCCTTCCTTTCCTCTCCCTCCCTCCCTCCCCCCGTAACCTACATAACGCCGTGGGAAGGGCGGCCGGGGGAGCAGCCGTGTTTACCCTGCCCGGGCACACGTGTGCCGGGATGAGCCCGGTGAGGGCTTGTTTCACCTTCCGTGGCAAGCGGGAAGAGCGAACACCCCGCCTTTTCTTCCTCCCATTCCCTCCCCGCATCCCCTTTGTGTTATTTTGGTGTGGATGCAAAGGGCGAGTGGGGGATTCGCAGCGTGGCATGAAGACGGGGAAACGTGTCTGCATGGTTTTCTTTATTTTTTGGGGGGGGGAAGGAGACCGCGTTTGCTTAGTCTGTGTGAATTTCGCTAATCTGCATTAGAGAACCGCTGCTTTGTGGTTGGAAATGACAGGAAATCTAGAATGTCCTATTTCCTGCGCACAATGACAACAGGTTAAAAAAAAAACACAAAAAACCCAAAACCCAACAAAAACAGCAAAAAAAAGGAAAAGATGGGTAATCGGTGTATTTATTTATAATGGTTCCTCCTGCCCCGGCGGGGAGAACAAAGCCGGGCAGCGGCTGCGGGGAGGGAGCCGCGGGCGGGAGGGTCGCGCCCGGGTCGCCGCGCCCTACCCAAGGTCACCGTGGGGGGGACACCGATTCCCCCCGTGCATCTCTGCGCCCGCGGGCGGCGGGGCTCGGCGAAGCCCCTCGGCGGCGCAGGAAACGGCCATCAAAACAATAATAATAATAAAAAGAAAAGGAAGAGGCAGCGGTCCCGCCCCCCGCCGCTTCCCCAACCCCCTCCCCCCCCCCCCCGGCGGCAGGAGGAACCCCCGGTGCCGGCGGCCGGGATCGCGGCGGGGCGGGGGCGCCCATCGCGCAGGCGCGACCGTGCACCGTCGAAGAATCGAGGCGGCAGCGCGCAGAGGCGGCGGCGGCTGGAGCCCGGCACGGCAACGGCGGCGCCGCCAGCCCCGGCCCCCGCGGCAGTCCCCGCCCCGCCGCCCCGCGCCGCCCCGTAGTAGCCAGCGAGCGGGGTAGCCGTGCGGGCGGCCGCAGCCCTGCGCCAGCCGCGCCGCGGAGATGCGCGTCCCCGCCGCGCTGTGAGCGCCGCCGGCGGAGACGGCGAGGGCAGCGGCTCCGCCCGCCGCGCCGCGCTCCGCGAGGAAGGCGAGCGGCAGGAGGCCCCGCGCACGGTGCCGCCGCGGCGCCCTAGCCTCCCCGCCGGGACTGCGGTGACGAGGGGCGGAGGAGGCGGCCGGAGCGGGGGCCGCTCGCCGCCGCCCCGGGACATGTCGTCGGCGGCGGTGGCGGCCGCTTCCCGCAGGCAGTCGTGCTACCTGTGCGACCTGCCCCGCATGCCCTGGGCCATGATCTGGGACTTCACCGAGCCCGTCTGCCGGGGCTGCGTCAACTACGAGGGCGCCGACCGCGTGGAGTTCGTCATCGACACGGCGCGGCAGCTCAAGCGGGCGCACGGCTGCTTCGCCGAGGGCCGGGCGCCGCCGCCGCCCCACGCCAAGCAGCCGCCGCTCTCCGCCAAGGAGCTGCTGGCGCAGCAGCAGCAGCAGCTCGGCCACCCGGCGGAGGCGGCGGCGCGGCCCCCGCCGCAGCCCTTGGAGCGCTACTCGCTGGCCGCCGAGCGGCCGCCGCCCCGCCTGGGCGCCGAGTACGGGGGCGGCAGGCAGGTGAACGGCATCCTGGTGCCCAACGGGTTCCCGAAGCCCGAGGAGCCGCCCGAGCTCAACCGGCAGAGCCCCAACCCGCGGCGGACGCACGCCGTGCCGCCCACCCTGGTGCCACTGGTGAACGGCGCCGGGCTGCCCGCCGCCATCAGCAGCCTGGGCGGCCGCGCCGCCGCCGCCGCCTCGCTCGCCGCCATCTCCGCCGCGCCCGCGCCCCTGGCCGTGCCGGTCCCGCAGCAGCCCGCGGCGGCAGCGCAGGCGGCGGGGCAGCCCGGAGAGCTGGGGCACAAGCGCCCCGGCTCCGTCTCGTCCTCTTCGTCCTCATCGTCGGGCGGCGGCGCGGCAGGAGAGCACGACGGAGGCGCCAAGGAGAAGCGCGGCTCGGGAGAGAGCCTGCCCGCCGCGGCGGAGCTGGGCGGCGAGGGCAAGGGCCGGGCGGGCGGCGAGCAGGAGTGGCTGGCCAAGCCCAAGACGGTGCGGGACACGCTGCTGGCACTGCACCAGCACGGAGGCCACGCCGTGCCCGCTTTCGACAGCAAGTTCAAGAAGGAGCCAGGCATGGCGGGCGGCAGGCTGCTGGGCTACGAGACCAACGGCGCCGTCGCCAAGCCAGGTGGGGCAGCGGCGAGGCTCCCGGGCGGCTTCGGGAGCCCCAGGCGACGGCTCTGGTGGCCGGAGGGGGGCGGGCGCGGTCAGTCCTTGCAGCGGTTGCACCGCGTGGGTGCCCCTGTGTGTGCGCGTGTGCACCCGGGGCTGGGGGTGCACGGCGTGGGTGCTTGGGAGGGGTGGCCACCCTTTGCAAGGGTTGCATGACTCGGGTGGCCGTAGGGGGTGTGTGTTTGCACCCGCTGCCGAGGTTGCACGGTTTGGGTGCTTTGGTGGAGGTGCCCCCTTTGTAGGGGTTGCACGAGTTGAGGTGCCCGTGGGAGGTGGGGCTGCAGGGATTGCACGGCTCGGGTGCTGGGGAGGGGGAGCACGGGCACGCGTTGCAGGGATTGCACGGCGTGGCTGCTTCGGGGGGGGGCGGCCACTCTTTGCAGGGGTTGCCTGGGGAGGGGGCGCGGCCACCCCTTGCAGAGGGTGCACGGCATGGGTGGCCAGGGGAGGTGTGGCTGCAGGGGTTGCGTGGCATGGTTGTTTGGGGGAGGGGGCGGCCACCCCTGTCAGGGGTTGCACGGCATGGGTGGCCGGGGGAGGTGGAGGGCACGGCTGTAGGGGTTGCATGGCGTGGGTGCCCGGGGGTGTGCGTGTGCGCACCCGCTGCCGGGGTCGCACGGCTCGGGTGGTCGTGGGGGGTGGGGGGGGATTGCACGGCATGGGTGGCCGGCGGAGGTGAGGTTGCAGAGGTTGCACGGCATGGTTGCTTAGGGGGGGTGCGGCCACCTCTTGCACGGGCTGCACGGCTCGGGTGGCCGGGGGGTGGAGGGGCGCGGGTGCAGGGGTTGCACGGGGGGGCGATGCGACTGCGCTGCCTTCTCATCCTCCTCCTCTTTCTCTTCTCCCCCGTGCAGGGGCCCGGGCCGCCCGGAAGAGGAAGCCTTCCCCCGAGCCGGAGGGCGAGGCGGGACCCCCGAAGCTCAACGGGGAGGCGCAGCCCTGGCTGCCCACCTCGTCGGAAGGGATGAAGCTGCCGCTGACGGCCACCCCCTTCATGTCGCCCCCGCCGCCCACCGCCTCGCCCCACTCCAACCGGACCACGCCGCCCGAGGCGGCCCAGAACGGCCAGTCCCCCATGGCAGCCCTCATTTTGGTGGCGGACAATGCCGGGGGCAACCACGCCTCCAAAGACGCCAACCAGGTCCACTCCACCACCACGAGGAGGAACAGCAGCAGCCCCCCCTCGCCCTCCGCCATGAACCAAAGAAGGCTGGGACCCGGCAGGGATGTGCCAAGCCAAGGGGGCAACGCGGCGGGCGGGATGGAGCCCGTGCACCCCGCCAGCCTGCCGGACTCATCCCTCGCCGCCAGCGTCCCGTTGTGTTGTACCCTCTGCCACGAGCGCCTGGAAGACACCCACTTCGTGCAGTGCCCCTCCGTCCCTTCCCACAAGTTCTGCTTCCCCTGCTCCCGGCAGAGCATCAAGCAGCAGGGAGCCAGCGGGGAGGTGTATTGTCCCAGCGGGGAGAAGTGTCCCCTGGTGGGCTCCAATGTCCCCTGGGCGTTCATGCAGGGGGAGATAGCCACCATCCTGGCTGGAGATGTGAAAGTGAAAAAGGAGAGGGACTCGTGACTCGCCTGCTCTCGCCGCCCGACGTCACCTTGAACTCGAACTGGTCGAATTCTGTATATATCTATAAATATATATATATAAATATATATATATCTCCAAGACAAGGGAAATGTAGACTTCATAAACATGGCTGTATAATTTTGATTTTTTTGAATACATTGTGTTTCTATATTTTTTGAAGACAAAAGGTATGTACTTATTATAAAGGCATTTCTTCTAATTCTTCTCCTTTTTTTTCTTTTTTTTTTGTGTTCTTTTTTGTTGTTTTTTTTTTCCTCCTTTTGTTATAGCAACTATTTGTTGTGCTTCCCTGGTGACAGTTACTGTTCAATGTAGGCTGTGACTTGTGCTGCTTTTTTAGAGAGCACTTGGCAAATCAGAAATGCTTCTAGCTGTATTTGTATGCACTTGTTTCTTTTTTTTTCCCTTTTCTCTTTTTTTTTTTTTTTCCCAAATGCCAAATACACTTTCTGACATTGTAAAGATTGCCTTACTGTCTGTGATTCCTTATTCCTGGCCCCTGTCCTGTAGAGCTGGTCGCATGCAAGCTTGGTCTGAAGCGGTTGGGAAGAAGAGTGGCTAGTCAGAGTGGGGATGCCCTTCACCATCCTGCTGGCTAGGCAAGCTTAAGGAGCAGGAGGATTTTCTCCCAGAAGCGCGTGGCTCGGGTTGCCATGGCAGGTCTGCCAGCTCCAGTCCCAAATTCTTCCATGTTTCTCAAGGGAAGTTGCCTACAGAGTAGGATGTGGAGAGGTAGCCCAGAGGCGCTGTTGAGTTAGGGATTTCTGGGTTGGTTTGTTTTTGGTTTGGTGTTTTGGTTTTTTTTTTAAGGCAAAGTTGACTGCAGTTCACGTGATCAGTTGTAAGATTACAAAACTGCATTTATTCACCAACTGCATACTGTAACGTGGAATTTTGATAACTATGTGATTGGTGAAGACGCCAACGTACCACTGCCATCTCTGAAGGTCTTCAGCGTCACTTATGGGGATTTTGTGTCTTTGGACAAAGCTGGGGAGGTGGGGAAGAGACTGATTTTTTAAATTATTTTGCTTTAATTTTCAGATAGTGCAGGTGGACTTTTAAGTTTGCTTATCAGTCACCTCTAGTGCTGTTGCTATTGTTACTATCGCTGACCTGGTATTTCCAAGTAGTGGCAGGTACTGTGTGGTACAGTGACAGCGGTGACTGAGGCTCTGCCAGACTGCCTGCGGGCATATTAGTGACAGCCCAAATGTGGGTGGAGGAAACCTGTGATTTCCTTATTACGTGTGCTTGAAACAAACCTACTGCTATTCTTTGAAAATGAAAATATAAACTGGTTGAAATGAAAGCAATTAGGGCTGCACATAATGGCCCTGGCCCTGCCTTTTAAGCTACTTTGGAGAACTCTTTTGTAAAGCCACTTCTTTTGATCATGCTTCTGCATCACCAAGCAGACTTCTAAAATCAATAAATCATTGGTTACTAGAAATAGTTCGAGTCTTATAGTGATGTTTTTGTGCTGTTTATAGTTCGTTGGCAACGCTGCAGCTGTACGAGCTCTTCTGTTGAGGTGTTTATAACTTGGTTATAAGCAGTTGTTTCTGAGCAGTAGGGTGGCGAGGTCATCCCTTCCTGGGGATGGGCTAATAAACACTTTCAATATCAGAAGAGGAGGAGGAGGAAGAGGAAAAAATCTGTTCAGCTGACTGATCTGAAGAATTTTGGGTGCTTTTTAGTCAACTGTTCTTATTGTGATAATGTTCATACTGCAACTAATGCAGAGTAGATCTTTTTTGGAAGGCTACCTTTTTTTTTTTTGTTAAAAAAATGGTCATTATTAGTATTTGAAGATCAGAACTGCACATGCACAGTAATTTTTTATGAAGTGTTTAACGAGCACACCCACATTGTGTTCCATATTACAGGTCAATGTAATACTAGATAAGACTTGCATGATAAACAAATTCATTGAGTCAATATTACGCTTTAAAACTTATACCTATAGTCAAGATTGGTGTCTTATGTAAACACATTTAGCCAATTTGAAGAAAACGCACATTATATATATATCTATATATATACCTATATATAAAAAAATGTAAAGGATTCTTTGGAACCACTATGATCTGTGTAAATGTGTATTTAGGCACTTTATTAAAAAAGATGGATTTTGAGCTGATAGATGGTAACAAGTTCTTCAAAGTTGCTTGGCATAATACCTCACTTGGGATGAAGCTCATGTTTTTGATTAAGTTGGTATCCCTACTCTTAAAAAATGTAAAACCGAAACCCCAAAGCCTCCCTAAAAAGGCCCCACCCCCATTTTGTGTTATCAGGTGGCCCAGCTCTGAGCCTGCTGAGGGCAAGATGTGCTCCTGACAAAGCGTGCCCTTGTTTTGGGTCTGAGGGATGTTGGTGTGACCGGGCAGAGAGGCGCATAAGGAAGTGCACCTTCCTCCTCCTCCCTTCCAGCTGCCTTGCTCCCCCAACTCTTGGAGCTCATGGAGAGAATGGAAGTTCCCTGGCCAGAGATGCCAGATAGTGTCCCAGGAACAACCCAGCTGGGAAACAAATGGATTGTGGTGGATGCGCTCACTCAGCTGACATTCAGCCCCCAGGTCCTGGCTGAGTCTAATCCATGTAAAAGCTCAGAATTGCAAAAGGAAACAAAAAAAAAGAAACGAAAAAAGTTAAAATCTGAGGGTGTTCATACGTAGCTAATTTTTCTCACATTCAATGTTCTTTTTTATTGCTTTACTGAGTTACAATAAGGCTATGGTAGATTCTCCCTTTATACCAGTTTACTACTTCCTGAGCTGCAAGCTTTTTTGCTTTTTTGCTTTTTTTAAATTCTTCTGAAGTGCTTTAGCTGCAACAGTGCTACTGTTAATATTCCTTTTTAAACTTTTTAAAAGGTGATGCTGTAATTTCTGTAGTATTAAAAGTGTTTTAATGAAGAATGTGTGATCATTATTTTTCCAAACGCACCTTTGTCATTTTATTTTCAAAGATTTTTTTTTTTTCATGGCTGATCACCTGCATGGTACTTTTGTTGATAGCTGCTGAATTAACCTGTTGCCATTTTTACATTATTGATTTTTGTTTTTTACTTGTGGCACTAAGTATAAGGAAACTAGGATCTTTAAATATTCCTGTGCTTTTTTGCATATAAAAAAAAACTCCAAAAAGCTTTAGTTGCCCAAGGACATTTTTTTTATTTTTATGTTTTTAATACTTTTCTGACATTTATTTGTAACTGGGTGGCAATGTGGGGCAAGAGGGGAATGTGCCGAGCTGGCGGGTGCTGCCTTGTGCCTGGGTCCCAGGGGTGGGAAAGGCGCCACACAAGGGAGGCTTTGTCTGCCTTTGCGGTGGCCTTGGAAAACCTGGTATGTTTGGAAGCTCTCTTTTTAGACATGCTGTAAACCAGGCCATGGCAACCCTGTGTTTTTATGAACTAGCACTTAGGCAAAGGGTATAAATACATTTGAGAGTGCTCTCTAGTGGCTTTTTATGTCAACAGGGGCCATGGATCCTTTCCTTCTGCACTTGGGCCAAGTCCCGCTCCTCTGTCCTGCTGGCAGGGTGGCTGCTGGGTCAGATGGGACACCGATCTGAGGACACCCAGCCACCTGCTCACTCTCCCAGGGTGAGACAGCTTGCCTGCAAAGTGGCGCCTGCCCTGCCAGTTGTGCCCACTCCCCATGTCTGATTTGCCCCCAAAGTGGCATGGGACACCCCATGTGGTGTCTGGGGCTGCATGGTGTTAACGGCATAGCTGCAGTCCCCGCAAAAACAGCCCTTCCTCAGGTGGGAGGAGAAAACATTGAACTGTGTGGAAATTAATGGCACTACGAGTAGCTGAGCTCATTGTAAATTGAGATGTTTGTAGCCCTTACTCCTACCACTGCAGCTCATGCTTCACCCCAACAGGACTATGGGTGGGAGGCATCTAATAACTAGGATCAGCCCTCAGCATTTCATGTTTCTCCTCCCCAAGCATTTGCATTAAGGTAGATCCAACTGCAGCTTGTGAAAAGTAATTTTTTTAAAAAGCCCTTTCCCAGAGTGGACTCTTGTTTGTTTAGACCCCACAGTCCAGCCCAGGATAAAATACGCCTTCAAGTCTGTGCTCCCAGAGGTAAGGAGGCAAGTGAAAAAAACAAACAAACAAACAACAAAAAAAACTAAGAAAGCTTTTTTTCCCGTTAAAACAGAAGGTGGACATAGGCAACACATGGATTCACTTTCTGCACAGAGTGTGTTGGCAGCAGGCAGCCCTCACCAGTTGCCAGGCAGGTCTGTGAGATGGTCCAGACACCCTCCCTGGGATCCTATGTAGGCCAGCAGGACTCCATCCCTTGCACTAGCCCAAGACCAGCGGATGAATGGGGTGTCTGCTTATCCACATCATCATACTGGGATGCTGCTCTGAAGGTAAATCTTTTGGCTTTGGGCAACCTCTGGAGCAAGTCCTGGGCTTTAAGAACTCAGTGCAGGGTTCAAATTTTAATCATGGAACTCCATGAAAGATTGAGCCCTCCTGAAGCCTCCCTTCTGGGAAAGAAGAAACACTGATGTCTCCCATAGAAATCTAAATGTATGTTACTGTCTTTCTTGTCTGGCACTGGTTCACTGAAGATGGAGAGATAACACTGCTTTTCTTTCTGCCGCTCAAGGGTCAGTTTTGCAGAGACTGGTATTGCAGAGCACATGCTAAAAGCCAAAATGTTGCATCAAGTGGAAGCCCCCTATAAAAATAACTCATGAAGAAGCCAGGAGAAGTTTGTGAAAGCTTCCCGCTGCTATAGGTGTTTCTTCCTCCCATCACATTTGACTAGGCCAACATAGCAAGAAGCATCCCTGCTCATGAGCTCCCACTTCCACACAGCACTAGGTCAGGGCTCAGAACCCACCCTTCCCTGCACAGCGCCTGGCCCATGCCCCTACCTCATGGTCCCCTCCTCTGCCCTTGTGACCTGCTGCTGCTTGCCTGGTGGTCCCCAGCCCTGGAGGGCCTCCATGCCATGCCATGCCATGCCATGCCATCCTGGGGCACCTGGGGCAAGTGGTGTGTGCTCCTTCTCAGAAAGCTGTAGCTTCCCTGGGAAACTCTGAGGAGCCTCCAGCGTTCTGGGAGGCCTCAGCTACTGCCTCTGGGAAGGACGGCATTCACTGTTCGGTGCAAAAATGCCAAATATGCATTGTCTTTTACTCTCTTCTGCTACAAAACTCTTGGTCGTGTTTCTCTCGCCCCTCTCCAGAGATGCCTCATGCCTTTTTTTTTTTTTTTTTGGCAACCATTTGAAAACAAACAGAAGATGAGTAAACAGAGATGAAAGGGGTTGTTGGTTCGCCAGGTCACTTCCTTGCAGTGGGAAACAACTCCTCCCATTCCCGCGCTACTGGGCTGGGGGCGGTGGGCTGGCGGCTGGGAAGTGGGCAGGCGGTGGGCTTCAAGAACACTATGGCTCAGGATGGGGCAAAAGAAAGCAAGCTGGAGTTTCCCATTCTGGCTCCCGTGGTTTGGCTTTTTTTTTTTTTTTTTGCATCTTTGTGAGCTGAAGGACACAATTTTTTTTTTTTTTTTTCAAATAGAGTCCCTTAATTTTATTCCACCAGAAATCTAGGCTTTATCCAGCCCTTTTTCTATAGAAGTGTCATATTCTCCAACTGTCCAGTAGTAAGAGGGCTTACAGATATTAGGCAACAACTCCATAACAGAATGAGGCTTTTAATTTTGTCCAGACTATTTACAACTCTATTTTTTTTGTCTTACTAAGTTCAGCTGCTCCTAAGAACTATGAACAATTTTTTTTAGATACATCATCCCTCAGCTGACAGTTATAGAGCTCAAAAATGAGGGCACTATTTGAAAGACTTCAATGGGAGCAGGAGAAGGTAACGTTGAACATCACTTTTCTATCACTTCACAAAAATCAGGAAATAGATTAACTCCTGCGTATGACTCATGCCTTTGCAGCTCCTACTTCATGCGTTGCAATGAAGTCAAATCAGCACAAGCACCCCTTTTTCAATCTCAATTTCTGATCTATTCAGACTGTAATAATACGCCCCCTCCCCCTCAACATCCCTGTGATTTTGTGGTGGCGATTGAATACAGCTCAATCCATTTTCCCTATCAGAATACAGTTAGGTCAAACCCCCTTGAATTTAAAGAGGGAACGCGTTTTTTCCTTGCAGAAAGTACCCTTGCTATCTTTATTAATACTGGGCAACAAAATGTTTCATGCAGTAGCAGCACTGGGTATCAGCTTCTCTCCACCTGGGAGCAAGAGGGCTGGATAGGCCCTGATGAGACTTTAACTTGGCATTCCAGGGACTCTAATTATTTCAAAAGTTCTGCTTAGATATCTAAGCTGTGTCTTCTGGCTTTCCCAGAGGAAACAAAAGATGGTAAACAGTGTGAAGCAATGACTGTTAGCTGTGCTTTCAAATGGCTATTTTGATGATTACTTTCATATTGTGAGAGCTCTTCTATTTGTGTAAGACCTCTGCTTTCCTTTGGAGAGATGAATAACCTGTGCCTGTAACTGAGCTGATTACTCTATACCCCTTGTTAGTATTTTTATAATCCAGACAGTTATTTCAGCTCAGTGGTTCTGCTTCTTTGGGTTATTGTGACTGTTTGCCCAGACCTCTTTGTCTGACTGTGTTAAAATTAACTTGCAAATGTGGAGGTCTGACTTCAGTTGCTCTTCTTAACAATTCTGTTATTTACTGAAATCTGCCTCTTAATGGCAAGGCTTTCCAGGTAGCTAGACTTTCTGGGAACAGCGGTGCGTGCTGGGTAGTTAGTCATTTGGCCTCCCGCCACCTTCGGGGAGGACTCGCAGCAAGGGTTCTGCATGTTTTGTGTGGTCCTGGCACTGGTGGAAGGTGTGGACCGGCAGCCCGGCCCAGCTATGCGGCCTCCTGGTTATCTTCTGAACAGGAATATTTTGAACTGCAGAGGCAGCATGTGTTTTTTCATCCTGTGTCACAGAAGTTTCCTGAGATTTAGTGTTTTGGGGTGGATCCCTTCCTTTTCTGTGAAGAGTGCCAATTTTGGTGCTGGATTTGATGGATAACAGTCCACGAAGCACTGGAGCAATACCAATAAATCTGGTTTGCTTAGGCAAGCTTCCGGCCTCCCTTTTTAGCTGTTCCCTGGATGCAGAGGGGTGGTAATACCTGCACTGCTTGCCTTCACTTTTCCTTTCCTGGCACCCCAACTGCCCACAGTGCTTTCCTTGGGAGAAGCGCCTTCAGAGTTGTCTGCAGGGAAGGGTCTATCCAAGAGGGTTGGGTTTTAGTCATATTCACCCTTTGCGCTGGGTGTGACCTCAGGGTTCATTCGAGCTCTTTCTGAGCAGCTCCAAAAATGTGCTGCCACACTGCCTGTTTCATCCTGATGTGACCAAGAGAGTTCAGCTAGTGGCTTATGCACTACATTTGGCCTGTTAAGGTCTATGCACATAGCTACTTTTGGCAGGAGTCTTTCTCTTCCTTTACTGAGCCTAATTTTATTACAGGTTTTCAGGTCCTGCGTGAGAACTTCATACCAGGCCCTCTGAAAGCTGAAGCAGTGCTTAATCCATAAGAAAAGTGCCATTCTAGCACAGGCTTCTTTCACCTGAGAAAGGCAAAGAGGGATACTGGGTGCATTTGAGGTTATCACTGGTGGAGCCAGTGAAATGTGTTTTCCAGCTTGGCTTGAGTTCCTTTCCTAAGCAAAACCCTGACTTAGGTCAGGAAAAGCAGGACTGTGAGATCTGTTCTGTTTCAATTTTATCGCTTTTCAAGAAGGTGATGGTAATGAAGCATCGTTTCTGTTTACTGCTTACAGCCAAAACCCAATATTGCTTCTGTGAAGCAATTTACACCTGATCAGAATTGAAAAACAGCCTGATTTCAAAGTTGAGATAAAGGACTGCAGTGAGACTGTTTACTTGAAAAAAAAAAAAAAAAAAAAAAAAAAAGCTAAATAAGGTGCCGTCCATCCCTACTTCTGCCTGTTGACTCTGGGAGCTGGAAGCTAGTCTGAAGTGCTCATCACTCTTCTGCGCTAAAGCACAGGCTGGCACCATGGACAGGGTGGTGTTAGCAGTCTGAATTTAATCCCTCTTGTTCAGATGAGCACACTCCTTCAGGTACTCCTCCTCCCATCACGGCTCAGTAACCAAACTTTGAGTTTTGTCGTGGAACCCACAAGTCTATCAATTAGAGTCCACCTTGCCCAGAGCTGATGTATAGAGTGAGGCAAGAGCAGTTTAGGAAAACTGAGTGCTGAGCAAATGGTAAACAATATACGTGAAACAGAGTTAATGTTATTTTAGGTTTCATTTACTTTTAAAATGGGCTTAAGGAAGGCAAAATAGGGTGAAGTTATTTTCCAGATGAAAAGCAAATCTCATCTTATAGGGACTGAATTGCCCTTAGTTAGTTTAAAAAAAAACAGACCAGAAAATGTGACCTTTTTCTTCTGCAATTGGTTCTCCTTCTAATCCTAAACTGGATCCCATCCTTCTAACAGCTCTGTCATTGACTTCACTGGATCCATGGGAGCATCCTTGTGGGTGAAGTTACACCAGAAGCACAGGAAGAATCAAGTCCTAAATGTAAATGATGAGTTACATCACACAGTTTTGTTTTAATTATTTATAAGAAATCATTTCATTATAAATAGATTTTTCAGTTAAATGTATTGCTACCTTTACCTTACTACTTATTCATAATTAATTAAATCATAGCAGATGTCTATGTTACTATCATTTCCATATACTATAAATAATTCAGAAGAAAAGTTGCTCCTTTCAGGGTACTTGGTATGTGCAGATAGGGCAAAGGAGCGGTCTGGCCCCGAGCAGAGCAAAGTTTCTGAGGCCTGAACTTTCTCACAAGCAAGTCATTAGAAAAACTGGGAGGGAAAGGGCCAGGGGCTGACCAATGAGTGAAATAAAATGCTCTTCCTGTTGTTGGCATTGCAGGGCTCCTGGCTCCACACTGGGCATCTCCTGGCTCCTTCTCAGAATAACCAGGAGGTAGTGCAGAACTATAGGGGTGAGAGACTTGAAACTGTTTGTGATCCACTCGTGTGTCTCTCCTCCATGTTATTTACTTCCCTTGAAGTAAAGGAAGGAGATTTTTTTTGTTGTCTTGGCAAGTTTGATAGGCCTTTTGAAAAACAAGCAAGAACTGTTATTGGAAAATTCACATTTAAACTTACTTTGGAAATGTACATATACAGCACCACAGTGATTTGTTTCAAGTAAATTTACCTGGAAAATACAATCCTTATTAATGAATAACAATCATGTTTAGAAGAAGAATCTCGTGTATTTTAATACTGTACTCATTGGCAGTGGCATCTCACTAGTTTATAATAAATAAGAAGGGTTGAGATTTTCTCAAAGCCATTTATTACTGTTGCTGTCTCCTTAGCAGTAGTGTCCTGACAGGAAAGAGCTTTGTGAATCCTAGGAGGCAAACTGTATAGGGATGATGGGAGGGCAGGTGGTTGGACTCCAACAGTAGGGTGTGTTCTATCACCCCTGAGCCCACCAGAGAGTTACTGGAGGCAGGAATTGGGGTGAGCATAAGCAGATCAGGTGTGTGGAAGGTGCAATAAAGTCAGGAACATCTTCAAAGTTGAGGAAATAAAAAGAATAAGCCTGAAAACAGAGCTGAAGCAGTGAGCTTCATTTGATTCACTTGATATGCTCCTTATGTGATTCTCTGGCTGCTGGCATGTCTGTGCTGCACATGTGTATTTGCACCTCAGGAAACCTTAGCATAGCACGATGGAGAAATCCCTCTGGAATAAGGCTGGCCACCAACAAGTGTCTGTCTCAAGTTGAGTTGTGCTGAAAGAAGGAGCCTTGTCACTGGTCTTCCTCGTCTCTTTTCTCCACCAGGGAGAGATGAGGAAGCACCTACTGGCTGCGCAGGGCTGAAGCAGAACGTTTCATTGGGCATTGGGCAGGGGAGAATTGCAAAGGGAATGGTGCCTTTTCCATCAAGAGATCAGTAGAAGGCACCTCATCAGTTCTAGTAAAGGCCTCGTCGGAGAGAGGAGGGCTGAGCAATGCGCTGGATGTAGGGAGGCAAGCAGCACCCTGTGTCCTGGGAAGCACAGGCTCCTGCCTGCAGTCCCTTCCCCACTAGCTCACTCAGAGTTCATAGAGAAAAAGGTGTAGGTGACACTACCAGGGAAAAGAGCACATGGATTTGAGCCCCTCCAGCAGTCCGTGTTGTAGGAAATAGTTACGATGTCTCTGCCTTGGTTTAGCCACAGAATATATGCAGTTGCATGCTGCATGACTGGCACACAGCTGTCTGACTTTCCTTTGGCTACAGTCACCTGACAGCAGGTAGATTTCTTGCAGATACATGTTTAATAGAGCTACACTCGCTTGCTGTGAACAGAGGAGGTTTATTGGACACAATCCTCTGCAGCAGGCGATTGGATGTTGGAGACTGCTCCTCTCCTGTCTCCTTCCTGATGCTCAGTCAAGGCCGGGTTTACTCTCCGACCCTGGAGTGCAATGGAGCCTAGCCTTCCCATGGGACAGCTGACCCCTCTTCAGATCCCCCCTCTTCAGATGATGAGCAGCACCTTTTTGGCCCCGACCCTGGCCTTCATTCCCCTCTGTAAACCCTGGCTGTGCTGCAATCACTGTAGATATATGGCAGTATGGCATGGACAAACACTTGGTCTTTGCGAATTTGGAGGAGCTCTGCTCAGTGGCACAGTGGAAGTAAAGGGTCTCCTGATGACAGAGCATGGTTGGGTTTCTCCATCTGGCAGATAGCACCAAAACTGTGTTGTCCTTTTTCTGAAGAGTTCCCCAACCATGGCAGAGAGTGGCACAGGGGAAGGAGCTGCAACATGATGCCTCCCAAATGGAGTGCAGCCAGGGAGAGTGAAGCTTATAGCGGCAGCTGGGACCATTAACTCTCTAATCTCTCCCTTTCCATTAAATTGGAGTCTCTGACCTTTGTGTTACACCAGTCGCCTATGGCAGTTTCCTGAAGGGACGAGACTTCGCTGAGATTTAAAAAAAAGGAAATTATTTGTTTGAAAACCAGTGATTGGGACTTGCAGATTTTTTGTGGAGGCTTGCCACTGCCCACTGTGATGGGCACAGGAGACCTGCTGTGAAATCCAGTGCTGCCGTGGACATAGCATGCTGGAGCTGCTTGCCCTTCCTAAGGCTCAGCTTACCCTGGAGAAAGCAAGCTCTGCTTCTGACTTTCTAGTATAGCCATGACCCGCAACAAGTTGGGCCCTTTTTGGCTGCTGGGTGCTATCAGGTTGCCCAGGTAGCAGCTTCCTGCAAGGTGGCTGCCCTGCAGTTCTCAGCGGCTGCAGACCTGTAGGTAGCGGTCTGGCCTGCTGCGGTACCCCAGCTCACAGGGCAGCTGATGGGCAACCAGAGCTGCAGTCAATTCTGGTCCTTCTGGTGAGGTCCCTGCTGGTGCGTGAGGCCCTTTCTCTCACACCTCTCCTTCTTGGCTCAAAAGGATTCAGTCACTGGCCTGCAGTGTCCCAGCCCAGCCAGCACCCCATGCATGGCCCATGAACTGGCCACAGCCATCCCAGGCTGAGCAAACCCTCAAAGGTAGGACCTACTGACTGTCCTAGTCATGCTTATGCTGCTGCTCATGCAGCTGGCAGAGCAGAGGCAACCCAGTCTGGTGGAGAACTCCATGAGTGCATGAGCGGTGGCACAGGAAGAGCAGTAGCAAAGTGAGACCAAGGGAGGAAAAAACTGTTTGTGTAAGCAACAGTGTGATGTAGGGCTGGCTTTAGCTCCCTGGAAAACCTTCCTCTGTTTCTCCTCCCACCACTAGCCTATCATCACAGAGAACCTGGCACACAGGGTTGGACTTAGCATGCCTCTCCGCTGGAGCTCAGAGGGGCTCCCCAGCAGAGCTGGCTCTCTTTTTCTTTCCCTTTGCCATCCTTCTGTGTGAACTTCCATTTCATAATTTTTGCCCTTTAGAACAGATGGGAAAAACTGTGCCTAAATGTCAATAGTCCAGCTGTATGGGTACAGAGGCTGGTCAGTGAGGGGGATAGAAGCAGTCTCTCCCTCCAGCGCCAGGGAGCCCTGGCTCCCCTCTGGGCATGGCATTGCAGGCAGGAGTAAGCAAATGAGAAGAAATTGCCCTGACTTAGCAAGAGGTCATGCAGAAAGATCTATGCTGGCAGATGAGACAGTGTGCTAAAGATAACTGTTTGACAAACTATATTTACTCTCCCTTTCTGGGAGGACTTACAGGGGATTTGGAGCATTGTGCTAATATAAGCCATCCAGTGCCTTTTGTGGAGGAAGCGCCTACTCTTGGCTTCTTTGCGCTTATGTCTTTACAAGCCATGAGAGGGGACACTGCTGAAAATAGCCTTGTCTTCTAATTGTATTCTTGGGAATGCTAATCAGCAGGCTTGTTCTTCCCACCAGCAGCAACCAGGCAGCAATGCTGTGTGATCAAATGCAGCTGCTTTCCTCCTTTCCAGCACTGTTTCTCTCACCAGCAGCACTAGTTTCCCCTGCCCGTGTTCCTCCTGAACTTGCAGGGGAGGTCACCCATTTTGGGGGCTCACAGAACCTGTGTTTTCTGGGTGTTCTGGAAAACCTCTGTGCTGGAGATGGCTTTCTGCCTCCCAGAGATCCCCACCTAAACAAAGGCAATAGGGGGAGTGCTGGACAAAGGGAAAGGGAAGTGAAAGAGAGAATCCTCCTAAACAGTTGTGATTTTTCAGCTGATACTCAGTAAACTTTCTGCCATATAGAAAAAGAGGCACTTGAGATTTTGAGTATGCAGTAACCATGACAAATAGAGAAGTACAAAAACAGCTCTAGGCAGCTAGAAAGAACAATACTGAACAAACAAATTAGCCATCTGTACCATCTCTAGCTCCTAAAAGTAAACATAAACACAGATCCACACTGAAAAGGACTGTACTTGTATTAAATCAATTATCTCTGCCAGCCCTTGGAGGCAGTAGGGGGTGAGAGGCAGGGACCAGAGGAGCAGACCTCTCCCTGCCTCCCTTCATCTTGGCTCTATGGGCTCCTGAAAAGCTCTCCTGCAGGCTGGGGAGAGAGGGTCACCTCACCCAGAGCGCTCTCCCTGCAAGTGACAGCAGGAGTGACACCATGGAAAATTTCGACCCCAGTGGGGGATGTCCAGCATTCACATTTCAGAGACTTCCTTTCCCAAGCCCTAGCTAGTGAGGGTCTTGTGATCCTTCCTCTCTCCTCTCCTTTGGGCGCAGTAGGGTGTTGGGAAGGTTATAAATACAGGCAACTGTTTGCTCTAATCCATCTCTGTCCATGGGGATCAGTAGTGCATCAGGCTCCTCTTTCCTCACTCCCAATTTATCTCTGATTGACTTGCCCATCCCAGGGCCACCATTCATAACCCTCAGCTTCCTGCATTTCTTACTGATGTCTCCTTATATGCCATACAGCCTTGGAGAGCCACCTTAAAAAAAACCAAAAACATCCTCTTGAGATGGAGAGGCAACAGAGTGGTGGTGGGGTATCAGGGTGGCCCTTTTGAGGAGCTTTGTTACCCTCTATTCTGCGTGGCGGATGTCTTACTCCAGGGAAGGGCAAAGGGGAACAGCCAGGTTTGGTAATAAACTACCTCTGTGTTGTGGGATGCTGAATCCCTCCACAGAATGTGAAGACCAAGACATTTGCCCTCTGAAGGACCTCTGCTGTGTATCTAAAGAAGTGAGCCAGACCCTTAGCAGCACAAGCCAGTGCTGTGCTCCCAGTGGACACTTCAGAAGTGAGTGTGTGGTGCTGCATTTCACCAGATAGGAAAGAATGGTGATGAGATGTCTCCACAGACACATCTCAGGAGGTTGCTGACCTCCACTTTTGAGCCCCCTAGGCTATCCCCAGCCTCCTGCGATAGTAAAAGGACAACGTCTGAACTGCTCAGCCCACCTCGTGGGACACTGAGACCAGAGGCTATGCAGGGTGTGCGTGCAAAGTCGCATTGCCATCTCACTGCTGGTCAAGCCTGCAGGCAGGCAGGAGTTTGCTGTTACTGTAAAGATCTGCACAAGCCATGTCTAATTGCGTCCCATTGGGGAGGGCACAAGGTGAAACTTGAGTTGGGGGCAAGGATTAGGAGAGCAATGTAGACTGGAGGAGAAAACAAACACACCCATGAAAGGGCGGTGTGCTGGGCCCAAAATCTGTCACTGTCAGGGAAAGAGCAACAGCAGCATCTGTCTAACAGCACATACCAATGGGGTAGGAACTCTTTGTTGGTGCGTGACCTTCAAGTCATTGCCAGGAATAGATTTGAGCTCCAATTTCACTCCTAAGTAAAGCACCTTCTGCTGTCATGATTTGGAAGCTGAAGTATTTCAGTTTCCAGAAACAAACAGAGCTCGCAGGAGGCACCCCCGTGTCCCTTGGCTGCTGCAGAGCCCTGAATGGCAGCAGCTCCGGAAATGGCTGGGCTCTGCACTTTGGGAATGACGCAGGGTAAAGGGACTTGATGGGCTTCATTCCCCCCACTCCTCGTCATTGTAGAGTGGCTGCCGTATGTGGTCTAGCCCTAGCTGATTACACGGCTGCATATTTTCTCTGAGTCTGAAGGAAGATACTATATTTTTTTCAGTTCGTTCAAAGGACTGAGTATTTTTAACAGTGTAATTTAGCTGTTGTCCCAGGCTCATGCTACTGGTTTCCATATTGGAGGTCTATTTCTTTTCAAAGGTACTGAAATCCAACAGATGAAGGGAAACAGTTTCTGAATGGAGGAAGGCCATCACCCTTGCACCCTTGCACCCTTGCATCAGACGCAAGCCAGAACCCAGGGGCCAAACAGCCATCTATTTTGCATGGCCGCTGTTACCTTCAAACCAAATTAATGAGGCCTTCCACTTTGACAGCCTCCCCCCCTCCCTGTTTTATGAAGGTGGCTGAGGAACACGGAGTGCTCTGCCCTTAATGGAAAGTGGCAGCCCTGTTAGTGAAGGGCAGCACAGGAGGCCAGTGGGTACAATCCCTGTTTCAGGTACTGCTGCCGTGCCCTGCCAGAGCTGCCAGACTCCATGGAGGGGTGGGACCGGGAGCTGCTCCTCTCCAGCTTTCTGAAATGGTGTTATTTGAAGGAAACAAAGCACAGACTGTTCTGATAATAGAGAGGGCCCCTACGCTTGGCAAAGGGTTTCAAAAGCACTTAGAAATGGGGTCCTGGCTCCCTTGCCTCTGGAAACTGAGGTCTGAATTTGCTTCTGCAGATCTAGCAGCCCATGACAGGCTGCAATGAAGCAGTCACAACCACACACAGCCTGTGCTTCTTCAGTAGTTTTTGTGGGCAGAGGCAGCATGCATATAGAATCATAGAATAGTTTGAGTTGGAAGGGACCTTAAAGATCATCTAGTTCCAACACCCCAGTGATGGGCAGGGACATGTTCCACTAGATCAGGCTGCCCAAGGCCCCCATATGCGTGTGTTTGAAAAAGGAAAGAGGTGAGAACAGCACATGCGAGACCACGCACACTCTGCCTGCCCTCCCACAGCCCAAAAGTTCCTGAACCACCCTCAGGAAGCAAATGTTTTCCATAAAATCACCTGAAATGAGGGGTTTCAGTTCAGTGGAAAGCAGTGTCTGATATGCCTCTGGAGCCTGGGGAACCAGAATGAGAATCAGGATGAGATCTTCAGAGCAAGCACTGGTGGTGCAGGGGAAGTTGGCTGCTTTTTCCTCTGGTGCTTGAATCTCTATGCCTTCAGGAACATTTTCTTTGCTTGTTTGAAACCACTACAACAGTCACGGAGGAAAATACAGGACTTCTGTTGCTAGCTGTGTCTGCTTGCTCTGCCTAGCAAACTCCAAACCACAGGGGATATTACCCACCACAGAGGTAGGATGGCTGTCTGGCAGCACTTCAGAAACAGAAGAGCTGGCTTGGAGTGGAGAATATTTACAAGGACTATTTAACTTGCTAAAGTCTGGCACCATTAGTTGGCTTCACACAGGTAAGGATCACACTGACACTTTATGGACCAGCCATGGCAGTCATTTGCCTCAGCCGGTCAGATGTAGCAGGGCAAGGTGGATAGGAACCCATCAAGACAAACACCAGGGGCTCTGTATTCATTCTGCGCCACTTTAAAAGAGCGCAAGGTGTGTGGAAGAAGTCTACCACGTCTCATAAAAGCTCGGCAAAGCTGGAAGCAGTCATGCCTCTTCCAAGTCAATAAGAGGAACCTGGGTAAGGAAATCCTAGCTGCACCCTATTGTTCTGACGGAGCGAGGACCTGTCATTTCCCATCAGTGGAAGTGGTAGTGGGGATGGGTGCTGTCATCTGCAGCCCCATGTGTCCTGCTGTCATCAGGAAGTGATCTGATTTTCTTCCTACAGACAACATGCTAGCATGCCAGTGAAATCCAGCATAACTGGAGCTGGGAAGAAGGTGCTCTGTGCATGCAGCCTGAAGCTGGCAGGAGATATAGTGACATTTAGAGTCTGTAAGGATGTGGTCAAAGCTAACAGAGCACCAAGATGTAGCAAAAGGAAAGTAAGTCCTTCACAGGTATCTGTTTAGGATCAAAATCCTACACATGCGCAGTAATGACTGTGGCAGTTTTGATCCATCCAAAAATGTTGCAAGGGATTGCTTGGTTCACAGTGGCTTGGCAGAAAGCACGAAGTGTGCCTGAGAAGGGTTTTTTTTTGGTCCCTTTTGTTTTTTTTTAATAGAAGCGAGAGCGCTTACCTGCAGCATTGCAAAAAAAACCCAAAAAAACCAAAAAAACCAAACCAAACCCCAAAGTGCTTGAAATTGCCTGAAGTACTGGAGCAGAAAACCTAGTGCTGCTCCGGGTGCCGCAGGGGTTTCTGCTCCTCCTGGGCATCTTTGAAGCCTGAAACCCACAGCAGTAGGGTGCTAGCTGCAGCTGCTCTCTGTAGTGGCCACAAGGAGCTTTGCTGTAGTGGGTAATTGTCAAACATACAGTGTCGGTTTATCACCACTTCCAACAGGTATGAAAGATGCCTCACAGACCCTTGAAGTAATTCCTGGTAGTAAACGCTGTCCCCAGTTCCTGTCCAGCCATGGTCCAGAACTGCATGTTTGGATGGACAGGAACTGTGTTGTCAGGATTTTCAAAGCTTGTAACTCCTGCATTCATGCTATTTAAAGTTCGTTCTTCCAGGGATGTGGTTAGGTCAGATTTGTCTCTCCTTCAGATCTGCCTTCTTCAGGATAAGAGGTGGGAGTGGGAGGACAGAGAGGGCTCATGCAGTGTGGCAAGGAAATCTCTGTGGTTTTAGGATTGTTATAAAGCTCCTCAAAATTAAGCTATTTTTCCTATGTAATGAACTGTGCATGTCCTGTACAGCAATAAAAATATCAAAAGTAATACTAAGAACTAATGTGGGCCATAAATACTGACTCATATTCATAATATTTTTGTATGGCCATTATAACTAAAATATAAAAGTTTTTATTTTAAACATTTAATATTAATCAAATTGTTATGAAAGTACATAACAAACAATTGTGACATACGCATAGCCTAAATAATAAAAATGAAATGGGTGATGAATTCCTGTGAAAATTTAATTTGCCAAAGAAAGAACATTGCATTAATAAGGCATAATTACATCATCAAATATTTACCATTATTTGCTGGAAAACATTTTATTTTTATTTTACATAATAAAGCAGTGGGTACATAAAGCAGCAGGCTGGGCCCCATCTGAAGTCTTTTCGTGCCCCCAAGTCACACAGACAATACACTTGTAACTCAAGTTTTGCTGATTTGCTTTATTGTTTTCCTTTAAAGGCTCCAATGCTGCATTTTAAATAGTCATTTTCAATTCTGACATCTCCTCTTTTTTGTTACTCAGTACACACCAGGACCATTTTTTTAATCCACATCTTTGGGGAGAATAAACAAAGTGACTCAATATCCTTCACAGAGGCAGGTTAGTGGGTGAGTAACTGTTTCACACTGTCTGTCTGCCGGGCACTGTCACGCAGCAGCCACCTTCACTTCTCCGAGAAGCACTGGTGTTTCCAACCACAGAAGCACTGAGAAGACAAAACCACATGGAAGCTGTCAAGTTGATGTCCCACTCCATCCAATCGCCAGACCAAGGTTGCCAGTGAATGTGCATTTAGCAGAGGGTGGCATCAGTTGGTGGCCATACCCTCACCCTCTGTGTTTTATTGTTAGTCATGTGTTGAGGTTTATTTTATTCCTGCAGGTCTACTGGCTGAAGGGACTGGGACCTTCCCTGAGGTGCTCCTGCACCTGCTGAGGATCCCAATGGATTTTCCATGCAAACAAATGCTTGGAGAAATGTCCCGAGCATCTGGGTAGAGTCAATGGGGAAACGCTGGCCTGAGGGAGGGCATTGTCACGTTGAATCGAAGCCCTCCCTTCCAGACTGGTTGTTCTTCCATCAGCTTTTGCAAGGCATGGTTGCTGCCACCCATTTTTTTGTTGCACTTGTTTTAGCCTTTGCTCAGCTCAGCCAATGCCGAGAGATCCAGTAGGTACTTGGGGTTTTTTTTAGGTTAATTTGGAAAACTTCCCTGATTATACATTTGCCAGTGTAATTTACACCTCTGAGGACTGGGTTGATTAGAGAATCAGGGAGAATGATTAATTTTATTCATTCAAGGCAGAGCTACGGCTGTGCTGCGACCTGCAACTGAACTGATATTTCATTTAATTGTTCAGCTGGGTCCCTGGCAAGCCTGAGCTGAAACTACACAAACTCACTCAGTAAATGTTTCTGGTAGCCCAAGCTTTGGTGGTCTTGACAAGCCAAACAAAGCCCAGTTTGTCTTCTGGTTACAGGCTTGAGGTTCAACACCGCCATGCATGCACACATGCACAAGAGCAGCTTTTTAACTTTGGATGGAGGCGTGCCTACGTCAGACATGAAGCTCCAATGCCTGGCACCAGCAGCAGCAAGCTGCTGAGCGTGGGGCAATGTGCTTTCCCACCTGTCTTCAGGGGGCTGCTATCACCGGTGGCAAGCCCATGTCCCTCCTGCATCTCACAGATAGGGCTGTTCACTGCCCCACTACCAGGAAAGGGTGGTAGGAAGGAAGAGCAGCAATCAAACGACACTGGATTGAACTGCTTTTATTTAATATTAATAAGGAGGGTAATGGGATAGAAAGCACACTATAAAATCTGTTGGTACCTCCAGGTGGGGAAGCACACTTTGAAAGCACTTTGGAGGGCTAGAAATCAAAGTGATCTTGACAAATGGGAGAAATGGTCTGAGATCAATACAGTGAAATTCAATACAGGGGAGGGCACAGTACACAGAAGGAGGACTGAAGAGGATACCAACATCATGGAGAAGGACTGGGCTGGCAGCAGCAGATCAGGGGACATCTGGGCAATCAGCAAGGCAGCAGCTGGTGGTCCAGGGTGGGGAAGGGGCCATCCAGGAGGTGCTGGTTGTCATGACACATGTGGGATTAGGGAAGTCACCCTTCCTCCCTCCTAAGGATTGAGCCAGGCAGAGGATGGCATCCTGCTGCTCCCGGAATGATGCAGGCAAGTTCCATATGTGTCCAGAGTGACTCTTCATCCCAAGTTGTATGTTGTCCTAAAATGGTCCTTGATTTTTGCAGAGAGGTCATGCCTCTTATAAAATGGGTATTTAGGGCATCAACAGCACCTGTATCCCCAAAAGCATGGGCCAGATTTTTAGTATTTGTAAGTATTTTCAACAACCTTGCTTCAAGCCTAGCTGAGTTTTACTCTCATTCAGATCAGAGTTTCTCTACTGGCATGACTATGATTCCTGCACTGCCAAAGCTAACATATAACAGAAATTAAACGATAAGTTCTATGAAATACTGTTTCATCTATATCCAACACTAATATTCTAAGATGTAAAACCCTAACCTCCTTCCTCAAAAATAAAATATGAGAAGTGCCAAAAGAAGGCTGCCAGGAAGAAAGCAAACGTTATTTAATATTGTGCTGTGCATTAGCTTAACTAGGAAAGGGGGACGAGGTTAAGCTGAATGAAGACAATGTGCAGAATAGGTCAGTTTAGCCAATGATATAATAAAAAAGGCTGTTGTTTCAGGCATGGTCTAGTTAAGTCAGGAGGTTTAAGTACAACAGACTCAGGAATGTTGGAGCTAGAAGACTGCATTTAGGCAAGGAAAGAAAAAGGTCTTCAGGTGTTGTTATCTCAAGCTCAGCTAAATTCACCTTTTATAGTCCTGCTTCATAGGCATGCGCTGTGGGACCCTTGGCAGTTTGAGATACACTGTGTTGGGTAACGTTCATCTTGCCTCCCTGAAGATGAATCAGAAGTAGCACACATACGTCAGCATGTTTCACTGTTTATCATGTATTTAGACAATCAGATCTTCTGTGAGGAAGGAGAGCTTAAAGAGAGAGAAGACGTGCACATCACAATTGCATGGTGAAAAAAAAAACCAGTCAGATTTTGCTACCTGTTGTCCTTGCTTTAAGCAACCTCTGCCTACAGCCAGGAGGTACCTTTCCGGCTCACTTGTATTTTTGCTCATCCACCATGGTCTCTTTCTCGCTCTGTTTCCATGCTTGGCCAGGCTGTGCACTAGTGCCTTTTATGGCAGGGCAAGGGAGGCTGGGGCTGCAGCCGCATGCCCACAGCCCTCTGCTACTGCCCCTGGCCCACCTGTGCCGGCTCGTACTCTTGGAATGGGCTGCACAGCAGCAGAGAGCTGGAAAGGGGAGTGGGCAAAGAGGGTATATTTAGCTCACCTAGGAGGACTGCTGCAAAATGACATCAGACTAGCTCACTCCTCACAGCCAGGCTGTGCTCCGCTGCCTGTCCATGCCTGCTCCCCTGGCAATAGATCCTGGCACCACTCCGGTTACCCGCCTCCTGTTCTCGCCCGCTGACGCTGGGGTTAGTCTGAAGTGTGAAAACAAATGGCTGAGGGCCCACGTGCTTCGCTTCGCACAGGGCAAAAGCTAGGGCAAGCCCTGTCACTCACCCAGTGGTATTTTGACAGCATCACTGGGCATCAGCATGGATTAGGAATTTCAGTCCCTGCCCATCTCCAGTGACAGGCTCCAGTGGCCCTGGACACTCTGGCTGAGGACGGCATTTACTGATGCTTATTCCAGGGCAGAGAGCAGGCTCAGAGTTTTGCAGTCACAAGAAACACATTTCTCTGGGTTTATCCTTCCAACTTCACCACCAGCGGTGTGACAGTAATAGCGATTCCAGCCTCTCCAGTGCAGTGGGATCCAGGCACCCACATCTTGGCACAAGGTAGAAGAGCCCCAGCTTGTTTCAACTCTCCAGGCTGGAGGCTCTCCCCTCTGTTTGTCAGCCAGGAGTGGTGTCTGAGAGTCTTATTTTTGTTTTCTCCCTGAATCAGGGCTATATTCAGCAAATGCATGGGTATCTGCTGGGTCCTTAACTGTAAAAGAGGGCTGTCCCTCCCTAAGGAGCTGAACACAGGCAGTGAAATGTATGCTTTGTATTTTTGAGATTAATGAGGCTTCTTTCACATGTGCCATGGATGGCTGGATTTTTGGCAGTGCTGAGCATCTACAACTACTACCACATTCACTCAGAGCACGTTGGCACGCAGCACTCTGGAAAATTAGGCCATGTTTCTCCAGCGCAAAAGGCTTGTTGATGTGTGGGATATCAAATGTGTAAAATTATTTGCACTCTGCTTCTTAATAACAATAAAAAGATGAGTCATAATTACTTTCTGGGAATATTAAAATTGTAGACACAGTGCTTCTTGCACCGTACAGTGAATCCGTAGAGCACAGTGTATTAAATGCTCTCCTTTATTACAGAATAGTGATGTCTAATAACTCCTGAGCTCAAGTTTCACCTCAGATTTTATAATTCACATCCATAATAACGTTTTCCCATTTAACAGCCTGAGGCAGACGCTGCGATGCATTGTGCAGCATGGGTGCAAATAATGAGATAGGATGATGTAATTGCGTAGCATTCCTCCTAAGTGATCTAAAAATACTCTCTCCCGCTTTCCCACCTTTCATCACTGCCTTCTCCCTCCCGCTTGATGCTTTTGCACCTGTTCCCATGGTAACAGCTTCAATTGTAGCCCAGACCCTCATGCAGATGTTGTCATTGATCCAACACCTTGCGGCAGCTTTGATGGTGCATTGTCTTCTTGTTTCCTGCATTCCTGCCTTCGTTCTCCCCCAGTAAGGATGGATTGAAACACTTCCTCCAGTTCAGTGCCTTTGATCTGAAGGAGGAGAAGGGGGAAAGTATTGATTGCGTTTTACGGTCAAGCCTAATCCTTCTTGGGGTGCTTTCTGAGAGCTAAAATAATACACTATGGAGTCTGCTACAGGTTTGCTTGTGCAGTTGTTAAAATGGGTGCCTTAAATAAAACCACTTGAGGAATCAAGAACAATTAGCGTCTGGAGACCCTAAGTAAAACCTCTCTCTGTCAGGGCATGGAAAACTTCTGTTTCATGGTGGGATGCTGCTGGTTTACTGCTTTCACAATCTGATCAGAGCCCAGATTTTTTTTTTCCTTCTTCCTTCCTTCTGGTTTTTGGGGTTTTTTTTTGTTTTTAGGGTTTTTTTTTTTGTTTTTTTCCTCTGATAAGTGCCTAAGGAAGTTTCTACATTTTGGCTGCCTTCATTGTTCAGGTTCCCCCCCTCACCCAGGCTTGTCGCTCCAGCTTGGCTCGAAGGGAAAGCGAGGAAGGCGGCAGAGCTACACTGGAAAAGCTGCACCATGAATTGCTGCTAAAATGAAATGTAGCTCTAAGAAAAAAAGCAGAGAACAAGGAAATTCTGCTTAATCACCTATTGTCTACAGTTGTTTTGCATTCTTCACCTGTCACTCCTTGCTGGAGTCGGACGTGGTTCTCTCAATGCTGAGAACCTGACAGACGGATGGTAATGAATGTGTAACTGAAGTCTTGGGCTTTTGCATCTGCATTATTTATTCACATAAAGCAGGAGCTGCTCTATATTTAGTGTATGATGTCAGCGGCTCATTTGCATCCTTAGAAATTGGCAGGAAGCCACATCTCACATGATATATGAAATCACTGATAAATGCTTCTTTTCACTGAAAGAAAAACAGCTTAATAAATGCGTCTCTTTTTCTGCTTTCATCTCTTCCCTCCTCAACAGGATCCCTTCTCCTTCTGGGATTTGTCTCTTGGTGGCAGGCCTCAGCAGCATCTGTGAAGTGG
Organism: Cuculus canorus; assembly: GCF_017976375.1. Taxonomy (NCBI): domain Eukaryota; kingdom Metazoa; phylum Chordata; class Aves; order Cuculiformes; family Cuculidae; genus Cuculus; species Cuculus canorus. Next base: position 62,559,218 of record NC_071403.1, on the reverse strand, counting down.
AAATGAGCAGGCAGTACCACAGATCAAAATGAGGCCATGGGTACGCTCGGGAAGTCACTGCCCTCCCAAGCCCCCCTTAGCTCCCCCCTCTGAAGTCATGAGGCTCTGCCAAAGTCCTAGCCAAGCAGGGCAGAAGGGAAAAAAGGGAACAAGGGAGGGCCTCCTCCTCCTCTGAGCAGTACAGGCTTTGCGGGGACGCTGGTATTCCTGGTATGTAATGAGTTTCAGTTGGGTTTTAGCAGGCAAGGAGCAGAGGGGACAAGGATGGCTCCCACGTTTTTTGCTTGGTGCAGAAATGGCACTGTGACAGATCGTGTCTTTGTTACAAGCATCCAGCAACAAAATCTTACATTCATGCTTTCGTAGGGGAGATGCAGCCGGGGCGCTTTTCTGGCATTGCTGTGAAACCAAAGGCCATGCAAAAATAGCACGTTCTATGTATAAAAAATAGATTCGGGCGCCAGATCTTCAGCTGCTCTTACCTGGCAGGGCTCCACCATATTTCCACACGCTGGGTCACGCCAGCTGAGGGTCTGATCCTTAGTTCAGATGAGGGGTGGGTGATGAGGGTAAAAAAGCTCAGTGCAGCTTCCAGCTGACAGGGCATGCCCGTCCACACAGCTTAGGGCTAGTTTTCTAAAGCCAGCAGGTGCCATGGTTTCGACTTCCCATAGCAGCAGTGATAAGACCTGTAGGGAGCTGCAAATGTATCACTAACAGATCCCAAAGCTACAGTTTGGGGCCTGAGTCAGTTGCTGCTTTGGCCATCTCTCACTCAGATAAAGAACACAGCCAGCCACGGGACCAGTATCCTCAGCAGTACCAAGGAAGATCTAAGAAATAAATTTAAAATAGGCAATGTTCCCACAGAAAAAAATCAGACCATTTGTTTCAGCAAGGATTTCTTGCAGCAGGCAGAAGCAGTGTGAAGCCGAAGATTTATCCTCCCTAGCATTTCCCTACCAGGCTTTAGCATAACTGCTGCCAATGCAGACACAGTAGGAAGCAGGAGGGGGAAGACGTAGCCTTGCTGCAGAGCTGCTATGCTGCAGATGAATGACTTTGCCTGTTTATTAAACAAGCCCATTCAAGCTTCCGCTCCACAGCCATTTGCTTGATGGGTTTGAACAATAATGAACTAGGATTAAAAAAAAACCTGCCCCTGAGAAATTTGGACTACTCCAGCAAATGGGATCAAATAAAGTTGGTAGTATCATGTGGCCTGCTAATGTTCAGAAATGACTTCCCTGTATCCTGAGCTTATTCAAACTAGCATTTTGCTTTGCTTTTGGTGAACAGGGCGACTTGCAGGTTAAGCATCAGAGAGACATTTGGGAGGAATTAAACAGAAAGGTGCGGATGGAACATGAAAGGAAATTCTTTCAAGAGCTTTAGCATAAACCATCCTTCTATAAAGGAATATGTGAGGCAAGGTTTTAGATGAGACACTTGTCCTCCCAGGAAAAACATCATGAAGTTGTTACACAGAAACTCATTAATGAAAAAAGTCAGCCAATGCCACAAGATGATATCTCAGTAGTCCCAGATGTTCACTGTTCTGGGAAAAAGGAAGAAAGATTGCTCTCAGAAATTCACTCTGCGTCAGGGAGGTACTCAAGGAAACTTGGAGTGAGTTTGTAAAATAAAGATAGATGCTGCTCCTTGGAGTAATATAGGCAGCAGCCGTAAATAGCTGGCTGCCATTTCAAAATGCTGAAAGGATTCTGATGTCCTGTACTCGGCAGGAACTGGTATGATCGCTGCCATGGGACTGGGAATCAGGAAACCTAGATTCATTCCTGACCATGTAATGCGTTTTCTGTGTGATACTGGTAGACCCCAACAGGCATCTGTCCCTCTCAGTAATACTGGGAAATAACTTCTTCCTATCCTCCAAGGCCATGATCCTTTTTATTGAGGGCAAAGTTGGTGTCTTGCCAGTGCTCCACCAGTTTGCTCAGTGGTAGGCACTCTGCCCTCCATTTGGGCTTCAGTCATAGCCAGTGACTACTAAGGATGACTGCTTACACCTGGGCTAAATCTTGCAGAATTTCCCCTCACTGTTAATACTCTAGAATGCTGCAAGGAGCTCATCTTGATGGTGTCTGGATACCATTTTTTGCAACAGTGTTATAGCTGACAGACTGTGGCACAAATATGGGGAAGGGAGGGAAAGCCCCACTGATGGGACAGAAGGATGAGGCTCCTAATCCCTCCTAGCAAGATGCTGAAAGGACATGGCTGGGTGAGGACTTGTGCCCATCATCCCCTCTGGCACTTGCAGCCATCCTGGGGAGTTGCAGCCAGCACAGTCCTAGCTGCAGATGACAAGAGGACCAGAGGCAGCTTTATAATGCATCGTCCCCCAAGTCCCCAGCGCGATTAGCCCTCTGCCGCTATGAGTGTAGGGTGATATGTGTGGCTGAGATGCAGAGCCAGGGGGCAAGAGCAATAGTTGTGGCCTCCCCCAGATTTCTTCTGGTCATTAAAGGTTGTGCATGGAAGAGAAAAAACAAGAACTGCCTGGCACACAGGCAGGGGCGCAGTGCTTTAGCCAGGACCTGGAGTTTAGTCTGGACCTGATCTAGCCTAGCTTGCACTGGCAAATTTCCTGCCACCAACTGTAAGCCAACATCACAGCTATATGACACGCAGACACAGCACTCAAACACCTAAGCCAGGTTTACTTCACACTTCTCATTATTTCAGAGGTGTTTCCATGGAGGTTCTCATTTCAGTGTAGCAGTCCCCTGTTTCACTGTAGCTAAAGTCCTGACCGTGACTTCAGCATCATTTAACACCTGAGGAAATGAAGTGAGAGAAGGCTGAATTGACAGCAGGCTGGGTTAGCAAGGACACCAGCGGGTGGCCTGAAGCAGCTGAAAGTCCCCCAAGGGGGAACTGAATCAGAAAAGCTGTGTTTCCTTTTTTTCTCTCCAGTGAAACCTGGAGATAACCTGGAAAGCTTTGCTTGTGAGCAGAGGAAATGGTGAAGGTATCCAGAAGATGCAACATTTATACCTTCACAGCGGTTCCCTGGAGCACACAACTGCTCTCTCCAGGCTGAAGGAAGGGCACCTTACGCTTGCCATTTTTGACCAGAGGATTTAAGGTCTGTCCAGCAGAGTATATAACTCAAAAACCAATCAATTAGTTCTGGTGCTCCCAAATTACTGTACTAAACAAGAAAGACAGAAAAATGATAGAATGTTAATGAGAGAGCTGGGAGTTTAATCCAGATATGCTGAGTCTTTCCAGGGCATAACCACAGCACATACCTTCCTTGATGGCCCAGAGCAGCTGCATCTGTAGGCCTGTAAATCAGATCAGTGTCAGAGCTATTATCTTCTAGGGAGTCAAAAATACTTTTCATATATTTTCACGTATTTTCTTAACGTGGCAATAACCAGGGTCTTGGTCTTTACTACTACAGCAAAAGGGAAGGTGCTTCTGCTATTTATATTCACCTACTATTTTGCTTTGTGTGAATCTGCAAATGAGAAAAATACTTATGTGTGCTCCAAGTCCCTAAACCCAAAGCTTTTAATAAGAAATAAGCCATTATTTACCCATCATTCTCTCACATTCAGAACAAATTCCAGCTGAAAGCCTGACAACGATGAAGTGATTCAAATCTTGCAGATGTTTCATGAAGATTTTTCTCAGAACACCTAGTCAGATGCATTTTACAAGCGGTCTCTGTTTGCCATTAGACAAATACGATATATACTAGATTCACCTTTACCCACAAGCCCCTCGAATGAAGCTTCATCAAAGAAACTATGCTTTTCATCATGCATTTTACTGGCAACAGAGCTATGCCCAGAAGCAGTTTGTGCTAACCCTTTTTCTTGTAAATACTTACAGGCTTATTATTTATCCTCCTTCATTCAGGACATGGTGCAGACTCATGAAGGGAATGACACTTCCAGACAGTTGTTGCTGTGGCCAGTAAGGAGCCTTTCTTATGCTGGGCTAGGGAAGAGAAACAGCTTACTTTCCCCACACTTTTGGAGCTCAACTTTAATTGCAATTGTGATGCTCTCAGTGTGATAATCAGTTATCCCCTTGTTCTGAGCTCTCCCAAATGCCTGATTGACCTTTACTGTCACTCTAGCTCTTTGTCCCTCCTGGCAACAGATAAGATAAAACCTGCCAATGTGTTGGAGAGCTTTAGCAGATTTTCCTGTGTAAATTAGGTTGTAGTTGTTCCCTGACATTTGTGTTGCCCACTTGTCCAACTTTGGCTCTGACTGATGGAAGTTAACAGAAGTTGTTTGAACAGATATGGCAGCCCCACAACACGGGAAAAGCCACAAGTCAGTTTAGGCTCACCAGTCTAAGAAGTGAAGTGATGAAGCAGAGTCACCCCCTGCACGTTTACTGCATGTAAGGACCCATTTTGTGCCCATTCCCCTATCTCCTGGTTGCTGAGGAAGTATAGCGGGACCTGTCAGGGTTGTCTTCCATTTCCCCTTCCCCTCAGCTTCATCTCATCTGTTCTCCCTGCTTTTTCCTGCCCTTGCCTTTCTCATGCCTCTTCCTTAGCTCTGTCCTAATAGAGACCTCAAAACTCATTTCTTTTCACCTCGATCATGGCAGTATGGTGGTATCTGCAAACTCATTTTATGTCCTCTCTGCTTCCTCATTCCATTGCTTTTATTGCCTTGTCTCTCTAGAGATAGCTCTTCAGGCCGAGGACTGCCCCATGGTTCAGACCCGTACGATGCCTTACCAAGTGCAGACCCAGTTCTGCCTGGTCCCTACACACTGCCACAGCAGAAAAGAAAAACCCCACGTGCATCCTGATCCACTATAAAGCTCTAGAACAGCAAGCTCTGTTTTAAATTTGCCCTTCTGCCATGTGGACTGGGCTTGTCCCATGGGCCAGCCTTGTCGGCATCATGGGATCCTGTGTCTCTGGAGTGACGTGTCTAGACATGAAGCAGAGCAAAGAAGAGATCACAGTGACAATCAATATGTCAACAACACAGGTTAAAAGGACTTTCCTTTCAGGAGAAAGAGGCTCTAAATCCAAGAAATAAGGCCTTCACTAAAATCTTGAGCAGCAGAGTGTTGTCTTTTATGAGACTGACCTATGGGAACTGGAGCCAGAGGAAACAACTTCACTTTGCAAAATGAAGTCTCCTAATGGCAATGGACTTTGTTCCCTGGCAGGAAGGTAAAGTAAGCTGTTAGTGGCATGCCTTGTGACTGCTTGGCAGGAGCCTCTCCTTCCTGCTGCCAACTGGGGTTGGGGTTAGCACCAGCTGATGGGTTCCCCTTCACAGCACAACAAACAAACCAAACTCCAAAGAGCAGTACAGTTGCTGGACTCCTGGAAACAGCTATTGGAAAACATCTTTTTGTTGGTTCACCTGTGAACTAAATGGCCTGTGCGGTGCAGCAAGGAAGGGGCAGATCTGATGGACTATGTTTAGGCACCTGGAAAAGTCAAAGGGCCTTGTGTGAGCATCCACTCAGTCTCCCAGCGGGAAGCCAAGAGGGAGGCAGCTGAATATAGGTGTTTGGCAGGTGGGGTGGGTGAGGGGCCAGGATTCCCAGGTAGCAGTGAAGGGAAGGAAGGAGTGCCTTTATGCAGCTGATCAGCTGTTCCCCTCTGCTGTTTCCTGACTCTTTTTGAAGATCCATAAAGCCTGAAGTGGAAACAGTGACGCAGCATTGGGCAGCCACTACCTAATTTTCTCCTGGCTGTCTGACACACTGCCCACAACTGTTGGGGTGAGGCTTCCCTGAACCGGCAGCTCTATTGATACCAAATCTTCTGGCTGACAGGGAGTGGGCACACTGAGGGAACGAGCTGCTGACTGCTTCGCTGCTGTCACAGTTTTATAGTTTGGGAAAGCTGGTCACCCTGTGCCTGTGCTGTGGGTGGAGGAGGCTTCTTGTCTCCTGCTCTGGCTGCCAGGTCACATACTGTTTCCTCAGACCTCCAGAAGTGCCCAGGGCATTATGCTGGCAAAGACTGGAGAGGTGCTAGAAACAAGTTTGGCACACTGGATGACGTTTAGACCCTTCTTGGGACTTTATCAGCAGCACAGGCAAAACTGATTCTTGACAGCCAAAGGCTGAGCAGCAAGGGACAGGGGAAAGATGGAGCTGGACAAAGGAGATGTGAGGCAGGACCCAGGTGGGTTAGACCTTCACCCTGCAACAGGCTAGCCATGTCCTCCTGAGCCTGACCTCTAAGCAGTGTCAGCAGCAAGCCCAGCTCTCCAGGACTGCAGTGCAAGTGGAATACGTGTTGGGGACGTGGTTGTTGTAGTGCCCTACGCCTGTGGCTAGGAGCCAGTCCAGCAGTATTTACATCAGGCAAAAGCCTGGCCCCAAGCAGGACCAGCTGCTCCATCGCTCCTGCTGTGCAGCTGGCTTTTATGCTGGCAGTGCAGGATTGTACCGTCTGTTTGGCCTGGGGGCAAACCAGATGGTAGTGCCACTCACTGTCACCTCACACACCCTTTAAGATCCATGCTGCTAAATTTGCGAGGTGAGATGGTGTCTGGGCCCAGCCTGGCAGGGTGGGTGCAATGAATGGGGCTGAGTGGGGACCACATAAGCAGAGGGCTTGCAGTATCAAGAGTGCTGCATTTCCTTGGTCTGTTGGCTTTTGTTTTCTTGCAGCCAACCTGTGGAAAATGTTGGGGTTCAGTCACATGGGGAGCCATGTGGGCCCTGGGTGGTGGCCACCTTCCTGCTCCCAGGCTGTGGCAGGCTGACACCCATTGTGACCTCCTCACCCTGTGCCCTTGGCACTGTTCTTGGCATCAGATATCTCAGCTTTGCATAGCTGCTACTCCCACTGACGTGGGTCAGAGTTTTGCTTGAGGGAATAGAGCAATGGCACCACTCCGGGCTGTTGCATGATGAGGCTGACTCACTGCTCCCCGCCTTTGCATACACAACAAGCAAGGCCTGGACTTGTCCCTGCTCCTTTCTCCTTGCCTTGGTTTCCACCAAGCCAGAGCAAGCACATCTGCAAAGGATGGCCGTTCTTGGGAGCACACTGTCGGTACACGTTTGACAAGCTTCTCTTCCGTCTGGGCAGCAGCAGACACTAAAATAAAGACAAAGCCTTTTTTTTTTCCTAGTCATTTAATTCCATTCCTTCCTGTCAACCACAGAAACAGCTGCAGGAGAAACCAGATTTTTCACTTACATCTCATTCTGGGGAGGGATTCCCCCCTCATACCAGAGTGGCTCACAGCTCTCCAGGCACGGGGCTGAGCTGCGCCATGGCTCTGCTGTGAGGGGTGCACAGGGACTGCAGATGTTGCAACGCATTTGTCTCCCTCCTTCTCTTAACAACCTGTCGCAGCAGAACTCACTCATCATGCTGTGACTTAGATTATTTCCCTTAAGGATCCGACCAGCATCAGATATGCACATGTGCAACATCCATTTAAATCCATAATAAATGTGTGCACACATTTTGTGTGGTGACTGGCCCCCTGACTCACGCAAAAATGTGTTTTAAATGGGGTTGGAGGATTTGGGCCATCATTAAATTTCAAGGAACAAGGCCCACTCCTGCATTCCCATAGAGTGGGGACTTTGGGATGTGCACGTCATGAAGGACCAAACTCATGCTATCGCTGCTGCATTCCCCCCTGCCTCTCTGGCCACTTCCCCAGGATGAAGAAACAGGACTCCAGCACTCACTCGGTGGCGTAGACTTCCTGCTGCAATCCTCTCCTCCCTCTCCAGAGCAGGAGAAATCTGCTTAGCCTTTACTTTCTCACACATGTTTCAGATGTGCAGGGGTGTGATTGTAAACAATGTCATCGGCAGTGCCAGAGCTGTCTGCTCCTGCCGTGCTCCCTTCCCAGCACCCCAGGGGTTCCCGTAACAGGGCGTAAAGCAAACAAAGCAAAACAGTAATCTGCTGTTCCAATGGCATTTTTTTGTTTTTAGAAAATGTTAATGATAGGTTATGTGATTACCCTAGGTTTGGCTCCACTTATTCTTTATTAAGCACATCTGGTATTTAGTAACAGTGTAAGTAGCAGGAGTTTTTCTGGCACACAAATGAGATTATCCAATGTTGCCATGCAGTATGGAAACTCCTCAGGGAAGCCAGTGAACTGCGTGGAGATACAAGACTTTCTTGTCGGCCGGGCATCCGGCCAGAATAGCTAAAAAATGTGGATTGGCACAGAGCTGTTGCCACGCAAACACTTCTGGAAATTTCTGTGTTCAGGCCTGCCAAATCCTTTATATGTAACATGAGTTTCTGTCTTCCTCAAGAGCCTGTCTGAAGCCCGAGCTCTCCTGTACACTTTAAAAAGGGGGGGGAAAAAAAATCCCAGGCAATCTTTCAGTCCTGTTTCCAGTGCACCACTGCCAAGCTAACAATTTCACCGAATTAGGGGGAATTTCCTAAAACATTTGTTTGAGCTACACTGAGTGCAACATGTGGGAGACAACTGTGTTTCCTGGAGAAGAAAGAAGAGCCGTCTCCCTCGGTGGAGACTGCCTAACGTCTAGCAGGAGAAAAACAACCAGCCATGGCAAGAAAATGTTTTTTAAAACTTGGCACGAAAAGTGGCTTTTATTTATTTTGAATGTCTTTGCCAGTCTGGTCAATGTAGTGTATTAAGAGAGGGATGGTGGAGGGAAGACAGTGTTTTTGTTAGGGCCCAGGGCTTGGAGTCAGGAGGTCTGGGCTCTGTTTCTGTCTCCACTGTAGTCTTCCTGTGGGACTTGGGTGAAGCTCATGGAGGTGAGTTCTTCCAGTCTCTGAGCTTCTCTGTGCATTTAATGGGGGTATTGTTTGCTGGTTTCATACGCATTTGTGTGAACTCAGGCTCTGCATCCAAAATTATTAATCTTCTGTGTTTCTAAGGAAAGGACTGGGAAGGATATGAAGCAGAAAACCTAATGTTCATATGTTGCTTGACCATTCTTGGCTCCTGCTGTTGCATGGCGCCGCCAGCCTTTGGAGCTTTATACTTCATTGCTCTGTGTCTAGGGATCTTTGTGGGTGTTCCTGACAAACTCCCATCAGTTTTGTCTCTCCCAGTCCTAACAATGGGACACATGCATTTATACCACATCTTTGTTGACTTGGTGATGGTGCCCTTGGGAAAGATTTGGTATGGGTAGTTTCTAGATTTCTTCACTGTGGAGAGAGCATTCGGTGTGGAGGCTGGCCGTGAGCAGAGGGGATTCATTCAGCAACTCAAAAGCAGATTGTGCACAATTTCTATACGGCCAGTGACCAACTCCCACACACAGGTTGTGCGTGGCTGTCCTGTCTGTGGATCAGCTTGCAGTGCAGCAGGGAACCATGTGGGTAAAGCCCCTGAAAAGAGTGCAAAAGCACCCTGCCAGGCCCTGTCTGGCTGCTGCCTGGTGGCTCAGCTGTCCTCTGCAGTGAACTTCTGATGCAACTTCCAGCCACGGGAAAGAGCATCTCATCCAAAGAGCTGACTATGCTCCAAGTTGCATACCAGCATAAGTGAAAGAGGGGATCTGGCTCTGCTGCTGCATGCCTTTGACCACAGCAACCATCCTGTGCTCCAAGAAGAGCAAGGGAAGGGGCAACCAGCAGCCCTTCTTCTGTGCAGCATTGACAACACTCTTTGGGAAAGTGGGAGAGGATTAGTAACAGTGACAAAACAGGCATAGCTGTCCAATGGAGAAACAGATAAGCTTGGGATTTTCCTGTCTGTTGACTCACTCTTTGATAAGCCCAGCTAATAGCCTCCCCATGAGTTAACTAGTGCACAAGCAGAGCTTCTTTTCAGCCTAGGCTTGTCTCTGTAAACATCACTCCCATGACTGTGGCTCCTTTGGCTGTAATCACATCTGTAGCTTGTGATAGACGTTTTGCTGGGTGGCTAATAGGTAAGGATACAGAAGGTTTGCAGGGCAGTGAGATGTGAGGGAATAAGAATAACCCACAATGTAAGGAAGGGACTGCAAGAATGGGGAATAAGGAGGTGTAAAACTCCAGGAGAGAGAACTTAATTTCCTTAGGGAAGCACAGATTAAAGAAGAGAAAACATCAGACAGGGAGAACTGGGGTGGAGAGAAGAGCAAGGGAGAAGTGAACAGCCAGAGCAAAGAAACCGAGAAGGATGGTGGCCAGGAATGAATGGGAATGATCAAGGGGAAAGAAAGAAGTAGATAAAACCACTGTGAGAAGAAAAGGCGTGACATAAACATCAAGAGAAGAAAATTCTGCAAACCAAGACAGGAGAGAATGATATGGAGAAGACAGAAAAAGTCAGAGGTGGAAGGAGGAAATATTAGACAGAGACATGGGAGAAAGCAGATGAAACAAAGAGACTCACACTGTTCTTAGGCTAATGAAGTTTCTTTTTACTAGTTCAATATTGTGTTGCAATGTCCCAAGAGGCATTTTGTTTCTGTGTCTCTTTTGACCACTTACGGCTGATTATTCTGGGTTCCATGACTAAGTAATTAGAAGAAAAAGAAAAGAAAGCCTAAAAGTCACCCTGTTGTGTCACTAGGCTTTGTCTGAAGGACTGCTGCCTTCAGAGGGAATTGTTTCTAGAAAATAGCTGAGGTGTTGACATCCCAGTATACGTGTGGCCGGCCTCTATGTTGCCCGGGCAAGCTGTTGGGTCTTAAAGACTTCTGAACCCTCCCCACCCACTTTGCTGCAAATGACTCTATTCTGCTTGGGAGGGATGATGAAGAAGGGAGGATCTCAGCAGAATCTTTTTGCCAGCATGTCTCAAAATCCCAAAGCTGGCTCTGATCCTGCAGGATTTGACCAATATTTGTTGGAAGTGGAGCAATTGAGAGTGAAGGGTGGTTTGGTTCAACATTACATTCAACGGGAAGTCAGAAAAGATGTGGATAGTAGATTTCTCTTCTGATCTGACACTCTTTCTTTCCACGCTTTGCTCGTATTAGCTTGGTGCCTTTTATTTACTCATCGAAGTGAGATATAAACATTTTACATTCAGGAGGCAGATGGACCTGGCAATTACTGAATCACTAAGAAACCCAAAGCCCTGGAGTAAACATCAAAGGAAAGCTTTTTCTCTGGAACTATATAATCCCTGTTACGCATATGGGGATTATACAACACCTTACAGTGGAGGGGCAGGACAGCTCAGCCAATGTAAGCAAGGCATGTAGCTGCACAGTACATCTTAAACCACAGTTCCATGGAATATAAATCTGGCATAAAAAGTGGCCTGTGTTGGACCAGGACAGCACAGCCACATGCCGCTGAGCCTGAACAAGCACAAACTTACTATGCTGGTTCAGATGTTTTTGACAAATTCTGGCAGACTTTGTACCAAATCAGGTAATGTTTGTCCTCCAGTCAGTGTAAAACTGGCATAAACACCACACCGTGTGCTCTGATTAATTCAATAGAAACATAATTGTGTGCTTAGGCCAGATCCGGATCCAGTATGTACAAGGAGGTGCTCCTGCAGTGCCAAAATCTCATACTAATGAATTTGGAAGCAGAGCCATACACATTAGCTGCATGCTCTGAATTCTTAGGAGTGGCAGCAGTTCATGGTAGGAGGCTTTTCCAGAACAATCATAAAAGACTATATATTTTTTTCCATGGTGACAAAATAATTTGCTTTGTTTCCAATAATCTTAGCATTTGCAAATACTGAGCTGGTCCTTTTGTTTGCTGCACTCATTTATTGCAGCCTGTAGTCTCAGCTCAGCCTGTGTTAGGATGACCAGTTACCCTGCTCTCCATCACTGTCATATTGTCAAATGAAGTTATGCTGGCCTGTTTAAAGATGCTGACCAAGCATGATGTGGACTGTATTGCCATAAAAGTAGTTTGCCATACCGGAACTGTCACTTAAAATCAAACATTTAACTCATTTGAGACTGAGGGAAATAATTTGGTCAATCAAAATACTCCCCTTGGTTTTTCTTAATGTACCTATCTCAGCGATGTGCCAGAATGGCCCTCAGTAATTTCTTGTTAAAGTTTCATGACCAAATTGAAGAAAAGCTTGGAATGATTTCTCTACCTCTGGGGAAACTCACAAACTCTCAACATTATGCTTGACCATCCCTGCTAGAGGTGATTTATTCCTGGGACTCAGAAAACGTTCTAGAAAGACTAAAAATTTTGCCTTGTAACTGCAGCATATTGTGTTGGGCACTTTCAAAACAAGTTCCTGAGAGGATGTGAAAGGTAGATTAGGATCCAAGGGGACCCATTTTTCTCCTTTTCTCTCATACTCCCAAGGCTCCTTCACACTTCTGTAGGAAATACAATGCAGAATAATTATTTTGGTTGACTAAAATCAATCCTTTTCCTCATTTCGAAGAGGAAAGTCAGTCTCAAAAATTGAAGATAAACCCGCGTAACTGTAATAACGCTTTGCACTTACATGCAGGTTTCCATCTTCTAGCTACTTTACATTAAGTAACGAATCCTCAGGATTGCCCTGTGGAGTGGATGGTTGAGTATCATTAGCTCCCTTCTGCAAATGGGAAAACCTCGGCAGAGATGTTAAGTACCTTGCCTAAAGCCACCAAGGGATTCTGTTGTAGAGACAGGATCAGAGGTTAGGAGGGTTTGTGCTTTCAATTCCCCTATCTATTGTGTCACTTAAGTACGGAGCCATGATTGAATACTGTAATGACCCAGGAGTGGAGTGATTTGAACAATTCAGATCTGAGTATGGCTCCTCTGATGGTCAGAGACGCAGTGGCACAGTCACGCACACAGCTGGACAGAGCACAAATGCCTAATGGGTAGGATGAGGAGGTGTTGCTCTCTTTGGCTTCCCTAAACATACCGTTGGGCAATATTTGCCAGGCTAGGTCTCAGCTCAGCTTTCCAGCAAGCTATGTCTTCGTTTTAAGGCATAAAGCTAAATGCTTGGCTTGATGGGTGTTTTCACAGTAGGAAATACACCTTCGGATGCAGACACTGCTGTTAAGACCAAGGTTAATGATTCACTGCTTTTGAGTGAAGCTTGTTGTAACAGAACAGATGAGTCCCTCTCTAGCTAATTCATGCTTGTATAGGAGTGTGAAAAGAAACCCAGGCACCACCGCTCTGGGATAAAACAGATTCTTCATGAGCTTTAGGAAGAGGACTTTTGTGTTCTCTTGTCCTCGCATTACAGGTTTGGAGGAGCCTGGTTGTCTATCCAGCAGAACACAGGGGGATGACTACAGCCCTACTTTGAAAGACATGAGCTGAAGGAGTGGGCAGCCTGCAAGGACTTGATCACATCACCTGGCTGGGAGCAGAGGTCCTGCTCTTCACAGGGATGCTAGGAGGATTCACAGATCTCAGCCTTGCCCCCGACCAGTGCCTGAGACAGAGAATCACATATCAAAAATGACAGTATAACATGCAAATCATGAGGACAACTAACATCAATTATAACACAGTTGTTGTCACAAACAAAAGGAAATGCATTCCCATGAATTCAGGAAAGGATTATGCCATTTCAGCATTCCTCAGGCAAAGAAATGCTTGTTTTTCTTTGCTAAATGCCTATTTCTATCAGCAGTATTTCCTGCATGTTGTTGAACCATGTTGCTGTCACATTAAGATGCCATCAGGCATTAAAGCATAAGAACTGGCTTGTGCTTCTCACAAGCTGCTGTGTATATCTGTGGTGCTTTATGATACATCGTAAAGGGAGGGTCTGTAAAATACTTTTGATTGCTAATGTTTTCTTTCTGACCATTCCATTAATATGGAACCAGCATGAATCCATTCATCTACCCACTGATTCTGGCTCTGCACGTAGTGCACATATTATTCCATTTGGGAAGTGGAGTGTTTTGTACCTGATGGGGCCTTTGTTTTGGAAAGGAATCACAGGGTTTGGAACTGGAGACCAATCCACACCCCAGGTTTATTTTGCTTATGCATAGGAAAAATGTGGAAATCCCCAGCTGCTGCATGAAGTTGCCTGGGAAAGGATAATTCTTGCACTGAAACACAGGACCTTGTTTGCTTTAAGAATGGAAAGCTGACATTTTTCTCACTCCTGAGAATTTTGTCTAAGGATTTTGCCCTGAAAACCACCTAGTTTTACTAATTGGTCTCTAGAGATTATGAACATCAGCCTTGCATGAACATTTTATAACAAAATACTACAATGATCTTTTTGGAGTTCTCTGACTAATTCTAGGAGTACAGCAATGAAGTACACTGAACAGAGTAAGAAAGGTTGTGTGGTAACACCTGAGTCATATGAACTGGATTGTCAGATATTACTGGACCACACTGTAAGTGTGAGAAAGACTGGGGAAGCAACAAATCTTGCAAGGCATTGATGTTAATGGATATATGTCTTGTATTTTAAAATACAAGAATGCAAACTCCACCTATACCAGAGTATTGACTTGTCTGGAGTCCTCTCACTCAGGTTTTGTGTCCTCTGGAGAGTAGAATCCCCTCCATCTAGCAGTACTGGGCCCTGAGGAGCCCAGCTGAGCTGCATGCAGATGCAGAATAGGTGCATTTGGCCAGGTCCTCCATACATGACACCTGGGAATCACTTCTATTAATTGGAGTGTGGATCATTTGCTACAAAGGATGTTCTCCACATTGCATTTGATGGTGGTGGGATTTTTGCTAAACATGAATGTTTCCAACAATGCAAAGTGTTTATAAAGCACACAACACGTGTCTGACCGAGTAGAATATGTTTTTAATATAATGTAGTATGAGCATGTGGGAAAATAATGGAGACCGTTCTCCATCCAGAATTCAAGCACAACAAACTGTAATTGCATCAACATTTTTAAAACATATTTTTCCTTAAGAATTTCATTAAATATTAAGGTAATATAAACACATATGTTAAAAACTGTGCAGATGTCCTATGGATTGCATAGGAAGGACTTGGATATGTCATACTAAAACGTACCTTCACTTAAGTTATTTGTATCTTTATTATTTATTTTGGAAGGTAAATACACACCCTCCTCCATTACTTTCATGTGAGCAAAACCAGTTAAATCCTTTGTTGGAAAAGGGAGACTTTCTGGTTATCAACCGTTTTAACACTTCACAAATGAAGGAGGGAATATCATAATTATATCACTGTTCTCAACTGAGCTGTTTCATGAGGCTGTTGTAACAAGACCATCCATTCACTTAAAAGGCAGAGTAGCTGATGTAAGGCCAGGCAGCAGTGTGTGCCCCTGCAGGGTAGGTGGGTGGAAGGAAATCAAGGAAGAAGTTACAAGGCCAAACACTGTCCTCTCTCTGCTTTTGTGTCCCCACACCTGCCCTGCCTTTTTTGGTACCACTTTCCCCACTCTTACCCTCCCTCTTTTGTTCCCTGAGCCCTTCTGCCTGCTGGAGGGGTCTGGAAAACCCTCCCCACAGACCACAGCCCTCCCATCTCTCCCCCTGGTAACCCTGCCCACAGCTACTGCTGCTCTGGCCAGGACCCAGCTGGCATGGAATGAAGAGCAGAAGAAGAAGGGGCAGCCAGAAACAGCATCATGCCATGGAAGCTCCTGGCCAAAGGGAAGCAGAAATGTAAGGAAATGCCTGACGGATGTGTGATATTGCAGCTGAGTGCTGGTGAGCTTCTCAGGGGAGCTTTAAGCGATATGACTGCTTGAGTAGTTATGGGCTAACATGGATAGACACTGATTTCCTTCATTTTTAGCATCACTGATTTCCTTCATTTTTAGCGTCAGTGAAAGATAGGGGCAGTTATTCAGTCAAATCACCAGTGGCTGCTGTGGAAAGATTACCTTGAGTGTGGCCTGGGAAAGGATGGGTCTGAGAGTGCTGTCTTTTTAATATCCATGGGCCATGTAACTGGATTTTCCCAAAATACCAGTCCAGCTTTTAGGTTGTTCTGTGAAACTGACCCTGTCTGGAAATCCTGAATGATGTGGTTAATACCCTTGACACATCTGCCAGGAGTTAACCCAAGGACTAATATTACTGGAACATCAGCTTCTATTTTCAAGTATCGTTTTCCTAAAATTCCCCTTAAATTGTGTCTGATAAAGAAGGAACAGAAGGAAATGATGCTTTGGCCTGCAAAGTTCCTCATCACAATAGGTGCTGGATACAGGCTGGAATTCATATACTTTTTTTTACCCACAGGGTTTATCTCAAAATTTTATCTGGTGCAAGAACACACAGGGAAATCTTCACAGTTATGACACCAATATCCTGTGAAATAAACTGACATGGCTTTCTCACTTACAGGATGTAGGGTGATGATCCACTTAGTAGAAAAACAGTGCTCTATACTGGTTTTAGGGTGTAGTTAAGCACTGGAAGGTCTTTCCAGGGTAGAATGTGTAAAGCCAGGACTACATTCACTGGAGGTCACTCAGGTTTTCAAAGTTCTTCTCCTATGAGCAAGCTGAATTACTATTTAGATAATTACGTGGTAATTCAGGATCCCCAGATTCCTCTCCAGCTCTTGGCTTTGTCTTAAGGTACTGGTGTTGCTGTCTGCTATGAAATTGACACGCTGTCTGTGGGGCTGATGGGTTTTGACTGCTAGTGACTCACCATGAGCCCTTCACTCTGCCTTGGTGCTGTCTTCCCTGTACAGCTGCTTTGAGGCTTTGTTAATCCCCACAGAGCGCTCCAGTATCATAGAAGTACAAAATGTCATCATTACTACATAAAAAATAGTTTTGTTCTATGCTATAACTGACAGCCTATTTTATCTCTCAGTCCCATTTTGCTTGTTTCCCTTCTTTTCTGCTGGTGCATCACTTAGTAGAGGAATTGGAAGGCTCTTCTTGCACATGATGAACAGCCAGCCCTTTCTTAATGTGTGGCCCTCGCCTGGACTTGCCATTATTTGAAGTGCAGACGGGTTTGTGTACAAGCCTGTGCACACACGTGCACGCTTGCAAAAGCACACGCTGGGTGAGCTCCAGGCTAGCCATTAGATTTCCTCTGCTATTACTCTACTGTATGTATTCCTAGTGGATTAGAGCAGAATTTTTTTTATACACTCTTCTATAAAAAGTGTGCTATATTGATTGCAGCAGAGTGAGCTGCTGTGGTTGATATCTGAGCACTAACCCAGATAGGGATTAGCATTACATCAGCCATCAGGCGAGGGAACCTGGCGAGCTGCCAGCCTGTAAAAATGGAAGACATTTGCGTCACTGTTCCCTTGGTAATGCTTCTTGGAGCCGTGTCAGCTGTCCCCCGAGGTTGTTTCCTTAATATGTCAACAGACATTCCTGAATCTTTAATGCTGAATAGCTCTTTTTCCTCTTCCAAAAACACTTAGGTGACAGAGTAGCTGGAGTCTCCTTCTGCCTTATGCGTTTAAAAAAAATCATATACCTACATAGATCAGGTTTAATACTTTTGCAGGGAGGGTCGCAACAGTTATAGTCAGATCTGGGTGAAGCAAAAAAGCCCATCTGCAGCGTGATTGCTGTTTGTATGCAATGCCAAAGCAGCAGCCCTGCTCAAAACCACTCCTCCTTTTGCCTCCAAAGCCTCCCACTGGAGGGAATGAAAGTGTCTGTCTTAGCTTAGTTGTGGGAATTTGCTAGCGTTTGGGATAAACTATCTGACCTTGCTTTAGGAATTCCAGTTACATACAATAACTTCAGGTTAATGCCTGAAAGCTCTAGGACTGTGTGCGCAGTGACCTCTAGCTTCCGGAAACCATTTGTTAGTGCCAGTTGTGAGAAATAGTTGGAGGTTTTATCCAATGACATTTTCACCTCTCTGCTTCTCTGTGCAGCCAGCTGCTATTTTTGACTTCAGGAATTAAAACACAAGTAAGGTACACTTGACCAAATTTGAGTATGTGCCCTTTCAGCTGAAAGTAAATACCCACTATCTAAAAGCCCTTTAGTTCTTAGGTGAAAATTGTAAATTTGCTGTGCAGTTGCTGTTCTAATTAATCACAGATTTGTAATTTAATAGTTTGGGAAGAGTAAGAAAAGAAGTCATTCTAAGAAATCACTTTGTAAGCAACTTAATTTCGGTCAAGGAGTGTTACTAAGCATTTGCGATAATTTATCACTGCCGTATGCATTTCCCGCAATCCACTGACCAAGGGCGCCAGAGTAGAAAGCAGCTCTGCTGATTAAAACTCTGTTCTGCTGAGGGGACTGCCAGCTTTATTATTTTGCAGTCTTTATCAAGTATTGATGGATTTTCAGATTTCTTGCTTCAGGAATTTGACCCCAGTGGTGGAATCTGCCTCCCGCATAGCACCCCACAGAGAGCTGTTTCCTTAAGCTGCAGAAGGTATCTATACGCCTGAAATAGGCAGTGGTGGGGAGGGAGTTGCACACTGGGGTCCAAGTGGAGGAAGGAGGTCCTACAGCTAGGCCAGCACTGCAGGGCAGGAGAGGGTTTGCTGAGCACCCTGATTTAGCAACCCACATTAGTAGTGAGCAAACTACCAAGCGTTTCAGGTTGAGCCTTTGCATACATGTATGTACATTTATGTATGTACATTTGTATGTATGTATTATGTATGTACATTTATGTATGTACAGCCATGTATGTACATTTACAAGTGGGACCAACACTCCTGCCTAAGCCCTGTACCTATTTATCTTTAGGGTTTCCACCTGTCTGGCCTGCAATTGACATGGACAGCTTTCCCCCCAACAGACCAGTGATCAGTGATTCAGTTCAGTGGGAGAACATGGGGCACCCAGTACAGGGCTGAGGCCAGAGGCAGGCAGCCCCAGGGAGGAGTAACCTTGCCCTCTACTGTCTTGGGGTGCAGGAAGAATTGGCTTTTCCCTGAGCCCCATGACACCTGAATCTTACACAGAGATAACTCTTGCTCAGCCACTTGATCTGCACTCCAGCTTCCCCAGAGCCTGTTGCTTGTCAGAGTCAGGTAGTGATGGGTATTAGTTCTACCCTTGTCCTCGTGCTGCTGCTCTGCTGGGGAGGCTGGAAGAGGGAGGTGGAAAAAAATGTGACACAGAGGAGTAACCCAAAACTGGGAAAGGGTCATATGCTGGTGGCAGGTGGAGAGTACTCACTTCCATATTGAGGGACATTTGGCTGTAAATTATTGGCAAGAGAGAGGAGCAAGGGCCTGACTGAGCAAATGGACTTGATAGAGGTGCTAGAGGTAGGACTGGCCCTACCCCAAGCTGTAGTTGCTTTTGCCTCTTGGCTGCTGCAAAAGCCAGCATGGGGCTGTGGTTGAGGAAGGCAATATTCTAGAGGAAGATTGCCTCTGTGCTGTACCTCCTTCTGAAAGAGAAAAAGCCCCCACAGCAGGGCCAGTGATGTTAGGAAAGCAAGGAGAAGTGAAAAGGTTCCTTCTGTGAGACAGAGCTTGTAACTCATCCCTTCTATTATTGGCTCCTTCCCCCCATTCACCTTCTATATACTCCAGATCTCTCACTGAGTGAGATGATCCCCAATCTTCCTTCAAAGCCCCATCCCTTCCGTATTGTCAGCCCTGTGACACCTCTCTGTCTATTGGTATCATGTATTTCTGGATATAACACAACTTCTGCCTGCTGCAAAGGGCGTTTTCTGAGGTAAAGTTAAATACACAACAAAACCTTCAGAAATGAAGCCTCGAAAACACAATTGCCCTTTCCCGGCTGCTTGAGTCATTATTCAACTAGATAGCTGAATGAAGGTCAGCTCTTGAATAGGTTTGAATTTTTATGGTGCTGTGAATGAACTGTCTCCTAGTCTCAGAACGCTGCAAGTACTGCTGAGAGCTGGCCTTTGAAAATCCCAGTGATATCCGAATACCTGAAACTTCTGTCACACAAAAGTACCACTTTCACCCACCAAGTAGCTGCAGCTGTAGGAGGTGGGTGTCAGCTTGCCCTCGAGCTCTGCACATCCTATCAGTTTTCCAAGCATGCTTTCTCCTCATTTCTGTGTGCAATGCTCCCTGCCTGTGTGCCCAGAAAAGGCAGTAAGAACCTCGCCACCAACCTTGGTGAACACAGGAGTACCCTCACAACACTAACAGCAACCTACAAAGCCCTGTACAAGTTGCACTTTTTGTGTCCTCTTCCCACGCATGACGCCAGGATGAAAGGCTTCAGGGGCTATGCTGGTCAGTTTTTAAATATGACTGTCCGAAGGAAGCGATCCTCAGAGGTTGGCACAGATTTGTCAAAGTTTGTTCTTTCACCTGATCTAAGCATGCTAACTTCACTGGAGTAGTTTTGATCCAGGATGATCTGAAACAGCTCACTGAAACTGGTCATTAGAGGTCTAAGTAACAGCCCTGCCTCTATTTGTGCTGCAGCAACACTCCATTAAATTAGCCCTGGATTCAATTCTGGCAAGCTAATGCACATCCATACCAATTTGCTAGGCTGTCTGCAGGTACTTCCCTGGGGACTGGATTCCACAGTGACTTACCGTTATCATCGTTTCACCATGACTTTGTGCTTTTTTAAGCCAAATGCTCAGTATTCTGGGCAGATGTCATGCATTGTAACTTTCTGCTGCTGTAAGCGGAGAAATTCAGAGGCAGCCCAAGGAAATACTGAGTTAGGAAGGTCTGACTTTCTGAGGGTTAACACAGGTCCTTAGATTGCAATCTGAAGGACATCTTTCCTCCACTTCACCTCTCTCCTTCTGCCATGGGAGAGAAAGCAATAATGGTGGTGGTATCTAGCATATCTAGAGATCCAGCACTCAGCATATTGCCTTTTATTTTCAGAGTCTGAAATGAGTCATCTGCAGGTGAGTCAACTCTTAAGTTGCATGGAGAAGGTGACAGGTGCTATGGTAGCAGAGGAGTTGCTACACCAGGCCCACAAAGGTGGCTATCACATGTCCTTTTGTGATGCCAGAGGATTTAGAAACTCAGGCCTGTTTAAGGGTGTGGCTGCTCAGCCAAATGTTCCCATTAAATAATGGCTCATAAGCTAACTGTGTTTGTCCATACAAAGCATAAGTTCTGTGTTCAGCTGTTTCTCCTAACACAGAAAAGAAGTCTGGTTCACCTCAGCCAGTCAGCTCTGTTCAGAGTGAAGTGCAGGGGAAATTCCATGAATATCAGAGAATTTGGGTTAAAACAGTGCATAAAGAGAGTTATTTGAGATTCCAGATGTTTCAAATTGTCTTTGTAAAAATAAAACAATCTTTTAATACTTCATCAATGTTACAAAAGTCTTTCTTGTTTGTTTTTAACCAAAACTCATGTTTGTCCTGGACATTTTATAGGTCTGTGCTAACGGATATCAACAGTGCTATGACCCTGTTTGTCAGTTGCAGAAACCCAGCTTGTCCTCCTGCGCCCTCACTTAGGAAATCTCTTGCTGGAGACTTGGGCCAGGAAAAGGAGCAAATGAATGTTCCCTTGCATAGCTGCAGAATGTAGATATACTGAATGCTTGGAAGACCAAAGGGTAGATAGCCACACCAAATGGAAACACTAGTTATTTCTGGCTAGTGTGTGCCTCATGTGAGAAGTGTACACTGTATTTTTGGACACCTCTGACAGCAAATGAGTGCTCTTGAGGGCATGGATGGGAATAGGAGGCAGGGAGATTTCTGAACCTTAAGGACATCCACAAAGGATGTCTACAAAAATGTCCTAACAGGTCCAGGAAACAGTGTTGTGCGTAATTAATGCATCCCAAGCAAGGTAATGTTCCTAACGGATTTCACTGAAAAACCACAGCATGTGCTAGGTGTCACGTTCATGACATGAGCTTGTCCTCATCTTTCAACCAGCTTGTCTGCAATAAATATAAGCAGCACATGGCTGATGATACAAGTAAGGCAGGTAAATAAAAGTATCACACAAATGTAGAGTGCATATAACTGAACCAAGGTCAGACTTCAGTAGAATTCATAGGCTGCTGGTGACTATGGATTGAAATGGGTAACTGCTGTAGGGAGACAGGCCATTGATGGCTGGTTGACAAGGCTGCCCTTGTGTAGGTGGAAGGTTGTAGTGGTGTGCTGTGCCAATAGGCAATCTGCCACTGCTACTTCCCCACACTGTGCACGTTGGGTCTCTGGCACTGGGAATGCACTAGGGATCAGCCTTACCAATACATTTCTGGAAGTTCCTTCAGTATAGTAAGACATTTCCCCATTAATTCCTGTAGATTCTTCTAGCAAAGACTGTTGTTCTGGTCCCTGTGCTGGCTTTGGGCACGTAGTAGATTTTGGGGTGGGACCATGAGTGAACAACTGTCCTAGTTTCAGGCTATGGCACAGGTGAGTGACAGACAGAGGCAGGGTGGTGACTGCCTGCGTGGAGGATGTTACCTGAATCTGTTTCCCAGAAAGTGCAGGGTAAGAGTCTTCTGACCAGATGTAAATGTCTGTATCTGGGTATTCATCTTGATTCTCTTTATAGTCAACGGAGAAAAATAAGCACTTCTCGGGTATGGTTCATCTTAGTCTAGGGGAGATGTATAAAGTAAATCAGATGATTCACGCTCCAGGCATGCCTGTATCTCTTCATTGAATATGAAAGGTGATTGGCTTAGATGTAGATATCTAAAGCAGGGTGAGACAAATCCTACTGGAAGCATCGTGTCTGAAATGGCAACCCAGGAAAATATGCAGAAATAGTGACCTCCCAGCTAGGCAGTGTGCATAGAGAACGTCATCCACAATTTCTACAGCTTTTCTCTGCACCTGTCATTATGAGAAGTGTATATATTGTGGAAGACATGCAACAAGTGTCTTCATTTGTTGATTTCTTGAGCAGAGAAATTAGGAGATTGCTGTCAATCTGTAATGTGGAGGGGAACAGAGAAGGTCTGTGGCTCTCAATACACTCAGGAAGTGTGGTGTAAATGTGGCAAGCATGGTCAGTAGTTCAAGATTCAATGCTGTGGGAAAGCAACATGTTGAATCTTGATTTGCCTTGTTGCATCTCTGGCATCTGACAGTGTGGATGAGGCCGTACTAAACACCAGTCAGGCTGAAACAACCTCCACTTTCTGCACAGAATGACAGAGAAAATGTAGCTGGGAATGGGAATTTAAATTCACCTGGTGCAATATCGTGTTTTGTAGATTCCTCCTGCAGCCACTTCAGGCTGAACACTCATGGCGCTCTCCTCCATGCTGACTTCTGTCCATCCATCCTCATGGAGTTCTTAAACTCCATCTGTGCTGAGTCAGTCAGTGCTTGGCCGCCCTGTTAAATCCTGTTGTTGTTAGTGGTAAGCTATTGCAGTGAGCACAACAGCAATAATGAGGCCTGAAGTCAGATGAGTGCAGAGGGAGGCTTTAAAGACACATTCCTCTTTTTTCTTTTCCCCAGTAAGGTCCTATGTCTATGTGCATTTTGGAGAGTTTTCTCCAAGTGGGAATTTCCATCTGCATGCAGCATTTTCAAGAGGGCAATCAAGCCAGGGCCCTGCTGGTGTTGGATGAAGAGATGCGGTGGCTCATCAGTTTCCTCTGCTGGACAGGTGCCACCATGGCTGCTCACCAGCCGCTGGATGGAGGGTAACATCTTCTCAAGGTGATCCCTAAGCTGGAAAAGGCATGCAGAAAACAGACATGGCTGGACCAGATGTGCAATGACACAGTTTGTGATAGAAGTGGGACAGTGATGTTGTAACCACAGGAGCTTTAAAGGGACCATGATTTCTGAGACACAGTTGCTCTTGTTCCAAGGGCAGTGAGGGGTTTCCTGCAGCTAAAAACATCAAATAATAAAAGGAGAAAAAAAGCGGTGTATGGAAGCAAGATACTCTCCGAGATGCATTTTTATAAGTCTCTGTAATATTATACTACCAAGACTGCGAGGTGTCAGTGGCAGGTCCCTCATTTGCTTCCAAATATGCTGACTGTCAGAGCACGATGCCAGGCTCTGTGTTGGCTCAGGCTGGAAAGGATGAGTTTGGAGTTAAGTTTCTACAACTTAGCTCTGCAGTCAGACTACACTTAACTCTCTGCAGGCCTTTGCTCCTGTATTTTGTTGATTATTATATGAGGCCAAGGATGGTGTGACAGAACCTTTAGAAACATAAAAAATGAAAATGTTTGCATTTCAGTTTGAGGTCTGATGCTTAACAGCTCCTGTTGCAAGTAGTTGCAAGGTGAGAGGCTGTGGGGCTCCAGAGGTTCACAGGGTGTCAAAGGCATGAGGGCAGCACCCTGGTTACACAAAGGATCAGAGCAGTGGCTCTTGCCTCAGCACCAAGTCCCCAAGAGGCCAAGAGCTGGAATACTGGAAAAACTGGACTGTTCCCTTCTCTTTCCCAATCGATCCTGTGTAGCAATCGAACTGAAAGATTGGCATATGACTCTTAACTGCTGACATAAGCTCCTTCACTAGTGTCCTGGAAAGGGGTTTCCAGTGGTGTTGTAAGGCCTGTACCTCTTCTCCAGAGAGCCAACAACCCTGTTGATTCACACTGCCTACGGAACATAGAAGAAAAAGCCAGAATTTCAGTGTATGTCTTCCATCTTGTGTGTGCCAGATGTGACAAAAGACTTTGCGCTCCTCCTGTTCAACTCAGTTGATTGTTCAGGAAAATGATCCCACACACTTTTAGAGTTTAGATGCTGCAGATCCCCATAAAGACCTTCTGCTGAATTTTTCCCGCATCAAGGAGATGTGCCAGACTAGGCTGAGAATAAAGTGGCAGTGACTGGAGGTACATAACTAGTAAAGTGCACGGGATTGACATGTAGAGGTAGGAGAGGAACCCTCAAGGGTTTCCACTAGTCCAGATCAGGAACTTCCTCATTCCCTTTCACAGAAAAAAATAAGAAAAAAGCTCCCACACGCAACCCAAAGTATAAAGAACAAATTAGGTTTACAAAGTTCGGTTCAATCTTTGAAAAAAAACCACAAAAAAACCAAGCCTAAAACCTAATAAAGAACAGAAACTACATGGATTTATACTGATAAGCATATTTTTAATACGGTTGGGTTTTTTTTTCACAAAAAAAAAGAAAAAAAGAAAGAAAATAGTACAATTGAGGTAATCTGGGGTATAGATCAATGGCAGGGGACTTCAACAATTTAAACATATACTTTTTTAACCTTTCCCCTTGTCTCCAGCATTTTCTTGGGCCTTTTTTCATAGCACTTCCTGCTGCATTCCCTGTGGTATGGACATATGGATCTGAGAGCAATCAGTGGGCAGTGAAAGTAATACAGGTAAATGAAATCACTCCCGAAGCCTGGGAGGAGTACGTGTGGGGGAGAGTATTTCATTACACAAAATCCACACTGGTGGAATGTGGCTTTTTTTCCCCAGAAATGATTACTTCATGTGATCAAGGCTTGTGCAAATGGGGGTTGACTGTCTATTTACTCAACAGAATGAACACTGAGATTACATTTTGGAACATCTTTCTAACCCCTTGAGTAATGTTGACTTGTTCCCGTTCCCTATCCTCTGGCTATTATCTGCTGTTTAGCGTCTCTTGTTTAATCTAACTGGCTAATGGGTCAGCTTTTAATGTTACCTGACTCAGTAACATGGTTAAAAGCCTGCAGAATATGTCAATACAAGCAGGACAGAAATGAGTGGCCAGTAGGATTGAACAGGATGGACTGGTTACAGAGACAGTCAAGTTCATCAGATAGCAAACTGCCCAGTTGCCTTCTAGCTCTCCTGTAAAGGGTGTTTTATTTGTTTATTTTTATTAATTTTTAGGGTGCACCCATAAAATGCCATTGCTTTGGTCAAGAGGCGTTTGGTTAACACTGCTGTGGGATCAGATACATGTTATTCATATGACTTCAGGTGCATGACTAAGTATTTTCAGAAGTATGGACTGATTAGGGATGCCTCGATTTTTTAATGTTGTGCTTGAGCCACTTGCAAGACATCTCAGAAAACTGTCCCAAAACTGGTTCCCATAGTATTCAGTAAGAGGAGCAGTCAGTTTGTGATTGCATTGTAACCTGGCAAAACTGGGTCCTTAGTCTCATTGTCTTCCTGACTTCTTCCACCTGTAATGGTATGTTTGCCCCCTTCTGATGGACGTCAAGAAGGTTTATTCAGTAACGCTTAGAGTACTCAGGAACCCAAACGAAAACAGAGCACTAAGAGCACTAAACTGAAAAGCATTGCTATCTTCAAATACCACTATTTTTTTTTTTTGCCAGTGAACAGCTTTAGAAGAGCCTCCTGATCTTTAGCTGGAATTAAAGTTCCATATGCACTATATTAAGTGGCTAATTATGTCATTCATTTTACAGCCTTGTTCTGAATGACTTGATTTAAATGAACGGATTTTAATCTCAGGGGTGGGGGAATGAAGGGATAAATGCTTAAAGGTTTGTTCTGTTTCAGAACTTGCATTTTGGAGCACAAGTTGGATATTTAAAATAAATATGGAATGTCTTTCCTGGAATTATAAACTGGCCACTTTTGCAGTTTGATAATCCCTGCCAGGATGTGCTAATTGTATGTGTGATCAATGGGTAGCTTAAAAGGGTAATTCTCTGGTTCAAGGAAGCAAAGGAAGGCAGCAGCGGTATAGGAGGAGAGAAAAGTGTGAAGCAAAGTGTTCTAACTTACAATCTTATTAGGTTGGCCATTAAAATGTATTCAGTCATTCATTAAAGCTTATTCACAAAATTCATTATTCATTAAAGCACTTTGGGGAGTGTGTGTGTGTGGGAAGAGATGAACAGCAACAGTCATTATTTACACTAGCAATTTCATCATGGAATTAGATCATGGGGCCAGATTTGCCTCTGCATTTCGGCAGTTCAGTTTCACTGACATCATGGAATAACTACTGATTTAGACTAATCTGTGGCAGAACAGAACCCAGCCCATACTGCTTTTTTAAGTGAATGCCTTGGGCAGCTTCTTTGCTGCTTTATTGCTGGCTAGGTTTTGGGATGAAAATTTAAAGAAGTATGACAAATGGATCTTCTCACTGCATGATGTTCAATTGAATCATTCCATTGAGATATTAGCATGCGATGGATGTGAAAAGGATTCACATTAATAATTAGTAGCTCATTTTTAAGAGTTCCCCCCCTGCTGTCCTTACAATTTTAAAACAAACAGTTTAGATTTTCAATCCTCACATAAAAGGTTCAGTGAGACAGCAGGGGACAGGAAAGGATCACACCAAAGCTCTTATTTTGTTAATATGATATACAGCATATGAGATCACAGTAGTCAGTAAAGAACTTGTAAACCATTGGATTCATGCCTTTGCAAGGAGAGGTGTGCTAGGTAACAATCCTTCTTCATAGCAACACTGAAATTCTTCTTAGCGGTGATTTTCAGCTGAATCTCCCTCATGGAGCAGCCTACATGAAACTGAATGGGTGACTTAGCACCTTTTAATTAATGCACAGAACTGTCTGCAGGCTCTCTGCCTAGGGGTGAATGTCATGCTTCAGGAATTTCAGGCAGAATTTCTGAAACCCATGTCCACTGGCATTCCTCATCCTAGAAATCCTACATGTTATTTTATGATTTGTATTCTTACTGTAAGACTGAGACACAAGATAACCCTTTCTATATTAATGAACAGCAGGTCAGGAGACAGCAGTAAGGGAAACTAATGCTTTTAAGGCGTTCTTTACCTGTACCTTGATCCTGTGAGGATTGTGTCATAGATTGGTTGGGACTGGCAAGAAGTAAACACATAGCCCGTGTGTCCTGTGGGTCCTTGCCTTCCCCTATTTCTGGTGTGAGTTGAAGGACTCAGCACTGAGATCCAGCACCAATCACGTGGCATCTGAGGATGTGGGAAGATATTGTTCCACGAGACCAGGTGGTATTATGAAGGCACAACATGAACTTGAGTTTTTTTTGGGTCTCTTGCTTTACTTCCTTAAAAACCCTCCTACACTGGGACCTTGGTCCCAAGGAAACAGCCACGTGGAAGATCTGCAGCTCACAGTCATGGGGCCAGGTTCTCTGATGACAGAGAGTGGAGTAATTCCCCTGGAGTCAGTGGATTTATTCTAGCTGACAATCTGACCTATTGAATTTCTAGTTCCTTTTGTGGGAACAACTCAGTGCTTGATTTGATCTGAATTTCTGGGGCAGGGCAAGGCAGGAAGATTTCAGACTTCTAACTGGCATTAGAATGTCTTTAGAAATTCAGCCTTTGCGATTTTATCTTCTGATCATCTTTCAGACTGCACAGCTGTCTCTTGCTTTGACTCCTCTACAAAATCCACAGTCTTCATTACAGTAGTCCTTCCATGGTTGACTGTTTAGAGCCTGCCCTAGTGCCACAAAGGAAGAGCTGGCAATTTCCTGCTTGAAAGCAGAGGAGCTCTCTGCCAACGTAGTGCTCCCAGAAGAGGAAAGAAAGGGGAGAAGATAGGGACCAGCAACCACCATTGGCTCCCTGGTTCCCTGTGTCAGGTTCAGATTCAGTGCCAGTATGGACATTTTCTCAGGTGTCAAAAAAGATTGGGCAGGTGTGTGTGTCACAGACAGCTATGAAGACTGGAAAAAACAGACTATCCTACACTTTGCCAAAACACAGAAGTACAGATGCCATGAGTTCATACCAGGTTCCTGTCCCAAAGTTGCAGAAAATGAAAGGGGAAGTATTGCAGTATCTCTGCTTGCTATTCCGTAGAGTCGGGGGGGGATAGGGGTATGTGTGGAAATGTAACCCATTGTCATGGGCCTGGGTAAACACGAAGACAAAATAAGCCCATTCACGCTGCTAGCTGTACTAGGCAATGGCTCCTACATGTTTCTACAGCATCTGGATGTGTACCAGCTGCAGACTGGAAGAACCCCATGCAAAATCCTAGAAATGGATCAGAAGCATTTCCAGTCCTCAGAAAAATGACACATAGAGAAGGTATCTGCCCCACAGTTGTGTAATCAAGAAGCTGCAGAAACAATAGATTGGTATGCTGCCAAATTGTGCAGAAAATGGCTGACTCATGCGCGTACGCAATCTTAAAACCTGAAGTAATTAGTGGTAGATACATAAGTGGGAAAAAAAGTGCAATGGGACCGCTGAAAGAAAAGCTGTCCCCACTACTAGTGAACTACAGGAGTGAGTAAAGCTGCTGCAGAAGCACCCAGCCAAAAGTGGAGCATAGGTGGGGTGAACACAGCTCAGAAGGCAGAACTGAGAAGCATAAAATAACAGCAAAAGCAAATGCATAAACATGAAGCAGAGAACATCAGGGAAGACCTTTGGTACTGTGAGAAAAATGTGTACAGGATAGGAAAGTTTGCACAGCGATGACGTTAATGTGGTGCAAAAGGGCAAAAATAAAACTCTGAGCTATGTGCCAAGACACAGCAGCAGCACTTAGTCAGGAGAATGAATGCTAAGGAGACAGTAGGACATTACTAAATGTGTTAGGTTGCAAAGGCTTCCTTAAAGCTATGCCAAGGAGGGAAAGGAATTATAACTATGCAAAGCTGAATTAAAGCAGTGCAATGACCCCGTGCCATTAGGCCAAGTTAATGGCAAGTCAAATCAGTGTTGCTGGCAACACCAAATCCTCTGCTTTCAGTCACATCCAGTGATTCGTCACTACACAGGGGCTCTAAATTTGAAGCAAACAATTCATGCAGGCAGTGCAAGGAGAACAAATTAAAAAAAATATTAAATGTGCTGAGCTGGCAATATTCATTAGCACCCCTGCAATGAAGCTGTTAGGAGGCATATCAAGAAGTGTTTGAAAGGGAGGATGTCTTCCAGGCATACAATTGCCTTCATCTATTTCCATCTTTACAACTTGTGCCTCTAGGAGTGACTACAGCATAAAAGGAAAAAATAATTGGAGCAGTAAAGGGAACGGAAAAGGAAGGCATGTTTAACTAATGTCAGGGGCTACCACAAGCCACATAAGCAGTATGGGTGCTGAGAAGCCAACCCCTTTTTGAATACTGAAATAACTTCAGCAAGCACTAAAAGTGTGTTCAACTGAATGGCTGCAAGCAAGGAAATATCCAGCCTGAGGAGAACGAACACAGTCACGGTACATGGGGTATTAACAAGAACTGTCGGATAAGGAAAGAAACTACATCATCACATCCAGGAAAGAGCAGATGCAAGTGGTTGAGAGCACCACTGGGATCAGATGTAAGGTAGAAGAGCACCAGTGCTGTCAGCAAGATGTATTAAAAAGACTCTGAGGGATCAGTATAATGGTTGCTGATGTTCTGGGGATGGATGCCGAGACCATGTGGCAGAAGCTGTGATACATCATGATCCCATCTTCATTTGTCAGTTAGAAAAAGTCAGGGAATAGATCTAGAGCTGAATAAAACCATAATGGTGTTGGGATTGTTTGCAGTACCCTGTATGAGACATCTGTTGATCTCCCAAGGGCCGTGACTGACCTCAGCAGTCTAGAGCAATACAACAGCCTCCTACTCTTAAATGCACAGACTCTACCCGGAGTCTATTGGGATTTGTAACCGATCTGACAACTTTTCTTCTACAGTTTTCACATATGTGCAAGTCATCGATACAGCTCCTGAATAAAGATGCAATATGGTCAACTGGCATCATCACAGGATGCAACTACTCTATGTGTGAAAGAGCAGACTCTGAATTATCCTACCTTTAATAAAGAGGCAGATATATAACATGTTGCTAATGAGGAGTGCTACCCCTTAGAAAAAGACATTCCACTTGCTAACCTACAGCTCGATTCTACAGTATCTCTAGCAGAAGAGAATATATCCAAACAGAAAAGCTAAATCTTTCAATATTATCTACAAGTGGAAGGTGGTGTCAGTGTAACTGTGAATAGGAAACCACCAGAGCAGAGAGTGATTTTAAACTATTGGTGAGCATTTTAGATTGCTGCTGGCAGCCCCACATCACCTTCAGCACATGCCTCTGAAGCTTTCATGCTATATTTTAGGTATCCAACATGAAGGAAAAGGCTGACATGATTATAGCTGCCACTGTACATAACCAAAAAAAAACCACCAGGCAGCTGAATGTGAATCTGATGGGAACAATGTAAAGACACAGAAAGCCTCAGTCAAGCCAAGTTCATCACATAAAGGATTTGGAAGAAATCCAAGATGAAATCATATGGTGACCTCCATTTTTTCTCTTTTGAAAAGACAAAAAAGCAGGGGAAAATGTTCCCATTTTCAGGAGACAAGTTGAATGTGCAGGAACTCACAGTACTCAGATTGTGGGGAATGGACACTTTCTTTGGGAATTGCCGCGCTCTTCTCTGGAGCTGCAGTCTGTGTAGAGGAACCCAGTAATATTCTGTCCCAGCTAAATATGGCAGAGGCTAGCCAACATCCTATGGTCTGATGTGGCACGTATATGGCATCCAGCACAGAAGAAGTGGAAACACACTGCTTTATCCCACCGTCCATGGGGAGAACAGCAATGTGCTTCCCCACCCCAAATCTGGCTTTTTTAGCTGCTACTCAGACTTCTGGTCAGTGGATGAGTTTAAAGCAATGAAGTACTTCAGCGGGCAAAATATCCCATGTAGTGGGAACACAGACAGATCTGTTTGCTCGCAATCGATCCTCAAATTTACTCATTTTGATCATCATCACAGCATTGCCACCACATGGTAAAGCCAAATTAGTACTTAAAATGCCTGAAATTTTATTAATGCCAAAAGACACAACGAAAATACATAGCATCTCTATTCTTGAACAGAGAAACAACCTCACAGAAAGCCTAGCTCAATCTGCTTCCATCTTGTGATGCCTTGAGCAGTGGCATCATTAGTGTCACTAGCAGTGATGAAAGGAATCACAGACAGAAAAAAGCGTCTGAAAGCCAACACCTCCCATGAGCGATGAAATAAAGACCTCCCAAAACTACCAGCAGGAGAAGGTATTCCTATCAGACAATTACCTCTGGACATATCATGTTCTGGGATGCAAACTATTTTCTTGAGCAGATAAGTTCTTGCTTATGTAATATAGCATTTGTAAACACATATTTCTGTCAAACCTCAAATACATTAACCTGCTGTGCACGAAAGGCAGAGATAGCACTGAATTATGCACTCTGCAGACTAACTGACGGGGCACAGATCAAAGCAGAAGAAATAGAGCAATGACTGTGGGAATAGATGCAACACCCCAGAAAATACACTGCTGAAGAACTCACGCAGGATGCAGTCACCTGCGATCATGAACAAACAATACACTGACTTCAACATCAAGCCCACTTCCAGGTGTACACACGAGGCAGTACAGCACTGTAGTGTGAAAAAAAAGCCCCTCCAGACACAGAGGATAATAGCCTTGCTCCCAAAGAAGTGAATAGAAAAAAGGAAAACAAAAAAAGCAGTACAAAATGAGGCAGATGTTAAGCACGTACATTAAAGGTTCAAACAAGCTGTGCTATTCATGTTTAATGCTGCGGTCTCAAACATGACCAAAGCTACAAAACCTGAAGTGCTCAGCTGGGACTAGGAAGCGGTGTGTCATTCTGACACTTCAGACCTACCTACTCTTATCCAGTGCTTCTGCAGAGCACTGCAAAGAGGGGTTCCCCATTGCCAGCACTTCTGTCCTGGTTTTTCTGAATCCTATTCTAAGTCCTGAAAGCGCCACCGAAATAGCAGTAATACTTAATACTGATATTGTTTTCTATATAATAGTTGGTCCTTTACAGAGAAAAATCAGGGTGCTTTTGATCTGGATCATACCTCAGGTGTTTAATGTCTATCTCAATATGGCATAAGCCAGACATAGAAGTTAGAGAGAGAGAATAGGTAAAGAATGAACCAGATAAAATAAGATGTCAGCCTCCAATTGTACATTTCTTAGGACTGCAGCAGACATCTTGCTGGATTCCAGGTCTTTGCTGGTACTCATGACAGGAAGCTGCTGCAGACAGGAAACTCTGCAGGGTCTCGTCACTCAGAGAGCAAATATTGTCTGAGAAGTATGATGTCTTTTTCTTCATGTTACACCTTTGCGTAATGCAGATACGATCTTCAGCTACCAGCTGAACAATAAATCAAGATGCTTGCAAAACAAAACCACTTCACCCTAACAAAAAAGAAAGACAAATAAAATACATGCCCTCCCCAGCAACAACTAGACACAAAATAAAAGCAGCCACCAGCATTTTTATTGGGTAAGTAATAATTTACTGTTATTGATGTCAATTGACTTTAAAACAATGCCTCAGCTCCACAATTAACAGGAATACATTTGTCACACTAGTCAAAATCTGTCCTACAAGGTCTCACTTAAATTTTTGGAGACAAAGTGCATAGTTAAAACAATTCTGGTCCTTTTGTTTAAAAAAAAACCCCACTTACAGTGCTTTACTAATAATAAGACAGTTGCTTCCTGTAAGGGCTAATGTTCATAGCTGGAACAAAATGACAAGAGCACTCCTTTAGCACTGTGGTCTCTTTCCACCATCTGCTGGGTTTCCTTTGTTATTGCAGGATTTATTAGTATAAAGTTCATTTTTAAGAACATAATTATTTATTTTAGTCTTTCCTTCATCTCTCAGGTACATTTTGTCACTTCTGAAGTCTTGAATGAAAAATTATTGCTAATCCTTACTGAAATGTCATATCTTAACAAATTTATTGTCAAGTATGAGTATATTTCTCAACAGAAAGGAAAGGTTTAATTTGTTTTTGAGAGTAGAAAAAATTGCATCTTTGGTTATTTTTTTGTAAAGTAAAAAAAAAAAAAAACATTTTACTGACAAAAGCATGTTGTTTCCTGTCTCTTAACTGACTCTTTCTTAACTACATATTACTCCAAACTGGCATGAACAGGATTCCAGCTTAGACTTCATATCATAAGCCGTGACTAACCAAGTATCTCTTGCAACATTTTATTAACAGCGATCCACAAATTAGAAGCTATATAAATAGTTCTTTCTTAAGAGTCCATAAGAAATTGTGTCTCAATGCTGTTTAGGTGGGGAAAATATTTATATAATATAAATTAAGTATATTTACATAGAATTACCAAGAGACAAGAAATGCTGAATTCCCCTTCCACACATAAAGTCATACATGCGCACACCTCAATGCTATTTTTAGGCTTGTTTTTCTTAGTAGCAGCACATTTTATGTGCCTTACAGTCCAGAATATGTAACTAGTTAGCATTTATGCATTCAGCATCAAATCCAATGTATCAACATGGACATTTAGGATCTTTTGGTATGTGAGAGGTGCTTACCAGAAAAGGAAAGAAGGAAAATAAATTTTGGCCTGCTAATTTTGCTAACTCCATAACAGACTCTTATGATAGTTTGCCTGAGAATTACCTTGCAAAGCTAACCAAAAGTTGAGAGTTTTCTCTCTGACTTTTGTTTTCCATATGTTATCATGAGGAAAAGTCTGCAACATGATCTGTAAACACCATCTTTTTAAAGCACAGATGGTCAGAGATCTCCAGAGTGGGCTTAAAAATGTAACTCTCACATAAGCATCTATCATAAAACTGGTTTCCCATGAAAAAAGATGGCAAAATTTCCAAAGAAACAAGCTTTGCTTAGCATTCAAATGTACAGTAATTTCAATGTAAACCAGAAGGAGTCTAGGCTAAGGTCAAACGCTTCTGGAAAAATGTACTTTCTTTTTTTTGAAGAAAGCAAGTTTTTTTACAATATCGTGCCACGCCTCTACAGTGGGAAGTTTCAAGAATTATGTGACACTGAATAAAAAAAGAGAACTAATTAGATGCAGTGATAGGAGGAGGGGGCTGGAGAAAACATCTTAAAGTCAAGATTCTCAAAGATGTATAGTTATTTTAGATATTTCCATTTTTGGGCAGCTACTAGAAGAGAGCTTTACTTTCAGAAAATGATTCAGCTTCTGAATGCTAGGTCCCAATAAAGTGTTTTGATTGCCCAAAATCTGATGACTAGTTATTTTGGTCTTCAAGTTGTGTGAACACAATTGTGGTATATTTTCTCAGTGTAAAAATGTGGTAACAAATACCTCAGCAGTGCGCTTTAAGGCTTCATACATTATTGCCTATTAAATGCTTTGAATGAACTTTAATGGAAGGACACATAAACGTGTAAAAGACTACTATTATAATTTTTTATGAGACTGAGATGCAAGGGGTGAAGCAAAAAAATTACATTGTAACTATAGGACTAATACTGGTTTTAGTATTCCTGTATGGACAGCAGGAACAGAACCTGGGGCAGATATGCAAGATCAAGGTAGATTAAAATAAAATAAAATAATAAAAAATATAACACCACTCTCTTCATAATGAAATTGTAGAAGTGAGATATTTCTAAAAATCAGCTGATCTGAATTTTTTTCCTTTGATCCCACTACCTTTAAAGTACACTACAAGACCTGAAGAGATTGTAACTGCTTGGAAAACCTTTTACAGCATCAAACAAAAACCCTTCTCTGACTTTGAAGATATCCTGCAATCAATTAAGAAAGCCCTACATGAAGTCAGAATGAGTCAGGAGTTTTGCAGTAGAATTGGCAAGCCTCCACTTAGAGAGAATCACTGGGAATATGAGAAAAGAGGGAAGATTAGCCATCCCCATTAAAAACAACAGCATTAGGAGCTGTTTTCAAAACACTAGAGCTTCTTCTTGCCCAATGCTTTCAAAACTGCTGTTCTCAGCTAAACTGATGAGTTGTTCTGTGTCTTTATTTTGAGTATGGGAAATTCAAAATAAACTTGGAAGATGTTCCTTGAAGTCAAATACACAAGTCAAAATGTGAAAATTATATCTTGACACAACTGAATACTGCTTCTTAATTTTGAGGCTAGTTAGACCAGCATAACCTAAAGCACTATGGAATATGAAGCCTGATTTCCCTTGGTTCACATTGATGTAAAAGATTGTGAGGGATGGAAGGCAGCAGTGGTCAGGGCCTTTCACATCCAGACTTCCCACTGAGAAAATAACCTTGTTCTCAACCAGTGCCTGACCAATTCCTTCACTGATCTGAAAACCAAAGACAACTCTTCTGTAACTAGTAGGCTAATTCCATGCTCCCAGAAGGGAAAACAAATTAACTTTAGCTCATCACTTAAAAGCTACTCTCTTATGCTATTTTTTTCTAAAGCTGAGGAGCTACAGATTCACCCATACCCTGCATTCTAAAAAAGAAATCAAGTTGCAAACCTTCTCATTTGAAAAGAAAATACTTAGAAGTTGGAAGTAAAGTGAAAACTTCTCTCCCTTGAGCCCTCTCTTCTTTCCTCTTTCTTCTCTTTCCAAAATAAACAGGCATTTTGCTCTGTAAGTAAGTGAGAACTGGATTGATCCTTGTTGTTTAGTTTCATTATACTTGCGATTTTTTTTTTCTTCTGCCGTCCTGTAGTAATTATTACTCCCAGTAATATCACCAAGGTTTTAATTAGACTAAAGGCTCACAGGGTTGCCACTGCCAAATTTTCATGCAGAAGCGACAGAGTATTTTCCCCACTACAGCAGATCCTCTTATCTGGTTCATTATCAGTAGAATCCCCTGTACACTAAAATCCAGAGGCAGCAAAATACTTGGGCATGTGCTTAGAGAGAAGCTTGTGTTTATATGATTTGCTAGATGAAGACCTATAGACAAAGGCTGTTAAAAAGAAAATTTGATACCATATGGACATTCTCTCAGTTGTCACATTTTTTCCAGATCTATATATGCTATTTGGGCTGAAAGCTGGAGAAGCATGGATTATGTACATTTAAATAGACATTTTGGCTCTTTGTAGATCCAGTGGTAAAATCTTTTTAAGACTTGGCTCTAAGTACTAGCAAAGGAGAGAGGTCAAAAATGAATGGTGCAGCCTGTGGCTGAATGGAAAGTCCTAGATCTCTTTTAAAAACAAAACAAATGGGGTCAACAAATGGGAAAGCTGACTGTTACTGAGAAGCATTTTAATACCAATCTGTACAGCAAATTCTCTTCAGCTGCATGAAGCAGATAAAAAAATGACTGCAGATTTCAGTAGTGTCCTGTCAAGTAGGTTAGCAAAATAAAGACAGATGGCAAAGGATTATATCTAATTCTTTTTCCTAATTCATCTTTTCCTGACCATTCTCCTGCACTCAGTCTAACTAGAGATTTATCAGCTTACCTCCCCCTTTATAGCTTGCA
Organism: Cuculus canorus; assembly: GCF_017976375.1. Classification (NCBI taxonomy): domain Eukaryota; kingdom Metazoa; phylum Chordata; class Aves; order Cuculiformes; family Cuculidae; genus Cuculus; species Cuculus canorus. The sequence continues at coordinate 62,522,316 of NC_071403.1, read as the reverse complement.
GTGACAAACCACACAGTATAGATCTGCAGCTTCCCATCACTAGGATTGTTTAATTGGACACAACTGCTTTTCATCAGCTGCCTTTAAATGCTGCTTCTGAATGAAGGACGCTTACAGTGTTACAACACAGTAGAACTCTGGCTTAGTTTTTAAAGCAAACATCCTGAAAAGCCCAGGAATATCAGAATGATGCTGCTGAACTTAGCAGTCCTCCTCCAAGAAGAATTTCAAGCTGGAATCTCTTACTTAGATGTGGGTGATCTCACAGCACAACGCTAACAGTACTGTCCTAAAGATACTTTACTGTTTCTTTTCTGTGCTGATAAAGAAGCCTTGTAACACAGCCCAGATAATGCCAAAAGCATGCAGTCCATGATTCAGTACTATAGGTCTGTAGTCACAGCTTCTCATCACCTGAGTGATTACCTTCTGTTCTTCTTCCTTCCTCACTCAAGTATTTAAAGCTATTTTTTTTTTTTTTTTTAAATCCTCACTGGTTTTTGATGCCTCTGCTTTCAAATGCCTGGCTTGAGACACATTAGATCTGACCTTCCCAGGTTTTGACGATCAATAATCACTCCTTATGGAGTCAATAGGGAGCTGACAGTATTTAGCGCCTTCCTGAGCCTAGGTCAGAGTAACTTGAAGGAAATGTGGAAGAGTGCATTCAGCATATGGTGTGTGCTGCCTCTCTGCTTCTCCTAATTACTTCTATACCTCTCTCTACTTACATTTCTTGAAAACTCCAGGTCTGTGCTCTCTTTTAGATAGTCTTTTAAGTTTTCTGTGGATTTATCATACTTCCACCTGAGTTTCTTAATTTCTCCAGTAAAAACTCTGGGAAATGGCACTTGCTTCTGTTCCCATACTTTTCCATTTACTTTCCTCCCTTTTCTTTTTTCTCCACTATCGCTTTCTTTCCACCAGAAAAAAATAAATAAAAAAAAAATGGAAGGCACATGTCAGTGACAACAGCACCATCTTCTGTTCTACAGCGATTACGAAGCCTCGAGTTTGAATGTCTCGACAGGTCTATATGTATGTGGGGAAGTGCCGGGGTATGAAAGGCTGCAAAAACTTCAGCTCTTATGCCACTTATCTGTGAGCCACCTTTACATTTGCCTTTTATTATTCTCCTCATAAAAGTTCAGTTGCAAAACTTACGCTACTTTTTCTTTCCCACCCTGTGGCTTGACACCTTTCCAGTTATTCTCTCAGTACTGCACTGATTGTCACTGGGGGAAATATGCAGCCCAAATAGATGACAAGATACACACAGACAGGGGAACCTGCTTAACAGTCCACATAGAGCACAGAAAGTCACAGACCATGTGCTGCGTAAAATTTGTGTCAGTGTCACAACAAGGGGAAGTTTGGGGTATAAAAGAGGAAAATGAAGTGGATGTTAGTAGGAGAAAAAGCATGAGGGTACTTAAAGTCTAATATATGGACAATTAAGACTGGCATCATGGGTAGAACAAGTGTGCAAGTCAGTGTCTTGATCTTAGATAAGAGGATGGGGAAGGACAGATTAACAGATCTGGAAAGGGAAAAGAAGCAGCATGTGTTTGAAGCAGCACAGAAGAGGAAGTCAGCCGAAGGATGTAAAGGGAGAGGTAGTATGGTCAAAACAGCAGTCTATGAAACAGATCTTCACAACAGAAAGGTCTAATTATGCAAAGATTGCTTTTGTTAAGCCAAAGTCGGGGATATGGATGTGGTACAATGTCAGCCCAGACAATAATTTTAAGCATGTGGGCAGATAAGAATGAGTGTCTCTCAGGCAAATTCTGTAGCTAGAATTTGCAAGATACCGGATTTGTTCCTACTTCACAATGGAGTTTGGAAATACAAACATGGAGCTAGCTCCTCAACAAGAAGCTTGCGGTCAGCGGTAGTTGACACACTATAATAACAGCAGACATACGTTCAGATGGGGATGTAAGAATCAGACTGGGATGCAAGCGTCGAAATTAACACTGAAAGGGAATTGGAGAGGACAAACTCCAGGCTCACTATAAGTGGGTAGCAAGTTCAGAAATGAAAGGGAGGAGGAAGAGAGGCAATAGCTGGAGGGAGAAGTTGAATTTCATTTTAAAATGGTTATGATTAAGACATGCTTGCATTGTGACATGAAAGAGCCAGAAGAAAGGTTTAGAAGCTATGTTGGGGACACAAATGAGAAAAAGCATGAGAGGATCAGGAGATCACAGCACAGCCAACTTGTAGAAGTGTTGTCTTTCTTCTTTCCCTTTCTCACCTCTTGTAACTCAGTAACTGTCCCTTTCTAGTCCTTCCACTTCCACCCATCTTGTCCAGTTCCATCTGAACCTAGGAGATCCATATATGTCTGTACTTGGGTATGAACCTTTACCATATTATCCAGTCCTCTTTTCCAATCTAAGCTTCTCACTGCAAGTGCTGTCTTGAAGTAAGACTTGTGTACAAGCGACGTACACTGCTGTTTCTTTGCACAACAGCAGTGAGTGAATCTAGAAGAGGATGTGAATATACCTAACTGTTTGATAAAGTTTATTGTATGGAGAACATCTGTGCTTTTCATTTCGTTCTGCCTTTTTATTGTGGTATAGACATGTGGTGGAAAACTTTCTGCATGACTCTGTTTCAGAAATCTCCTATCTACTTCTCATGCACACAGTGGGAGAGGAAAGAAAAGGCTATATTAGGTACCCATTCCCCCTAGAGATCTTACACTATGCAGACATGCTCCAGCAAGGAAAGAAAACCACACTGCAGGTTCAGCTAAGCCCTCCTCTTTATGAACGGTGCAGAATTACCTGTAGATGTGCAGGTGGTATTATGGGATTATAAAAGTTTTTGTGAGAAGAAAGGTATTTTGTGTGATCCAAACCAACCATCGACATGAAACTTAAAGACATATACTTGGCCTGGGCTCTAATAATTTAATGTGGTGCCTCAGTTCAGCAATGGCTTTACAGCAATGGCATCACACATGCCTCTAAAAATGTAAGTGGGGATTTCCAAGACTTATAAGTAATTGTCTGTAGTTTATACTGTACTTTTGTCCATTATCTTTTTCCAGTAAAACCATCACTGGATTGATTGGTCATCCATGGATTGTTTCTAGTACAGAATTGCCTTATTCTGTGATTAGAGAGAAGAACATTTGCATCAGAACAAGTACACATTTGTCTAAAAGAGTATGTGGTTCAATAACGCATTAATTTTTTAACCAGGGGTGTAAGAAAGGAATCTCAGTCCTCTTGTATTGCTAATCTGGTGTAGCATTATGGGCCCTGATGAAAACCAATGAACTACTATTGTTACATATCTGAGTTGGAAAAATCGGCCCGAACTTGGTCAGCTAGTTATCATGTGCTGGCCAAATTATCAGAAAAGGTGCTGTTATAAATTTGAGATAAGAATTGACAATAATATGCATTTCTCATTTGTGTCCTGTCTCTCATAGGCTCAGCAATATTATCAAATGTCACAGAGAGACTCTAGTTAAGGGAGAGGAGTGTATAGTAAGCCCTACATCTGCTACAGGGAGTTGAGAAGTACTTTGTGGTCTGTAAATAGTAGTGGCCTGTGAAGAGGACATATTCAGACTGCCCACCTATTTCAGGGCTGTTTGCTATTGTGGTGGACTGTTTTTAATGTTTCAGGTAGTTCCTCCTAGTCTTAGGTTTCTAAAACAGATAAATCTGATTGAGGGACATTATCTCATATGACAGAAACAAAGAAAGCAGCTGCAGGCTGTCCTGTCTAAAAAACTCCAAGCTATTTCTAATCTAGTCCATATGCTGAGGATGGAGAGGACCTGGATAGGTAAGGGAATACGTAATATCTTCTAAATAGCCATACAGAGTATATGAGAGATCTGCAGGTGTGGAATGTTCTGATTGCTGAGGCTGGTGCAGTAAACCAATGCTTACTGCTTTGGCTTACTGCTTCTAGGCTTTGGGATCCTAGAGATGGCTGCAAGCTGGTAGGCTGGGGGCCTATGTGCAGGGCTGGCCTGGGAAGAAGGCAAAAAAGGGTTGGGATAAGCTTGCAAAGTGGAAAAAAATTAATGCAATATGGTCTTTGTTGAGGTAGAGTTATGTGTTGAGCTGGAAAGCACAAATTTAGGGTCCCAGAATAAGGATGCTTAATGACTATGGCACAAAGGTGTGAATGCTTTAACACTTGCCATTTAAAATTTACAAAATGCTTCTTCTTGCTCCTTTTCTCTGTCCACCTCTCCATATCCACCTTTCTGGTGGTGGTGTTGTTGTCAGTGTTGTTGTTTTCCTTTCCACATCACATTCCACTCAGAAGCTCCTCTGCCTGATCTCTCACAGTCTTAATTTCTCACCTACTTCTTTTTGTCTGGTAAGACTATCTGCAATGAAACAGTTCAAATTTAAAGGCTGCTGTTTAACTTAGATTTGACACCCTGCTGTGATAAAAATAAAGGCAAGACTGAATTCAGACAGTAATGGAGAAATAGCACAGCAGCTTGTATTTTAGTCCATTTTGATTACTACTTGTCGTGCAGACCTTTAACGCTTCATTTAGTTAAGTCTTACAGGTCCCTAGAAGGGAACAGTAAGATTGTAATAAAGAAAGGATACTCTGCTTGGCACTTTTTCAAACCTGATAAAAGAAACACCCACAATTCATTGGACTGCATGCTGTAACTGAGAAACAAAAGAATTACTGCAGACATCAGAGCAAATGAAAAAGCAAACAAAATGCATTATGGCATGAAAGAGATTTCAACTGTAAGCATTCTATTTACTAACGTACATTATGCTCATGCCTCCCTTGAAAACTTTTTGCTTGTGTGTGAAACAAAGTACTAGGTTTTACTTTACACGTAAGTAAATGTATCAGTTCGAACTGTTTTCTTGAGCTTTTGCTCTACGCTGTATTTTATGTCCAACTGAACACATGCAGAGTGGTAAGGCTTACAGAAACCGTGCTAGCTAGTGGGTTTAAAATAATTCCTTTCCACCTCCTTTTTCTAGATTACATCACGTGTACAGTCATACTGTAGGTCCACTTCTAACAAGAAGCTTCAGCCATTTTGCCATCAGTATACTCTCGAGGATAACAAATTCCTAAAAAAGTTTGGTGAAAATGGATGGTTAGGAAAGGAAGAGACTGTACTCATGTGATTTGGAGAGACTGATCAAGTGGGAACTCGCACTGGAAAATTCCAATACATCTTTCTTCTTCAACAGATGCCTAAGGAATTACAGCTTAGCCACTGTAACTCCTATACTCATTGGAAACCATGTTGTATCCATGATGCTGCACAAGGAACATGCTGTCCATTGCTTTCATAGGAACAGAAGGTTTCAGGTTTGCATTTTCCTATGACCACGTCTTCTAGGAGGGTAGTTTGCCACCATTTTTTATGTGCCAATTGTAGAGCCCGACTTTGCTTCTTTCATTGCCTTAAACATTTTGTCTAAAGGCTGGCCATTTGTGTCTTTGTTTTGTGGCACCAGCAACGAATAGTAGAGGTAGTGCAGTAGCAGACCTCCCCAAGGACCAAGAACGGACCTTGGGATATCGCCTGAGGACCTTGTCTGTGACACCCAGTACTGCTCTCCCTCACCTGGCTGAGCTCAAGGTCAGGAGCTGGCTGCTACAGGGGGAGCTGATGCAGAGGCGGGCGCTGCCTCCCCTCACCTTCCTCCACCTGCCAGACTGCCCAGGCTGGACCCTCTCAAAAGACATGTGGCAAGACCATCCCAATACGTGCTGGTGGGGGTCAGACGGGCCTTATACAAGAACTCACAAGGGGAGGAGATTAATGACATGGACTCTGATATCTTGGATCGAAGACCTTTATTGCTCTTAGCGAGCTCCTTATATACACAATGTTATGTTGCATCTAAAACTTGGCATCATTTGTTCAGTTACAATCATTTGTTTAGTTACAAACAACTGTTCACGCGTTTATACTACTATGGGTTAGTTGCTACTGTCCACAGGCCTAGATCAAATGCTTACTTGGTTAATTAGCTTTGCATATTTTACATGCTTTTCCCCTAAGTTTTCATGATTTCTACTTTTCTAGCTCTACCTCCCTCTCAGCTTCTGGGCATACAGCCATAGCTTACTGTTGCTATCTGTTGTTTCCTCTTACTACACCGTTCATGGTCCTTCAAGGGCATTGTGGCCTTTGTTAATATAAAATGTTTCTACAGCAAGGAACCATGGGGGGTCTTTTTTTCCCTCTCTCTCTTGCATGGCTGGCTCTCACTCCCACTCCCACGCTCACTTTCTCTCTCTTGGAACCATCACTTCAATCGGACCAGTCTGGACCACATGGCCTGGAAGAAGCTGCTGCTGTGACTACATGTTCCTGAGGAACCACTGTTGCCCATTGATGTGGTGATTTCTTTCCGTTTCCCTTCTCTTTCTTTCTCTCCATCTCTCTCCCATTACCCTACGGTGTGTGTGTCGGATCAGACCCGAGAGACCTTGGTTGCGTTTAGGGATCGGATTGTGATCTGAACAGGTTGGGATTTGTTCCTGTAACTTTGGGAAGTTGCACCCCCACCTCCCGGCTGTGCACTTGTGTATTTTGGTATGTTAGTGTTTGCTGGAGCCAGGATAAATGTTGCTTTTGATTTTCACCCTGACAATGACCTTGTTGGCCTCTGTATTGCCGCACACATAAAAGAACCATACCCCTTCAGTGAGGCTTGGACGCGAGTGTGTGGCTCGTGGGTCCCGGGTGTGACACTGATCTGTAAATTTTTGTAACGGGAATTGTAATCTTGTATAGTGAATTTACACTTACTGGAAATCAGCTTGCTCTTCTTAGTTATGCTTTGGGTACACTAGTACAATAAACTGCTTGGGAGGCATCCTCTGACGCCAGTGCCCGTGGCCTGGACCCTCATAAGAAGCTAACAGTACAGAACCAGTGCCCAGGGAATGCCTCCCACCTTTCTCTGAGGCAGATGCAGGGCATTTGGGTCAGCTTCTGGGAGGCTGGGATGACAATGTAGACTGGTTTCAACAAATTACCTTGGTATAAATGTTAACAAGAAGCATGACAGACAGGAAAACTCTGCATTTTGTGTATTAATACTGCCTGAACTTGTGTTACAATGTGCATGAAGCATAAAGACAGTTTCTATGGCACACGGTGAAGGAACTCTACCCTGCAAACACCGTTCTGACACCTGAGTTGTCACAGAAAAGAGGACAGACGTTCCTCTGGCATTTATGCACTACTCAGCCCAAGGAAAGGTGGAGGACAGATGTTCCTCTGGCATTTATGCACTACTCAGCCCAAGGAAAGGTGGAAACTCCTCGGAGAACACTGCCTTGAGGCATGGTGGAAGGATGCTGACAGCACCGACTCACATCACCCCAGGGCATCGCTCCTGGACACGGTGCTTACCCCAGACCACTAGCACAGGGACACAGTCATCCCACCTCGCCACCACTTCAAATGCTTCAAATGCTGTGCCTCCCTTACTTACCACTGAGGTAATTTGTTTGCTGCTTTTTTTTTTTTTTTAAATAAAAACATCCAGTCTGTCTTGCTTTCCTCCAGGGATGAGCGAGTTGAAGCTCTCCATGTCTCTTACCTCCCCAGCTCCTTTCCAACCTGCAGTATAGGACTTTCCCTTCATGGCCACAATGCAAACCAGCATACCACCAACCCCCTGAAAAACCTTCGCTCAGACCACCTCCATACCTCCCCCACTCCAAGTTAGACCCCCCTCCAACTTTCATTTTGACATCTAACATAAAACCAGTCATAATTATAATGAACTAGTTTTATTAGACTACAGATTCCAGCCACATTTCTGTGATTTTTACTGCAACCATGGCATCTGAAAGCTGCTGCTAAATGAAAGCAAAAATTCCTGTGTGATCACACGATGCCAGTAGCACTAAGAAAAATATCAACTCTGATGAGACTCACAAGACCTGCAGTAAAAACAGGAAGAGTGGCAGCACTGTGCAGATCTGCTGCCAGCCGCATCCTCCACACCTTTGGCAACTGATTCCTGCTCTCCAGGCTTGTATCAAAAGGGGTCACAGCACCATGAGGGAGTTCCAGCCAAGCACTGATCTCAGCTTTAATAGCACCATTGCCAAATCAGCCCTCAGTTCCTCACTGGAACAGGCTCCCCAGGGAAGTAGGCATGGCACCAAGCCTAACAATATTCAAGAAGCATTTGGACAATGCACTCAGACACATGATGTAAATTTTGGGGTTGTCCTATGCAGAGATAGGAGTTGGACTCGATGATCCCTGTGGGTCCCTTCCAACTCGGGTCATTCTGTGACTCTGATTCTCAGAGCATGCAAACTCCAAAGACACAGTCATAAAGGCAACTTGTGCAAATTTGCAACACAATGGGTCCAGACGAAAGTCTGTCAGAAAGGGAAAACCAGAAGCAGAGACAAGCCAGGACCTCAAGGTCTGGGCTGCAAGAGGGAAGCTAATAAAAAGGCACCATCCCTTTGCAGGCAGTGAATTGTTGCTTAAACCCAAGGGCCACAGGCAGCCTTGTCATCTTAAAGGGGGCAGTTAAGTCAAGAGATTTCCTAGGTATGAAGTTGATCCATAAAGTGCCCGCAATAAAGTAGGGTAAGTGGAATTTATCATGGCACCATATAGACTGTAGGGTATTTCTTAGGCCTTCCTGTGCTTGGCCCGTGAAAACACACAAGAGGTCAGGCCTTTGGTCACAGACTACAGGTTACAGGCTTGTGGAAGAATGGCTGGAAAGCTGCCCGGAGCAAAAGGACCTGGGGGTGTTAGTTGACAGCTGGCTGAATATGAGTCAGCAGCATGCCCATGTGGCCAAGAAGGCCAACAGCATCTTGGCTTGTACCAAAAATGATGTGGCCAGCAGGACCAGTGAAGTGATTGTGCCCTTGCACTCAGCATTGGTGAAGTTGCACCTCAAATACTCTGTTCAGTTTTGCTCCTCTTGCGACAAGAAAGACATTTTGCTGCTGGAGTGTGTCCAGAGGAGGGCAACAAAGCTGGTGAAGGGGCTGGAGCACAAGCCCAATGAGGAGCAGCTGAGGGAACTGGGGTTGTTTAGCCTGGAGAAGAGGAGGCTGAGGGGAGACCTTATCACTATCTACAACTGCCTGAAAGGAGGTCGTGGAGAGGTGGGTGCTGGTCTCTTCTCCCAAATAACAAGTGATAGGACAAGATGGAATGGCCTCAAGTTGTGCCAGGGGAAGTTTAGCCTGGATATTAGGAAAAATTTAATCACCAGAGGGTTGTTGTCAAGCGTTGGCACAGGTTGCTCTGGGAAGTGGTGGAGTCGCCTTCCCTGGAGGTGTTCAAAAAACGTGTAGATGTGCCACTTTGAGATTTAGTTTAGTAGACACAGTGGTGTTGGGCTGACTGGATGATCCCAGAGGTCTTTTGCAACCTTAATGATTCTATGATTCTACAATTCTACGATTCAAGGCGGCTGGGTGTGGCGATGAAGGAGACGCAGACCTCTCCATTTTCTCTAACTATATTCTTTTAATCAGCACGACATACAGAAATCAAATTAAGAAAGTACTACCACTGCTTCTTCTACTACTGGCTTCTCTCATTCAGGCAGATCTTTACACAGTTCTCGGTTTTCCAAACTTCAGACAAACAGGATGTTTTTGGCTTTGTCTATTCCACACTCTTGTGACTGTTTTCAGTCATATCTCCAATTCAGTTATTCTCAGGCATTTTTTTCCAGCCTGGCCTTCTCACACACTCAAGATATGCCATCCTGTGTGTCTAGCTCAGAATGCCTGGTCTTTTTAAGAATGTTTATTCTAATATGCTTGATACTAGTTTCATGCTTTATTAGTCCCAATTAATCCTCACAAGCTTCTAGTGCCTGAAAGGGGCTACAAGAAAGCTGGAGAGGGACCGTTCACAAAGGCTTGTAACGATAGGATGAAGGGTAACAGGTATAAATTGGAGAGGGGCAGATTTAGACTAGGCATAAGGAAGAATTTCTTCACCATGAGGATTGTGAGGAACTGGCAGAGGTTGCCCAGGGAAGCTGTGGATGCCCCATCCCTGGTGGTGTTCAAGGCCAGGTGGGATGGGGCCTTGGGCAACCTGGTGGGAAGTGGGAAGTGCATCCAACATGACTCCGCCTGCCCCCCACCCCCAAGCCAGGCGGGTGCCGCCCCCTCCCCGCGCATGCGCAGCGCTGCCCGCGGCGGCGGGATGGAGGGTGTGCTGGCCGATGCGCTACTGGCCGGCTGCGGGGACCCCTGCGCGCTGCTGCGGGCCGTCTGCGCGCCGCTCTCCGCCGAGCGCGTGGAGGCGCTGCGCCTCCTCCTGCAGCGCCTGGCGTCGGGCGGGCTGAGGCCGCCGGGCGAGCCCGAGGCGCTGCGGAGGGCGGCGTGGGAGCTGGCGCTGGAGCGGTGCCGGCCGCTGCTCTGCGGGGGGGAGGCGGAGGGGAGCGCGGAGCGGCTGCGGGTGTCGCGGGCGGCGCGGGGCGCGCTGCGGCACTGCGTGCAGCTGTGCGGGGCGCCGCTGGCCGCGCGGCTGGCGCGCGACGCCCTGGCGGAGCTGGCGGTGGGCGGCGGGGCGGGCGCGGAGGCGGCGGTGGAGGCGCTGGCGGCGGCGGCGCCGCTGCTGGAGGAGCCGGAGCTGGCGGAGCGCTGCGCGGCGGCGGCGCTGGCGCTGGTGCGCGAGGAAGGCGAAGGCGAAGCGGCGGCGGCGCTGGCGGCCGGGCGGCTGCTGCCGGCGCTGGGGGGCAACGCAGAGGCGCTGCGGCGTGTGTGGGAGGGTCTGCTGGGCGCGGGGGGGGCGGCGCCGCGGGCGCTGCTGGCGCTGAGCGCGCTGTCAGACGCGGTGCTGCCGCGGGGCCCCGGCGCGGCCGGGCTGGACGCCAGGCTGAGCCCGCGGTTCTGGCGGGCGGTGCAGGGCGGGCTGACCGAGCGGGACGCGCTGTGCCGCAAGCGGGCGCGGTTCCTGCTGCAGAGAGCGCTGGATGCCAGCGGGCACGGAGCGCGGCTGCGCTGCCCCACGGATGGCGGAGACGGTACGGGCGGGGCGGCTCCCTCCGGTTGCGTGAATGAATGAGTGAATGAATGAATGAGTGAATGAATGACGGGGGTAACCTGTTCTTGCTCTTGCCAGACCCCAGTCTCTTCTGGTGGTGCGTGGAGAAGAATGAGAAGCTCGTGCAGTTTTGGGAAACTTACATTTTGATCATGGAAACTTTGGAAGGAAACCAGGTAGGAGCGCCGTGAGGGATGTGCTCGTCCTAAGTTGTGCATTTCCAGAAATTGTGCTTTCCCAGAAGCCAACCGCATCCTGGGCTGCATCAAAAGCCGTGTGGCCAGCAGATTGAGGGAGGGGATTCTGCCCCTCTGTTCCTCTCTTGTCAGACCTCATCTGGAATATTGTGTCCAGTGCTGGAATCCTCAACATAAGGATATGGAGCTGTTGGAGCAGGTCCAGAGGAGGGCTGCAAGGATGATCAGAGGAATGGAGCACCTCCCATATGAGGACAGGCTGAGAGTCCAACTCTGGTTTTGCAAAGGACAACCCCAAAACTCACACCATGTTTCTGAGTGCATTGTCCCAATCCCTATTGAACACTCATAACTCGGTCATAGAATCACAGAATGGTTTGGGTCGGAAGAGACCTTAAAGATCATCTGGTTCCAACCCCCCTGACATGGGCAGGGACACCTCTCACCAGACCAGGTTGCTCAAAGCCTCATCCAACCTGACCTTGAACATCTCCAGGGATGGGGCAGCCACAGCTTCCCTGGGCAACCTGTGCCAGTGCTGCACCACCCTCATTGTGAAGGATTTCTTCCTAAAGCCTAATCTGAATCTTCCCCTCCCCAATTTATAGCCATTCCTCCTTATCCTATTGCTACATGCCCTTGTAAAAAGTCCCTCCCCAGATTTATTGTAGGCCCCTTCAGGTACTGGAGGTTTGCTAATATTGTCAGGCTTGGCGTCATGACTGCTTCGTTGGGGAGCCTGTTCCAGTGCTCCACCACCCTCTGAATGAAGAACCTTTTCATGATATCCAACCTAAACCTCCCCTGGCCCATCTTCCTGCCATTCTCTGGTCCAGTGGTTTTGTTAGGCAAGACTTTTCCAGTTTTGGAGATGGAGAGTATCCAAGTAAGCATTAATAGGAATACTTTTATTTCAGATTTTAAATACATAAAAACCAGCGTGTATAATTCATTTCGAATACATTCTGAACTCTTTTCTGTCTTTGGAACAATTCTGGTTAAAGCAGTTGGTTGAACTAAGGAGGAAAACCCTGGAGTGCAGCTTAGTGCAAGACCACAGGTAACCAGTTTTTTAGTTAAAACCGAGCTATTGCAACTTTTCTTCTCCCGGGTAACAAGGGACAGGACAAGAGGAAACAGCCTCAAGTTGCACCAAGGGAGGTTTAGCCTGGACATTAGGAAATACTTCTTTACTGAAAGAGTGATGAAATATTTGGACAGGCTGCCCAAGGAAGTGATGGATTCACCTACCCTGGAGGTGTTCAAAAAGTGTGTAGACATGGCACTCTGGGGGCTGGTTTAATAGGCATGATGGTGGTGTACTGACAGTTGGACTTTATGATCTTGGAGGTCTTTTCCAACCTTAATGGTTCTATGATTCTTCTTGCTGGAGTAGAATGTGTCTGTATGGTAAAGCACTTGTGGCCCTGGATGAATACCGAGTTTTACTCAGCATGCAGTGTACTTGGCAGAAAGATTCTTGTTGGCTTAAGGCTTTCCTCATTGCATGGTGGTTGCGTGACTCCCTCTTTGTCCTGTAACTGAGAGAAATAGTATTTACCAAAATGCTTAAGTTCAGAGATTTGTGCTGTTTTATTATACTTCTGGTGAATAGAATGGTTGATTATTAGGAAGTATTGTTCTTCTGACATGGCAACATGTAAGTATCAGTTTTTCTTCAGTGCCAATCTGCAGCTGGGTGTTGTATACAAAGCGCTGGGGTCAGTTGCACAGGCGTTGCAAGTTTATTTAATTGCAGTTGTATTGCCAATTACTTTATTAATGCTGTTGAGAGTAAATTCTTGATGATGACTAAGTGCCCATTCTTAGGTTTGAGATACAAATTAACTACACACATCTGATTTGCATTTCAGATCCATGTCATAAAGCCAGTATTGCCAAAACTAAACAGTTTGTATGAGCTTGCGATATCGGAGGAAAAAGGTAAGGCTTAACTTTTCTGAAACATCATCTAAATATTAGGCAGTTAAGTCCCACATTTTTCTGTACTGTTTTAGCAGCAGCTTTTTGTTAAGGTTTGTTTCTCGGATGAGGTGTTTTATGGATGTCTATTGCAGATTTTGTAGGTCTGCTGTGTGCATAGGTTGTTTGGCAAACGTGCAGAGGAACTGCTGCTCTGGTTCAAGATGCAACAAGAAAACCTATTGTACGCGTATTGCTTTCTATGTTATTAAGAAATAAAATATTTTTTCCGTCAGCAAACCTAACTAAATGGTCCTTTTTCACTGTTTTCCTTTACTTAAGCAAATGTGAAAATAAAACAAAGTCAGATATTCTTGGGGTGCGTTTTATGAGCCAAGCACAACTGCTTCATTGGAAGTAGGGAAAGAAGAAATAAAATGAGTGCTGAGACAGCATGGTGAAATGGAGCACATCTGGTTAGGTAGTGCAAGATGTTAAAAGTTAAAGTACAGAGATTTGAAAAGGGGAAAGACTGCTAAGGTGGAAGTGTTGCAGGTGAATACAGTTTTGAGGAGAGTTGCAGGAAGAAAGGATGTGGGTTTTGCATTTGTTAGTCCTTTTAATTTGTAACTACTAAAATGTGGAGGGTAAGTTTTGAAAACCACGTTAATAAATATTTTTTTGTATTGGAGATTTAGCAGGGTACTCTTATAAATAAATCTAGTAGCTCTAATCCTCTTTTTGAAATGTTCTCTGAACGTGGCTGTGATGCTGTCCGGAAAGTCACTATGTTGTGTGTTAGTATCTTAATGTGTCACTGTAATTTCTGTGTCAGTTTAGAAGAATTTGCATTTGTAACAGGTTGTTGGTTGTTTCACCCATCATGGCACATGTGCATTTATAAACGGATGTTTGAGAGTGAGAATAAAACATTGACAAAGGAAGGCATTCTTCATTTTCTGGAGCTTTATGAAAAAAAGCATCTTCCAAATCCGCTTGGTTTTTCAGAGGTAAGGATATTACTGTTACTTGCCAGAACAAACAGAGGTTTTAATTTATAATATATCTTAACGCTAATTGCCTCAGTAGTGTTGCAATGAGACATGTTCTTTAAAAATGCCATCTTATTTAGCTGTGCAAGTGATAGCAATATTTGTGAATGGGGTCAAATATATAATTACTTGAAAAATGATCTGGCTGGGGGGAATGTGGTTTTGAGTGCAGTCATTCGTTCCTGCATTTCAAATTAATAAGCACTAATTAAAGTTGGCTCCCAATTTATTGACATTTGTTAGCAGAAGTGAAATTCTCAGATGGGTAATTGGTGCTTCAGGTTTTCAGAGCCCCTGAGCCTTTCCAAAATCATTAATTAATAGTAATTGATTGGACAGTGTCTTGGATAAGCCTTATCGACAGATTTTGACTCTGTGCATAGTGTTTCCTGCTCAAGAATGGATTTTGAAGATCCATTGCTAGGTAACCCTTTGAGGACGTGCATGTCTTTGCAGTATAATCGTGTATTACTGTATCCCATTAAAACCCATAGTTTAAAATATTCCATATGTGGGAAGAAAAATTGTAAATCTAAAGTTCCTAATTTTTTTTATTAGTATTGTTTGTAGATTGACTCCCCAACCAGCCTACACCTTAGTAAGAAATGATTTATATTACGCTGTTGTTATTATTACTTGCCTGCACCTTTCTTTTAAATGTATCTGGTGAAAAAATTGCTTTGCTTGCTTATTCTCCCGTTCCCCTTCTTATTAATTCTCTCCTTTTTTTTGTTCATGCTACTAGCAAGAATGTGCTCCAATTTCAGACTCTGTCCTTTTAAAATCTGGTGAAATAAGTCTAGTTAGCTTCTGTATAACAGTGCATTGCAAGTGTACATTTAGCCATTGTCCTTGTTTCCTTTAATCAGTTTATTATTGGACCATTAATGGATGCCCTCTCAGAAAGTTCCCTCTATGGCAGGTAAGCAACTGTTGTTTTCTTTAATAAATATATTAATTACTGGAAATGTATTCTAATAATACCATTTTGAGTGTGTGGGTAAGGAGTTGGATAAAGGAAAACACATTAATAAACAAGTGGTGTTGCCGAACTCCCTGACTTGTAAAGAGTTTTTCAGGAAAGGGGGGTGACTTTGGGTAAGATGAAATAGGTTCAATATCATCCTGGTAGTAGCAACGTAGGGGTGCCTCAAGGTCCTGGTTTACACCTGATATGTCTGATTATTGTTTTGGAAATTAATCATTTTTCACTGGAGACTGTTTGAGGTTGGCAGATGGCAGTGGCTTTCCTTGGTGTAAATACATGAAGAACAGGTAAAAGTCTGAGGCGTTACAATTTGCTACGCCTTCAGTGTACTGATTCAGTTTTTGTGCTTGTTGCACGGAGAGTACTGAGAACTGGGAATCAAGTGTTGAATGCACTTCATGCACTCAGCATTATACCAGATGCCATGGCGTGGGTGATTCGGCTAACAAACCAATACTTGGTTCGGAACGATGTTGGTGGAGCCTTGACTGGATGACCTTGATAGGCAGCTAGAAAAGTTGACATTATCTGTTTATGCACCTTTTTTTGGGAGATGGGAAAAGTGACTGTCGCTTAAACTGGTGATGAGTTTGGATTGGGTGAGTCTGGATAAAGGGGAGTCAAAATAGTTTGTTTAATCTAAACATGACAGGACAAGCATGATGCCTTTGGGCTCTCACAGCGGATGTGTTTCTCTTCTCGGTTCGCTGGCTGCAGCATGCTTTCCATGGGCATACTGGGGGAAAGCAAGTGCTATGCTAGGGCTGTGTTGGATCAGTGCTTTATAATCTCTCTTAGCTTCTCTGTTTCTGGTGAAGGCGTTGGGATATGTGAAAGAGGGTGCATGTTTGAGTATAGCAAGAATATATGGACTTCTTGTCATTGATATCAGGCTGTATGAGAGAAAACTGTAAAATCTTGTGACTGATGCTGATCCTTGATAGCTAGGATCCTCAGATTTCTAACAGAACACAGAGTGTCTCTGTTGGTCTCATGGAGTGTTTCTTGCATCTTTGCTTAAAACTTTCTGTGCTAGTGGGTAGTTCTCCAGATTGGACTGGTCATGTCCCTGCTGCCTGCCATCGATCTCGTTGCGTGAAGGCCCACGTTGTTCTGTGGGTGCAGCAGGGGGTTGAACTGACAGTGACATCTCTTACTGAGGGCTCAATGTAAGATGTTTTCAGACTTGAGTAACTTGACTTGAGGCTGCACTTGAATGCCAGTGTGTCACCACCAGGTCCTTGTGAGGGTCATGCTGCTGTGACTGTCCCTGTCTGCTGGGTGTCTACTGGGTGCTGCTGGAATACTGGGATAAGTGGAGGATGCAACCTGATGGACTCCATCTCTTGTGGCCTGTTGCAGCAGTCTCTGCAGTGAATTAGCCACTAAACTGCACATTGTTTTTGTTTAGGGGCAGTCCTACTGTTATCAAATAAATAACTGGCTTGTTTTAAAACCCAACAGGACACCAGGTCAGCTAGTAGGAGCCTGTCCTCCTTTGGGAATGAGGCTACAGAAGTTTTTGGCTACTTATCTCATGCTTCTTCCAGAGGAAGAAAAAGGTATGTTTCAATTTCACCTTTATCTTTTTTTTAAATAAAAACTATGGGCCCATTTTCTGTGTCTCATGTAAACGTTTACCACTGTTTCTCCACATTACTTGAGAGAAAAAAGTAGTAGTTCTTCTTGTGGCAATGGAGTTTACAGAGAAGAGAGAGGTCTTCAGAGACTTTGAGGGATGCTGCAGTATTAAGACACAAAATTGGTTTAGGTGCAAACTGAAGCAGACTTTTACTTTTTTTCTTGAAAAAAATGAAGTCTTAAGTTCTGAAGGTGAGCAGCATTTGCAGATTCTTTGTTTGTCAGCATAGACAATACTGTCCTGAGCAAAGTCTTTAGTCCTGTTCTTTTTTTGTTTGTTTGTTTGTGGGTTCTTGCTGTGGGTTTTCTTAATTTGGGTTGGGTTTTTGTGTTTGTTTTTTTTTTAACTTTTTGGCCGGACTTTTTTAGTTATAACCTGTGTAGTCTGGCATTCAAAAGAGCCAGTCCAAATCAGAAGTTGAATAAGAATTCTTTTATTGTGAGGTTGTATAGAGGAAGATTTCTGAGATTGTTCCAGGTTTTGGTGTTAGTGTAGGCTGGAAAGGAGCAACCTTTGACAGACCATAATTTCATGTGGTATAATTGTATTAAATAAGGGTAGAACCAGCTCTGTTCAGGATCCTGTATCTACAGGTACGCATTGTGGTAAGAAACACCTTTAATGTTTGTAATGCCACAGAGGCCTTATTCCCCTGCCCTGTCCCTATGCAAATATTTTTATTGCAGAACAGAGGGTCTGTGATTAGCAACCCTAGGACTGGGTGACCTGCCATCACATGAACTGAGTAGCAGTTTAAAACCGGGATTGTTTAGTGTTCAAAACAATCAGAGTTAAAATTTCATTACTGAATATGGTGATTAGTGCAGATCACCAAAGAAAAAACATGGTTTATTCCTGGTTATCTCCTTATCATATTACCTTTCATATTACCCTTTCAAAGGTACTTTCTTCATTGAAATAATTAGGAAATTATTCTGTTGTATTTCACTTAATTTTCAGTACTGATGGTAACACTGTCCTGCTGCAGTCATTGTCATTTAAATGCATTGAAAAACATGAAATCATTCTAGATTGCTTGTTTTGTTTGCTTTCGTTTTAAGGTAGTTTCCTGTTAAAATTTATTCAGAAGATGACAAGTAGGCATTGGTGTGCTGTTCCCATTTTGTTTCTTTCTATGGCTCTGGCATATATCCCTGCCTGTAAAATACTGGGCACTGAAGGACTTCATGCTTTAAGGTAAAATGTGCACTGCCTTGTGTTCTTACAGACTTCTTGTAAACAAATGTGCTGCGTGTCTGGAGAGACAGGATATAATTCATGTTTGTTACTTCAGGGAGGATATGATGGCTGTGCACAGGAATGGAAGGTTCTGTGTCCTTTATGTCTAATTCACAGAGGAAAGCAATTAATGATCCAATGTATTTATCTCTCTGTGCAATTTAAACAATGTGTATGTTGAATTTCATTCCTTTGTCATTGCTTCTCTTTTGGCATAATTTTTTTCTGATCTTCCATCCTTTTTAACTGATACATATAAAGCTTCTTCCTTTACTGTAAAACCTTGCTCAGTGGCAGTTGAGGCTGTATGGAAACAACCCACAAAACTGAAAGACTTGTAAATAAAAGGCTAGGTGAAAGTTCTTGGCATGCATATTGAATACTCACACTTATGTTTCTTAAGTGTCTGCTTTCACTTTCTACAACCACTAAAAATCAGTAATTATTCCAGTTTAATAAAAATGCGAGCTTTCAAATAAAATATTACTGATGGTTGAAGGGATATTAGATAAAAGTAATTTACCAAAAAAAGGCAAAAAAAGTCAGACATCTCTGCTGATAAAAGGTCATTGAAGATTTCTCTTCAGTTTTGTGTGAGAGTGAGAATTTTATGGCAAATGTGTTCTATTTCTGTATTTGTTAGGAATAGAAATGCAAATATTTAATTATAATTTTGAACTGATGTGTTTGTAGGGATTGTTCCTTTAGGCTTGGTTTTGTTTTGCTGCCCTGCCCTTGTGCTTCTTATCTTATTAGGTATATGCTTATCCAAGTTTTAATATCAGTTTTTGAAAGCATATACAGCAGTAGTCTTGGTTCCAGATTGTGTGCTGTCTGATCAGGTGATGATTGTGTTATACTTAGAATTGGTTTGTTAAATACAATCTAATATATTGGAAATGGTTAATAATTAGCAAATACATGAAAATGTTTAAGTTTCCTAGGTGTGTGTTTTCTGCAGTGCTATTTTTCCTCTTTCCAGAGATGTCCTTCAGTGTACTATGATTACACATCAGATTTTGTTACGTGGAGCTGCTCAGTGCTATCTTCTTCAAACAGCTATGCATTTGACAGTTGTGGTGAGTTAATTTTTTTTTTCTTCCTGGTGTAATAGAAATACACTAAGGCTTTTACAGGGTAAACACAAATAAAAAAAAAAAGCTGCTAAATACAGTAGGAGACAACTGATTTGCTGCATTTGTGGTTTTTTTTTTTTAATTGACTATTAAATTGTTCTGTGTAGGTGTGGATATGCCCCTGTTTACTTTGGCTTTCAGAAGATGTATTTTTCATTTACCTTTTATTCGTTGATGTTTTGTTGGGGTTTCATGCAGTAGTTATGGAATAGTATCCTCTTATAATATCCACTGTAAAAACTCAGCTTTTAGCAGATGGAAACTAAATGGATGTTTCTTAAATACCTAAGAGAATAAAAGTATTCAGAATATCAGAATGCTAACTACTGCTAATGTTGAAATAGCAAGACCTTAATTATTCAGTAGTCAAAGTATTCATGTTTTGGTTTCTTAGAACATGCTTACTTTCTAGATGAGTTGACTGTATTCTGTGTTGTGTGTTATGGCTATAAACTTGTCTGAGTGGAATTTCCTTTTGGAAATACAGAAATAATAGATATCGAAGGTTCACTCTTTTATGTACATTTGTTTAAAAGATATCTTGAGTGACTAGAATTATTATTCTAGTAATTCATTAAGTTTCAGATAGATTTTATTACTTGTGAAAACGAAATTGTGTTTCTTGGTAGACATAAGTTGGTCCAAAAGTCACGGAGAGGAGAAAGTCAATTTTTTTCTGAAACTTTTGCCAGATGACAGCAAACTTCTTGAGTCATTACACAGATGTTATCTGTTGTATATTATATTGGCAATGATTGTATCTTGATTAGTTTGCCAAACTAACCTGATCACCTTCTATGACAAAATCACTCAACTACTGGATGGGGGAAAGGCTGTGGATGTAGTCTTCTTGGGCTTCAGTAAAGCCTTTGACACAGTTTCTCACAGCATTCTGCTTCAGAAACTGTCAGCCTCTGGCCTGGACAGGCGCACACTCTCCTGGGTTGAAAACTGGTTGGATGGCCGGGCCCAGAGAGTGGTGGTCAATGGAGTTAACTCCAGCTGGAGGCCAGTCACAAGTGGAGTTCCTCAGGGCTCAGTACTGGGTCCAGCTCTGTTCAATGTCTTTATCAATGACCTGGATGAAGGCATTGAGTGCACCCTCAGCAAGTTTGCAGATGACACTAAGCTGGGAGGAAGTGTCGACCTGCTGGAGGGTAGGGAGGCTCTGCAAAGGGATCTGAACAGGCTGGACTGCTGGGCCGAGACCAATGGGATGAGGTTTAATAAGACCAAATGCCGGGTCCTGCACTTGGGGCACAACAACCCTATGCAGCGCTACAGACTGGGGGAAGAATGGCTGGAGGGCTGCACAGAAGAGAAGGACCTGGGGGTGCTGGTTGACAGCCGACTGAACATGAGCCAGTAGTGTGCCCAGGTGGCCAAGAAGGCCAATGGCATCTTGGCTTGTATCAGAAATGGGGTCACCAGCAGGTCCAGGGAGGTTATTCTCCCTCTGTACTCGGCACTGGTGAGACCGCACCTCGAATACTGTGTTCAGTTCTGGGCCCCTCACCACAAGAAGGATGTTGAGGCTCTGGAGCGTGTCCAGAGAAGAGCAACAAAGCTGGTGAGGGGGCTGGAGAACAAGTCTTATGAGGAGCGGCTGAGAGAGCTGGGGTTGTTTAGCCTTGAGAAGAGGAGGCTGAGGGGAGACCTTATTACTCTCTACAACTACCTGAAAGGAGGTTGTGGAGGGGAGGGAGCTGGCCTCTTCTCCCAAGTGACAGGGGACAGGACTAGAGGGAATGGCCTGAAGCTCCGTCAGGGGAGGTTCAGGTTGGATATCAGAAAAAAATTCTTCACAGTAAGAGTCATTGGGTACTGGAACAGGCTGCCCAGGGAGGTGGTCGAGTCGCCTTCCCTGGAGGTGTTTAAGGAACGGGTGGATGAAGTACTTAGGGACATGGTTTAGGGAGTGTTAGGAACGGTTGGACTCGATGATCCAATGGGTCCTTTCCAACCTTGTGATTCTGTGATTCTGTGATTCTGTGATTATTTTCTTCAGGAGAAAGTGTCTCTCTCAGAAATGTCAAGCTTTCTTCTGTCCCTTAGACCAGAGGAGTCTTTACGGAGAGATACTATGTTATGGATGGAGGTGAGAAGTGAAGCTCGTTTTACGTTCATTAGACATTTTTAATACCTCTACAAATGCATGATTTATTATTGCTAATCTAATATTTAAAAAGTTAGCTACTTTTGCATTGGTACTTTCTGGTGTTTCTGGATGTGGAATCCTGACGAATTCATATTTCACTTGATGACTGTGTTGTGTTTTGTTTTGGTTTTTTAATTCTATGGCAGGATTAATGCTAATCCTAAATAAATTTTTTAGCAGATTCAAAGCAGAAGAATTCTAAGTGATTGACAGTAAGGTAAGGTGAGCAGGGAGAGAAATAGGAGTTCTTTCTTCCTGCAGAAATTCTCAATCCTTCAGATGAAAGCTCTTTTTTGAGGCAGAGTTTTTTACGATCTCCTTCAGGGCTTGTGTGCTCCAGTTCACTGTTCCGTAGAGTTTGTGTAGGTATTGCAGCTGTTGTGTGTAACCATATTGAAATGCAAATCAGAATCAGGTTTTACTCAGAATTTTTGGTCCTTGAATACTGGTCCTTAAAGAGACTTTGTATGTTCCTCACAGTTTTTTGCATCGTTTAGTATTTAGGATCATTTGCCAATATTATAAGAACTAAAGTCACTGTTGGTTATCCCGTACTAGTATGTGTAATCTCATCCATCGGGGATCCATGTTCATTCCTCTAGACTGGTTGGTAACTTCATAGAGAGTGCAAAGCAGGGAACCTTATGGAATCCACAGAGCCATAAGCTGGGCTTCTCTGTCTACCTCTTAAGGATACCAGGTGGATGTAACATGCTCAGCTGAAGCTGCTGTTTCTCATTGGATTCTGTATGCAGCTATTTCTGTACATTATATGTATTCTTTGTTGCTACTTTCTTCTTATTTCCCCTCAGCTATCTGTTGTAAAATTTCATTTAATGGGAAAGAACACTTTTGTAAGTTTGCTGTCTCTTTAGAGGGCTAGTCTGTTAGTAGGAAGCATGTTTCCCCTTCTTTTACTTCTGAAATTACCGTCCAAGATAATGTGAATCCTGATCTCTGAATGGGACAGTATTTGGGCCAAAAGAATCGTATAAGAGCTGCATCTGATTTGCATGTTGTTTGAATGAACCCAGCACTGGCAGGAGTAACAGGGTAATATCAAAGAGAAAAGTGTGCCTATCATGTAAAGCGAGACTGTATATTTTAAATTTCCAGATAATGTTTTGTATCTTTTCAAGATGCAAAATGCTATGAAAAAGCCTCAAAGAAGAAGTAATTTGATATAGAGGATACACTGGAGCCAACTGAATGCATAGCCATAAGTTTGATTAGTTGTACAGCAATATAACAATAAATGATTTTTTGCGGTGTCCTCTTGTTATGTGTGCTGCACTTTCCCTCTTGTTTGTTGAGCTCTCACTAGAAAGTGCTTGGCTGTGAGAAGCCCTTCTAAGAAGAGAATTTTTAATGGTCGTGCTTAATTTTAAGAGCCTTTTTTTTTTTTCTTCTTATATGGTACTAATAATTTTCGGGGTGTTATCCATTACTCTCTGGAAGAACCTTTTATGATGTTAATTAGGGGGGAATAGTCAACTAAGTAGGCAGATAAAGTTACTACACTTCATGGTGTGGATTTGTTCATGTCACTTGTATTTAACAGTGCTTTTGTTGTACTGTTAGGCTGGTAATGTCTGCACAGAGGTGGCAGGTATGATTCAATAGTAACACACTGGTTTTAATTTAGCTTTGCAGGTGGTTCCAAGTGAATGATGGATGCTTCAGAAAGTCTGTAACCTCTGAGTTTGAACATCAAGAGCCAACAACACTGTGTCAGTATGTCCGCAGTCTTGTGGGGGAATACCTTAAGACGCCAGCATCTGAAAGTAAGTTAACTGTTTATAAATATAAAAAGACTTTGAAGATAATTTAAACAAAAATATTACTAAAATCCTTTGGACTTTAAAAAAGCTGTTTACTTACATTATGACTATTTGAATTTTACCTGATCTGTGGTAGTCATGATTCTTAAGTTTGAACTTTATTTTCTAAATCCAGTTTTCCTTCGTGAAATACAGGCCTGCAGTATTAATTGGAAGTTAAGCCTTAATAGTCAATTTTAATGCTATGCTGTTGAATTACATACATCAGATTTCTTCTGTTACTTTTTTGGTCGTGTGTGAAAATGCAGGCATGCGGGGCAGAGGAAAGCAAGAGGGAATGTGAATAGCTACAGATTCTGTAGCCTTTCTCTGCAGAGCTTTGCAAAATGACCAAGTATGTTTATGGAGAGATGCCGAGTAGTTACGCAGCTTTGTAGCTCATTACACGCCTTCCTGCGTAGTGGTGTTCTTATGATCTTGCACTGCTTGCTGCAGACGACCTGTCACATGTTATAACCAAGGAAAGTTCTTTGTATTCTGAATAAATATGCATATAAATTCTGAACAGACTTCTTTCTTCACTGCCTCGTTTTAAATTATTATAACCCTAGTTTAGAATTTTCTTTCAGATACCTTGAAGAGAATGACAAATTGACTTTTTGAGTACTTTAACTTTTCTACTTAAGTACTTCAGTTGTATAAAATTTTCTATAGTTTTATAATGTGAAAAGTCGAACACTTTTTTTAATTTTACAGGTCTAAGAGATATAAAAGCCAGAGCAGAATTTGCTAATGAGAAATAGGCTCAGAAGTGTCCTGCAGCCTAGGAAATTTCATTTGATACGTTTTGATATAGTTAGAAAAGTTGCAAGCAATTTTTTCTATTAATATTCTAAAGTAAATTGCTAAAAATTTTGGCAGATCTTCTCTCCTTCCTGAAATATTTGTTTAGTCCTTGAGCTATACAGTCTGTAATTTCATGGCAAACGTTTGTGTTCATCTCTAAAAAGTGATGTTTGTAATACTCTGGTTCGATACAAATCTTAGCTTATAAGCAGGTCTGTGGAGAAAAAATTCAGCTGTGTCCAGCTGATTGAATTTGACCTCCAAAGTGTGTTTAGCTTTCTAAATTCCCAAAGCCAAAAACATAGCAATCAAAAGAAGTGTAAAACCAGCTTATGTACTACTATTTAAGAAACAATTTTACAAGTGTGATGATGTAGTCCTTTCATAAAAGATTTAAAAGCAAAACTTTAGAGTTTATGTCCTTCTGACAGAATAGTTTTATTTATTCATATAGCTTTTTAATTCGTCAAAATAACAGCTGATGTTTCTGACGAAACATAGTGGAATTATGTTCTTGGTTAATTTCATTTGAATATGCTAATGTATTTTTTAAAGCAATAGAAAAGTCTGTTGAGAGCTAATAACATAATATAGGCTATTATATTGCCTAAAAGTTATTAAGCATGGGGGCCAACGAGGTTAGCCTCTTTGAGGCATAAAGGAAAAGCAGTTGTTGTTTATATCTAGATAAAATAATGCAAAAAAAAAAAGCAGTAATATTCTTGTTAGCATTAATTGTTGATATATACAAATTTATTTTACTAAGTTATAAACCCAAAAGTTTTTAAAATTAATATGAAGGTATTTTTTAAATACTGTGGAAACCTTAAAATATCTTTAATCAGGAGAAAATTGCTTTATGCCTGACTGGTTTGAAGCTAAGCTTGTCGCTACAATGATTCTGTTGGCCGCAGATGTGGAGCAGATGAGGAATGAATGCAGGTAAGTATGAAACATCTTATTTTATGTTTCTCTCTTTTTTTCAACCCCCTCATTTGTGAAGGATCCGGAAGAAACCTGTTCAACTCAGGAAGTTGTCCATTTTTCTCTATACACTTTCAGTCAGCCTGATCATTTCCAAGCATACTGGGTAACATTTCTAAAGATAGTTAACTAACTTGGAAACGTGTCCTATTTATTTCCGTAAGTGACTTCAGCACTTAAGGCAGTTACTGAGAAGAAGACTTTCTTTTTAATTTTTGTTTTTGTGTAGTGGAAAAAGCAACATAGAATGGATTGAACTAGAGGCTTTCTTGAACCCTCTTCTGGATGTCTTGATGAAACTTGGCAGTAATGCTTACATACCAACACTGAAAACAGATAAAAGCCTACAGCTTCTCTTGAAGTTATTGCAGACTCGTTCATTAAAATGTTCCAATACACAAGATGGTTAGTGATATCTTCAGTATACTGTGTCTTCTATTAATTACAGTCTAACTAAAACTAAGATACTTAACTGTTTTATGGCTATATTGTCGATTAATACTAGCCTAGAAGTGGTAAATGTAAAACTTGATGGTCTGAGATATATGTAATGAAACTGAGCTGTGGGTCCATTCCTACAGGAACTTTTCTGAAGGTGTCTCAAGGACTGGAAATTGGGAATGGGGAAGGCTTCTGAGAAAAAAAGTGTTATCCATTAGGATTAGATCAACAGTTAGTTAAAATTTGGAGATGGTGACCGAGTTACAAATATTCATAGGTGTGTTCTTTGCCATGGTATGGATTCCATAAATCATTTAGACGCTTTAGAAAGAAGTTTGCACAGAAACTCAGACTTGCCTGCTTAGTTGCCACAGGAGCAGGCAGAGCCTTCCCTGAGTGCATAAAGTGATTCTGCCAGACATACTGTTTACTGAGCTGACTGGTAGATATTTTGTCTCAACTAACACTTTTTAGACTGCAAAAGATGCTATTTCACAGTATTAGGCATGATTTCAGTAGGCATGCTTAGCTGACTTGCTTTAGTTTGACGTTGCTTAGAAGCAAGAAAGGGTACCGCTTATGGGTCTGCTGATCTGACTGTAAGTTTTAGCCCTAACAGATGGAGTGCTTTTAACTTGTAGGTCTTTCAGGAGAGTCTGAACAAAAGGTATGGAGTCCTTACTACTCCTTGTGTTAGAACTTGGTCCTTTTGTAACCAGAATAGACCTATTTATTTTTTCCTGAGAGCAAATGAAAAATTGCAATAATATTTTGATGAATTAGGATGCTGAACTGGAACCAGAGGAATCTTAGCATTTGTTTTCTGTGTCCCCAGATTATTTGGGGAATTTTTCAGTATTTTTATAATAAGAATTTAACACTGAAAATTGTGTGCCTTATTTCCTTATGTGCTTGCTATGTAGATGTAATTGATTGCTTCTGCTTTGAGAATTTTGATGCCTGCCTTAGCATGTTGAGTTCTGCTAAAAGAGTTCTTGAAGTATGGCAAGGCTGTGCATCACAGTGTCTCCATCCTTTTGAACACCCCCGTAGGTATTCTGGTATAGCTGATTGTCAGTATCTTGCAAGAGGCTTTCAGAGTTGAACTTGTAATATTATGTCTTTTGGTGTTAAGTTAAACAAGGATTGCTTTTCTTTTCATATAGTAATTCCTACAATGTTTTTATGCTTCTTTGTTTTGCACAGGAGAGCCAAGTAATAAATCTTGTTTCTGCATCTGTGAATTGACTGCATTGAGGGGTGGGAAGAGTAATACAGTAAAATATGGAAGTTTTGCTTCTGTATTGATTAAACAGCAGGTGAAAACTCCTGTCTGAGAAGAAGAAAGGAATTTAAGCCTGTAAAACAAAAATTGGGAAGTGTTTCATTTAAGGGTACTTTAATGGGAACACTTAAGAATACTTCAATGGACATGTCTAAAACGGATGCTGAAATCAGCAGCATTTTTCTGTAGGTCCTGCCATCTGTAGTGTTGTTAGACTTCACTGTGTTAAACAGGTTTTGCTATTTATTTTTTGATAGTATTACAGAGCCACTGGTAGTGAATTGGATTTTGTCCAACACAGAATAATAGAGTGGTTTGAGTTGAAAGGGCCCTTAAGATCATCTAATTCCAACACCCCTGCCATGGGCAGGGACACCTCCCACTAAATCAGGCCACTCAAGGCCCCGTCCAACCTGGCCCTGAACACCTCTAGGGATGTTTATCTGAAGGATTCCTGTATTTTAATTGCAGAAGAGGCTTTAGTGATTTGAGACTTGTGTTCAAATATGATGTCAGTCTGAAATAATTAAACTGTTCTAACCAAATTAAGCATTAAAAGTGCCATTTTAATGAGCCATTTTAATAGAGAACATTGAGAGCAAGTACAGTATAGACTTGGAACTTCTATAAAACAAACTTCCCTTTGTATTTTTACCTTTTAAAGGTCTTCTATTTCATAATATTTTCACTACATGAATTGGAACTCAGGGCAAACTCCAGAAAAAACAGCAGATATATCATCTGAGTAACTCTTCTAAATACTGAAAATAATGACTGATATTTTTGGAACCAGATGGTCATGCAGAGTATTTTAACTCTGTTTTCATATTGGTATGTTACTGCTTTGGCTTTCAGCTTGGCCCTCAGCCTTGAAGCACAGATAGAAATGAATTTGTAGTTAAGTACCAGAGTGACCTACCTCACTGCTGTAATAAACTTGTGTTTTTTCATTTGTGAAAAGCTATGCACATGGGGTATACTTTGTAGCCTTACTTTTTCTTAGTGAAAGGATTGCGTTTCATGTTATAACCTTGCATTTTTGTTTACACTGTTAAGCCTGGAAGCTACTTGACTGAAATCTTGTGAGATTATATCTAAAGCTGAATTCTTTCTAAACATCAGAAAAAAACCACAAAAAAACAACCAAAAACTAGTTTGCATTTCTATAGATAGTGGAAACGGATGCATATGGAAACTTTTGTTCTTTATTAAAAGGTTCATTAATAAGCTGTTTGCACTGAGGGATGCAAATAGGACAAAAGTGTGCGGTGTAAGTTGGAAAATTATGCTTTAGTCTTGTGGCTTTCTGTGGTTTTTGGTTCACTAACTCATGATAAGTCTCAGTGAAGAATATTATCTGATTTGATTCTTTCAGCCCTATGGCTTCCACTGCTAAAGGATCCTGGGCTGGTTTAAGGTATTCTTAGGTATTTGAATAGTTACTGCTGTACAACCTTGAGTCTGCAACTTACTTAAATCTGCGTGATATGATAAATTTCTTATAGAAATTGTATTTCTGCATGTTAATACTTTTTTTTTTTCTGCTCACACAGATGAGGTGTTGTTTTTTATCTGGAAATCTCTAATGACAGCTGTGGAGAGTGTTCTTGAATTTATTCTCCGACGGCTTACTACAGATGAATTAAGCACTGTAAGTAATGATTGAGACATACTTTGTTGTGGTTTTGCTTATTTATTTGATTGAAGGGAGAGGACCAGAAAGATTGGAAGGGAAGAGGCAACTGTACTGAGGAAATGGACAAAATGCAAAGTGGCATTTTGAGAACTATTTAGTGAAGAGTGAGTTTAGAAAAGAACACCAGTTGAGGCTTCACAGAGAAAGTTATGTGGTCAAGTGTGAAGAAATTATAATGAACAGAGGTAAAATTTACTCCTTGGGAAAGTGAAAAAAGCCTCTAAGTTGGAGGGAAAAAGAAGGCATGTCTTTCTGCAAGAGTGGAAGCTTGGAGAGAAGCATGTGGCGCT
Organism: Cuculus canorus; assembly: GCF_017976375.1. Lineage (NCBI taxonomy): Eukaryota > Metazoa > Chordata > Aves > Cuculiformes > Cuculidae > Cuculus > Cuculus canorus. The sequence continues at coordinate 62,493,623 of NC_071403.1, read as the reverse complement.
GGGGTGCTTTATCAGAAACTATGGAAAGTACAAATTGAAGGGGAAATATAAAGGAAGAAAACGCATCCAATAGTGGACAGCCTTCAAAACGTGAGCATGATGGAAGATTGATATGTAAAATGGTTCTGTGTCCAAGCAGAAGTTAAAGAATCAGGAGAGCAGCTTCTGAAACTAAGTGAAAGTAAGTAAATTCAAAGGTAGATTTTGTTTCAGAACTAAAGAAAGAAAGGTTCTTTCTTCATGTGATTTCTGTGGTGCTTGGCTTTATACAAGGTGTTTTTTATGATATGTGGAGAAAGGTTGCAAATACAAGAAGAGAAGAAAAAGTCATAAAACATAATATTACATACATAATTAAATAGAAGGTTGTTCAACTCCAATGACTGCTGTTGGTTTCCTTCTGCTATCAGTTTTTACCGTTAGTTTTCTTTCTTTTCAAGTTTCCTCCTCTTAGTGCTGCAGTTTACCTTTGTTTCCTCATTTTTAGGTTGGTGATCTGGATCGTTGTGATCTATACTTAGCCTTAATTCCAGAAATAGTGAATTTATGCTTGCAAGTCAACTGGAAGAAAATGCCATCTATCAAGAATTTCATTGTGTCCCTGACAAATGCATCTATTCGTAATCTTAAGGAGAGAAATTGTGAAGAGGTAATTTAACATTATCTACAACAGTAAATCTAAATACAAAATAAGATTGTAAATATTAGATAAATGTTCTATTTGCAATGCCTATATAATATTTATATTACATATAAATAATTATATAAAAGCCATATTATATTACACAAAAGCTAATGTGCAAATATCTTTTACTCTGTTTTAATATAAATATACTATATTATAAAACAATTCAAAGTTTTTATGTAAATATGTATCTGTGTATGTATTCCTGTACGTATACGTGCCTTTAGTTGGCAGTGTAATGTTAATGTAAAATACTTAGAGCTAAGGTTTTTAGTACTTTTGTTTCCTTTTATTAAATTTTTTGTAAGTCTAACTGACTGAAGTAAAACTTCAGTTGTAATGGTAGACTGTGTGTACTAAAAAGCTCTTTTCTCAAATATGAACCAGTCTTACTGAGGCAGTTACCGTTAAATGAAAATACCATTTGTATTAATGATATATTGAATTTCCAAGCTGGAACATAAAGAGAAAAAGAAGTTCCAGAACTCAGCACTGCTTTTTGCCTTTTTCATAGTTATGTTCCTTGTCCCATAGTTGTATGTATTAGGTTAGTATACCTGTAGTAGTTACATTTTCAAAAGATAATGAAAAAATAATATCTTCTATAAAAGGAGGACATTTAAATTAACATTGGTTGGGCATTATAATATTTGGTATTTTCTAGGTTGAATTATTGATGAGGAACACATTAAAATAACACGTTTAAAAGATTGTATGTATTTGATTTGATAGGTTTACTTTTCTAAAGAAACAAAGAGCAAGATCTAATTTTTTTCCCTTTGGCTCTGTGTATTATATACTTATTCCACTAATTTCAAAGTGAACATTTTATGTTTCAAGCTGAGTGTTCACTGGAGACCTGTATCACCTTCTTTTGAATTCAATGGGATTGTCATGATGCATCTTCAGATGCATGTACAGTACTTCTTCAGTTTAAGAAGGAAAATAATGCTCTAATTACAGATGGGAATAATCTTTTCTGTGCTCTAGAGAGCTGAAAGTAACTTGAAGAATTTTAAATAACGTTGAGCTTTTAAATGCTGTTAATTATATGCTTATTGACTCTTTTTGTTGACACTTTTTTCATGCCTCTTATATATATGTTTATCGTACAAAATAATCATAGTAGATATTGTGACGTGTTAGCCTCTTGGAGTTATTAGCACGTGGTATTTGGAATTTCAGCTGTCTGGCTGAATTGGGTTTCTGACTACCTAGACTCGCGTTTTTTTCCTAACTGCAATCTAGCAATAAATATAAGCTGCTACCTGACAAGATAGAAGGGTTCCATCATAGTCAGGCTAGGTACCTGCACTTAATGAATAAGTGACTGTAATTTCCAGGCTTTGAAAAGAGTATAAATCCTGCAACTTGTGATTGATGGCACTGATCCAGCCAAGCAACCTGTATTATGCCCAGGGCAAGAAAAGAAGGCAGTAGAATGATGCAGAGTTGGTACCTTCATGTTTGAGGTGATACAAATAGGAGTATTATTAAATGCGTCAGTAGGTTTTTTGTATAATATATGAACAAATTGGTGCATGTTTCTTCATGTATGATTTGTTTTTACTTAGGAGCCGAAGCTTAAAGAACAGATTAAAAAAGTAGCTAGCATGGCTTCACTTGGAGCAGTTTGTGAGATAATGGATCGGAAACCTGAAGTGCACCTTGAATCTCTGCCTTCTGTGGATGCTCTGAAGAGATTTATTTCCTTTTCTCAATTCAATGAAGTATTAAAGAAGCCATCTTACTTTGAAGAAAAAAGTAGGTACGTCTGTGCTAAGTAATTGTCCAGAATAAACTTGATTGGCAATGATTCAGATGCCGGCTTTTCCTTTTCTTTTCTTTGATAACTTTTTGCCTAGATGAAAGTGACACAAATTATTCATTCTGTTGCTCTTTCGTCTTAACATTCATGTTTTGAAACATTAAAGCAGCCATAATTGATTAACCAAAGGTTTTTTTGCTCCATCCTCCAGTCTTGTGAAGCCAGTGTTAGCTTTGAATATTGCTTATGCTTATGCCAGTTTAGATACATATACAGTGCACAAAGCCATTGTATGTGTGCAAGACAGTTTAAATGCAAATGATTTACTGCTGGAGGACGGAAGCCCAGAGCAAGCCTGGGGGCCAAAACTGAAATATTTGGTTAACAAAAAGAAGACGACCAGCACATAGTGATGTTTCCATTAAATGCACTCCTGGGTGTTTGACTAATGAGACTGCCTGAGCCCAGAATTGATTTTTCTGTGCTGAAAAAAATCTTTATTTGTAGATTTCTCTTCCATGAGCTTGTCCAGTCATTCTTTGAGCCTGTGTAAATTTTAGCATCTTAAGTAGTGTAGTGAGTGTCTACAGTTAAGCTGTTCCTAGTGGAGTATGAATGTGCAGGATAAATTAATACCATATGTTATTAAGAATAATATTCTTCTTACAGCTTATGCGAAGAAACAACATCTCAGGGATGGGGGAAAATTGTTGCGTGCTATGTTCGTGACCAGTGGATTTGCCTTCATTTCGTTTTAAATTCATTTCCAACACTGGCTCAAGAGTATGAAGAAACTTCAGAGAGGTCATTATCTCCAGTTGAAAGGGCAAGAAAAATTCTGGAGTCTGCATTAGAAGCCTTAACTATTCTGCCTTCCGACCAAGTTTTACCTGTGTTCAACTGCATGAAAGTCCTTGTTCCCAAGGTAAAAGATACAGCTGCTCAATATTAATAGTTAAAGGGGTAGTTTTTGTCAAATGTAATACTTTTTTTCTTCCCTTGTTTTTTAGCTTCTAGACTCAGCGGAGTCTCTCTGCATAGAAGCATTTGATTTGGCGTGGAAAATTATATCATCTTTGAGCAACACACAGCTAATATTTTGGTCCAATCTAAAAGCTTTTGTTCAGTTTGTCTTTGATACTGAGGTTCTAGCTGTTGCTGCGAGTGCAAAGGGTCAAGCGTATGCCAAAATAAAAGAGGTCAGTTTAAGAATTCTTTTGGGGCAAGTGAGCATAACCTTTATCTGCATGTAAAAATGTATTTTACTTTTCATTTTTCCTATTGCTATTGTCGTGATTTTTTTTTTTTTATTTCCAAAAATATATTAGTTTGAGAGTCTGAATACAAAAGATCTGAGAATTAATTGAGGATAAACAAATTCATTGTTTGTTCTTGTAACACAGAAAATGAAAAATATCAGTTCTTTTGATTTTCAGAGTGTTCAGTGTCTTCTGCATTCAGGAAAATGGGTTTTTTTGGTCTTTACTTTTACGTCATGCACTTACTCTTGAATATTTTGTTTGTGACTTGCCACATGAACTGTCAGAAACTATTAATATTCTGGGAAAATCATGCTTGTTTTCTAATAGTTTAGTCTTTATGAAAATACTTTGTTAAATGAAAAGTGAGAACTATAAAAACTTTGATAAATGCTATTGAGTAAGCCAACTTTAACTGCTTTTTTTAAAGCTTTGGTTTTTTTCTTTGAGGGTCCAGGTGTAGAAAAAGTAAAAATCGTAGTCACCTTAGAGTTCAATTTCACACTGCATGGTAGAGTTGGCACCATATTTAGTACTGGAGTGTTGGTTTATCTTGGCTTTATGCACCTAGAAGGTGCATGTTTTTTTTACTATTTCTTTTCTAAATAAACTTTCTTGGTTTTTTTGCCTTTTTCCCTTATAATCATCAATTAAATGTTTGTGCAGAACAGTCCATGATGACTGCCAGACTTTTACCAGAGCAGTAGTACGTTGTATTTTAGTTACCAGTATATGTGTATGCTTAGACTTAGTCTCATGTGCTGCTTTGCGCTTAGCACAGAAATCATGGTAGGAGGAGGGATTGCGGTTTTGCTTTGAAGTTACCATAAGTAGCTCTATCCTGGTGTCACACTTGTAACTGTAAATAATGGTAAACGTCTCAGCCTTATTTTCAGCCCAGACCCTCCAAAATGATCTTTCAGAAAATATGGAAAAATGAACACTTCCTAGCTATTTAAAATTGCTCTGATATCTCCATATTAGCCTTAAGTATCTTAAAATATGGTCGAACTTATTTTCTTTTTGTTTTTCTTGAAAACTTGCTTCAAATAAATGTTACCGTCATCTATTTTAAACAGTAATGCTTCACATTTGTAGTCTTTCTGTGGACCCAAGCCAAAATAAGATAGGTATGCAAAGATGTTAAAATCTCTTCAGTTCTAGGAATCTATTAGCTTTTTCCTTTAATGACTATCTATAATGGATAAGTGCATGCTCAGTGTTGTAACTACTGATGGGCTGTAGTTAGTTGTTAATTTTACTTTGATCTTAAAATTTGTTGAAATTCTTAGAATTGCTGTCTTAACTTTGGCGTTATTTCAAGTGTTATATAAGGTGCATTTTTGCCAATGTTGAGAGTCTTGAGTCTGTGTGACAGTTATCCCATTGTCTGCAGTGGGACATACCATGACAGCAGGCATCAAGGGAGCTAATGAAGGTCTCCTATACTGAACAAAGGGCATCTGTTTGAACCACCTTCTGCCCCTTCATAAGAAAATGAAGATAAAGTTCCCAAGCAAGTGCAAACTTATGTATTTTTCTTATCCCAATCCTTGGCAGTCCCTTCTGCAATGACTGTATAGTTTTAGCTAAAAAGAAAGAAAAGGTGGAACTACCTGATAGTAATTTGTCACAGAAGCAATAATTTTAATATTGTCTGCCACTGTGCGCTGTCTTTTTAATAGAAGAGGTGGAACAAAGAGGTATTTTTGATCCAAAAAAGGGAATATTGCTATGGTAAAATCCAGAAGGGCTTTTGCAGTGTTGCCCAGAGCACTGTGTTCTTAGACTTTATTTCTTCTGCTGCACTTTTTTTCTTTGTGAGTGTACATATGTTAATTGTGTTAGAACGTAATTTTCTCAGAGTTCTCTTGTTTGTGTTGAATTTTCATTATGTTAATGAAAGAATTAAAAAACAATTCAGGATTGAGAAATGTATAGTAAACCTCATATTGCTTCCCTGCAGATGAAACACTGTAGTCTTGAATTATTAGGAAAGTTACCAGGCCTGTCTTTGCACTAAAATAAAAGTTTGAATTATTTGTAAAAAGACCAGATGTTTCTAGGGCGGGGTGTTGGTTTGTTGGTTTTTTTTTTCCAGAAAGCATTCCTTCAAAGTGCATTAATGATCTTCTTTGTGCTTCAATCCTTAGCAGTTCAGAACAAATTTCTCTATAAAAACAAAGTTACTATCAAAGAATTGTCACATCAACAAAAGTATGGTTTCAGAGCTGGGAAGAGAAGAAACTTTTTTTTGTCAAAAGCTGGCACGCCCTCTGGAAAGCCATTCTCATGGGCAGCTCTAACTGATGTTGTCTAAAAGGGAGTTTATAAAAATCCCACCTTTTCCTTCTGAAGCTCCCTTTCCTCTCTCAAATGCTTGCAATTTCAAGGAAAAACTTACATTGTAATGGAAATTTACTCTTGCACTTACCCTAACGAAGAGATGAGGAAACAAAAATTTTGAGGCTGTTTTCCTTGTTCTGTTTTATTTTCCCCCTTTTTGGAGAAGTTCTAGATAGTTATTTCATGTAACATAAATATAGTATAGAATCATGAGGTTGGAAAAGGCGCTAGCAATCATCAATTCCAACCATACCTGTCTACTGCTAAATCATGTCTCTAACTACTAAATCATGTCCCCAAATATGTATATTTATGTGTGTGTGTATATATATATATATATATATATATATAAAAAATATACATAAATATGAACTTTAATTTCAACGTGAATGTAATCCCCAGCAAAGAGAATTAGTGCTATGGATACTAATGGGAAGAAATTTTGTTTGATATCTAATTTTTTTTCTAAATTGGTAAGGATTGTTTAAAACCACCAGGCTTGTACTCGTGAAGAAAGCTGAACAGCGCTTGTTCCAGTTGTGAGCAGATTTCTGTAAAGCATCTGGTATGACATTGAGCAAGGACCAGTTTTATCTTTTGTTAACACAACTGTGTACTGGGCCAGTTGTTGCCCATTTACCTGCTTCATAAGTAGGGAATTATAAATAGATTGAAGAAAGCATTAATCTGGGCAGAGTTAGGATGCAAAAGAAGATCAGGCCTGCTAAAATAGATATCACTGCAATATTATTCTAATAATTCTAGCACTTCTGAAAACCAGATTTGGAATCTTTTCTTTCTTCTTTTTTTTCAGATAATTTTCAAGCTCATAGATATGTCCACTACAAAGACTGGAGTTTTCAATGTAGTCCTTAGTCATTGTTGTAAATCTTGGATATTTACTACTGTTGAGGAGGGAAGTGCCTTGACAAATGCTTTCCTAAATGCTGGAAGTTATTGTGAACTTATCACTGAGGCTTGTGTCTTTGGAACTGTGTTTAGGAGAGATCAAAGGTATAAAAAAACCTCCTGTGGTTATGTTTGTTACAATTTTGTGCACTTTGTTTTCTTCTAAACTTTGCAATAGCTATTGAGATCAGTTTCTGTATGCTATTTTGCTAATTTTGTTGCTTTGTTTTCTTTCATCTGTGAAGACTTATCCAGGATGTTCATGCCTTCGTAGAAAATCTTGGAGAAAAATGTGCAGCGAATATTGTTACAGAAAGGTAATGATTTTGAGGATATGTCTTAGAAATTTGATGTGAATTGGTTCTTCATTACAATTGATGCAGTAATAGGAAAGATGCTGGTTTTGAAGTCAGCTTTTAGTTATAGAATATGTCAGGTTGAAAGGGAACTACAAGGAGTATATTCGTAACCTTTCAAAATATTGGTAAAAGGGATATACCTCACATTGTGTTCATAATTCAGATACAAAATGTAGAAACATGCTAACTATTTTCCAGAAAAATGTATCCCATTTGTTAACCTGAATGGGGCTGTAATAATTTCCTTGTTTCACCTTGCAAAACTAATACTCTTTAGGATGCAAAGGTTATATGTACCTTTACGACTGTAGGCAAGACAGTTAAGAAACTCAGACTTTAATGCAGCCAGATTTGGAGCTTGGCTTTTCAACGTTGTTTGCAGGCCTTTTTAGCTTGCGTACTGACAACAGGCTCTGCCCCCAGTTATTGAAACAGGCACATTGGCTGCTGGATTATTGAGCTCTTTTTAAGTTTCATTCCAATCCTTACTCACTAGAAGAAAGTCAGAGAAATAATTCTAACGTAGTGTTTTGAGAAGTAGTTGCTAAAACCTGAGCTTTTAAAAAATCTGCTGCCAAAGTTCACTACTCCTCTGTTTTTTCCCCCGAGAGTTTGGTTTCCAAATGTTTGTTTGTGACAGTCTGCACCTGTGTGATGCTTTGTTACATGTAATGCCATTAATTCTGCTCTTGGCATTAATTATTCCAGTTGTCCCTGAGTAATAGGAATCAAGTGTTGTTTTGGACTAGAATATTTGACCAAAACTGTAAGCATAAATTAGTTGTTTTAAGATGACGGTTTACAGTCACACAACTTAAAATTATTTATAATACAGCTATTTCTGTAGAAAATTATTTTAAACACTTAGATGCTATTAGGGACATGTAGATAGAAGCAGAGGCAGGTTATCTGGAACTCACTGTTTTCTTTATCAGCACTGATGAACAGATTAAAATTCTAGTTCTGGATGTTTGTATATTGTCTCACTAGAGACGTGACGGCTGTTTGATGTTTCGTGATTGTGTATAATTGAAGAATAATCTTTATGTGACAGCAAGCAGAGTTTGATTTTTATTTTTTTAATATTTTACAGTACCAATAGAGATGATCACTACATTCGAGTCTGTGCTATTAAATTTCTGTGCTTGTTGGATGGATCAAATATCTTACATAAGACGTTTATGGAAGACATTTTCATCAAACTACTTGATAAAGTAAACTTCATTTCTCTTGGTAGATAAATGTAATGTTAGTACAATTATTAAAATATTAAAAAGTATTTATAGTTAACAGGATGTGTTTACAGTTGTTCATATAGCCTGTCTAGATTTGCCAAGTAATGTATTTTTCTTGTGAGACAGAAGCTAATTCAGCCAACCAAAACAGTAAAAATTGTCTTTGGAGTTTCTGGACTTTCTGACGTCACAGAATGTTATCCAAATCGTAAGCATTGTTGCATTAAGAATCTTCCTTTAGGCTGCCTTTTGAGAAACCGCATTTCACTTTAACAATTGCAGACTACCTTTTGAATTGAGAGAGTTATCATCTCCTTAGAAGACTTTTGTAAACAGAATTAACGGGGAAGGTTGGGATCTGATTGTCCTTTATATCCTAGCTACTTAGGCATTGGCAATAGTGTGAGGTCAGTGGTAAATCATTACAGCTTCTGTTAGAACATCACCCATGCATTCGGGTACTATAATTCTGCTTATATCTGAGAAAGAAGAAATAAGTGGTCCTTCATTCCTATCAATTAACTACTGGAGGAAAAGTAGATAATACTCATGCTGTATGATTGAGCAAATGAGTGTGAAAAGTGAGTTTTCAAGGTGATTTCCTTACTTATGTATGAAGTCTAAACATGTGAAAATAAAGTATATTTGCATTTTAATGTTAGTATGGGACTTGGATGACCAAATAATTTTAGTTTTAAAATGTTAAGTTGGATATAATGTGTTTTTTGGGACAAAAGCGAATATGTAGGGAAAGAACCTAAGCTACATGAGAACATGAATTTCAAATCTTTTTAAAGCTTCATTTATCTCATCTGTTCTTTCACATAAAAAAACCTTGTTGCAGAATGGCAATTTCTGTCTTGAAACTAGAAGTGTAGTTACAAGCTGATATAATTGATAGCATGACTAAACCCATTTTTTTTAAATGTAGACACTAAAGTAGAAATATTTTCATATACTCGCCTCTTCACTTCGGATCTTTAGTTCTTTTGTAACTAAATGAAAGCTTGAGTCTTCATGCCTGCTTTTATATAGTACTATTCTAATAGTTCATATACAGTAGGTATGAATGTGAATGCTTGGATGTAAATGCTGAACAGTCTTAATACCTAAATTCTTTGTGCTCACAAATAAAAATACTAAGTGGAGTTGTATATTTTTTCAACCTTCCAAACTTCAAAATTTAATTCTAAATAAATGAAAGTAACAGATTTTTCTCAGCTTTAAATTCAATGTGGATACTATCTGTGAAGTAGATGTTCTCTTTGTACAGTAAAGAGTATTTCCGTGTGTTCAATTTTAAAGGAATAATATGTAGTAAACCTTTTGATTTGCTTTTAGGATGAACTGGTATCCAGATCTAGAACTCGCTATTATGCAAACTCTTTACAGCATAGAATTAAAAATCGGGTATGGCAGACACTATTAGTTCTTCTTCCAAAGCTTGACCAGGTATTGCTTTTCACTATGAATTTTAAATAAATAAATACTTTCAAGAATAATTTGGTGTAATGCAAACTGTATGTGTTAAATTACAGCAGAGTATAAAAGGCATGTAATCTCTGTGGTGGATGTAGAAGTTTTGTGTAGTTTTGTACTTGCGGTCTGAAGTCATGGATTTATGATTCATTTCTAGAAATCACTGAAAGCTGGTGATATGTGCATTATAGGAGACTAGATTGTTCCTGTTAAAGCTAGGTAAAACACTGTACTATCTAATTTAAAGCTTTTCATTAATTAAAAAAAAGTTTTTCATTAGTTTCAGTAAAAATATTGCTACTTTATAAACATGCAGAAAAGAAATTTTAGTTTCATCTTCATAATAAAATATTCGACAAGTATTAAGAAATTAGATGGTTCTAAAATGTTTTTATTTGAGTATTAAAAATATTTATGATATGATAAAACTGAGAATGTTCTTTTCCATGAAGAAAAAATTCTGACTTAATAACTGACAATATACTAAATGATTATCTGATTTTTGTTTTCTCAGAATTTTTTGTGTGGAACCCTTGACAAAGTTTTTCAGGCTGGATTTGCTAACAATCAAGCATCTGTGAAATATATCATAGAATGGATTATTATCTTGAGTCTACATAAATACCCCCAATTCATTAATAAATTCTGGGACTGCTTTTGTTATGTAAGTAAGAACTTTGGCATTCACTGAAGAGTAATTTCAGTGAAGAGGATATAGTTTGTCTTCCCATACTTTATTTTCTCTGTATTCCAATTTTCCTTCAGAAGCAGTGGGTTGTTGGGCAGATCAAATTAACTTGGAAGAGAGTCTCAACTATACTCTGAGACATTTAGAAATTTGTGATCTAAAAGTAGCTGAAGACAAGTGAATTCTTCCAATTCAGAGATTTCCTTTTATAATGTACTGCTCTGGGCAGAGTTGAACTGGCACAGGGAGTCAGAGTACTTTTTGAAGTTGCCACTATAAGAGCCATCAGAAAGACATAAATGTCCTGGTTTCCGAGTTTGGGAAAATACTGCAAAGTTATTTGTGGTATCCACACCCAGCTTTTGTCTTCTGCATCTTGTTTGTCAGTGGAGCATAACCATATTCAGTTTGCAGCTTTTAATACGGACTTCTCTCACAGCGGACTTTTGTAATATTGTTCCAAAACTGGAGGCACTGTTTGAATTATGGTACCCGAAAGTCACGAAAGAGTTGAGTGGGGAGAACTGAATTATTAGCATTTCATTTTTGTCTTGGATTCTTGTTTAAGGAATTACCTATAAGGATTGACCTGTAGACATAATAATTGTCTGTATTCATATCCTTGAATTTGTTAGCACTGTACATTTGTGCTGAGTAGAAAATGTATGTACTTGCATCTCCTCCAGTGTATAGGAAAACATGAGATGCAGTGGTGCCTCTGCTGAAGCTCACCAGTCATAGTAGTTCAATGTAGATATTTTCTTGCTTATCAGATAGCCTTGTTGGTCCTGCTTTTTTTTTAAAGCCAAACAGCAGGACAAGAATTAAAAAAAAATAAATCAGAAAACTGTATATAAGTTTTTTGCCCTAAAGCAGGCAGATGTTTAATACCGTGCTGAGACAACTGTGCTTGCTAGTGATGTGTGCTGTGGTCTTTTGAGGCTTTGTTGTTTGGTTGGGTTTTTTCTGTGCAAGGGGTGAGGGAAATCTTTCAGTTTACAACTTAATACTTTCTTTTAAATGCATAAAGATGGCTTCTCATGCCTATCTGAACTAATGGGAAGTGCTGTAAGAGGTGTAACCTTTTCATATTTCAGAGTTCCTTCCAAGAGCTCAGGTTGTTGGAATTGCTGTCATCTTAGTAGATGATAACCTATTGGATCAAAGTGATCTCATGCTTACAACAAATGTACTGAAACACAGTAGGCCCATTCAAACAAACAGAGCAAGCAGAAAGCATGTAGATTTATGAAAAAAGGAATACAGATTGTATTATCCGAGGCTATCCTGGAAAGCAGTCACTGAAAAGGATTTTCAGGATTGCATTGAAAAATAAGCTATACTTTAGCATGCAGTGCAATGCTGTGGCAAAATGGAAGAATAAGAACTGTAGCTGTGAGCAGAATTGGTGAACAGAAGTGTGGAAACTCATTTTTTCCAGTAAAGAACATAGGTGAGGCTGAGGCAAGGCTATTCTTTCCGCATCCAATACCCACGTTCATGGTGACATGGAAAAGAGTGAGCACTGAAAAAGTCCCTGAGGTTTCTCTTGGGTGTAGGGTTTGGCAGGCTGGAGGGGGCAGGCAATACCATGAATTTGGGTTGCGTTTTAGCTCATTCACATTGCTGTATACTTTGTTCTGATGGATGTGTTAGTAAAAAGCAAATAATGTGTTAGGGAAAATTGGATCTTAATGATACTAACTTTGCATATTAGTAAATTTTGCTGTGGAAACACTTTTTTTAATAGTGTTGATATTGCATCTGCTGAACATGCTGTGAAAACTTAGAGGTATAAAACTGTTTTATAAGATATTTCTTGTTACATTCTCTTGCTTTAGGGTGAAGAAAAGCTTAAAACAAGCATCTGCACGTTTTTGTCAGTGTTATTACACTTTGACATTGTTCTTCAAAATACCTCAGAAAAGGTCAGTTTGACTACAAGTGTTCATTTCTGTTCAGTTGCACTGTATATGGTTTTCTGAAATAATAAACATTTTAGCAGTCTATTTTCAAAACTTTTTTAATATCTACTTCTTACTAAGGTATCCATTGATATGGAGGACACTAACTCTTCCTATCACCTCTGTAACATACTGAACTTAGGAAAATTAACTAAATGGCAGATGTTCTGGATACATAGGGCCTGGTTGCTTGTGATTTTTTTTTTTCTGGAATAGCTACTCTGGTTTTAACTAAACATGCAAGTGAACTCAGGTTTGTAATTCTTGCTGCTCTTGTTTAATCTTCATGAAATTGGCCAGCGATAACCTGAAAGGTGATCTTTTTATAAAATAACCACACTCAAATATGGACTTCTTTGGTAATAGCTAGTCCATATTACATTTAGAATGCCTTATTTGGGTTTCGCTATTTTTTTTATTGAACTGTAAAATAGACTACGGTAAGGTGTTACATTAGATCAACTACTTCGCATCTGTAGCAATCCAAGCTTTGCTGTTATATTTTAGTGTTTGTATATATTTGCAGCATCAGCTTTCTTGGGGCTAGAAGATCAGAAGTAAAACATATGCAGAATAATAATTTTTAAAGCAAACGGATATATTTTCAAAATGCAGGTGAGGCTGTAAGTGGGTGGTTGTAAGTTTGTGCCCTAGTGAGAAGGAAGGAATAAAGGAAATCAGGACTATGTTCTGAAGCCTGTATTTGCACATATATATACTGTTAAAGCTTTGGACTTTCTGAAAGGCTGTTTTTTGAAGAAGCCAATTACTTCTTGACTTGTGAACAGTGTGTTAAGACTTAATGTAAATGAAAGAAGCGTCTTTATCTTTGTTTTTTCTATAGAAGCCAGCTTTGAAGAAAGCCCTCACAGTTGTTCTACAGTGGTGTTTCAACCATAATTTTAGTGTTCGACTTTATGCGTTAGTTGCCCTTAAAAAAATCTGGGGTATGTGCAGAATGTTGCAAGTGGAAGAATTTGAAGCTCTGACATCAGTTATTGAATCTAGCCTTCAACAAGTGGAAAACATGCATGGCACGGGGTAAGTAACATTCTTCTGACTTAACAGCTTGACGTTGTTCTTGTGAGCCATTTGCAGAGTTTAATTTTCTAAAATTACCACTCACTTGATAATTTCTCTGGGGCTTCATGGATTTTTAACTCTGCTTAAAAAGAAACCAAAACTTGGAAATAGAAATGAAAGAAAATGAAGTGAGAATTCAGTGTAGCATTGCAGTCTTAAAGCACAGGAGGAAAGACTCGCGGCATGTTTGAACAGTGCTCATATTTTAGAGGTAGTGTAAAAAAATAAACCGTCAGGTGTGCTTAATTCTCTTACCTGGTGGGTTTTGAAGCAATAAAATTAATTCTTCCAAACTTCCTGACACCAGTAAATTCTCAGATATAAAAATAGAAAATGTTTTTGGTGTTAATATTGGAAAAAACTTCTGTGGGAGAAAAAATGATAGGGAAATTAATTTTAGGTGATGATTAAATAAGCTTTATAGACATGCTTTTCTGCTTACTGATTTGGAAATATAACAATTCAGTTAAATTTTGTGCTAAGGTTCAGTATCCTTTAGAGGCCTAGATGGGATACCCTTTCTTGCCAAACCTGCTTCTTTTGATATTTGATAATAGACTTTGGAGACATGTTATGGGCCTTTCTTGAAGCATAAATAAAACTTATTTCCTGAATGCTGTGGTTTGGTTTTGGATTTTTTTTTTTTATGGGTCCTCACTCCTATACAGTATTTAGTGAATAGAGTGAGATTGCTGTATTATAATTTGACAATTTAAAAAAATAGTATGTTGCCTTTTTTGTGCGACTTGCGTTCATTTCTGCAATTGCAGGAATGCTGGAAGGAACTGGCAGCGAATTCAAGATCATTTCTTCTTTGCAACGTTTCATCCAATTGAGGATTACAGTCTAGAGGCATGTCTGAAACTACTGCTAATCATTGTATTTGTGTAATTTTACAACTTTATTTTTGTCTTGCTTTGTATGTTTTAATGTAGGATGAATAATGAACACATATTATTCATTTAAAACTCTGAAAAATTCACCTAAATCGTGATGGATATAAGACTAAGACTGCAGCTTAATTGTGTAATTAATTGTTTAAAAACGTAGCTCCACTGAGAAGAATTGTGTGATGAATGGTGTGCCCATCTGTGTGTGGGTGGCTGGAAAAGTTACTTCTAGTCTACTTTATTGCATATAGTTTGTTAGGATTTTCGAGATGTCTGTTCTTAAAAGTAACTTGAGGTTGCTTAGCTAAATTGTAGTTTGAAATACAGATATGTAACTTCTAGAACATATTTTTCAGCTATCCGTTTTGACATAGCTTAAATAACTGACAGCTGAATAAACTCTGAGGGAAGCCAGGCAAAAAATAATGGTGAGGATAAAAATAGGAGAAGAACTAGGCTGAAGATAAGGAGAAGAACTAGAACACAAGATAAACATAAATGTGAAAAAGGGTACATAGGTTCTGCACAAACAGTGCCATCTTTCAGAGAAGGATTTGTTAGTTTTTTTTTAACTGATGTTCTCTGAAATATTTTTTGAAAACTTATATACGCTAGATATGACAATGAAATTCAGAAGTGAAAATCTTGAACAAGAAAAACAGAACAACCCAACAACAAGAAAACCAAATCGGGCTAATGCTTTAAGTATTTAAATGTATTCATGATACATCTTAACCTTTACCTCGGTGGTGCAATTGGGAAAAACAAAATATCTGGGTTTTAAACTGTCTTATTCAGCCTTTCCCTTTGGGTGTGTTTGTTCCTCCTTGATAAATTATGCTTAGATGTATTGGTAGTGACGTATTGGATTTTACCACTAGATTTTAGTGCTTTTGACTGTATTCCTTTTGACATTAAATGAATCTGCATTCTTTAATAGAAGTTTGTAAGGGTATCCAAAAACTTTTCAGTGTTGTGTAAAATATTTTCACAAGATCTGTATGCTGAGAAGCACAGCATCGATTCTTTGGTATTCTATAATTTAAAAACGGTCATCAGTGCGGATCCTTAGAAAAGGTCTAATCAGAGAGAGAAAGAGACTGGATTTATGGAAGTTTGAGAGAGGGCTATATGTAAAGTCGTGAATATTGAGAGATATATTAGTAAGTCATAAGTACCAAACAAGTATTAAAATCATAGAATGCTAGATATATGGTGCATGCAATAACATTACCAGAGATTAATTTATTTTCTGTTCTGCTTGCTTGAGAGGTTCTCTGCTAATAACACTGTGCTACATTGCAGACAATATTTTACACTCTTCCTCGCCTTTCGGAGCTTGCTGAAGATGAGTGGATTTCACTCTCTAAGTTTGACAGATTCACTGACATTCCTTTGCCACTGGCGTTTCAGTGGTATCGTTCTCGAACGGAACTTCGTGATCTGAAACCAAGCGACTGGTCTCAGCAAGACATAGGTAAAATACAGCTAACCTAAATTAAATATAATTATTTTTATGTAGTAGCTGTATACATCTTTATTTGATCTGATATCTATGTTTATCAGCTGAAATAGACTTCTGTCTACGTGAGCAGAGTATATGCCATACAGTAATAGCAGATGACTAATGGTGTCTATAGTATTACCATTTAGATAATAGTCTTTACTGAAGCAGCAGTTTCATTACCACTTGCATATCCATATGACTGCAACTTGTTTTTATAGGTTCAAATTCAGCTGAAACAGATGGCCAGACAGAATGGACTGATGTTCAGAAGAAGATTATACCTTGGAAAAACAGTACTCCTAGTTTAGACCTGGAAATGGTATTTCAGGATCGTGCTGCTAAACTGGGTAAATCGAACAGCAGACTGATTGTGGTGGCTTCACTGATCGATAAACCTACCAATTTAGGAGGTAAGGTTGATTGCACATTTTAAAATTTTTATTTTAGACCTTAGAGCCCAGTTGTATAATAGGAATGAATTCCATCTTATTTGATAATTAGAAAATTATGGAAGTGCTGCTAAGAGAAATAGATCATTACCCTGGGAAAAAAACGGTGACTAGAAGAAATGCTATATGCTTTAATAGCTACATTTTAATTAAAAAAAAATTGTACTTACACAAAGCATTCATTAATTAAATAGAACTTTGTTGTAAATCGTGTTCAGTTTCTTCCTGTTTTTATATTCTTTTTTACAGTTGAGTTTTACAACTGTCTGTGCAGTTAAAAGAAATAATTTGCTTTTAGATTTTTTTCCTTAACGAGTAAACCAAATCTCATAGACCTGTGAGTTTCTTACGACTGTGGGACAGGAAAATGCCTATTCCTGATTAAGTACTCCTTCACAATGTTGTGCAAGCTGTGATATAATAAATCCTGTGCATACTTTGTGTTGTGCTTGCTCTTCTCAGAAGTTTAAATCACTGCAGTGAGACTGTTAATGAAAAATGAACCCTCAGGCTGGTACTGGCTGCACTGTAAGGCTGTAATGTGTCATTCTCTCAAGCCTTTCATTGAACAGTTGCTGGATTTAGAGCTTCAATGTGTGTGTGTCCATTCATCCCTGCTGAGGCTTTGTATACTTTATTTTGTGTAATTAATATTGTAGAAGCACGATGTCAGACATAAAATCACAGAATAGTTTGGGCTGAAAGGGACCTTAAACATCGTCCAGTTCCAACGCCCCTGCCATGGGCAGGGACACCTCCCACTAGATTAGGCTGCTGTTAGCACATAGTGCTTTTCTAATTTTTATCCTTCTGCTAAGTTACCTACCTTGGTGGGGTTTTTTTTTTTTCCCCCTGGTAAATCATGTGGAACAAGGTGTGGCTTGGAAAAGATGTAGGAAGCACCTGAAACTGATGAAAAATGAGAGGGCTAAAGAAAACAAAAGAGATATGGTTACTTTATCCTTTTTCATTTGCTAAAATATTCTGGCTTGGTGTTTATTTTCTACACAAAAATCACTTTAATTCTTCTGTTTGTAGGTTTATGTCGTACAAGCGAAATATTTGGGGTGTCTGCACTAGTTGTTGGCAGTCTTCATTATATACAGGACAAGCAGTTTCAGCATCTTAGTGTTTCTGCAGAGCAGTGGCTCCCCCTTGTTGAGGTGAATGGAAACATTTTAATAGCTAAAATGTGTGCTATGAATTTTCATTTTCTCCGCTGCATAGTTCAGTCTCTTGGTTCTTTTATCTTGCAAAAATGAACTTTTTATTTAACAGGAGCTCCAACTGTTATCTCTGAGATCTATTCTTGAGTGTTTTGGTATGAACTTTGGGTCAACCTCATAAAAAAGAATTTAAATACTTTTAATTTCTTATTGCTGTGATAAACTGATTATTTGAGATGTCATTGTTACTCTGTGTTTTATAGTGGTGCATTGGAATTGGATGTTTACTTATAAAAGTTGAACAAAACTTCATTTATCCTGTTTGGTCCATTGATTTAGGTAATTTCATGGGGATAATATTTAAGTTTGCCTGAAGCTAACTTGTGCCAAACTTTTAGAACCTATTATCTGGCTTATAAAAATGAGGGTTTCAACCTTTATGTTCAGTATTTGGTAGGAAATATGTTTGTGATAATTTTTAATAATCTGGTTCTCAAGTATTTTCAAGTTTCAGATGGAAGTAATTTAAAAAATTAAGTGCAATTTTTTCATTTTTTCCCCCACGTTGTTTATTTTCAGCCTGTTTAAGATTTTATTCTAAACGAGATAGCTGTAGTGTGGTTTGCATAAAACAAAGCTGATGGACTCGTCTTGCTTAATCTCTGTACAGAAATTTACTGATAGATCTTCTGTTGTGTGAAGACATTGGCATTTAATACAAATAAGCAGTTTAAAGAGTAGGATGGAGACAACTCAGAAATTCTTCACTGAAAGCTATCACAAATTGTTATGCAGGCATGTATGGGAGCTCAGCTTCATTTCTGGCTGGTTTTATTATTTTGTGAAGGAGTTCCAGGTTAAATAACTATGCACGTTGTCGTTATGCAAGAGTGATTCTTTTACATTCAGATCTAAGGATTGCAACTGTTAGAAGCATTAGAAATCTTTTGTTTGTTGTATTAGTGGAGTAGGTTTGTAGAACCGTAGAATGGTTTGGGTTAAGAGGGACCTTAAAGATGATCTAATTCCAACCTCTCTCCGATGGGCAGGGACACCTCCCACCAGATTAGGCTGCCCAAGGCCCCATTCAGCCTGATCTTGAACACCTCCAGGAATGGGGCATCCATAACTTCCCTGGCAACCTATTCCAGTGTCTTGTCACTGTCATCGTGTAGAAATTCTTCCTTATGTCTAGTCTAAATCTGCCCCTCTCCAATTTATACCCATTGCCCCTAGTCCTATCACTACAAGCCTTTGTAAAATGTCCCTCCCCAGCTTTCTTATCGGCCCCCTTCAGGTACTGGAAGGTGGCTATAAGGTCTCCTCAGAGCCTTCTCTTCTCCAGGCTGAACAACCCCAACTTTCTCAGCCTGTCCTTGTATGGAACATGCTCCATCACTCTGATCATCTTTGTAGCCCTCCTCTGGACCTGTTCCAACACCTCCATATCCTTCTTATGTTGAGGATTCCAGACCTGGACACAGTACTCCAGATGAGGTCTCACAAGAGAGGAACAGAGGGGCAGAATCACCTCCCTACCCAGGATACTGTTGGCCTTCTGTGAGTGCACATTGCTGACTCATGTTGAGCTTCTCATCAATCAGCACCCGCAAGTCCTCCGCAGGGCTGTTCTCGATCACATCATCCCCCATCCTGTACTGAAATTGGGGATTGCCCTGACCCAGGTGTAGGACGTTGCACTTGACCTTGTTGAACCTCATGAGTTTCTCTCCAGCCTGTCCAGGTCCCTCTGGATGACATCCTGTCCTTCCGGTGTAGCAGCTGCTCCACTCAGCTTGGTGTGATTTGCAGACCTGCTGAGGGTGTCCTCAATCTCACTGTCTGTATCATTGATGAAGATATTAAACAGCACTGGTCCCAGTATGGACCCCTGAGGGACACCAGTTGTCACGGATCTCCATCTGGACTCCAAGCTGTTGACAACTACTCCAAATACAACCAACCAATTTCTTATCCACCCAACAGTCCATCCATTAAATCCATATCTCTCCAGTTTAGAGAGAAGGATGTTGTGGGGGACTGTGTCAAAAGCTTTAAGAAGTCCAGACAGACCACATCCATTGGTTTTCCTGCATCCACTGCTGTGGTTACCCTATCAGGTCCAGTATTGCATCTCCTCGGGTAGGGGTCTCTGTTAGCTGGATTAAGAAATTATCTTCAGTGCACTCCAGGAGTCTCCTGGATTGCCTACAGCTTGCTGGGCTACTTTTCCAGTATATTCAGGGTCGTTGAAAGCGTCCCAGTAGGATGACAGCTTGTGAGCATGAAGCCTCCTGTAACTGTAGGAAGAGGGCTTCTTTGGTTGGCTCTCCTTGATCAGTGGCCTGTGTTATACACCAACTACAAGGTTCCTGTTGGTTCCTCAGTCTTTTTTTCTGACCTGCAGCACGTTTTCAACCTCTTCATGGCTACAGGCTTTCAACCTGTTTTCTGGCATTACTGAACCTTCTGTGCTATTACTAAAGAGCTTTTAAAATGTTAAGCTACGTATATGCACAGAGGCTTTAGGGATAAAAATAATTCATCTTAAAAACTGTCCAAGTAAACTGATTTTTTTAGAGTAACTTCAGAAGTTTACAAATGGTGGTATTTAAATATTTGTATATTTCTCTCTACTTTTGATGGACAGGTGAAACCATCTCAGCTTGTTGATTATTTACAGCAGAAAAAAACAGAAGGCTACACTATTATTGGTGTGGAGCAGACAGCTAAAAGTTTTGATCTTACAGAATACTGCTTTCCAGAGAAGTCACTGTTGTTGCTGGGGTAAGACCACACACTTATTTTCTAAGTCTACCTCTGGCAGTCTGTCCCTTGTACTAGTCGGAGTGTGGTGATATGAAAACCAAGTGACAATGGTAAAAGGATATTTAGAATGGAAAGATTATGGAAACAGCAGAGACTGGCTTTGCGTCCTGAGGAGTAGGATATATTGATAACTACTCCTTAACAGTCCTCCCCGAATGGAAAGATTATGGAAACAGCAGAGACTGGCTTTGCGTCCTGAGGAGTAAGATATATTGATAACTACTCCTTAACAGTCCTCCCCATACTTAACCTATCCATACCATATCCATATAACCCCCTTTTTTATGAGTGGAGTTAGCAATAGCATTGATTATATTTTTCAAGGTGTGATAGGATATCATCTCTTGACTTTAGTAACATGGGACCCTATGTTTGTAGGCTGTGGTGAGCTCAGCAAGGAGGGGAAGGCTTTTGTTTGCTCGGCTTAACTTGGTGAGGACTGGAGTGAAGTGCGAGTGTGCATAGCTGGGAGATGCTTTAAAAATTAACAGTGAGGCACAGGACAAGGTAGCAAGTTTTAGCAGTGCAAGCATAGGCTGAGAGTACTTCAGAGTAAAGCAATAAGCAGTTCCTATAAGCAGGCAAGCCTTAGATGTGACAAAGAGAAGTCTACGTCAAGAAACCTAGAGGAAAGTGCCTACAAGTCAGAAAGCTACTGGGATTGCAGTGCCACTGAAACCAGGAGGAATGGCCTCCCTATCCTTTTATGACAAAGTGGGCAGAAATACCTGTTTTTCAAACCTTTTTATATGTAGCTTGTCTTCAGAATGTATTTCTTACAATAATTTTCTTCTCTTCTAGTTAAAGTTCTTAGTTACTGATAACCTTAAGTATCTTCTGGTATGTTCATTCCAAAGAGGAGAAACATTTCAAGTTCAAGGCTGAAAGTTCTGATCTTACAGAATAGTGCTTCTCAGAGAAGTCACTGTTGTTCAGTCTTGACACTTCATTAAAGCAAGACCTCATTGAATGCAAAGTGGGCAGATGTGCTTCCTTACTGTTCCAGCAGCTTCATGCCCTGGTTGTATCCTCTGTAGCTTTTTATTTCGCTCTATATGGATAGTTTCACAATAAAGGCATAGAGGGAGTCCTTAGTTTGTGTGTTCACCTATTGCTGGACCAGTGAATTAAAGATGAAGTGCTCTACCAGTTTTTCCTACATCAGAGTTTAGTCAGGTATCCCATGTTTTCTTTGTATCTGTAACATATTACTGTTTTGTAAAAAACAGTAATTTCTTGTCCTAATCCATCATACATTGAAGGCAGATGCACCATTTGTCATTGTGTTTTGATTGGTTTTGCATCTTCTGCTTTCTAGTACATCTGTATTTCCCCAGATATGTTACTGTTTCTTCTTTACTAGAAATGAACATGAAGGAATCCCAGCAAACCTGATTCACCACCTGGATGTCTGTGTGGAAATTCCTCAGCAGGGTATTATTCGATCACTCAATGTTCATGTAAGTGGCGCTCTGCTGATTTGGGAATACACAAGGCAGCAAGTGATCAAGCAGAAACAACAAAAATAACTGCCAAGAGTTTCATGCCTTATAGTACAGCTGGGTGACTTCTTACGGTGCTACAACATGAAATTCTGAATAGATGAGATACAAACTCAGGGTGAATGAGAATTCTTAAGTTTTGCATGTTTTGCTCTCATAGTTCAGACTGATTTTTAAATGCCTTATTAATACTTTACCTCCTTAAATAAAACTGTTGTATTGGAAATAAATACTACTTATATTGCATGTGGTGTGTGTGACTTTTCTGCTATTAGAATATCAGCGCGGTACCACTTACAAGCCTAACCTCAAAACATGATTTTTTTTATTGCAGTAATTTCGATTATGGTGACCATGCTTGAAATGGAAGCGAAGCCTTCCTCCAGCCACACTCAAAACTTACAGTAGCTGCTAGTTTATAGTAGTTTATGATTTGATTTAAACTGCATTTTAAAATATTTGAAATACTTTGTAAATGACAAATACAAATTAATCTAAACCACCTGCTTTTGACAAAGAGATGGAGGTGGAATGGATTATTTCTTTTAACAAAAAGCTTGTTCACTTCGTGAAAAATATTTTTTTTTTAGAATATGCACATTACACTATTAAATAATTGTTTATTCCTGTGAAAAAATTTGACTAATTATACATTGCAAACCTTAAATTTGTGGACAGTCCGGCACCATATTTCTTTGACTTATAGTCACGAGAAAGCTGTCCGTGATCATCTCTTCTCAACAGACGCATGAAACCATGCAACAGCAACAGCAGCCTGCAGTTCAGGGAAGGCAGTAAGGTTACCAGTTCTTGAGCTCAAGTAGCTTCTGTTGCTTTCCCATGCTTCCTCCTTCCATAGTTACTTCTCACTAGATTTAATTTGAAAGCAGAGTACTTAAGACTTTCCAGCAGCTTCTGGAGGATGATACCCTTCTGTTTCAAGCTTTTTTTTATATTTTAAAAAGTCTCTTCTTCTGTCAAAATACTTTACCTGTTAAAGAGAAGGTGTTCATTAGAAAAAAAACTAGCAGAGGAAAGGGCTTTGTGCATTGCAAGACAACTAAGGAATAAACAATCTTTGATCACTGAACTTAAGGATTTTAACTTAATAGACTAGTTAGGAGTTTCTTTCTCTGTTGAAACAGAGTGGGTTTGGGTTTTGTAGGTATTTTACCATTCTGAAAGTGAACTTCCAGTTTCCTGTCATAAACGCAGCATTACTTCCATGGACAGAAGTAATGTCTAAGGTAGTCTATTGCTTTGCTGTTTTCACTGCTATGAACAAAGATTATTTGTAATACAAAGGTAAGTCCAGCAGCTTTTCTATGGTATTACAGACTCTGTGACCTCTGAATTCATCACCTAGAGCCACTGATGCATATGGTGCAAAGCACTGGCAGATGAAATCACCACTCCTGATGACATAGGACAGAACTGCAGTGTTCAAGGTGTAAGTCAGTACAGCAACTGTGAATTTACCCATATTTTAAACTGACTTCAGTCTACTAGCTCCAACAGGAACTGTTGGGCCTCTCGGACAATGCCATTCCTAAAAGGCAATGCCTATTAAAACAGTTAAGAATTGTAGTTTGATCTTAGGAAACTAAGGAATGCATATGAGTGAGCTGATGTAAGCTGATGGTTTACTGCAAGCACAAGAATGCACCATATGCCAGTCAAGACACCATGCAACTAGAAGTCCTGCATGTCACCTCCCTTCCATATTAGCCTTTCACTGACAGTAATTTCTGTGTGCTTCAAGATCTTGGGTACCTTTCGGAATGTTTTTTTTAATTATCTTAAAGAAAAAGCCTGTATATTTGTGTAATTATCTGAAAGTCTGAGAAGGTATTTTTTTTTCCCTATATACTTTATGCTGCTGTCCATAGTTCCTGGGCCAGTCAGTGGTCTGCTCAAGAGTTTTAATTTCCCAGCAAGACTGAAAGTGTGCAAACCAAGTTAAGTTTGACAAGAGCATAGGGTTATCTGTAAGAAAGTCTTAAGATTGCATGTGTTCTGCAATCCAAGAAGCAAGAGTCACAGAATCACAGAACATTTTGGGTTGGGAGGGGTCTTAAAGATCACCCAGTTTCAAGCCCCCTCCCATGGGCAGAGACACCTCCCACTGGATCAGGCTGCCCAAGGGCCCATCTAACCTGGCCTTGAACACCTCCAGGGAAGGAGCATCCACAGCTTCCCTGGGTAACCTGTGCCAGTGCCTCACCACCCTCAGAGAAAAAAATTTCTTCCTAATATCTAATCTAAATCTCCCCTCCATCAAAACTATTACACCTCATCTTATCCCTGCACTCCATGGTACAGAGCCCCTCCCCAGCTTTCCTGTAGCCCCTTTAGGCATTGGACAATCGCTATAAGGTCTCCCCAGAGCCTTCTCTTCTCTAGGCTGAACAAACCCAACTCTTTCAGCCTGTCCTTGCAGGAGAGGTGCTCCAGCCCTCGGATTGTTTACAGAGTGGCTACTATTAATCAGGTAAATGCAATCCCTCCTCACTGCTGTGGCCAGTGCGCATGGAAAGGCTCTGTTCACTCCGTACAAGCCACGGAGCGGGAGGATGGCTGCTCACCCACTGCTGCGGGCACCGCGCCTCGAAGGCCAGCCGCAGCTCCTTGCACTTGGCATCATCCTCTGTGTGCCTGTCCAAGCACTGCCACAGCTCGTCCCGTGCTCCCCAGCACGCCTTCCGCTCCTCCATCGTTGGTGCTGACATCTTCGCTGCTGTCCTGGACACAAACCGCAACTGTGGTTATCCAAAAGCCCATCAACTCCAGACTGGCTTGGGAGCCTCCACCGCCACCCCGACTGCAGTTCCAAGGCTCTGCACAGCACTCGCCACACCACAACGCACTGCACCGCACTTGCTGCCCCGCACTCACAACTCCGTGCTCGCCACCTTGCACTGCACTCACCGCTCCAAAGTGTCCTGCCCCCTCCCCGCACTGCTCCGCCCTCACCACCCCGCACCTGCCTGCCCTGCCCCGCACTCTCTGCACTCACACCTCTGCACGCACCGCTCTGCATTGCACTCCCAGCTCCCCCACACTCACCACCCTGCACCGCACTCACACCTCCACACGCACAGCTCTGCCCCGCACTCCCAGCTCCGCACTCGCTGCCCCGCACGCACTGCATCGCACTCCCAGCTCCGCACTCCCCGCTCTGCACCGCGTCGCACTCACCACACTGCACTCACACCCCCGCACGCCCCGCACCGCCTCGCCCTCACAGCTCCGCCCCG
The DNA here is from genome assembly GCF_017976375.1 of Cuculus canorus. NCBI lineage: Eukaryota > Metazoa > Chordata > Aves > Cuculiformes > Cuculidae > Cuculus > Cuculus canorus. The sequence continues at coordinate 62,468,248 of NC_071403.1, read as the reverse complement.
CTCTCACTCCTCCACTCTCACCACCCTGCATCGCACTCCCAGCCCTCCCTCCCCGCTCCGCACGCCCCGCTCTCACTCACCGTGCCGCACTCCCTCACGGCTCTGCCCCGCTCCAGCCGCCCCCGCTCTCCCGGAAGGTCAGGCTCCCGGAAGCGGCACGGCTGTTCCCAGTGCGCAGCCGCGCGCCGGCGGCTCGGGATGACGCGAGCGGGGTGACGTGTGTCCCGCCCCTGCCGCCTCGGACCCGCCCCGCGGGAGCTGCTGGAGAGGAGCGGTACCGGGAGGGGGTTTGAAACTGCAGAGCTGGTTGGGTTCAGGGCTTCTGCCTTGTAAAAACCACTCTGGAGACATTTCTCGTGACAGGCTCCGGCTCATTGTGTGCCAGGGGAGGTTTAGATTGGATATTAGGAAAAATTACTTTACTGAAAGAATGGTGAAGCGTTGGCACAGGCTGCCCAGGGAAGTAGTGGAGTCACCATCCCTGGAGGTGTTCCAAAAGCAGGTAGACATGGCCCTTTTGGACTTGGTATAGTAGGCATGGTGGTGGTGGGCTGACGTTCTGACTGGATGGTTTTGGAGGTCTTTTCCAACCTGAACAATTCTATAAAAGCAAGGAATCATAGAATCATGGAATAGTTTGGGTTGGAAGGGACCTTAAAGATCACCTAATTCCAACCTCCCTGCGATGGGCAGGGACACCTCCCATCAGACCAGGCTCCCAAGGCCCCATCCAACCTGGCCTTGAACACCTCCAGGGATGGGGCGGCCACAGCTTCCCTGGGCAACCTGTGCCAGTGCCTCAGCACTCTCATCGTGAGGAGATTCTTCCTCATGTCTAGTCTAAATCTGCCCCTCTCCAATTTATACCCATTCCCCTTAGTCCTGTCACTACATGCCTTTGTAAAATGTCCCTCCCTGGCTTTCTTATATGGCTTCCTTCAGCTATTGGAAGGTCGCTATGAGTTCTTCTCGGAGCCTTCTCTTCTCCAGGCTGAACAACCCCAACTCTCTCAGCCTGTCCTCGTATGGAACATGCTCCAGCACTCTATCATCTTTGTAGCCCTCCTCTGTTCCAACAGCTGCATATCCTTATGTTGAGGATTCCAGAACTGGATGCAGTACTCCAGGTGGAGTCTCACAAGAGTGGAATAGAGGGGCAGCATCACCTTCCTTGCCCTGCTGGCTGCGCTTCTGTTGATGCAGCCCAGGATATGGTTGGCCTTCAGAGCTGCGATAGCCAAGGAATTGATAGTCTTCCACACTGGCTGCCAGGGAACACAGACTGGGTTTGCAGTTTTGAAAGCTGTGGCCCATAGTAACATGCTGCAGTTTTGGGAAGGATGAAGTTTTGGAAGCTGGGGAGGTGCTTTTAATAGGGACCTAACGCTGTGAGGTGCTGAGCCCCTGGCAGCTCCCAGACCAGTGGCTTCACTAGGAGCTTGTGAATAGCCGGTTCTCCTGGTGCATGAGGCCGCTCAACAGCTGGATCAGGGAGAGGGTGTCACTGGCCACCTCCCTGGTCCAAGTTGGTTTTCTTCCTCAGCACACAATAGTAATTCTGACTGGTGGTGGTGGGCATGCTTTCCTGGTTCTCCTTGCAGGTGGCTCACTTGTCTCAATACAAGGAAAGGATTTTTTTTTTGTTTTAGAGAATACCAAGGATTTGCACTTCTTCAACAGAGCCCTCTGTAAGCCAGACAGATTTGGAGGGGATTTTTTTTTTCTTGAAATACATGAGCAACACCTTGGAAGGGATAACTTTTTAGAGCAAAGAGGATGTGAGTGCTGCTGTGTGCTGTGCGACTCATAACACAATCTGTGTTCTGGTCACTGCCTACTTGCTTAACCACCTTCTTTTTGCTAGACTATGATAGGTAAGAGACAGAAATGCAGTAATTTAATTTCTCATAGAACAGGGGTTTTAAGGTGAGTGGAAGTCTCTACAAAATTAGAATTTCAATTATGTTTTTCTGTTGAAAAGAAATAAAATAGATTTATATTACAGCTTACTTATGACCCTTTTGTTCTCAGCTTTTGCGAAGAAAGCTTTTACAAACATGAATATTCAGAAGAAAATGAATGTTAAGTCTAAAACCTGAAATGCAATAATAGGAAATGTCAGTTGTGGTTTAGATTTCAAAATTTATGGTGCATGTAATGTTGTTCAGTTATTGCATTAATTAAATAGAAGGGATAATGGGATTATATATAGTAAATCACAAAGCCCAAATAGTACATCTGGAGTATTTGTGATAAATACTTTATTCTTTAATGACCTGCAGCCCAAGAAATACTCACTGGAGACAGCTGTAAATAACTTTGTGTAATGGATATTATGGAAGTTTAATGATCTGGTTTTAGAAAGTGCATAAAGCGGGGGGGGGGGGGAAGACATATTTAATGCCATTTGATTAAACTGCTGTCACAAGGAGGTGGATTTTTTTGTTGTTAGTTTGCCAATTCTAAGTATATAGCTCTGGTCTTTTACTTTTGAGAAATGTGCCCAGTAAATAATAAACAAGATATTTGTAATAGGCAGGCAGAAACAAATGTTCTAGAAAGATGAGAGGGTGAAACGATTTCAGATTTGTTAGGTGCCACATTTGAAGCGGCTGAAATATATTTTCGTTTACTGATTAGTGACGTAGATGTTAAAGAAATAGATGCCCATGTCTGTCATGGTTTAGCCCCACCCGACAACAAAGAACGATGTGGTTGCTTACTCACTCTTCACCCTCCTGCTCCACAGTGGGATGGAGAAGACAATCAGAAATGAAGAAGGTAAAACTTGTGAGTTGGAATAAAAACAGTTTAACAGAACAGCAAAGGAGGAGAAAAAAATAATAACTACCATAACAAAAGGATATTTAAAACAAATGATACACAGCACAAACCACTTACCACCCGGAAAACTGATGCCTCGTGTGCTCCTGATGTGAAATCTGGGAACCACACCACCAGCTGCATTTTTGACATGTTTTCAAATTTTTTGGACAGTCTTTCTGCGGCTGAAATGTAGGCCCGTAGAGAGAAAGAGAAACTTCCTTTATATTGTTGGAGCTGGCCACCCACTTCATGCACTGTTTGTGCCTTGCCTTCTTTCCGAACATTACTGCCATTGAGTTGGAATTTGGTGATGGTTCGCTCTGTAGAAACTTCCACTACATGCGTTATGTGCATTTGACTTCGTCTGGATCTCTGGGTAACTGCTTGTTATTTGGATCATTATGAATCACCTCTGGCTCAGCTAATTCCAGAGGTACTGGGTACCTCTCTCTGTGGTGGTCCAGTTGCCTGGATGGCATGGAGCATCCTCCTTGAAGGGGTACCTTTCCCTCACACCTGACAGAAGTCTCCTGCAGAGGCTGAGGACTTGGCTCTTTCTTCCAATCACCTTGTCAATGCCCCCTTCTCTAGACAGTGATCCCGGCTACTTGGCTTCCCTACCCTTGAATAACAAGCTACTGGCCCTGTTATCCGTTGAAACAAACAGGTAACAATGTGCTTGCTTGGATGGTGGCTGAAATCTTTTCACGTATCTCACAACTCACTCAGGAAGAGGGTGTGGGGTGATTATCTGTGGTTCTGCCTCTTCCTCCTGTACTTCTTCTGTATAGGAGTGGTTTATATGGCAAGGGTTAGTTCTCTGGTTCAGTTCTAGTGCCTGTAGCCAGGGCTGGAGTAGCCATAGTGCCAGTAGCTGGGGTTGGAGTAGCCACAGTGCCTGTCATAAGGGTTGGAGTCGCCTCAATACCTGCGGTTTTTTCCCTCTCTTTCCCCTGAAAGTACTGCATAATATCGAGCAGTGTTTGATTGATACTGTCTAGGGCCCAGCACAATATAGTAAGTTGTGCCTCTTTTGGAATAGCCACAGCCATTTTCCTTTCAAACATACTATCACTCCATCAGGGCCCTGTAGTTGTTTGGGAATGAGGTTCCAAACCACTGGGGAGTGAGAAGTTCTCTAGATAAGCACCCATATTCTCCCACATGCCCTATCATCTACGCCTGTCCAGCCTTGGGGCAGATCTCTGGGTGATAGTCTTAAAATTATTCATAACCCTACATATAAGGGTTATATATAAAAAGTAAGACCAGAGGCATGTTCAGGAGACATAGCAATAAGAGCATACTGGCTTTTCAAAATTCTCCAAAGTTGTTGTAACTAGCCTGAGGAATAAAGGGCAGATGGAAGAGCAGGGGAAAGTACCCCCTTTTCTCCTATCTTCCTTACAGACTGGGTGCAACTATTAACAAATTCCAAGAGGTGGCACCCGAGGTACAGACATGACAGCAGCACTGCACACACATGCCAGCCAACCTCATGGTCTCAGTTATGTTATCATATGTTATAAGTCGATATTATGCAAGACAGGATCATGATCATCTTTTTCCATTTCTTAGAGGTGATAAAGAGCATCACAAGGGATATATACTGCATATAAGGATTTACATAACAACTATGCTGACAAACAAAGCCACATTGTGACCAGTGACTAATATAATAAACGCATGTAACTAATTTATTTTAACACATTCTGGTCAGATCTGTTATTATCCCAACCCTTTGGGCCCCACATTGGGTGCCAAAAAGTTCTGTCGTGGTTTAGCCCCAGCCGGCCACAAAGAACCATGAGGCCACTTGCTCATTTCCTCCCCACCCCTGGTGGAATGGGGAGGAGGATTGGAAACAAAGAATGTAAAACTTGTGGGTTGGGATAAAAAACAGTTTAAGAGGACAGCAAAGGAAGAGAAAAAAACAGAACTACAATAACAGTAAAAGAATATATAAAGCAAATGATGTGCAGAGCAAACCACTCGCTGTTGATGCCCCACATGTTCCTGATCTGGAATCTGTGAACAGTGCTGCCAACCACGTTGCCAACCATACCATCAACTGCACCACCAATTGCATCGCCAACCCCATGGCCAACTATCCCTCTTTCATACTGAGCCTGACATCATGGTATTGCGTATCCCTTTGGTCAGTTTGGGTCAGCTGCCTGTACTGTGCCCCTTCTCAGCCTCTTAGGAAAATTAACACTATCCCAGCCTAATCCAGAAATCTTCCACTGCAACTCTTGCCAGTAACGCATTAAAGTGAATCACGTGGAGTTTATACTGTGGTTCAGCTCTCGGACTCTTTTGTGCCTGTTATTGTTAATTGGGATGCAGCGTTGTGTGTGCTTTGTCTTCTGGTTAACATCTAACAGGTGTCCCCTCACCTACAGCCTTATTTACCCCATATTTAACTGACATTTGCCCATCAGGTTCTGGATTGGGAACCATAATGACTTCTCTTTTCACTTCGGAAGCAGTTAGCATGTTATAGATGTCCCAAGGACTAATAATGCAAGCAATCCTTTATATATTATAGCTGTTTTCAGCTTTGTGCTTATACCAGGAGCTCGATTAATTTGGTTTTCTTTCAGTGAAAGATTCTGATACATGATCCTTATCCATAATAGATTTTCAGGGAACTGAATTTAAAAAATGAGTCCTTTAAGCAATTTAGCCCTGTGTCCAACTATTTATTTTGATAGAAATAGTAACAAAATCTTACCTGAGGTAGCCTGGAACACTCTCTTCTGTTGCTGACTACCAAGCAGTTTTTTAATAAAAACTAAGAAAAATGTAGTGAGAGAGAACAATATACTAAGATTTTCTCTTTCTTGCTTGTCAGATGTCCATTAAGTATGAAACTCTGACTCCTTTGGTCTTAGAGTATTCCTTGCTATGTCTGGTGAAAAAAACAATTAAACAGGAAGAACAAAACAATCACAATTGTGCTGGGTTTTATTATTAAAAAAAGGATTTGACTAGAAGGGACTAAGCTGTTTGTGCAGGCTGATGTGGAGACATAAGGAGAAAGAACAGACAGAACAATGATTTTCACTTCTCCAGACTCCTACTGAGCTATCTGAAGTCTGCTCAAAAAGGCTTGCTTGTCTTCATAACTTCTCATGGACATCATGGAGTACACCGTGGAATGCAGTTTGAAAATCACTAAGCTGTCTAGAGGAGTGGTGATTATGATTAATTAAAAACCCAGCTACTGGAGGTTTAGGGTTCTTTTAAGGTGATGAAGTAATTAATTATAGACACTTATTTTTAAATGCCAATATTTCATTTTTGTTCAGTTGTTAGGAAGGAAGAAAACAGAAAAAGGCATATTTTAGGAAGAGCAGACTATGGTAAAGTGGGCAAACTGACTAATTCTTGCTCTTCTGTTGGGTCCTGATTAGCAGTTCTCCAAGCCCACCAAGGATGAGACAAGCTTGCTTTGCAGCAATGTTGACGCTCAGCTTGTTCTGCAAGCAGACACCAGTTTTCAAAGCTATGTAAATGGAAGAAGAAAACTTGTCTTTTGAGTTTCACTTAAATGCCTTCAAATTTCTGTGGCACTTTACATATCAAAAGCAATAAGTGATTCCTAGTTCTCTTTGAGACTGAAACACATTCTAAAATTCTTTATAAAAAGTCCAGATGCATTTTATTGAACAATCCATCAGCTGCACTGATTACCTTATGTTCACAATAAATATTGTTTGTGAAGCATAGGTGTACTGTACCAGATGGGATTGCTTACACATGCACAAAGGCAACATCATTCTCAAACATGGCAGGTATTTGTTCCCAAGATTAGTATCAATTTTCTTAGCAGTCAAGCTAGCAAGTGACATGCCTTTATCAAATTCAAAATCACGCAGTGAGAGAGAGGTGCTTATTGTTTTGTTTACAGGTCAGGAAAGCATTTAAAATGTATAGTTGACCAAAAATTGCAAGGGGAGTATTGCACAACTTACTCTATTTACTTACTAGGCTGCACTCATTAAAGACTTGGTATCTTCAGAAGCCAGAGGGATAGTGAGACCTATCTCTGGGAGACAGCACAGTTATGTTCACTGGTCCATACTGTATTCTAGTGGGCAGCAGTGCAGGAAACCCAATCTGAAGTTCATGTTTTATAAGTCCTTACAAATTCTGTTGCTTGGACCTCACTGGAATCCTCCTTTTAGGATTCTTTTACGAATCTTGTAAGAATCTTTTAAGCATCTTTTAAGCATCTGAGTCAGTAACGTGTGTGTGCAGAAGCTACAATTTGGTGTAAATAATACGAAAAAGTTAGCCAAGGCAACCCTCCCCTACAGAAAAGCAAAGCAGAAGTCTCAGTCTCTCAGTAGTCTTATACTTTCACGTTAAAAGGAGTCTGGAAGATGGATGACTTCCCACACATTCATCTTGACCCTTTACTTGAGAGAGTAGGAAGCATTTCACTTAGATTTCAGAAAAGTTCCTAATGACGCTTCTTACCAAAGAAATGAAGCTACTGCTGTAGTTCAAAAGAGAAGGTTTTCTTGTGGCTAATAACTGGTTAGTGAGGCAGGAAGCCAAGAACATAAATAAATTACTGCTGTTACCAAAGGAGCTGTGTTGAGGCCAGTCTTCTTGTAGGTACACATAAATGATTGATCCAAAAAAAAAAAAAAAAAAATCATTTACTGATCCTGCTTTTTTACTGATTCTGGAGTGTAAAGACTAAAAATGAGAGAGGATCTCTAACTGTCATGTGGCCAGGCAGCAAAATACCTGGTGGGATTTGACAAGGTAATGGACATGGTGAGAAAGTCTAAAATACATGATGGCTGGCTTTAAATTAATTGTTGTCACTCATCAGAAAGATTCTCAGTTTATGTCGGATAACTCTGTCAAAGCACATCTACTTTAGTTCTTTTCATTTGAGTGAAAGATACCCTGAAGGTTGATTGCTGTTGTTCAAAATCAATGCACTGATGACTGTCCTGAGATGCTAGGTGGGCTGAATGTTAGGTGAACTGGAGGGAAACTTGGGGATGAAGGGCTGGAAAACTCTTTAGTTCCCTGCTGAAGACATCATCTAGTTCTGCAGCAGGATGAAAGAAAAGTTTCTAGGTAACTGCAGAGGAATTATATATAGCAGGTTCTTAAATACGAAACTAACCTGAGCTTCACAACCTCCCTTGTTTAAGCCTTTTCCAGAATTGTAACTCTCCTTTCACTTTTCATTACAGAGAAATAAGTTGGCTGCATCCTGTGTGAGCCGAACATAGGCAGGATTCAGGAACAACCACAAAACCATGGATAAAATGCAAAGAGTAAATTTATTTCCTTTACTTCACGAACCGGGGGAACTTTGAAACAGCATGCGGGAATGCAGGCACTGTGGAGCTTAGTCATTGATAGAGAGTGAGAATCCCAAGCCTCCTGCTTTGCTCATTTTTTATCAGGGAAAGGGAGAGTAGTTTTCCACTGTGTTTTGATCTTTCTCACAGCAGGGTGGAAATCTCAAGCGTGTTTTCAAAGATGGCCCTGAGTTTATCACAGGCCTATGTTACCTAAATACAGAAGTTTTACTTGTCAGGCACACAAGGCTAGACAATGATTAGCATGATTTATGTGTTTTTCTGCATTGGAGCTGCAAGGTCACTTGAGCATGTTTTACAATTCCCCCTTGCCAATCTTCCATGATATTCCCACACATCCTAGTGTATCTGTGATGTGCATGGAGAAATACTGAACATCACCTTCTTTAGAATCATCTTGTGCATTTATAAAGATCCCTCTAACATACTTTCAGGTAGAATAGAGAATTACGAGGCTCGTTATTTTCCGAAACATTAGTTTGAGCTGCTAGTCCTGTCCATAGGAATGTGATATCCTCTTAAAAGAAGATTTTTAGGCTGCAGGTGGGAATCTGTTCATTTGACTTCCTCTTTCACAAGATCTTTCAGCTCGTTTTTTTATTTTTCTGCTTATTTCCCTTCTTAATGTTCAGGACTTTCAGATAAGGTGCAGGTTATTACGGAAATGTCCTAGCACATGTCAGCTAAAAAAGAAAATCTAATTGCTTCTCTTTTAATAACGATGAGCCATCAAAATCCATTACTGCTGGCAGTTTCTGCAAAGACAGCTTGCATGAGAAGACTGTGAAAGAAGCTTCTCAGACTTGGCTTTGCCAAGGAGTAGCTCAGATCTAGAGGCCTTAAAGGACTCCATCCTTCTTGCAGTACAAACGAGGAACATGGAGACAAATTCTAGGTATTTTATGACTTTACAGCATGCGCGCAGTCCCCATTTCTTCTAACTGGAATTGTAGCATAGGGCAGGTGGGCATCTCCTCCTGGAAAGCATTTCCTAAAGGGCATTTCTGTTCAAATCCCATCAGCAGCTGCATTGCTTCTGGCTTCTGTTCTTTCCCCATTCCTTGAAGAAACCTCCGGTCCCAGCCTGGGCTTCTGAAGTGCTGGAGACCTATGACATCTTTTCAGGGAAGAAAAGAGGTGTTCCATGTGTGTTTCTGTTGTGCAGACCTTTGAGTTTTTTTGAAATGTGATCCAAAGCTACACAAGTCAATCCAGGCTTTTTTAATCACTGCACAGGGAAACCTTCACTTTCCAGTGGATTAACAGGCCTGCAGGTATAGCACCAGAAAGGTTTTTGACTAGAAATGGTGCCCACCTGGTGATATCCTTCCCTATAGGTTGAAGGTACTGTTGGTATTAATCCTGACCAACTCAATATTGCACTGTCTTTGTTACAGAACACTCTGCAGAACTGGGGATGAGTGTCCTGTCCTCAAGTGTACAGGAGTCATTAATTCATCCCCATAGCCTGGTGATCTACAGATTCTGCTAGTCTACCCTGGACCCCCAAAGCTGTAATCCAGTTTCATTGTCTTCTGTCCATCTGGTGAGTATTGCGGTTGAATTTCTGCCTTTTAATGCTGTTTTCTGAAGGCTACAGATAGGAATACAACCATTCCAGACAGAAGACCAGGAGAAACGATTTAAAATTAGCCTAGCTTTAACTTATGTGCTGATCAATGGCTTATGAGGTCACTGTGGAGAGCTGAAATAAAAAAATATGATGAAGGTATCAGCAGAAGATACAGACAACAGGCCAAGAACAAAGACGTGCACTGGTGGGGGAGAGCTGCTGTTCCTTTCTGGGATTCCTCACCCCTGTATTGTATATTGTGCAGGAACGAAAGCCGACAGTTGCAATGAGCTCTGGTGATGCTGTTTACTTTCCTCAGATATTTTTGCAGCTCTCTGTTTTAAGCTCACTGGATTGTTACTGGTTTCCCCTTTTGCTGGAGGAGCCAAGACACTTTGTGAGAGCTAAGTTGGAACAGAAAGCTGACGATTGAAGTCAGCCCTTGAACAAGGGTGCATGCTGGTGGCTAGTTATGCGCTGAGAGAGCAGGAGCTACGCAGTGATGATGCAGGAGGCCAGCTTCAAAGATACCAGGGAGCAAGGCCTGATGCTGCAGGGTCCTGCAGTTGTGCCTCAGAAGGAGGTCCGAGGTGTCCAAGGGTGGGCTAAAAGTGCTGGTTTCAGGCTTGTGTTGCTTTTCTCTGCAAAGCAGGTACGGCCCTGCAGAGCTGTGTGGAATCCACACAGGCTAGCAGTGGATCTGACTCACAGGATGCTGCAGAAATTGTACACAATGCTTAGGCCCATGAGGACAAGCAGGGGAGCCTGCCACAGCTCAGCCCTCCTCTCCAGAGCACTGAATTTGTGCTGGGAGTCCTTTAACAGTCCAAGATCAGGAGGGTTCAATCTTGCCCTCACTGGCAGGTTCTCAGAAGGGTTTGCTCTCTGTCTTGTGATTCTGGTGGAAGCCAACAACTCCAGTTCCTGTCACTCCTCAGCTTCAGATCTGTGAAGCTTTGGCACTTAGAGATGCACACATGTACCCATAAGGGCATGATGCTTTCCTGACATTCTCCTCGTTACATCCTGGGCTTCACTGTCTAAAAGACTTTTGCAAAGCAGCTGCTTGCTGTCAAGTCAGGTGTTTAACCTTAGGGCAAGGTGTTACCTGGAGAAATATAGGTCACTTCATCTGATTAATTTGTCTGTGTGTAGTGTAGAATTGCTTAACATGTGCAAATCTAGTTTGCTCAGCTCCCACTCAGAAAAGAGATAGTAATAAAGTGCTGTTTGAAATCCCAGCTTTTTCGAGTGTTTAGCCTGTTCTCGGGAAGGATGAGCCAACAGAACCAATGACAGCTGCAGCTGGTAAATCACAGAGTTTTAGCAATGCTGCTATCCATTCTGGTGCATAAATTCCCCAGTGATCTGTTCTGAATGTTAAAAAATCTGCTGCCATTTTAGTAATAAACACACATTAGTTGCAGTTTTTAAAGTGGCATTTAGAGCCTTTTGGATACCTACCAGACTGCATCAAACTCACAGTAAAATGGAGCTGAGATACGACAGAAGATGCCATTTATTTGGACTACGGAAAATGTAAGGACTGTTTATAAATTGTTCTCCAGTCTTGTCTCAGACAGGGGGGCTGAGGAGGGATGTGGGGTATTTTGAGGATGACAAAATTATATGCTCGAAGATGGAGTAAACTCTAAACTGGGAGCTTTGAGATCAAGTCCTGTGTGTGGCCTTCAAACCAGTTATTAGAGTTGTACCTGTGCTCCTGTCCTGTGCCTTAGCCTCCCCTGCTTCCCAAAGACATAGATTTAAAAATTCAGGTGTGTAACACTGAACGGGACAGTGGCTGCAAGCAGGTTCACACAGCCTCAGATTTTTGCTTGTGTGTGTTACCCCTGTTATCAAGTCTTTAGTGTCTGTTGAGATATGTAGGGATATGAAGAGATATGTAGGTAAGAACATATAGCCTGGACTAGGGCCTAATTACTAGTGTACAAACTCATGTCCCATCCATAGCCCCTAAATACCTGTTAGCATATGCATTTATGGCTGCTCACCAACGGTTTCAAAGGAAAGTCAGCTTTTCCTTTGGTCTACTTCTACTGGACATGTGTTTTCTGACTGCTCCCTAACATCAGCCCTCTGGACAGCCTTGTCCAGGTAGTCTAAAACTCCCCCTGTAGAGAAGAGACTGGCAAGAAGTGCGTCAGCAGCAGCCTTCACTGCTTGATGCTCTTGCCTCACTCCCTTCTGATCGCTTTGGCCAAATACTACCCACAGTAAAACTGGAATAAAGGTGCAGTCAAGAGAGGGAAACAGATACCAGTGACCAAGGCTGAGTTTAAAATCTTTTATTATTTAGCTTTGCCAAACAGATAATGGAATCTTAAGTTGATTTGCTAAAATGTTTTGAAGTGGATGCCACCACTGCCTGAGACAAAGAGGGCCTCAGTGGCAGCAGGAACCCTTAGGCTATGGCAGCAGTTCAAAAGAACACTTTAAATTTTGTATGCAACAATGTAAACTTCAAAAATAGTAAACTATAACCTTTCCCCCCCCTTTTTACATAGCATGTGATCTATCACAGATAGAAATTTAATGGCGAACCAAAATCGCGTAAGTAAACATCCTGGTGCTTACAAGTTTCATAAAAAGTGTTACATTTGATGTAAATATCTTACATTTTTTTTTTTACTTTTAACACTCACAATTATGGAGTAAAAGCAACTAGCGATTCACCCCCTTAGTCCGTGCTCTCAGACTGTACATCAGCAACAACGCTCTTGCCAGCCCCTTTGAACATTTTCAGTTGGATTGTCCCACACATGACCAAGACTCCCCCTTCCTCACACTGGTGTTAATTAAGTGCAGCTCCACACAGGGGTAAAACCTGTGCAAGTGAGAAGAGAACCAGGTCTCCTGCACCCAAACTTGCAGTCCCCTGGGCCCCACATTCCCACAGAAGCCACAGCGTGTATGGGGGACACGTCCTGATGTCGGTGAGAATCTGGGGTCCTCTGGGGCCGCAAGCCTGAGCCCTGCCGTGGCAAGTGCCTCATGGCAGGACCTGGTTCTGCGTGGATAAAGACAAGAGTTCTGTAGAAGGCACTGGATTTCTCTTGCATGATTTTAAACATGGACTACAGTCATATGCAGAATAAGGAGATTTGGGCTCTAAACTGTTTTCTGTCTAGTGCTTTAGTGCAAGCATTTTTAGTGCTTGAATTTTCTCCTGGTTGCAGCACAACATGCGCTCATCTACATAGAGCGATTTCCAAAGCTCCTTCCTTCCACTCTTCTCCCCATCTTCCCATCCAGAAAAGATTCCCTTTTGGCTCCTTAAAAAACTTTCAGAGTACAGCTCTGGTCAAAAATAAACGTGTGATGTAGCATAGCATTTGTTTCTTTTAAATCACAGTGTGCAATGCATCATTCGGTACCTAATGTTCAAAATGTCTGCCTTGCTTTTCATGAAAATCATTCTTTAAAATAACCTATGCAAATATATCTTGACTATATATTACATTCATTTAAAAAGAGAAGAGAGGTTCTTGGTTTGCAGGTTTTTTTTTTCAGTGTACTACCTAAGTGAAAGGTCTGATGTGAAAAAAGTACAAGCAAACTGGACATGCCAAGACTCAATGCTTTAGATGGTGATCATATCAAAACTGTACAGGTATGTACACCATGTTGGACAGGTGTGCTTCTTCCCAAGAAAAGACCTTTGCATCATGATATATAAGGTTAACCACAAAGTTTTGGTAAAAAGAGCATTTAATGAGCAAAGGATGACATGGAGGGGCGAGTTCTTCGGCTTTTGTTAGGCAGTCCTGAAGCAATGTCTCCATTCCCTTCAGGGATTTCTTCCTTCTTCCGGACTTTGAGACGCGTGAGGAGCTTTATTACCCAGACATCCCATTCCTCTGGCAAAAGCAACAGGAGGAAGCCCAGGCCAATAATGATGATGGCAATTACTCGGACACTGTTGAAGACAATTTCACTCGTGTAGTGGTCAACAACTGTTGGGACATTGACCAGGCATTATTACATGGGACAAATCATTAACGCAGTTATCCCCTTACCTCCCCCTCACCTCCCAGGCTCTGAAGGCTACCTGGGGTACAAGAGTATGATCATGGGTGAGATGGTGGCAGGGAAACTACCCTTCCTGCTGCTTTAGCACACAACAGGGTATGGCCCCCTTCAGAGCAGGCAGACCTGGCCTTGGATCTCGGGGCTCAAAAGGTGATGATGCCTGGAGCTGAAGTTGTTGTCTGCGGCAGCATTGTTTCCCTTGCTCACTGCCAGCACAGGACTTCCCGCTGAGGTCCAGGTATGGCAGAGAAAGGGGCATTGCCCTTCCCTGGCGCAGCAGCTCCATTGTGCAACTTTTCCTCTCAGCTTGACTGCCCTGATAAATAAGAAACCCTGCACACACTGAGCTGTGCACACACTCTGGTGGGGATCACACTGTTTGGTACCAAAGTCTGCCAGGGCAGCCAGGGATCCTTGGCTCTGCGTGCCTGTGGTCAGCACAAAGCTGGGACCTACCACCTATGCTGTGATGTTAGTTCAACACACTGTGTCTTAAGAGTCTGGTTTGGGAGATGTAGATCTGCTTTGGGCCAGGTTTGCTGCTGCATTCCCCTGCCCAGCTCTTTTGGGCTTTGCAGTCTCTTGACTTTTGCTAAATTTCAGAAAACTGATAATGTACCAGGCTATGCCCAGAATAGAATTGTCCAGTGCTCCTGAAAAACACCTGCAATACTATTTAACAAGGCAAGCAGAATTACTAATACATATTTGCACTAAACTATAAGCAATTTTATTTGTTTCAATTTAGTGTTAAGAAGAAATCATTGAGAATTGATTTCTACTTCATTAATGAGTTTTCATCACAGCCCAGGGATGGATGACTTTAAGTACAGTTTGTTTTTCGTATGCTGGCTTCTTTGGACAGTAACTTAAAAAACAATTCTAAAGATTATGAATATTCATGTAATATTAGACAATACATATTTAACACACCAAGTATACATTTTTAATCAGTGTCATCTTTGTAAGTCATTGAGAGAAGATGCAAAACATGTTTAATTAAGCTATTTGCTTTTATCTCTGTTGTGTATTTGAAAGGCCACAGACTTAATGTGTTTATTAAGATGCAAGGCAGAAATTCTTACCTGCATTCACTGGGACACTCAATACAATTCCAAGAGAAATCAAGGTGGGGTAGGTAATAGCAATCCCAAAATTGAGTAGAATATTGAATGCTGAAGAAGGGAAGAAAAACATTTTTTACCATAGTGATATGTGGCAGAGCGAATGTCACTTGAAACATTCATGCTTTCTAACTCCCTTTGTATGTCATTCATGTAGGAGGCATTAAGTCCTGGAAGATACCCATGGACAGTTGTGTGCCTGTCCTTCTGCCTGAGACATTGCTGTTTCCAGGGAATTCTATATCCCACTGGAGGCCAGTAACAGGATCAGGGGAAGGTTTGGCTACAACCTGCCTCTCAGCATAACGTGCAGTGATTCCCACTCTCTATACCAAGCCCCTTTGCCCTGCTGAAAGACTAAACACTTCATTTGGGAGGTTTCAGCCAAACAGTTGCTTTTGTCTGGATACTTTTCTGGTAGAAATGCTGCCTCTGACTACAGGTGGAAGATGCTGTAAATCCAACCCTCTTCCTGACAGGAACTTGCTAAGTATAATTTCATACAATGAAATTATAATATTATTACAAATAATGATTATAATAATATCACTCCATTGCAATACCATACACAGTTTGTGGAGTGTGTTATGACAAATTAGTAATTGCTTTGGACCAAATTCACCCTTGTTTTACAGTGACTGGCTTTAGGAAAGTCAGGAGAGCCTTGCCAGTGTTGAGCTTGTCAGAAGCCTACTGTTTTATAGTTGTACCTATACATTGCACACTCCAGTGATAGCTTGCCAAATTCTGTACTACTTGCTTACAGAAAACTTGCACTGAGTCCACTGATAATTAAACTGGAAGTACTTCAAGACTCAAGCGTGGTGACTGTTCAGGGTAAAAGGAGCTGGGACTCAAAGCAGGGGTGGAGAAAGGCTATTTCCAGTAGAAATGAAAAGCACATTTCAGGAGCAATGCCATCATCCAGTTTAGGGACTAACCGTGGCAGCACAATTAACACAGCCTGGTTCCCTTGGTGGCACAGCAGTGGCAGCAGAAGGCAGGAGTACCACCTACCAAATTCCCATCAGTGTTATGCAGTGCTATGTTTTCAAAAGTTTCCTGCTCTTTAAGAACAGCAATTCTCTATTGCTGAAGTCAGCAAAGGCATCAGAGGCTGGACTTTACCGGAGTGGCCTAACTTGCTCGCTTGGGGGATGCTGATGATCCCAAGGTAAAGCCCTGCCAGCAGGACTGCTACCTGTTGCAGCAGGTAAGCATCACTTCTTTCTCTGAAGCAGAATTAATGAGAAGGAGTTAGGACAAGTTTTACGATTTTGTCCCACATCACCTTCTAATGATGGCCATGGTATTTTAGCTTGGTAATAACAGCAGAAGTGGGGTCTACGTTGCCAGCTAGGAATGGGCCCTCTGTGTGATTTCTCATGCTAATAATTAGATTGAGAAGAAAATAGCTCCAGTATGTCAGAGGTCTGCAGCTTCCACCAGCAGCCAGTTTCTGGCACCCTCCTCCAAGCCCAAGCAGTGTGAGAGCCCCTATCTACTCACTCAATAAGAGAACTGAAAATCCGCAGAGGTTTCCCCAAGGAACGATGTCAAAAGAGCTCCAGTACTCCACTTTGGTAAAATAAAGGATGACAGGAATACAGGTAACGAAGAGGACGTTGAAGACAGCTAACACAGACAGGAATAAGGCAGCTTCTCCAAATTTAGCACTGCCCAAAAGAAGTTTGAATAAAACCTGCAAAAGGAAAACACATGGGTTTAACTCTCTTGTACTACTCCTCTGAAAGGAAGGCTGGTGTCCTGGCTCCACTGGCTCCTAGCATCCTGGCCCACTGGCCAGTGCTTGAGGCCAATGGGCTGGGTACTGAGCAGTGTCAGTCAGCACCTATGTGGTGATGCTTGCCAGACCCTTGGGATAGCAGCTTATGAAAAGCAGCTCGTGTTCCCCAGCCTTCTCCTTCCTGGCACCCCTGTAGAACACAAGCAGGTGCAGCTGCCAAATGAGCCCACATGGGATGGGGACTCTGCACTTTTGGCTATGCACCTCTCAAAAGGGATGGTGGCTTACCCTAAGCCTAGACCCTTTGGTAGTTATGGATGCCCCATCCCTGCAGGCATTCAAAGCCATGTTGGATGAGGCTTTGAGTAACCTGATCTAGTGGAAGGTGTCCCTGCCCATGGCAGGGGGTGTTGGAACCAGGTGAACTTCAAGGTCCCTTCCGACCCAAACCATTTTATGATTCTGCACACTTCCTCCAGAAAAAAACCTCCAGAAGATTTGACATTAAAAACAGAAGACTTGGTGGAGCAGGGCAGGGGGAGGAGAGAAAGCAATGTGTATGTGCGCTGTCTGCATGAGACATCACTGGTCCAGGCCTTGAACTGCCTGCCACTTGAGAGCGCTGAGCTGGTGAGCAATGCTGCCCTGCTGTCCTCCCACCTTGTCCTGTGAGCATCACTGTTTCTGCCTCCTAGCAGAGCGCCAGAATGCTTTCTCCCTGGGAACTCATCCCCAGAAAGTAGGCAGCCCAGAGCACAGCTGCAGCCTGACTAATAAGACTGCAGGGAGGGATTTAAAAGCTTTGGCTTGTTAGAGGGAGGAGGGATAAAGAGAGAGGAAACAAGGAATGCGAGCAGCCCATCCAGGGCGCCCCCCTAGATGGGTCTGCATCAGTTTTCCACTATACAACTCCAGAGGATCTGATGGATCCCGTGGGCTCTGGGTACAGCTTTCCCGTGCCATGGGCTGCAAACCATGTGAGCTGATGAACTCTAACTTATTGGTTTGTGTTGGGATGGCAGACTCCCTCTTCAATGTCAGTTATCTTTTTCCTTTGCCTATGCAGAGCCCTGCAGGCAAGTCTGTAGGGCTGCCACGCTCGCAGCACTGCTGCCCGCTCCCACCACCTCCCAGCCAGCACTGGTGTGCTGCCTCTGGCAGGGTGGGCAGCCGGCACAGGCAGATTGAAGTGTCTGTCTGATGTAGGAGGGCAGCTCGAGGCAGCTCTGCTGCATGTGGTACAACTTATCTGCCTGGCCCTTCAGCACGCAAAACTGAGCCAGACTGCAGAATGCAAGAGCAGAGTGGCAGCAGCAGAGTAGCATTCATTGCAGAACAAGCTGTCCTTGCATGCAGTTACACTGCAGAGTAATGCCCTGCCGGCACTGCCACCATCACAGGCTCTGGTGGAGCAGCTCTGAGACCCCCGCCCCTGCAGCAGTGCTATGGGAGATGGAGCAAAGCTACACTTTCTTCTTGAATAATCCTGCCTCCCTGCAGATGATTCCAGATTTGTGGCATTTCCTTGGGTCTCCAGGGGCATGTCTCTGGTCTTGCAAGGAAATGCTCTCTTAGAGGAAAAAGCTGTATGAAACTTCATTATCTCCCTTACGTAAGACAGGCTGATATGAAAATGAGAGCACAAAGCATTGCAGCACAGCGCTGAGGGACAGAAACAGACACGTCTCTGTTTGGTGAGTCTCCCTGGATTGCATGTGTTAAGGCTGCAGGGCATGTCTGGCCAAATTCTGTTGAAGGACTGGTACAGTGCAATTGGTTAGACCACATGGAGACGTCTACGCCTCATCCTAGCCTACATGTCTGAGCCAGGGTGGGTAAACCACACCCTACAAGTGCTTATTCCTCTCTGTGGATTGTGACTCTGAGCACCATGAGCAGTACAGGGGCAAATGTACGTATGTGTCCCAGGCTAAGTGAAATAGCTCTCTGCACAGCAGAGAAGGCTGCATGTCATCTTACACATAGTGCAGATTACCCAGCTGGTCAGGATGAACCTTGATTCACAGGCATGTGTTATCGGATTTTCAGCACATGATTAATACCATCATAAGCAATGCTTTTAGTGCAATGTAGGCTACATGTGCCACTGAAGGAGGACTGGCAAGGGGAGGTAAAAATGTGAAAGAGATAGTAAATCTCTGCAGGTAGCTTCCAGAGTGAGTGGTCAAATCCAGCACCTACAGAAAAGCCATCTCATTTTTCAAGAAAGTGGGACACCTGTAAATCCTCCTGTGGACACTGAAGAACACTCTTCAAGGAAGCAGGGGATTTTATCCTAATTGAGGGCAGACATCAAAGCAAGTGAATACTTGAATGCAGTGTTGCTGACTCACTGTGTTTATGGCAGATCCCCTCAAAGTAGGGCACGTGTCACTGAACTGCATAAAAGTTTGCAAGTAAGACAGAAGTAATTAGTGAGTAACGGTGGTGATTGACTGGCATTCTTTGAGCATGAAGACCCAGGTGTGCTTACCTTGTAAAGAGCAGACATTGAGGCAGAGCCCACCACCAGGGCTATCCCAATAACAGAGTGGCTGTGAAACCCATCAGCGTACGTCATCATAACTATCCCTGCAATAGCAAATATAGCAGCCACAATCTGATTGGAGACAAAGAAAGAAAGCAAGCGTTACTGGACAACCCCTAACATGGACAAACATGAGAGCAGCTTTAAATGAGAAGGCAGTACTTCCGTATCATCTGCTTATATAGAAAGCTAGTAGCAAGCTCGGGTCAGTACCCCCAGAGCCAATGCTGCCTCCCTTTGTGGGTACTTCATCTCTGCCACCGAGTCTCCCCACCAGTGGGTCCCTGCAGCCTGTGTGTGACAATAGTACACAAGTAATAATTCCCTGGTGCTTGTAGGAAAGAATTTAAGTCCTGTGGAGGTTTCGGAGGAAAAATGGTTTTAATATAAACATGGGAATAAAACTCATGCAACTACTTTCCAGTTCAGATGTGTCATTTCAGAGAGTAGAGGAGGTTTAGTCAGCCAGCCAGGCCCACAACAGCGCCTAAGGGGGTCATCCAAAGGGAGGTGGCATTCATGAAAGCAGGGGACTGACTGCCCAATTCAGCAGTGTCAGCAAGAGACCCCTGGCTTCTCTGGGGCTGACCTGCTAGGTGCTTCAAGCCTGCCCAGGTGGTAATTCTGGGGTGGAACGGGCTTTCTGCATGCTTCATGCATCCTGGCTCTGCACTGGTGTGACAGACATGTTGCTTAGACCACGTGCCCTCAGGCTGCACAGTCATGGTGATGCTTCTAACATGATTGGGAAACATGAATTTATTTTGACCCATAGCTGGGTCAGTGCCAAACACCTGTCCTCTCTCCTGAGGTCACATTGGGGTTTTAAGCCCAACTGACAGACTGCAGCCACCTACACATTCAAAAGCAATGGCGTCCTTTCTTCCCTTTCCCGTTCACCACCAGAGATGCTGGGGCTGCTGTGAAGATGCAGGGGGAAAGCTTGTGTGCCAGCTCTGCTGATGCCTGATGAGCAAGCTGTGGCGGGGGGAACCTCTTTACCAGCTGCAGATCCCCACTCCAGCAGCACCAACAGCCTCTCCCCTGGGTTAGGCTGGGGCTGGTGGCGGGGGTCATCTATAAACCTTCCACAGACAGTCACTCAGCAGATCCCTCCTGCACTCCAATTTCCCCTAACAGAAAAATGCCCCATTTTTTCAAACAGAAGGGGATCAGTTTCTCCAGAGGTGTTGCTGTAGAACGGCAGGGTGATGTAAAGGTAGAAAAAAGTCCATATCAGCAGAAGCTGACACTGCCTGGAAAATAAAGCTGCTAATAGCATCTCAACAAGCATGGAGTTGAGGCTAGAAATTGCTGTACTGCTGTTCCAGATGCTGCATGACCACGTCTTTGGCAAACTGTGAAGGGACAGGGTTTTCCCCAGCTGCTCAGCCTCTCACACAGCCCAGTTATGAGGTGGCAGCAGGTTCTGAAGATGCTGATTTATGACCTGATCAGAGCGAAGCCAGATGAAAGCTGCAAAGGCTGGTTGTGCACATGGCAGATTTGTGGAGGTTTAGATATGGCATCTTAGCTTGCAGTCCCATTGTGTCAGAACTCTCCACGCACAGCTGTGGGACATGATTTCTAAAGTAAACCTTGGTGATGGTGTAAATAGGCCCTACAGTCTTGGACAGGTTAGTTTCTAAGGCAAAGAGAGACACACTCTCCCCTATAGTCCCCTACCCCAATGTGTGACTCTACAGCAACATGGGGCTGTTTCAGATAAGCAGGACTGATGAGCATGCTGGTGCTTATCAAATAAAAATTCAGACACCGGGTGCCTTCAGAGGCACAAGAGAAAAGGTCATCGAGTGACACTAGGATGAGGTAGGTGCAGAACAACTAAAAAGAGATTTGTCTTCACCCAACATATAATTCCCCAAGGAAAGCTTTGGTATTGGCAAATGGCTTTATATTAGAAGGGGAAAGATTTAGATTAGACATTAGGAAGAAATTCTTCACAATGAGGGTGGTGAGGCACTGGCACGGGTTGCCCAGGATGTTGTTGTAGATGCCCCATCCCTGGACATGTTCAAAGCCAGGCTGGATGGGACCTTGGGTACCTGGGTCCAGGGTCCAGTGGGAGGTGCCCATGGTAGGGAGGTTGGAATTAGATGATCTTAAGGTCCTTTCCAACACAAACCGTTCTGTGTTTCTATTGCACACTGTAAATGTGAAAAGTTTACAAGGATAAACTCATGAAAGATAAAAAGATCCATCAAGGCCTATTAACTATAGGAACACTGTTTCCATCTCAGGAAGTTCTTGAGCCTCATATTGCTAAAGGCTGGACTGTCTCATGAGGAAATACCATTGTTAAGATTTTCCTGTTTGGACAGATTTTCCTAGGTGTCTGCTACAGGCAGCTGCTGGAGCCAGGCTCCTGGAGCAGAAGCATCTTTGCTCTGACTCAGTATGGCTCTTTTGTTTCTACAAAGATACTTGGCCTTATCTGAAAGATGGCAACTTTAGCCCTTCAACATCACATGTTCTACAGACTAGGTGACAAAGAGTGGAAGATGCAGTGCATCCTGTAACATGGCATGGCTGTCTCTTGTCTGGGATGGATGGGGCTTGCCCAGCCTTCACTGCAGAGCCAGGAATCCACACACCAGGCTGTGGCAAACAGTGGGTACATATATGCATAGCAGTGAAGAGATCCTGCTCGAGCCCTCACTGGCACATGCAGCTCCACTGCAGTTGAAACTTGGGCAATGCATTAATGAACTGCAGAATGAAAAGCATCCAGTTTTGCTTTCAACGTCAGGGGCTGGCTGATTACTGAGCACCTCCCAGGAGGCTGGGTTTCTGCCTGGTTGGAAAGGAAAACTACTATTTGGAAATTGATAGAATATTTATTTCCAAGTCCTAGTGGCAGGTGTTCTTGTCTATGTGTGCAGGAGACACTTGCAAACGGTGGCTCTCTTGGATCCTGAGGTGTTTTATTTACTGTAGCACTGAGGGAAACACCAATGCCCAAGATCAATGCAAACAAATGCATTCTGCAAACAGTTTTGCTGGGGCAGAAGTCCTTGCCTCTTCTATCGAGTGTGTCATGAGTGTCAGATGAGTCTAGGGCTCTTCTGTTGACATGACCAGCATGTCACATACACTTTTTCTGGAAGCCTTTCAGCCTGTCTATCAAGCACATTGTTAGCTGCAGTGACAGGCTGCGTGCACTGCACCATGCCATAGCCACCAGCCTGTGTTTACTCGCAAATGCCTCAGCACTGCAGGGCTTGCAGAGGCAACACTTCAGGCACTCACAGCTTCATTACTTGTGGATCTTCTCTGAAAGCAATATGACAGCTTGCAGCTCAGTTGGACACTATGCTCTGGTTGCAGTGAAGGGAAAGGGGAAGAAGTGCAACCTCGTTTCAGGCGATGTAGGCATGTAAAAGTGCCTCAGTGGTGAGGATGGGATTTTGTAGCTTGCTCTTACATGTAAATTCCACCTAAATTGTGATTTGTGTGCTTGTAGAGCTAGTAGTAGTTGTACTTCTGAAGGTGAAGTAGAATACTTGTACATGCTTAAACCCCACTGAGCTGCTGCCTTTCTCACTTGGCCTCTCCTCCAGCAGGTGTGAACAGGGAGTCAGAGCTTTCCTGGGGGGATGGAGAGGGAATGTGGGATGGCTCCTGCTTGTTTTAGGGCAAGGAACTGTCCCCATTTCAGCCTCATCTGACAAATAACCTCTTAAAGGGTGGTTCTAAATGGGTTAGCATCTCTGACACAGCACGGCCCCAAAGGACCACAAGCTTTGGAGCTGTGCTGTGTGCTGGCTTACAATCCCTAAGTCATTCCCAGAGAAACCCCAGCAGCTGCCCCTCCTCCAGGCTGCCAGTCCCAGGAAGAGGGCTTTGTTTTGGGGTTCATCCTGAGGCTGGCCCCAGCATGCCTGCCAAGCAGAGGCCAAACTCACTCACTGCTGCTTTTCACATGGGCTGTACAGAAAAGGGAGGGAAGAGGGAAGAAAATGTGTCTTGCCAGAAGACTTCATACCATGTCCCTCCACAGCCAGGAATGTCCCAGCACTCCCACTGTGCCACACAAGGCTGGGTGGAAGGACTGCTGTGCACCCTGCCAGTCCCCAGGGACAAGTGAGTCCTCACTCACTTTTTGCAATATGTCAGGATGCCACATCTGCCCAAAAGCAGACAGTTCAGTCCTCCTGTGAGACCTTTGCCCCTGTGCCTAGGCCACCTACTGACCTGTCAGGAGGATGGAAAATGGCCACGTCCCTCCTGGAGCACAGAAGTGGCTTCTCAGGAAGGCCCTTCCCCCAACACTTGCTACCCCTTGTCAGTGCCGGATGCCACAGCCAGGGGCTGGGATGCATGGCAGGAGCACCCCTACACCCCTCTTGCTGCTGGGTTTTTAGCAAGTCAGCTTTTCCCAAGGCAGTGCTGAAAAGAAACAAAGGACAACTGGAGATGGCCAACATCACCACTTGGGTCTGCTTCCCTGCTACTCTATTCCTTCTTCCACTTTAGAAAGGAGGGAACCAGAGCGGGATTAGTTCCCCAGAGCTTGTCACCCACCATGCACAAGAACTAGCCTGGCCAGGGAAGTGCTACAGAGCCCCTGACCACCTTGGCTCTTCAAGCATGGCCATGCACCTGGAAGAGCGTGAGAAGCGTGTTTGATCTGGTTTCTATGTGCCTGTGTGGGTATCTCTACACACAGGCTGGCTCCTTTTCCCCTCAGACTTCAGCCATAACCAGCAGAGAAAGATGGCACGCGAAGATCAAAGAGCAAGCTGCACACGCAGGAGAGCAGCAGTCAGCCATCTACACACCTCCCCTCCTGGCATCCCACCAGCACTACAGCTGACAGTGCCACAAGACAGCTGAAGATCGCAAAAATATGCATTATTTTTTTTCACTTTATCAAAATGGCCGGCACATCCTGCTAGGATAACAACTGCACTTCCCTGCTTCCAGGATCATTTCAGGATACCTTTGCTGTACTCAAAAACCCCAGTTAATTTGTTTTCAGGGTACAGCTACCTGGGTAGGTGGATGGGCAAGTGCAGACACCAGCTGGCCAGGCCAGGCTTTTGGCAGGTACATTTTGAAACAATTCCCATAGCAGCCTCTTGGCTGCCACCACCACCAGGCTGGCCAAGCTCTGCTGCTGGAGAGCTTCCATGAAAAGTTAACTTCCCAAAAAGTTAACTCTTGGTTGCTCCATGCAGTGAAGGCTAACAAACTCTTCTGAGCACTGAAAGCATTGCCCGAGTGGGTGAGCAGAGAGCTCTTCAAATGGTGGGTGAAACATAGGTATTATTACCATTATTGCTCTTAATATTAATAAGTGCCTGTTGGTGCAGTGAGGCAGGAAGGACCCTCTGGTGCCTTTTCTTTGCAGTTACTCCGAGCCGTGGTGGATCCCTAGAGTGGTGGGTCATTGGGGCAGATGCCAGGCACTCATCCAACTGGTTCAGCTGCCAGAGGACACTGAGTGCTGAGGGCTGCCAAAATGGAGGGTCAGCATTCCAGTAACGCCCCCAACATGCATCTCTGTTTCTTCTGTGGCATAAGGGTTCACCCAGGGTGTAGGACTAAAGGTGCAACCAAACATTTTGGGTGCCACTGGAAAAGCAGCCCTGGGGGAGTGCATCTACTACCCCACTGCCTGCCGTGCTGCCTGCCGTGCCCACAAATGCTGGCCAGACGCAAGTCCCCACATACCATCATTACGCCGATCCTCTACCATCAACGCATAGATGTGGTTTGGCTGAGGGAAGGCAGGACAGCCCTGCTCTCCTCTCCACAGCTGCTCCTGACTAACATGGGTGCAAAGGATAACCGTGCTGCCCTGCATGCCTGCTGTCATGTGTAAGAAAGATGAGGGCCTCGTTACATTCACAGGTTGGGACCAGAAACACATAGTGTGCAGCCAGGAATATGCAGTTAGAAACAACTTGATCTGCTGCTACAGCCTGGGAATTTTCCCTTGGAAGGGGCAGGCACAGGCTGATGCGCATCCACATGGAGATAGCAGCTCATGCCAAGCTCTGTAGCAAGTCACCTTTTTTCCTGACAGAAAATGCTCAAGGCACCATGTGCAGGGAGACAGGGACTGAGCAGGGCGCAGGGAAGGGTATGTCCCTGCTATGTAAGGATTTCTGTGCTGACTTGGCCACCTGCAAGGGATGCTGCTCAACTCGGCTGGAAAGAGGGAAAGGGAAAAATAAAGGCAGAAGAGTGAGGAGGAAGAAAGGAGACAGATAAGACATCACTTACCCTCACTCCCATGAACCTGTCCCTCAGAACGATCCATGAAAGCAAGAACACAAAAGCTTTGTTGCAGCAGAACAACACGGAGACATCCGTAGTGTTTATTTTCTTTATTGCATGTAAGTAAAGGTAGTTTGTGAGTGTCCAAAGAACACCAAAGGGTGCTGCCTTGGTAAAAAACACCTTCAGAGTCAAGCCATTGTCTCCAAAAAATCGGCAGCACTCCCTAAAACAAGGAGAGAAAGGCAGCATTATTACACAAGCCAGTCACAGTCTGCAGCAAATACGCAGGTTTCATTTCTTTCTTGCTCCACTTCTTTTTTTTTTGGTGGAAAGAGAGATGCAAAGCTTGAAGAGGAGAAGAAATACAGGTTTCAGCATCTATTGCAACAGCCACCACCTGCACAGAGTATGAACATGCAGGGGCTTTAAACATGAAAAGCACAGCATTGGAAGAGCAAGGGGAAGGGTGAAGCCAGGAGGTGAAATTCCACCCTCGACATGAGTGCTTTCATGCTGGACATCCTGGAACAGCATGAGGCTATCCTCTTCCTTTCACCCCTGTGGGCATCGGGATGCTAAGAGGCCAGGGCCAGGGCTGGTAACAAAGCCCTTCCACAACCCTAATGCCCATTCCTGATCTGCTATGCAGGGCTTAGAAAGATCCTTGTGGCTTGCAGGAACCTGCTTTGGGGTTTCTCCATCTGTGGGGTGGGACCTAGCTCAAGACCCTTGGGAGCAGGAGACAGGAGATGCCTGGCAGCTGCCTGCTGGGGTGAGGACGTGCAAAAGAACATAGTACCATGCAGGGATGCACCAGGTCAGCTGGAGTGGCAGCACAGGGCAAGGGAGTCAGGAGCTCATGTATACAGCAAGGGCTGGGGATGCTGTGAATCCTCAAGGGGGGAAGCAGCCATAGCAGCTACAGCCCTGTGTGGGAAAAGGCAACACCAGCCATTTATTTGTGTCCTGTCTGACAAGGAGAAAGCTGAAGGGGCACAGCAAAGGTATTCAGGGAGCTTGAGGGCCGCTGCTTGAGCCTGACTGAAGGAGTGAAGCTAGATAAAGACCAGATGGAGGACCTGCAGAATGAGCAACAGGAGCCGGAGGTGCTGATGGGAAAAGGAGATAGGAGGTAATGGGTGCAGCCTGCCCCTGCTGCCATGGCTGTGGCAGAGGCAGCTGGTAGGGCCTGGGATGGGGCTGCAGGTATCCCCTCTGTGGAGATCCTAAGCGGGAAAGCCTGCGTGCAACCTGCTTCTGCCAGGCAGCAGAGCTGGGAGCTACTGCCTGCAGGGAAATTCAATACTGCAAAGAAGAAATGCAGGGAACTGTGAGGTGGAGCGTGCAGCCTGCAGGCTGCTGAAGTGTGCAGGTAGTAGTCTGCAGTGGTGCCATGGCCTGGGCTGGCTTTGCTTGCTTTCAAACCTGCAAAACCCATGAAGCGTTTAAGTATTTTAATGAGACCTTTTGAAAAAAATTGAGCAAAACTACATTTTCCTCTTACAATGAATGCCAAATACGTTTTTACTGCTGCCTTGAATTTCAAGCTGTTTGTTTCCCGAGGCTGGGCGTGTAAGGTTCATTATTTGGAGCATGATGAAAGTGTGATTTTGATCCACTTGCTCAGAAGATGAGGCTGCATCAGGTTATTACCTAAAGAAGCTCATCCACGCTCTGAGCCTTTTCCGGTTTCCCTATCACTAACTCTATGTCTGTCTACACCCTCCCTGCTGCAGCAGGCTGCAGGGTAGAGGAAATGTATTTTTTGTGTTTGTTGAGTTTTGTTGCCTGCTAGTCTCTCATATTGAGTTATGGCTGTGCAGAACTTGTCCATCTCTAGAAGCTTTGGTTGTCCACACACACTTCCATCTGACCTGCTGGCTCTGCACGGTGTCACTCAGTGCCACACAGAGCATGTCAGTCTCCTTTCCCCTGTATGAAATT
Organism: Cuculus canorus; assembly: GCF_017976375.1. Taxonomy (NCBI): domain Eukaryota; kingdom Metazoa; phylum Chordata; class Aves; order Cuculiformes; family Cuculidae; genus Cuculus; species Cuculus canorus. The sequence continues at coordinate 62,440,827 of NC_071403.1, read as the reverse complement.
ACTTGCTGGCAGCACGCTATTCTCTGCCAAACCTCTTAACTACATCTCTGTATTAGTAAAAGAACTACGCCCTTGCACCAGAAACCGTGTCGTGACTTCTGTTCTGCCAGCACCGTGCAGGGCTGTTCAGGGATGCATGCAGCACCAACAGATGCTGCCTGTGCTCAGCACATGGCCTGGATCCACTCTCCCCCTTCACAAACACTATACCCACTTCCAGTCTGGCCTTCAGCCCAGCAAAGCACTGTCTGTACCAGCCACTTGCCACAGGGTGTGCAGGGAGGGCACAGGGATGCAGACAGAAATTCAAAAACCCAGTCGCGTACTTCACTAGAGGCTTAAACCTGCTTCCCAAGACACCAGGGAGGTTTTGACTGCCAGTTTGTCACAGGTAGCCAGTCTCTAATGCTCTGAAGGCAAAAGCTGCAGGCACAGTTTAAATTAAATGATGATATCATTAGTAAGAGAAGGGCAGGAAGGCTGTACTCAAATGAAAGGACTAAAATGGAATTTATGCCGGGATTCATTCTAGGGGAAGAAAAAAAGTTCTGCCTGCCAAAAATCTGTTCCCCACATACAGAATTGGGTATCACTATTTCATATACATGAGAAATATGCTCTTACTGTACCGTGGATCTGATTTGTTTAGCAGATAACACTAGATTCATGCCGTAGAACAGCCTGGCACTCGCCTCCATCCCTGAAGCACCTAGTGAAGTGCCATGATGGCCCAAAGGAAAACTTTGCCTTGGCATGGATCGGGATCCTGTATAATAACAATATTAGTATACAATAAAGCTTCCTTCTAGCTGTTTTGACTGGTTTCATCAGGTCTGAACTGCTTCTTGTAGACTGGCTCCAGCTTCCAAAGCAGACCTCCTTTTGGCAGAGGTTTCACCACCCAGCAAAAGGTTGTAAGGGAGCTTCTCCCTGAGGACACCCAGGGAAGTGGAGGGTGCTACCGGACATAGCCACATGCACAGCAAGTGTCGTTGCTGGTCCACTGCTGAACCATGGGCTTTTTGTGGGGGTAGCAGATGGGTTAGATGGCTTTCTTGGACCTGGTATTGTCCGTGAAGTCTGAGGAGCATTAGGGGAAACGTTTTGTGTGCCAAGATGACTATATACTGTACAACAACCCCCTCACAATTGTCTTCCCAGATTTGCTGCTGCTTACTGGGGAGACTGATTTTACCTTGGTGCCATAACGCAGCTTGTGAAGCTATAACACGAACTGTTTGATGAAGAGACTTGTCAGTGAGTAATGGTAGACAAATAGTTATGGGAAGCAAGACAGGACTGTTTTATAACCTACAGTGTAATCCCAAAACAGTCGGGGATTAAATCAGTCCAGAAAAAAACCAACCTTTAACTTTAAATATTTTGACAAAACATTTTGGACACAGTTGCTCCCACTGTCCAGTTATTTCAGTTTTGCCCACAAGGGCAACAAATATCCTGATGTTTTATGGATACTCTTTGGCAAAAACAGAGCTTGTGTTCTGTGATGCTTCAGGCATGTCTGACTGCAGCAGGAAAGCCTGGCTATGAATATTTCAACAACAGCATCTGCTAAAGAAAATATTACTTTTTAAGAAAGACAAAATCTACCCTACCTGGAGGGCAGTCTGAAAGCATTTGATGCCCTCTGGAGCCCAACTCAGCACTGAGGATCCTCGTGTAAGGCCTGACCCCAAGTCTCCAAAAGCCACAGGACAGATGGGGAGCTGGGGTTGGTTCCCTGAGGTTTTTTCAGGACAGTCTCCTGTGGGTCTACCTGCACAGGACAGGACACGGAGGGAGTCCTCTGCTTGCACCAGAGAAAAGCTGGCTGCCTCAGTACCACTGAGGAGATGGCATAGGGTATCTCCTCCATACTTGCACTGCTTGCTCTCCTCTTCCTCAGGATGCTAACTGGGATGGGTGGTGTAAAGCCCATCTGAGAGCAGAAGCAGCTGCCTGGCTTTCAGGGCATCCTCTGCATGGGAAGATAGCAGTGGAAACAGATAGAAACCTGAACATAGGTATAAAATAAAGCAGCAGGAACCGCACATACCAGTGGTTAACTCTCCCAAATGAGGAGTCTTGTCCCCTCCTGCTTGTCACAGACCCTGATGGACATGTATATTGTCACTTGGGAAAGCTACATAGATGCTACAGCACTACAGAAGCTGGGCTGTAGAAACATACTATGTAGAAGCCTAAGGCATAGAAATCCTACTGTTCATATTTTCACTCTGTGTTTGCTGGTTTCTTAATCTTTCATGTACTAGTTACTGGTTTTCCTCATAATGTTTTTAGTGTGTATCTTCATTAACTCAGCAAATGGCAAATTACCTCTGCCCCATGCTAGGCATGTCTCTAGCACAAAATAACTAGTAAAATACCTCTGTCACTGGAACCGACCATTCTCAGTGAAGTAAATCAGAAGTAGTTAGTGTCAAAAATTGCATGCTAAGTAAGAGTTAGTGATATTGTAAGCAGGTGTTGCGGTCAAATAAAACTTGCAAACAAAACAGACAGAAAAGCTCCTTTTTTTTCCCCATTGAACTCAGTTGTATGTTTAACACTATTCACCTTCCACTGCCTTTTTTTACCTTTAACCATTGCTAGGTAGTTGGGATGTCTCTCCACTGCTTTGAACCTCATGCAAATGAATGTATAAAAAACTGACAAGACTGAAAGGAATGCTTTTTTCTCATATTTTGCAAAAAAAAAAGCCCCAACCAACCCACCTATGAAGAAGAAAGGTAGACGAGAACCAGAAAAATCATGCCCAGTGTGTTCTCCCAGACTGGGGGTTTAGTTTCTTGATGCTTACTGCATATCAAACCTGTGCCAGGAAGGTGAATAAGCCAATGAAGCTGCCATCACATCTTTGGGAAGATGCAGCAGAGTAGAAAATATCTGGGAGGAATACACATCCTAAGGGGATACTTTGCACAAGCTGCTTATTTCTCCTTTCCAGACTGTTAACTTTTGTTACAGTTTCTCATTGTCGCAGTGTTCATATTAAGCATTCTCCTTTAAAGCAGGTTTGGATCTGCTGTTGCTCCTAGCAGATGGTATTTTTTCTTTGTAGACTGTGCTTCTTACTTTGACCTTGTAAGGTCTGTACCTGCAAATTGAATTTGGCTAAATTACTCCTGATTTTCAGCAGAGTGAGCACTGCCTCCCTGGAGCACAGCAAAGCTGCCACCATGCCAGTGAATCTGCCCTCTTGATCAGAGATTGGCAGGCAAAACTTGTTTTGTTAATCCCTGCACTGAGTAGGCCTTCATGGATAAATAATCTGCAGATGCACTGTTAACAGTCGTACATTTTTCAGTTCAACATATGAAAAAAGAGACATGGACTAAAATGTCACGCCATGTCTTCTGACGGGACTCACAAGCCAGCTGAAGCAAGCAAAAGCGAACAAGAGAGATGAGCCCTGGCTGATAAAAGGAGGGAAGGAAACTAAACCGAAGTTTAATTTGTCATAGTGAAAAGAAATTCCTGGGGTATTTTTTCATAGTTCATCTTGTTAGGGCCACAGCATCCCATGTGCATTATGCTCACAAGTGGAAGTAGGTAGAAGACTGCTGTATATACAAAAGATCTAACTTAAGCCAAAATATTCCTCAGAAATGCTCTCCAGAAACATACTTGCTGTGTTTTCCCTTCGGCTTTGCTTCCCCACCCCTCTAACCAATGCCCGTATGAACAGCAGTCATGACAAAAGCCTCTTGGGCAGATTTTGAAGCAGTGCGAGTAAAGGGTGGGCTCATGACCTCTATTTTACAGATGTGCAAGCTGGGGCAAGCAGAGGTGAAGTCTCTAAGTGCATGAAAGAGGCACGGCGAGGGCTGCTTGTAGGCTGCACCTTTGGAGAACTGGGGATTTGCTTTTCCTTCATGTTTATTTTATAGCCAACTTCTGTTACTTATCAAGACAGTCCCAGAACACCTTTTTCCTGAGTCACTGTAGGTTCACATGCCAGCAGAACAGTTGCATGGAGGCTCCTGTGGTGTGTCCTAGATCATAAAAAGCTGCAAATAAATCCGCTAGCCTCAGCACTTTGCAGAGAGGTGCCCAAGATTCCTGCAGTGGCTTTTACTCCCCTGCTAGTCCGAAGCTCCTACAACAAAACCCTGCCTCCATCTTTCCTCCCATGCACCTGGAGCAGCCCACGATAGCTGCATCTCACTGCTGGGAGAGTACAAGCTCCTCCTCAGCTTCCACAGGGCAGATGTCTGAGACCTGCCCTGGATGTGCTGGTGCCCCCTTGCCTAATCCGCCGCATGCACTGCCTGTTGAGGCATCCTGCAGCCCATGGCCATTAGCCAGAGGACAGGGACATGAGAGCAGCTGTGTTGCTCCTCTGAGATGCTCTGTACTTACCCCGTCAAATCTGTCCATCGTGGGGACTGAACCAGGGCTGCAGATCCTGGCTCTTTGGTCTCTCATTATAGCCTGCCTATATTGCTGCCCCGCATCCTGGCAGGTAGCATCAGCTCTGGTGATGGCACTGGTTTCTGGATTCTAAGGCAAGGAGTGTCCTTTATTTTCCTGGAAAATGCCTGGCATGTTTCAGGTGGCTGTTAACTAATACTGCCCATAGTAATGGCTGTAATGGCTGGTGAAGGGTCACCATTAAGCTGTTTGATAAGTGATGCATCTCAAGCATGCGTTTTTCCTTTACCAGTTCTGTGCCCAAGAAGAAGTGAAGAAATGCTTGGCTACTTGTCCTTAAAAAGGACAGGCTGTCATAAAAGTACCATTTTTTGCTGCTGATTTCACAAGGAAAAGTTTAATTGATTGCTCCTGTCTTCAGGGTCAGGTCAATTTGAGAGCATGTCTATAAATCCTATGCAGCAGGAAATTCAAGCAGCATGGTTTGTGCTGTGCTTTGCCATGCTGGCGAGCTACTCCCAGCCCAGCAACAAGCCAAGGTCCATGCCAAGCACATTTGCTTTTAGCTACCCCACTACAGTAAGGATTTCACCCCTTCCTGGCATGGATCTCCCCTCCCGTGCTGTCCCTTCACGTGCCTGGGGCTCATGCTGGAGGGGGATCCCCAGCTGACAAGCAGAGTGGGTTGCAGGGCTGTGCACTAGCTCTAAGCCCAGCTGTGGGCAGGTGGCAGAGGGGAGCTGCCATGGGGTGTGGGTACTGCTCACATGGGATGTTTAGTATGGCCCCACAGTTGCTGGCATCAGACCATTTGTGAGGGGACAACACTGCTGGTAGGGCTTTCCCCCTGCAAGTGGAAAATAGCTTCTACATTCCTAGCATGGTTCAGTGGCACGACGTGATGCTCTACCACAATATATAATTCAAAGCATATATTTCCACCTTCATTTAAACTCAAGTGATAGTGACATCTCGTGGCTCTGCTGTCTGAGGAGACTCAGGACTTAGAGACATCAGACTGTGGAGAAGAGAGGTGCGTGATGGGGCAGTGCTGCCTGCTACCAGCTCCAAGTAACTGGGGGCTTCTTTCAGAGGGACTGTGGGGTGGCAGGTCCTACCATGACCCCCAATAGCTTGTCCCATCCCTGCTGAGACCTGTGAGCTGCAGTTGATGATGTCTGCAAGGAGCTCTGTGCCTCTTCTGACCTTCCAGGTGTGGCTGGCAGCAACCCCAAGGAGGCAGTCTGGAGGCTTGGGGTGGGGTCAAACCTTAAAATCACTGCCTGTAACCCAAGACAGCCCCTTGCAGACCTCCTGCCCGTGGAAGGGCACAGAGGCAAACCACAACTCACAGCCCCTTCCTGAGCTTCCAGCGGGGAGTGAAGCAATGACCTGGCCAGAGAATGCCAAACCTGGAAACCAAGAAAGCATGAACAATTTCTTGGTGTCAGCAAATTCCATGCCTACTTTCCTCAGCTCTAGGGGTGAATTGGTGCAGCGTAAGTGCATAGAAAAAGGCCTGAACTGAAGCTTAAAGCGACAGGTAGATCTGGGTCTTGTCACCAAACCTCCCTGATTACATGAACCGAAAAATACTGTTCGAGGGATTAAATAGTTTCTCTGAAATGGATGTTATGTACAATAGCTTAATGGCTTGTTAATGCCCGTCATCCCGTGCATATTTTTCTGTAAGCATTTCAATAAATGCAAGAAATTACCATAGGAGTCAATCCAGCATCCAGATGCCACATTTAAATGTCTGTGTCTGATGTTGACTGTTACTTATTTCTACACATGACTTGGGGCTGATGTTCTGCCTTTAAACTTTTATCAGTTCTGGGAGTTTCCAGCTCATTTGCAGAAAATTTAATTCTGATAAGCAATGAAATGCAAAAATTGTCTTCTCTTAAATGAAACAAAAAATCTCCAGGCTGATTTTCCTTCTCTGAACTAGAGAGGCAGAAGCAATTGGTTTTGCTCAGCACTGTACACATGCCAAACTAGGCATTTGCACAATAAATGGTCCCAGGAAATGCTTAGCTATGGATTTACATAATACACCAGAATGGCTCCAAAAGAAGCAAATAATACAAATCTTATAAACCACCTGAATACACATTTCCAAGACAAGCCCCAGCACACTCTCAGAAGCCTTAACAAGAGATGGTTTAAACTAACATTTTTAAAAATAAGGTTTAAAAGAAAAAGACCAAGCCACAGGGAAAATTCACATACTGTTATCTGGTCCTTCATCCCACAATTTGCTGTGTCCAGGACACTAAACATGTTTGGTTTGCCTCTGTCCATTTCAGTGAATAAAGTAGTCCTAGGACACATTACAGCTTTTCATGTGTGACTGCAAGAAAAGCTGCAGGAAGTAGATTGCATTAGGATGAATATTTCATTTGATTTTTGCACCCGAACATACTGCAGAACTTTGCATCTTGGTTGTTTGTTTTGAGAGCAGGACCACCAGTCGCCCCTGATGTGACCTGAGGGAAAATGTTACGGAGAAGGTAAAATTGTGAAGCAGCACTACTGCACTGCTGATGCTTTAGAGAAAGAACATTGGCTGTGGCAGTGAAAGCAGACATTGCAACAGACTTCCCACAGTCACATCTGTCCACAAGCACAAGAGTGAGCTGAGCAAGACAAGTGGGTGATCAGGCCCAGTCAGCATGGATTTATGAAACGCAGGATCTGCCAAACTAACCTGATTGCCTTCTATGACAAGGTGACCCACTTAATGGATGTGGGGAAGGCTGTGGAGGTAGTGTACTTGGACTTCAGTAAAACCTTTGACACAGTTTCTCACAGTACTACTTGAGAAACTGGCTACCACTGGCCTGGACAGGCGTACCCTCTGCTGGGTTAAAAGAGTGGTGGTAAGTGGAACTAAATCCAGTTGGAGGCCGGTCACAAGTGGTATTTTCCAGGGCTCAGTGTTGGGTCCAGTCCTTTTTAATGTCTTTATCAATGACCTGGATGAAGAGGTTGAATGTACCCTTAATAAGTTTGGAGATGACACTAAGCTGGGAGGAAGTGTCGATCTGCTGGAGGGTAGGGAGGCTCTACAGAGGGATCTGAACAGGCTGGATCCATGGGCTGAGGCCAGTAGGATGAGGCTTAACAAGACCAAGTGCAGAGTCCTGCACTTAGGACACAACAACCCCATGCAGCGCTACAGGCTTGGGGAAGAGTGGCAGTAAAGCTTCCTGGCAGAGAAGGACCTGGGGGTGTTGGTTGACAGTAGCTGAACATGAGCCAGCAGTGTGCCCAGGTGGCCAAGGAGGCCAAGGGCATCTTGGCTTGTATCAGAAACAATGTGGCCAGCAGGACCAGGGAGGTGATTCTGCCCCTGTATTCAGCACTGGTGAGACTGCATCTTGAATATTGTGTTCAGTTTCGAGCCCCTCGCTACAAGAAAGACATTGAAGTCCTGAGGCATGTTCAGAGAAGGGCAATGAAGCTGGTGAAGGGGCTGGTGAACACGTCCAATGAGGAGCGGTGAGGGAACTGGGGTTATTTAGCCTGTAGAAGAGGAGGCTGAGAGGAGACCTTACCAGTGTCTACAAATGCCTGAAAGGAGGTTGCAGAGAGGTGGGCATTGGTGATAGGTGTTAGGACAACAGGGAATGGCTTCATAGCTGCACCAGGGGAGATTCAGATTGGACATTAGGAAAAACTTCTTTACGGAAAGGTTTATCAAGCACTGGAACAGGCTGCCCGGGGGGTATTTAAAGTACGGGTAGATGAAGTGCTTAGGGATATGATTTAGTAGTGGACAAGTACGGTTGGACTTAATGATCTCAAAGGTCTTTTCCAACCTAGGGATTCTATGATCCATACTTGCGGAATGTTATCACAGAGGTCAGATGGTCCCTTTGAATTTCCCTTCCAGTGTGCTGTGTGGGGCAGGTTGGCATCTGTGGGTCTTCCATCAGGCCAGAGAAGATGTGTCATTTTGGAAAATGCAGTAAGTACCGCTGGCAAAAAGCAGCTTTTATCTCAGTTCTGTCAGTGCCACACACAGCCACATGCAGGCAGGCCATGGCAGAGTACGAAGAGCTGTCAGTGAGCTGTACTGAAGCTAACTATGGTACTTATGGAGTTACGGAGCAAAACGACAAAATAAGCAGCAGCAAATTGCCAGACAGTATTTAGAGTTCAAAAAACACCAGCAATGAAAGGGAGAATTCCTAACACGGCTCTGTAACTTTGCCCTTAAAGCTGCCTTCCTGCCCAAATCAAATTTCACATAGATATTTTGAATCTAATTAATGTTGTGATTGTGGCTGGGCATCCATTTTGAAGATGACCATTGCTGGTTAAAGACTGCACCGCATCACGTCTTCCTCCTCCTGGGTTCATCAGAGTGAAGACAGCAGGGAAGGCCTGATTCAAGGAGCATGCTGACACAGTCGGGATGTTGCTGCCACTTGCAAGTATTTTCAGCCCAGTGGAATGGCTGATGACCAGGTGCCCTTAAAGCCTGACTCTAGCAGGATTGTTCCCGCTCATACCATGCTAATGACCACTGCCTTCAAAAACAGGACACTGCTTGGAGCAACTGCGTGCTAATGATTTCAGACCTTGCAGATGAATTCAAACCATCTCCTGCTGCAGTAGTCAGGTACCAGTGGCCCAGAGCCACTGGGTCTCCAGAGGGACTGTTCCCCTGGAGGTTCTTGCTCCTCTCTTTTACCACGTGCAGCCAAAATTAAAAAACCCTGCCGAGCTCAGCTCCACAGCCTCTCTCTGCTGCTGCTTTGAGGCACCAGCAGCACTGCCAGCCTGCAGGCAAAGCCTCTCATCTCTGCAGGTGCAGATCTACCCTGGGCAGGGAGCCCCGCTATGCAGCCCTGCCCTGGATGGGCCGCTGCACTGTTCCAGCCTCCCCAGCACCCTGGAGCTGGCTGGGGGAGGGCACACCCCAGCTTTTGAGAAGGACACCCCAGCTGTTGGAGCAGCTGCTTCAGGGCTCCTTGCCTCACCCAACATTGCTGGGTGCTACACTGAGAAGCAAGAGCGGCCAAGGAGATGCACCAGCACCGAAGTCACACCTAACTTGTGTCCTGCATGGCCCAGGCATGTCACATGAACATGTTTGCTAATGTTGGCCTTTAAAGGGTGAGTTAGTTGAAACTTTTGGAATAGAAAAAAACCCCCAAATGACAAACTCACATTGTTTTTAATGTTACCTAAGTGAATTAGGTAATTAATTCCCTGCAGGTGCCAGCAGCTTGAGGAGGCCCCTCAAGCAATGTTAAAACACTTCAGTTACTGAAAAGATAAAAAGTCTCCCAGGGAAAGTGCTGGAAAGAGCACTGGGAGCCTGAATTTGAGGACCATTGTGACAGTCTTTCACAAATTCCCTGTGTAAGTGTGGCAATGCCACCCAGCCAGCCTGTCTCCTCTTCAAGGGGCATGAGGGTACAGGCTTGCTGTTACTTCCCAGGGCTGTACTTAAGTAAATGCAGACAAGCATTTGTGCAGCATTCGGTGTGTGTCGAGGGACAGCATATACAAACTAAGGCAGAGAAAACCTAAACAGTAGGCTCTCAAGGCTTTCTCTGCCGGAGTCAGCATCGTCACTGCTCTCCGTCATCATCCAAAATTTCCATTGACGTCAGTGGATGCTCTGGGTGTGAAAGGCCTGTGGAGTCTGAAACTGTGCAGCTATTGCTTACGGATATCCTAAGCTTGGCCCGATGTGATTTATATCCGGCTTGTACTCTTCAGCTGTGACTTGAGACACTACTTTTTGGAAGTCAAAATCAAACTTTTAGGAGAAGACAGCCTCCTGTGAATTGGACTTCTGTTGTGGTTGGTACAGGCAGACAAAAAAGCATGCACGAATAAAACTCTTTTCTAATAGCTGTCTTGGCTTCTGGAAATGTGGGGTTTTGTCTCTGCTGATTTAGAAGGACAGCACTGACAGGAGGGGGAACAGTGTTTTTGTGTCTTGGGAGAGGGGAGGAAAAAGACAACGCAATACAGGGATGATACAAATGTCATAGAATCATCGAATCATTAGGTTGGAAAAGACCTTAGAGATCACAAGCTCCAACCATACCTGTCTACTACTAAATCATGTTCCCAGTCACCTGGTCTACCCTGCCTTTTAAACACCTCCAGGGATGGTGACTCCACCACCTCCCTGGGCAGCCTGTGCCAGTGCTTGATAACCCTTTTTGTGAAGAAATTTTTCAAATGTCCAATGTAAACTTCCCTTGATGCAGCTTAAGGCCATTCCCTGTTATTCTATCACCTGGCTATGGAAACACCTATAGCTATATGAGATAGCTATTAGTGAAACATATACATATACATATACATGTTGGAACACATATCTAGAATACATGTATATGTGTACATTCATATACACATTTACTTTGGAATTCTATGCCTATGGTTTGTCAGAAAGACTCTGAGTGAAGATACGGGTCCAGCTAGGCATAGCCCTGCCATCCCATTGCCCTTTTCGTTGGCGTCACCAGCCTTAGGACATGGGCATAAACTGTTTGCTCTGTAAATCCTCACTCCACAGCAGCATCACTATATAATACAGAAAATGAGGGAAATAAATTAACTTCATAGCCTAAGCACTAATTGTTCAGCACCATCACAGGATACTGGGACAGCTGGGAAGAGGAAGGCACGTGAGTCAGAAGATACTGAAAGAGACACCATCAACTTGGCAACTAGTCAATTAAAAGAAAGTTATACAAAAAAAAGAAAGCTGAGAGCTCGCTAACACAACAGAGAAGCTGACATTTACGACGCACAAATTGCCCCTAGATGCATTAAGTAAAACAGGATATAGAAAGGAAATAATCTTTTCTAAATACTTGTAGTTGTGGTCATTTTTAGAGTACCTTGTATCAAGAACAGGTGAATCTTCTCTGCTTGAATTTGTTTGCCTTTTTAATTGCACTGCTGATGTCCATTTAACACAAAACCAGAGCACACTCTGCTCCATACTCCCTTACTCTATCCTTCAACAATGTCATCCTAATCCCACACACAGCAGCACAGCAAGGAAGGATAAGAGTCCTGTACAACCCATAGAAGCGGAGTGTCAAGACACTGTAATGGTATCTGCCTTCATCCCAGGGGCTGATTTAACAGGACCCTTCAGATCACAGTGAGTTTTGAAAAGCAGCCTGTGAGAGACTCAGAAACTCGACAGTGTTACGTCACATGAAGTAAAGTACAGTTGATGAGTTTGGTGCCAAAAAGGTGGTGTTATAAAATACAATGTACAACACTTCTGAGATCCGTATTTCCAAATAGCTTTACTTGTTTTGACCTTTCTCCCAAGAGGCTTGTCCTTCAGAAAACATATTCTACGGTAAGTTGCTATTGCTGGCTGCATTTATCATGTGCAAGACCTTAGTATAAACCGTACAAACAAAGTGATACCTAACACAAATTGAATGGCTGCTCTCTGCATTACTGTAACATTTAGGTCTCTCAAGTGGCATACAATAACTGCAAATGGCTTGAAAATCTATTGCCTGTTGTTCAAGTTGTAAATTTTTATTTTCATTCAATTTGCAGTGAAACATAATGCTCATTGTCTGAAACAGACAATATTTGAAACTCTTATGAAGAAGAGTATAAGTTAAAAAAACTTTTACAAAAAATACTGAAAGAGGTTTTGAAATTGTTCCATTTGAACATCTAATGTGAAATCTGCCTTTTTAATTAAAAATGAATATTCACTAAATCTATAGTGGAAAATAATGTAAGTGGTCAAAATCAGCAGAAAATATTATAAAAGAATAGGCAAGAATGTATTTTAGTTGAAAGGTGGTTTTATTTTCATTTTCTATCTGTAGATGCTCTTGGATTTCACCTTTCATCCTTTCAGAAAACGATTCCTTTTAAAATTTCAAATTGCCTCCTGGAGAAAGAAAATAATGGCCTCTCAAGTCTATTAATGACCCTTTTTTATTATTCCTTAACAAGTCTTCAATGTGACTGCATAAAAGGCACTGCTGACCCAAGTTTCATAGCCAAGAAAGAACCACGTTTTGAGGTAGAGGAGTTTTCCCTCGATAGCTTTACAATAGAGTTTATAGCTATCTTCATAAATAAGACCCATATGAGGAAATATTAAAAAAAAAAAAAAACACAAAAATCACATAATCCTAACTCTGCTAGAGAGATCACGCACGTGCTAGTTCAGCAGTTCAGGACCCTTCTCTCTAAGGAACTTTTTCCTCCCCATATTTCGGAGTTACAAAGGAGTCTATAAAATTACAGGCAGTATTACATGAGGATCCTATGTAAAAGCAAAACTTTCTCTGAAGACTCTTCTCAAGACTTAAGAGTACAGAGCATCAACCTAAATTTCTTCCTAAGCACTAGAGGCTTTCCAGAGGACAGATGCAAGCCACACTTGCCCTTCGTTTTTCTTGCATTCTGAGGGGGTCTACATCCTTGCGGTTCTTCTTTCAAGCTCTTTTAATGCATACAGTTTAATAGGCCACTCTTCAGTTTAGAAACTGAATCTCAGTATCACACTCCATCATTCTACAGGCTATGAGCTTTCGTCCTTTACACCCTCCAAAGAAGTGAGGAGGACAGCTGAGTTTCATGCTGAGTCCTTCCTCCATAAAGGAAGCTGAGTTATCACAGAGCAGCTCTAAGAACATATTTTGTCACTGCTCTTGCAGCTCAGAAAATTTCCATCTCCTTCCATCAGCTCCTTGCGACTTCCAAGACAGACCAGGTGGAGAGCCCTTGACACTTCAGAATCCTGGAAGACAGGATTCTGCCGCTCCTTCTCTGCTAAAGGTAGCAGCCTCTGTTTCCACAGGAGTTACAGCCACTTCTCTCCTTGAGAGCTGTATCATTTGCACTCAGCTGTATCATGGGCTGGATACGCAAAGGGTGCAAAATGATGCCTCCAGAGATCTGCGATTAGCAGCCATGTGCCCATACACATCTTCTCTGGGATGTGGTCTGTGAGAGAGGAGAGCTACAAAGTAGTCCATTAAACAGCATCAGATGCAGCTATCCCCCAGCTGTGGCAGTAAAGACAAACTCCAGTAGAACCTTGCTTGCTGATACTTATGTGAACTTGGGGTCCAGAAGCAGAAGAAATGGAGAATAAATACCCCAGATTCAAAGAGCCTTAGCGATCCCATTATGCTTGCTGTTTTACTGGATGGATCAGGTCTTTAAAACTAGCATCATCTGCCAAGGCTAATAAGTCTTAAACTCATCTGAGTTCCAGGATGGTGTAGCTTTATTTGCCTCCCCAGTTATTACTGGAAGTGCAGAGTGGTGTTGACTTTTCTTCCAGCTGCTGTCAATATCCTCATTAGAGACAAAATAAGAACTTATAACCCAATGATGGTATTAACCCTTAACCTTCATTCAGAATGCAGTAAAGCAAGTGTCATATTAAAAAGCACAGAGAAGAAATATAAGGAGAGAGACATCAGATAGACATGAATTCATTCTACAAGTAAACAAAAAGATTATGGCATTGAGGTGGCTATATTACTTAGAGATCATAAGAAAATGAGATCTATTTGAAGCTCTTGGAAAGACCAGAAATGAGAACAGTGCTGAGGGATACTCAGGAATTTGAAGCAGAACTTAAGGAGGTTTCAGATTTGCCAGATTTAAAAACCAGACTCCAAGTAGAGCAAAATGGCACTCGTGACTAAAAATTGCTGGAAGCTGTGAGCACCCCTCTGAACGGGACACTGGCCATTATTATTTATGTGTTTGGATGGGATACACAGCTGTACTTCAGAGGCCAGAAAAAAATTTGCTATGAATTTAAAGCCTTCCACAGATACTGTGATTCAGAGCACTGATCTGTTTGTTTTAAAAATGTTAAATTATTTATATGAAATATTTCAATTTTTAAGATTTTACTCCTACACAATAAGAGATGGTGGAGCACTAAGTTTCCAGTTGGAGTCTGGTGCCACAGAAACAGTAAAATACAGAAGAGCGAGGTCTGGTCATTACTGTGCATGTGTGGGGGGAGCGCCAGCATGGTTTGGATCAGGCAGCTACAGCACACACTGCTCTCCTTCCTAGTGACATTTTTTATGTACTTGTTCTTTTTCTTTTAAATTTTTATTGCCTACTAAACAGTTTCTTTTGGCTCTATTTTCTGTGATCCTCAGTGCAAAGAAAACACTTATGTTCAGAGAAAACTGAAAACTGCCCTGATGAGGAGCAAGCTGGTGCCTCACTAGCATCTCGTGTGTCATCCTGATCTTGACTGTGAATCTACAAATTAGGGTTTCAGCCCAGGGTACTGATTTACTTTCTAAAAGACTGGAACTCAGAAAGAAGCCCTTCTCTGCAACAGGAATAACCCAGGAACTTTTCGGAACAGATGCAGAACTCCTGAACTGATTAATTGAAAAACCCTTCCTCTGGTCCAAATGCCACACTCCGTTGACAGCATCAAAATTACTGAAATAATAATACTGAGTAAGCCTTCTCCTCTGCTTGGTCTGTCTGCCCAGTCTATGTCAGCGGTGCATTCACTCAGAGGTGCCAGTGAAGAGATGGACCTGGACCACACAGGAATTACCAGCCTGGGTCCAGCCAAGCTCTGTCCTGTCTCCAGCAGCTGCCACTGTTGGAGACACTGGGGATACAGCACACATGAAGAAATCCTTTCCCTGGGACAGCTTTCTACTTTTTTGTCTTTCTCTTCTGGCTCTTGGGCTTCATCCACCTGGGCTGCATTAGCCATGTGCCCTCACTCAGCTTGTAAGACAAGCGTAGCTCCCTGCAGTTCAAGAGTGTGAGAATAAATTACCACTTCATTAATTAAAGTGCTCTGAACCGCTTAGGTCTAAGTGCAGAGCCAAAGTACAGCTCTATTGTCACTGACAGAATGATACGAACCACTGTGATAAGCTCCTGATCATCTGCTCAGCTCAGCTTGGACTATGACAGTCTTGGGGAGTGTGCTGCATGTGCTTGGTCTGCCACCTGGCCCTGCCAAGTTGGGGATCTCTTCCTGTTGCAAGGAACCATCCATACTGGATGCTGTGATGGCACTGGGATTCACCAGGACTACATCTCTGGAGACATACAGGACAGCTACCTTCTGGGAAATCATATCGCACATGGAAGAGTCAGGATTGTCCAGAGTGGAGATTCACTGTCTAGCGAGAGCACCTAGAAGACCTGCAGGAAAAGCCCTTTGATATTTAAGTAGCAGAGACTGATTGCTGACAGTAAACTTGAGGTGACTCAGGAACATGGCATGTGGATTTGGCTCAGAAATGTGACTGTGACATTTGAAACTGCCAAATGAAAATGACAGCTTTTAACCTGGATTTCCCTTAATCGGAATAGATAGTGCATTTCATGCTAGAAATGTTCTGACCATTATCTGCTTCTATGTTTATTACATTTTGATGTGCCTCTGGTAATGGCTTTATTAAAATGTCTGGAACAGAGCCTGTTAAAAGAGTTTTCTTACATTTAGATGCTCAGATACCATGTGATTGACTGTAGCACAGATGAACATCCTTTTATGATAGAGGATTTCTAAAATAAAATGTAAGAATATCAGGAAAGACCCTTGCCTACTACAACCTGATTTAGGGTCACAAAAGTAATTTTTGTTCTTTGCCTATTTTTGACTACAGGAATCAAGCTCCTTTTAATCTACATCGGCAAAATGTGCAGCACATCCATTTTTATAGCACTCACTTTTGGCTAAAATGAAATAGGTCTGTGACATACAGCTGCAGTTTATGGCATCATTCTGAATTTGATGGGTAGAAGGAGCTACAGTGCAGAACTATGATTTTCTGAGTGAGATCGTAAGGGCTGTGCGATGAGTCTCCCTCCTGCTTGCTGGTTCTGAAAGCGGAGGTGCAGTGAGGAAAGCCAAGCATTTGCCAGATACAAAATTACCAGATTAATTTATCTTCCACCTTCTACTCCTGTGACATGCTTATTCCTTCCTTCATTTTGGAAAATGACCTCGTGATCCTTACTTCCAGGATCACACTCTGCTTCCAGAGCAGCTGCACAGACAGCAGTAAAATAAACCTGCTCCCTGCTATTATGGAGTGAAAGCATTGTTAGGGCAAAAAAGATGGGGTGTCCTTGCAGGAGGAGTGAGCTCCTGCTGAAACCTTGCAGTTTGCCACCTAGGAGAGAAGTGGAATTTATCTAACCAAGATTAATGCCTGCCCTGTGGGTGTGCCTGCTCTGCCTTTTTTTTTTTTTTTTTTTTAATAAAGGATTTATAAAGCTGGTGGCTTAGACTATAATTGTAAAATGGCTTTTCTGGCCCTCTCCCAGATCTGTGGCTCCAGAGGCCAATACCAGAATGTGCTACATAATTTAGATCGGATACCCTTTGGTTGCCGTTATGGTCAGTGCAATTGCAGCAACGTACAATAGATTGCCTGGGAAATTAAAATGGTTGGGTTTATAGCAGAAAGCTTGCAAGGAGGAGGCACAAGGCTGTTGTGAAAGTGGTTAACAGCAGAGGAGAGGAGCATAGTTAGTTGGCCTGCTTCAGAGTGCCTGCGAATCCCTACACATGCACAGCAGAGGGTGTTGAGAAATTTAACAGAATTACTGCTGGGGATGTATCACAGCCTACATATTCTGTAATCACTTGTTTCAGTGATTAAGTTCAGACATAGATTAATTTCACCAGATAGCTTATCTGGAAAAGCAGGTTTACATCTTTCTAAAACTCTTAAGGTTTCTTTCAACCTTGGATTTATACATGTCTTTCGGTTAAGTCAGCCCAGCCATGCTAGGCTCAGTGCTGCAAGCCTTCTAGAGCAGCTTCACAATGAGACCTGTCATTTGCCTACCTCTCACATAGCGCTTTCTCTTTCCCTGCCATTAATGGATATCTTACATTATGTTCCGACATGAATGGGGTGAGATTGTGGTGTTATGTTGGAAGAAAGCAGATCTCAGGCAGAAGAAGAATCAGGCCTATGAAAATCCTGGGTTTGTCCTCATCTACAAGGACATTTGTAATTATCTCCCTTCGTGTTCATCTGCCAGCTTGAGTTACTGCATTACATGCTGTGTTACTTATGATCACAGTGAGGCTCATGAAGGCGTCAGAAAAGCATCTCCCCAATGTCCTTATCCTTCTGTCCAACCTACTCTCAGCAGGTACTGTGGGACCACAGCCCTGTTCCACAGGGCCTCAAAATAGCAGCTGCAGAAGTCAGCCCTTATCACCAGATAAATGAAAATTAGCAGATTTTAGCAGTTAAGTGCCTCAACCTCAACTAGAGTTTCTGTGGCACAGGTGCTGTTTGTCTCCCTGTTGGAAAAGCATCTACTGCAAGCTGCTGGGGCAGATCAGGATTTGCTGGATGCTACTTTCATAGAAATATTAAGCAATAATGATACTGACATGGCTCTGTGAGCTAGGCGAAGGAGACACAGGCTTAGGTAATGGAGATTTAATCTAGCATGCACAATAAGAGAGGAAGGGAATTAGAAGTCAATAAATAGAGAGGAAAAGTATATGAATGAATAGTTGAAGCCAATGCTGAGCCTGGGAGAAGGAATAAGATGATGAGGCTAAGTCTTCTTATTGTTCATGGCATCTGAGGAATCTGTAAGATGATGAATGTATTAATTAGCTAACTGTATCTCAGTAGCTGAAAGAGTTGGTAGGTGGGCTGAGCCATAAAACAAAACATTCCAGTATGTAAGAGAGGCTGAGCACGCATCTTCAGGATTATATGGGAGAAGGGAGCAATGTCAGCTGCACAAGAGGAAAACATGGAGTAACACCTTGAAGTTATATAGTGGGGAAAAAAAAATCTACCTAGTAATTCTTTCTCTTTTGTTTTGATGTGAATTTTATTTTATTACTATGCTCGTTCAATAAAAAAGATATTTAACTTTTCCCCTTCAGGACCAATAGCACATGTAGCAACAAGGATGAATACACCAAGTCTAAGATACATGGTCAAAGCAGTCTCAAAAGAGTTTTCCACAATTATAATTTGTGAAATAACAAATAAACTTATTTTACTAACTCCCCATATCCACATTTACTCACCTTCGCTGTCTGAACGGGGTAACTGTGTTTTATGTGAGTCTGTTATTAAAAGTTAGAGCATGCCCAGAAATCTCTGAAAACTGAAGCTTACATGTGTTAGGAAATGGCTCATTATTACTTTTAATGTATACATAAATCATCCCAGATAGTAAACCAACAGAGAAAAATTATTTGGTGTGGATCCATTAAATTTCTCATGAAGACAATATAAAAAGAATTTGACAAATAACCATAGGCACACAAATAATCAAGCTGCAAGGAATCACTGGATTTCTCCACTTTCACACTAAAATCCTAGGAGGATCACACCAAATTAAAGCCATAAATTCATATTCAGGTACCTAATGCACTGACTTTTCCAGTGGGCTGAAGACTGTCACCACCCACTGATTTCAAAAGGAATAATGGGTGATGAGATGTGGATTTTAAAATAGAAGTAGGAAGGTTATGCACGACGTCTTTTGCACAGGGTATCACCCATGGTGGGATCCCAGCCCAGGAGAGTTGAAAAGCCTTGCTCAGGGGAGAATTTGCATTTTGAAAGTGAGGATGGTATCTGCATGTGGCTGTGGAGGAAGGATCATTTATCCAAAGCAAAGGTTTTTTTAAAAATGTGTAGGTGTATGAAGAATGAAGAAGAGGGCTGTCAAGGGCATTCATTTTATACTGAACGCGAGTGGGATGGGAAACAGCGTAAATGGAGGTAAGAGCCCATCCTGCAGGCTGATTCCCTCACATAGTCGGGGCTCTGCCTGGGGTGAGGGCAGCCCGGGATGGTGGTGGTGGGGGACGACAAACCAGCTGGGGCAACTTGTGCTGCAAACATCACCATGCTTGCAGGCAGGCAAGTGCTGCGGGTGCCTCATCCCCCCTCCTAGGGCTTCAGCTCTGTTTGTCAGGGAGGAAGGGATTTTTGGAGCAGCACAAGGCAGTGCTTGCAGACAGATGTTTGAGAATAAGCAGCCTTCCTGCTGCGAGAAGGCAGGTGTCAGCTCCCTCAGCAAACAAGCTGGGGCTTGATCCTGGACACTGTGCTTTCCCACTGAAACCCAGAGGGAAAGATACATGTTGTACAAGGGGATTTTTCCACCCTAGTCAAAGACACAACCCTACATTTATTCTACAGCTAGAAAGCACAAAATCTGTGGCTTTATTTTCCTTTCTTTTTCAGCAGTGTGTATTTTACAGGAGAGCTCCTAATCTGCAGGATGCTATATGAAGACTGCTGAACGTAAAACAGTCTGTTACCCTTCTTGCAGGGAAAAGGGGCTAAGCATGTCTATTCAAACGGTACATATATACACACACATACATGCACATGCATACATATACATATACACACACCTCTGTACACAACCATAAGGAGACGCTTCCAACAGCTTTCATTACTGGTTCACCACTCCTTGCAACTGAGTCACTACAGTTTCACCACAGTCTTCAGTAAGAGTAGAGAATCCAGCAGCGGTACCTCGAAACTGCTACCCAAAATATCCTGACATCTCAGCGAGTTTCAAAACCAGAAGTCATTCAGAGTCACAGTGCCCTGCAACACCCCGAGCCAACCTCCCTGATGTACACAACACAAAATCTGTCTCATTTTGCTGCAACTGTGCACGAGGTAAACTGTGTTAAATTTGGCTCCACCAATACTGTACTTACATGACTAGAATAAAGAGCTTCAGTGGCTGGGCTCAGCCCTTTCTCAAAACTTAACATACTGTGATGAAACTGAGAGAGAGGTAGGTTACTCAATAAGCTTAAGCCCCGAGAGAGAGAAAATTGTACTTAACAATAGTTCATCATTACTAATTTTAGTGTTGCATCTGAATTTCTTTTCAGATTGTTTCCTAGGAAGAATGGCAAGAGCAGCAAGGTGTTTTCAGCCTCTGAGATGAAACTTCTTTCTTCAGAGATCTGGCAGAGGTGATACCCGTCTTGCTACCCTGCTTTCTCCTGAATTCCTAGGCTGCTCCTCTGGCACAGCACTGTTAGTCCAATAAAGGAATTTGAAGAATCTTAATGATGCAGGTGTGCAAAGCATCTCTGAGGTGCACAGGGCTTTGGCGCACGGTGGCTGGGGATGTCAGCTCAGTTATCTCCTAGGGTTGTTGGCTACTGTCCCAGTGCTGGAGAGCTAGTCAGCTTTGCGGTGCCCATGTTTGGTCCATCCAAAAGGTACAGCCTGCTGAAATCTCACTACAGCGCCTGAACTGAAGTGCTACAGGGTGAGCAGAGTGGGGAGGCAGGTGGCTCTTTTGCTGAAGGGATTATCACAAAGGAACAGCAGCTCCTCTGTTCATGCAGAAAGACCAGTGGCATACAGTGCTAGAAAGTGGGTGATACTGTCATCTAGCTGGAAATGTTTTCCATCCTACTGTAGTCATCTGTGTTTGATCATTTAGTAGTGCTGGGATAGAATGAAAAGCTCTAGTTGCTGCACGAAAGCACGAGAGAGGTATGACCTGTGGTGAAGACTACAAGACAGCTAATAGGAATCAGTCAGGCATACTGAGGATGATGGGCACATTGTCATGATTTGAACCAAGTCTAATGGAAAAAATCAATTATTTTATTCTCAGAGAAGCATAAGATAACACAGTTGCATCAACAAATCTTGTCTGGTCAGTGCTGTTTGTATCTTTGAATTGCCAGGCAAAGGGGACACACCAGAATACAGGAGTCGTTACAAACCGCATCCCTGTGGAGGAGACACTGACCAAGTAAGAAAGCATTTAAACCAGGACATGTCAGCATTTTGTCAGGCATGGAGAGACTGTGTTCAAGGCCTTGGGTGATCTGAGTCTGTGCTAACCTGCAGGAACAGGTTACTTCAGCCATGATAAACATAATTCAGATAGGCTTACATCTCACCTGCAGCTGCCAGTCCTGCAATATCCTTGGAATGCCTGTGCTTGTGAGGATGGATCTGCTCAGGCTTTACCTCTGAGAGAGAAGAGAGGCTCCTGAGGAAGGAGTAATGTCTGCTGGAAACTGTACATAGATGTTTATGCCTGTTTGCAGGATGAGGCATGTGTCTCAGCCCTTTTGTGGATCTGGACCTGCGACAAGCCCCGTCTCTCAGGAAACAGCACCATTCAGCATCACTGAAAATCAATACTGACACCTCCGAACTCCAGTAATTTAGTTAAAAAAAGATAGAGCAAATAATAGTAGCAAGGAATGAGTGGGGTTTACTGATTTCTCTCTTTTGGTCTGGCTCATAAATGTTCCTAGGGAGCTGGGAGCCAGTTTCAGGGGATTTACACTAGTCTAGATTTTCATCTTCATGGACCCCAGAGCTGCGCTTACATGTCAGATTTTTGGTTTGCAGAGTGTAAATGAATTGAGAGTTTGGCTCACAGGGTGAGGATTGGATAACATGATGACAGAAGGGCTTTATAAACATTCGTTATTCAAAAACTCTTCGGCACACCTGAATATGCCTGGGCAATTATCTCACTTTAGCTGCAGATGGGTAATTTCGATGCACCTTCAGTACTACAAAGCTTTCAGTGCCATCCCTTTTGAAAATATCTGAATTAAACAGAATGACAAAACTAAAGAACTATTGCATCTTTTTCCTGTCAGGTGCACACATCTAGTAGGTGCCATCAGCACACTTCATGCAGAGGAGCCACGTGGTCACGGCTGTTAGCCCAAAGGCATGAAAATGCCACATTTTAAGCTGAAGGCAAAGAGCCTGTAGCCTTCAGTAGCCAAGTTACTCGAGGAAGGATGATTTGCCATTGTGCATTCAGATCACAACATTAGATTGATCCCAAGACATTATTTGTAATCTCTCTCTCAGATTTCCCTAATAAGATGTTTCTACAACTGCCTAAAATCCATGATTATTTACCGTACTGTGCTAGACAAAGGCTTTACGGGTAATGACACTCCAGACACCAGCAGCATAGTAGTGGAAAGTGTCTGAAGCCACACTGACAAAGAGAACAGTTTGTTTTTAGCACAATTGCTATGGAGGAAATACACTTGTCTCCAGTTTCTCAAAACTACTTGTGTCTGGTTCCTTGCAGCAAACATATCCGGGAAGCCAGCTGTTGGGTTTTTTTTTCAATCCTTAAAACAAAACAGAGTTCAAGAAATATAAAGCAGCGGACAACATTTCGCAACCTGTCAGCCAAAACTAAGCTCCACAACTGACTATGCATATAACTGCTATGATTTTCAAGAGGAATGTCCTCATTATGATTCCTGTTTACCTAAAAATAAAGCTAATTTGATGCTCACATTTGAAAAGATCCCAAGAAAATATCTTTAGCAGTTTGGTAAATTTTGTTTGTATATTCATCCATATTAAGAAACAAATCTGTTAACACATGGAATGGCTGTTGCTGGTATATTTAAATCTTCCCTAGATACTCCTGAGGGACTTGCCTGGACCCCAGTAACTTGGATGGCTCTGTGGCTGCTGAGTTCTGGAATATTTCATGCAAAGAACCTGCAGGCAGCCACAGGACTCAACGCATTAGCAATACTATGTTAAGCATGCTGTCCATTAAAATCATGTAGGATTTACTGATTTAGCTTAGCTTGTAGAAGAGCTAAAACAACTATATAGTTCACGTGAGTGTTACGTTTCAGCAGAGCTCATGCAATCTGCTCCCACAACAGGCCACACTTACCTCACATCTCTGATTCCCAAGGATGCACTAATCATTCTTTCTAACAGCTCAGTTGCATGTTGATAGAAACCTCCTCCCTTGTTTCAAACACCTCACTCACTGTTTAATGCCACCTACCTCTTTCCTCATCTCCTCCAATCCACACATGATTTAGCTGACCTTTATCGTATCTCCCTACAGTTATCTTTTTTAAATGATGAAGAGTACAACTCTACTAAAAAAGCCATGTGGAACTTGGTAAGACAGAATGTAATGACATCATAGGAATTAACCTGGAACTATAGAAAAGCACAGTTGTTTAAGCTGTTTGAAAAACCTATGAAATCAATAGAGCTCTTTGTTAAACACTATAAGACTTTCAGACCGTTGACCTTAATTGCTAAAAATTTCATGAGCAAGTGCAGGTCTGCAGGTACCTTAATGGATAACAGCTGATCATCACTGGGTCCTCTTCTGGGATACTATTTTTCAACATTAAGTTTTTCTACTTCAGCCTCCGGAATCAAACAGAACTTTTTAAAACTAATGTGGAAGAGTAGGGTGAATTTCAGCCTGGTCAGAGCCTGAGTTCCTCTAGGAAAGACAAAACACATCTAAACAGTTATTAACTTGTTGATTTTAATATTGACTGAGCCAGACCCTTCTCTAACAGAAACCTGCATGTTGTCATAGGACACGGTGGAGCTATGCTAGCTAGGGTTAAGTGCTGACTGCACCCATCACATTTAATATAGAGAATTTCATGACATACTGAAAATACAAGTTGAACATCTGTTTGATAATTAAAATTAACTTAGGTAGAAACACTTCATTGTGGTTCAATACAATTCTTAAAAAAAATTTCAAGTTTAATAAAAAAATAAATCCTCAGGGTTTGCATCAACATGTTCTTGCCTGAGGACAGACAAATAATTTAAGATGGCTCTGGCAAAAAGGGTATCATTCATGCCAATAAGTTCTGGTACATAGATGTACTGGGGTGTCTAGAGACAGCACATATAAAGATGCGATCAAGTACACATCAGTTTAAATAATAATAGTTACGTCTCTTCTAGTGTCTGCAGATCACTAACCATTAACAAAAGAAAAAAGTAGATATGCTGTGAACCTGTGCTGAGCAGACTGGTCTAGAAAGCTTCCTCCCCAGGTCCCCAGCAGCGAGAAGTACATGATATCCTGATGTTCAGAATATCACAGGGAGATGGTCTAACAACATCACTTGTTAGGTGGTGAAAGTATCAGACAGCATTACAAAGCTGTAGCTTCATTTTTATTCCAGGTACTGCTAAGAGGTACTGAAAGTAGAGGAGCAATTCCGTATTTTCTATTGTGCTATTTAACAAGAAATCTTTTCATAGATGATCAATTACCTATCTGTACTTGGAAATCTATATGTACTCCATCTGAAAGCATAATAAGCCGGACTAGTAAAGAAGGCTGTAATTTCATTGCATAAAAAGCAAGCTACAATTTTCAGTTGGCCTGGTTGGCCTCTGCAACAGATACAGTGAAGATAATTAAGGAAAAGATTCCACATTATTCTGACGAAGCAGAAGATATTTTTGATGCAATGCACAGACAAATGCCAGGTGAAGCAGAGGAACAGAGTACTCCTCTAGCAAATGGATCTGGGCTCATACATCTATGGGTGCCCCATGTTAGCAATGTACTGCTAAACAAAGGTTAATCACTGAAAGGACATTCTTGACGACTTAAGATCCCTGGGGTTTCACATTTGCATCTGCTGAAAGATATAGGGAATGCCATCCTTTACCTAAGACTTCCAGAGGCTCAATCCCATGTGGGAGTCTGAACCTTTTGCCAAGGCAGTGGAAGGTTTTCAAAGATACAGAGGAAACACTATAGCACTCTCTACACGCTTGCAAAATAAGCAGCTGCAGCAAACCAGGAAACAACCCTCCAAAGAGAAGGAAACAGCTCTTAAGAGAAGGAATACTATTTCCAAAATAACAAATCACAAGCAACCAAAACCAGTTCCATGAGGGGAAGCACTCAGTTGGAAATACAGGGAACAGGGAACGGATGAGTTGGCCACAGCGGGCTTGTTTGGCGTAGGCTTGCTGAGGACAACAGACCCAAACAACATGGCAATGACTGCAAGGCCACAAAGTAAATTAGGGTCTTTCCTTTAAACTTGCTGAATTTGACCCCTGAGGACTGACAAACAGAACAACAGTGGGATTGTTTCTTGCGCACAGCTAGACTGAAGAGATGCGGTCTTCATGGCCACCACAGCAGGTGAACAAGGCAACAAAACCGGATTTTGTTTGTCTGCTCCATTTTGGATTGTATTCTCTATCAGGAAGCTACCATTTAGAAAGGCATGTGGACACTGGAAAACAGAAATGGCTGTAGATGGATGTGCAACTACATATATGAACATGTCTACGTATTAGCTTATATCCTACCATTATTTCCTTCTGAAAAATCTATGGTGGTTCACAGACAACATTACGTAGCTGCTTGACAGGGTTTTTCAATTTCTGAAGCCCTGTTCATATATTACATTTAGATTGCTGCCAATCTTCACCTTTGGCTAGCTGTCCCTTTTTACCAGGTATAGATTTGACTAACAAGCAAGGATGGCAGCTCCCGCAGACCCAAACTGAACAGGATCTTTCATCAGGTACTTGTGCTTTTATACGAGGCTGCCTTTTCATGCAAACACAAACAGTCCTGGGAAATCTGGATATGGTCCATAACCACTAGGCAGCAGGACAAGAAGTTTTTTTCCACTTCTGTAGTACTGCCAGCCTCAAACACTTCTCACTGTATCATCTGTCTTTATGGAGAACCGTTAATTATAGCTACAAAGTCTGTTACCATACAGGCACTTTCCTTTTTTCATAAAGCAGCTTTAAAGGTAGCTGCCTTCAGATATTTTGACACAGATCTGGGCTGAAAAAAAAAAAAGCAGAATTCCTTATCACTCTCCCCCCCCCCCCAAGTTTGCTCTTGTTTTTGTTGGTGTTGAAAACAAGATGGGAGAACCAGACTAGTGTAGATCCCATTTAATGAGTGTGTGCCCTTGGTGTCAAGGCACTTGATGTGACTACCAAGGTAAAACAATTCCTGGAAAAAGACCGTTGAGGCTGTTGAAGCTGTGAAGTCTATCTTCTTCCATGTTATGATGATCGGAAAACCAGCATATTTGTGCTTACCTCAGCTTTCTGCTTCTTTCCCCACACAGTAAGCATGATCACACATTCTTTTCCCAGTTCCTTTTTCCTTCTGCCAGCCATAAAAAGCAGTTAATTTTCTGTTTATGTGTGCAGGTCATGCCTGGGGGAAAGGAAGGCAGGAAGCAACCCCTGAGATCCTTTCAGCCTGGTTTGCTTTGGTTCTGTGGCCTCAGTCAGTGCAAAGGGATTGACATGGGTAGGATCACTATAGAAGGATTTGCTCTTGAGGTCTCCTGAGACAAACCCTAGCACCATGGAAGCTTTGGCAGCTTGCTTTACTAACCAGAGGAAGAGCAGGCTAATGAAGCTCTATTTAACTACTGACCAGAGATTGTTCAGTGCTGTAAGACACAATGCTTTTTCCAAGCAAAAACCGTTATATAAACAGATTGCTTCATACCGCATGCCCTGTCTGCAGGTAACAAGAACAATTACCTTTCTAGTCCTTGCCTAAAGCACTTATACCTTCTAAGAGGCATATAACGTAATTATTTTAAAGAATCTGTTGAAGCCACAGCAGAGAACACAAAAGTAATGCAACAAAAAGACAAAATTACAGGACATCACTTAATTCAATCATCCCTGGAATGATTTTTGCAAACCAGGCTCAAGATTAAAGAACATGTGTTTCTCCTGACCAGACAGTACACAATTTTTATTCTTGATCTGTATTCCACAAAGGTCCAGAATCCCAGAAGAGGTGATCCTTGATAGATGAAGGATCTTCAGATTAAGGGAAAGTGTTTCACTAAGCATGAATGTTAAGTTTTTTTCCAGAGCATCATGGTCTGAAATACAAAAGCAGTCTCCAAGTATAAACAAGGAGGCTATATTAGAAAGTATTGGACAATATCCACACCTCCTTTTAATTAATTGCTTTGATACCAAGCACAAAGGTAAGCCTGACAGACTGCTGTAGAGATCAAACAGATTTAGTTTGGAGGTACTCCTGGCTTGCATCTGTCATCTAACTTGAGTAAGAATCAGGCTACGTCTTTTAATTTCAAGGGTTCTTTTTGTTCTCTCCTTGTTTGTTTTTTTCCCCCAACAAGCTAATGGGAACTTGAATTGTAAAGTGATATTATTTTGAGGAACACAAAGTAAATAGATATTATTTTAAGCCTAATGTACTGAATTAGACAAATAGAGCTTGTAAACTGAACTTTTTTGAAAGAAAACATGCTTCGTTGGGTAACATTTGCTAAAAATGCTTGCATTCATCATGCCTTGATGCTTTTGTAGCTTATTTATGACTCTGTTAATGCTGTCTGCTCTGATGGTGAAGCTCCCACCTAAGTAGTAATATAAATCAGTAGGATGCCAAAAATAAACCACACTGCAACGTTTTAATGCTGTTGGGTAAGAGAGACTCGTGAATACAAAATGCTGAAAATCAATAGTAAAAAACCATCCAGTCACGCCAAACCAGGCTGTGACCTCTCTAGAGTTTCAACATGGCCAGGTGGTTGCCTACCAGCACTGTGTGGCCAGGTTCTCTGCCTGCTGCAGAAGAGGAACGCAGTGCCAATGGTGAAGCCAGTGGCACTTTTCTGAGTCAGGATTGAACTAATGGACCCAACTCCTGGAATTGCTGGCGATGCCAGGCTAGTACCTTGTCTTCTCCATGCTAGCAGAAATACACATGAAATGCATTTAGAAATTAACGTACATTCTCCTCGACATCATGGGAAGTTATGGCACTAGTCATTTCTGGCCGCTGAAGAGCTAAGTCTTGATTCTGAGCCCATAAGCATATAAACCAAAAGTTACTCTTGTGAAATTAACATGCTGGTAAACCAGAGCGAGATCTACTACTTAGTACTCTCTTCCATACCTGCCTCTAGCATTTTGGTTCAGTTTTGAAAAAATAACTATCCTTCAGCATTGCCAGCAACTTTTTTCTCTCTTCTCAGAGAAAAATCTTCAAATTCCGAAAGATTAGTGGCAGGTAATCTGAGGGCCATATAGAGACAAAACTCGGATTCTGTCAAAAGAAACATGTTAAAACATGTTTAAAAGTGGTTGCAGATCAGTGCAGGTGAGGTACGTCCAACGATTCTTTCATTCACCTAATACATCAGCTCTAGTCTAGTCTTGTGGAAGAGATTTAGCTTTAGGTTCTGGTGTTTTCTTTAGCCCTAATGCTTTATGAAGTAAAAATCAAGATCTAAATGCTGAACAAATAAATAAGTAATCTTGCAAAGAGTTACGGCAAGTCGTGCTATTTCCTTCTCAAAAAATCATTAGATAAGACCATATCATCAAAATTAACAATCATTTTCCCGCTAAATGTGAACATAATCCCCTGTTATTCCCTTAGTTAGCATGCACAGAGTGAATCTTTATAAAAGGTGGGGTTTGTCCAGCCTAGAGACACACAGAGCTAAGCAATATCTTACAGAGATTTTAATTTATCTTGCAGGTAGCCAGGGAGCTTTAAGCTCTAGTGCTTTTAATTTATGGTACCTCATAAATTAATAATGTAGGTATGACGGAGGGTAGCTCATCAGATTAAATGTGTCATTTTATAAAGCAGTTTGGAAGAAAAAAGTATCAAGCCAAAATGAAGTAGCCTTAAATGATCCATTAGGTGCATACATCATTAGTGTGTTATTTCTGGACTGGACAGTGGTCGAAAGGAACGATAATTTAGTTATTGTAATTTTATTTTAAGCTAGTGAGCACTTGCAGAAGAAGAATGGTGCTGACCCTGTTGTGCTCTTCGCTGGCCTTCCAGAGCTCTCTGAGTCACTCCACACACACACAGTCCTGAGCATGGGACAAGTTCTCCCTGAGCAGTCTACACGTGGGAACAACTTTGGCATTTGATGGAGCTGCACAGGTTGCTGAGAGCAGTTTGGATGAGAATGCATGAGTTTTGGGCTGCTTTGAAGAGTAACTCTCTTCCCCATGCTGTGAACACTTTCACATGCTGTGATCGTCTACTTCAGGTTAAATAGTTCCTTAGCATGCAATACGGGTCAATCAGAAATCCTTAATACTTTACATTATGGCCTAGTTATCAAAATCTTATAAAGAAACAAATAAACCGACTCTTAAATGTAATTTGCTAGCATAAAACTGGTGGCAAACTTATTACAATTATATGTGCTATAAAACGGGGAAAATTCTGTGCAGCTTTAAACTGGCTTGTGTCTATGACACTTATGTTCTTCTGTGAGACTACAAAACATACAATTCATATATTTACAGCATAGCAAATAGCAAACATACTAGTACAAAATAGGAATTTAAAACCATAATAAACCATATAATCTCGACAGGAGGAACTATACATCTCTTCATTGTTACTGCATTTTATGATTCCTCTTTTGCACATTTTTCCTAATGGTTGTTGTTCCTTACATGCTCTTTAGCTGTACAGCGAGATGAACCAAAGCACGCCTGCTGGCTCAGACCCCGTGATGCCGCCCACCAAGGAAGGGGCGGTGTGAAGGCACTGCCTGTGCTGTGGTGAGAGGAGGCTGAGCTGCCCAGCTTGCTGAGGAGGAGGCGGCTGCACAGGTGTCCTTGGGGAGCTTTTCTGCCAAAAAAATTAGGTGCCTGTGGATTTCAGCAACGTGTGTAGGCAAGATCTGAGGATCTCTACTACATCACTGCTAAGGTGATTTGATATCATATTTCCCTCTTTTCCCACTATCACCTTTTCATTTACCTCATTGCAAATTCCTGCCAGAAAGCTCAGGTAGTATATAACATACAAATTAAGGTGACAGATAAAAGAAGCAGCAAGCGATTGAACAAGTTGCTTGCTAGTTCCAGGTTGGGACTGTCTTATTTTAACTACCCAGAAGGCCATGCCAAGCCTCCCTAGCACGTCCAACTGTGCCTGGAGTGCAAGCTTTCCTGAAGATGGTAATTCCTCATATTGAGCTGCAGTGTCTATTTGTGTCTCTCTATATGCATATATATAATATGCAAAAAGGGGATAATAATTAAGAGGAGATTCTAGAATTCAACACTTGCTTTTTCAGATGTATGTGCATGTGACAGCCACAATGGAGCAGGCAAATGAACAGTAATTCTCTTTACAGTAATTCTTACGCAGGACCACTGAAAGGTCTCAGTGTAGATAGTGGACACGCTGAAGCAGATATTACATAAACACACGATAAGGGACAGAACTCCCTCTGAAGGACTGCCTCATTGAAACAAACAGAGAGTATAAGGAAATAGAAAGTCTGTAGTGATTTGCTTAAAACCACAAAACAAATCTGCAGCAAAGCTAGTGACCAAACCTCCAAATGCCCAAGTCTAATCTGACATTGAGAAAAAACTCTGTAAATTAACCCTATTCCACCTGCCGGTCAGACACACAAATGCACACTCTTTACTAAGCCTGCTGCAAGCTTCCTTGTAATGACATCCCCCTGCACCCCAAACAGGCTGCAGGGCTTGCACCTGCTCTTCAACTCAGCCATCATTTAATTAAATGGAAGACATAAAACTACCAACCATATCAATTAACTGCAGCAACAAAGAGCGTGATGTTCTGGTTTTAACCCCAGGGATCTGGCAAACCGCAACCGCTCACCCCAGAATTCAGCAGTATTTAAAACATTACTTGAGAGCAGCTGGAAAGAGAAATACTTAAAACCTAAAGAAATGAAAATGGAGTTGTTTTGGGCTAGCATTTGTTACTGGTTTTAGATCTAACCGTTGCTTTCTCTGACCTCCATACTTCCCTCATTTCTGAAGCAACTACGTTTGCTGTAAACAACAAACATATACTGAAGACTGAAGTAGAGGAAATATGGCATTTTATTAAAATGCCTTTAAAACTTCTTAATACTGCTGTAGAACCTGCAGTGAACAGTGAAATTCCTTTATCTGCAGCCTCAAATGACACAGAAGGTGAAGAAGCTGTAACGATGGCTAAGCAGCAAAATTTCAGCATTTATAATCTTAATCCTACTCATCCGAGGGAGAGCATTTTCTGACTGCCCTATTTTCTTACATTTTTCCTGTAGTAAGTTTCTACTTCACTGTTGTGCAGCTGAAAGCTAAGAAATGTGTATTTCTTACTGTTTACCTTCTGAGCTTCTTCATTAAAAGGCTGTGAGCCCCACTGTGTAACAGAAGGGGAAAACATTGTTCACATCCTTCCATGTATAGGGAAGCTCTCTGACATAAGACATCTTGATGGCTGAGTCATCCCATCTGTCCCAGATACGTCTCAGGCCAAAATGAGATGAGATGAAGAAGCACTCACCAAGAGGCACTCCTTCAAGCAGCCAGAGTATCCTCAGCCCGTCACAGCGGATGGGCACTCAGGGTTTTTCCATGAGTGCTTCAGGCTTTGTGGGTTTGGCTTGCTGTAAAGACAAGGTGTGCCGAAGACAAAGTGCTGCCTTTGGTTATGACTGCACTTCCTCTCAGAAATAAACGCAACGGTTCGAGTTTAACGAGGATCAGACCTTGGTCTTTGATGTCAGGGGTGTAATGCCAGGAAAATACTGCAGTACTTCTTACCTAGCAATTCAAGGCACTGCACTAGTCCTGAATTTGGAAACGAAAAGCTTATTTAGCTCACTCAGAGACTGCCTTAAAAAGTTAGCTGTGAGTAGAGGAAGAAGACATTAATAATGGACTTTCATTATATAATTAATATGTATTTGAAATAAATCTGGATTTCTTACTGTTGGAGTGAAATGGTATTAAGAATAATAACATACTACCTAGCATAGGACACAATGAATCCAGAACATCCTTTAGCAAACCTAGAGTGGGACGCAAACAGAAATTTGATTTAATTGATTGACCTGAGTAAAATGTCTGCTGGATGTAGAGCAGCATGCAAGATCTGCAGGAGAAAAAAAATTAAAAAGCTCCCTTACCTGTATCTTTCCTTTGGAGACTGCTTTTCAGCTGACTTAAAAACATGTCCAAGATAATACAAAGGAAAGAATAAAAAGTTCCAGTTTGTTGCAAACCACGTTAGAGTGAAGGGTGCATCGAATTTCTTAAAGGTCAGTTTTGCTAGCTGGGTTGACCCCGACCAGGAGGAGCAGACACCCAGGACCACGGCCACACCCCAGAAAATCTTCTTGAGTTGCGTCACAGAGCATTTCCAGCAACAGCGGTTCACCCTTCCACCGCCTTCTGCCCCAGCTTGCATCTGTGCTTCGGCTGGGGCTGGAGACTCCCGGGAGCGCTCATCCCCTATGGAGAGAAAAACACAAGGCTTACTAAGGAAATCCAGGTTGCACTTCAGTTTTCAAATTCTCGTCCTTTCTGAAGTCACAGGGAGGTTTTGCCAGCAAACCCCCTCGCAACAGATCTTGCCACAAAATGTCCTTCATTTTTAGATCACTACAAAACCTCTGATTCAACTGAGGCACGACTACAATCCAAATAATAATTATCACCTCTAGATTTAGGAGTCACCACGTAAAATGGAAATGAAAATTACATGTTGCTCTGATATACATAGAAAGGCGTAACACACCACTTAAACTGATGCTGTTAGGATACGTAAATGAATGAAAAATACGGCATTCAGCTTAATAAAGCAGCAAAGGGGATTACAATACCACTTGGAATTACTATTGTCTTGGAAAATGCAGAATTGGGCAATTTATGGAATATGGCGCTTCTCAAAGGAGAAAGGAGACAATGTATTTAATCCTTCAGTTAAGCATGACCACTGCAACATAAATAGCATGACTAATACTGAACTTGGATGACCAAATTTTTCAGTGATCCCTAGCAAAACTGCTCTCCTGAGGCTGTAACCAGGTGGCAAAAATTAGACCAACCCACAGACTGCCCTGAAGAGCATTTCAGATGAGACAACCCTGATTTTTTTTAGTTTGAATTCTGCACGAAATAAGACTGTACGGGAACTCTGCCCTGGTATAACTAAGACTAGCACGCTGGTGGAAATTTCTCTATTAATACCTTGCCCCTTACATCCTTAAACATAAACTGTTATGGCCCTGCTATACTACCAGTAATGGCAGATACTGTATCCAGCTTGTGAATGAATGAGAGAAGTGAGGTTAGGTGGTTCAGCTCCTATAGAGATCAAAACAAGCTGACAGGCCTTAGCAGCAGGTCACTGCCTTTAGGGCTTTCATCTGCTTTTCTTGCATTCACCTCATTCAACATCTGCTAAAGCCATCAGTCACCCATGTGCAACACTCAGCAGTGATTTCTGTTCAAGTCTGACTTCGGTTTAGTTGGCCCATTGACTTGAAGGAGGATGTAATAGTATAATGATTAATGTTGAAAGCCAGGAACCTACAACTTCAAAAGTGTCCGGAGGTCACTGCATGCACTGAAATGTGAAAAGAGAATTCTAAGTACAGCCAGGCCAATAAGAGACTATATTATTGCTAAACATTTATATATGTTTAAGGCAGACTAAGAGAGATCCTTTCATTTCCAAAACTTTCCTTATCCTGGTGAAAATCAGTATTTGGAATGCAAAATCTCTTAAAATCTCTTATTTCAGATTAATCTATATTTGTATTTATATGAGCCAATACTCTATTAAAGGTTTATCTAATGGAGACAACTACTTAATTATTTCTTCACAGATAAGAAATGCATGATCTCAGCTAAGAGTACCATTAGGCTGCCTAGTAAAGCCGTATTTTATCACAGGAAAAACTGTGGCCTCTGATATCTTGAAATCTAAAAAGAGTGTACAGCAGCAAAGGTATAAGCATCTAGTCTCTTTGAGTGGCCTTAAGAGAGGTGGGGATATTGCTGATCTCTCAGCTTATTTCAGTTTTCAACAGAAGATTGTGTGGACAGTTTCCCACATAACGGGAGATGCACCAGCAGGCCAATGAATTACCCAAAGTTAACATGACTTTGCATTAACACGTAATGAAAGGTTACAAGCTACCTGCTAGATGTTAGAAGAAACCAGAATCGAAAAAAAAAAATGCCTGTGCACCCCTAGCTCATTCAAAATAATTACAATACATTTTATTTTTAATACATTGTTTGTAACTAATGCTTCTTTCCTCACTCGCTTCACAGACCTGTCAGGGTTCAGTTTACCAAACAACGGTACACTGATTTCTTTTAACTTCACCATGTAATTGGCAGCTGCCAGTGCTCTCTTCACTGACCACCACAAAAAACCTGCAATGATCACTGAATTTTTCATTTCCTTCCAAGTTTTTCTGCTGGGTGTTGTTGCTAGAACACCAAACACTTCATACACCCTAACAAACACCAGTGTCTTTCCCAGAGACTGAGGGGAGAGCTGAGCATAGAAAAAACCTCGAATCTAGGCAGCCAAGGTGCCAAGTGAGAGCTTAGGAGGGATTTGTGAGACTGTGCATTCCTCCACTCAGCTTACATCTCTGCAACTACTTGGAGAGGTGGGCAAAACTACAAGATAGAGAGCGGGCTAAAAGCTGTCCCTGTCTTCTCTGCAGTTATTCTCCCAGGAAGCAGGAAACTAGTATTTAAAACACTCCTGCAGAAGATATTTAACACTAGGGAACTTGCCTCAAGCCACCAGAGTATATGATATCCCAAGACACATAGGTGCTCTGAATCACAACACTGAAGTGGTGCTATTTTTTCTAAAATAAGAATTGATCACTGAGACAGCAAGATAACGTCCGCTCCTCCGGCCCAATAGTTCTGGCAATCACTGAAAAGGGAGAAGATCACAACTATACCATCTGATGCACCAGATATTCAAGATAAAATAACACAGTGTTTGATGGACACCCCACAACAGCCATCAGTGAGGACCTTCTCCCCGATAAGGGCTGAAGCCACATAAAGTTAATTTTGTGTTATATACACCAATTGAAACATTTATTTTCAGTGAAGGCAATACTGCATGTATCGCTTCTGAAGTGATCTTGCAGTTTGAGACTTACGTTTCTAGGGGTGCTCATTCTCTGGATGCATTAACTTGCTGGATGGAGTAAAAACTTATCCTAGGCATAATGGGCTTCAAGATGATGGGCCCCTTATTTTGGGGTAAAAATCACTGACCCGGTGATTAGTAATTATCAGATGAGACTTCTTTTAACTATCTGTCAGTGAAATTGCATCGCGCCTTATAATCTCCTGTGCTGCCTTAGGGCTAAACACCAAATGGGCCCAGCCTCTTCCAGTAGATGTGGCACTGTCCTTGAGGATACCTGGGATGTATTGTGCCCCAAGACAGACTGTCTTTGGAAATGGTGGACGCTACAGATGATGTACACCCATGTCGGCCCATCCTCCTATTTACCATGCTGGGGATTTGCCTGCCAGCTGGCATGCATAACACCCAAAGCTGTACCTTTCCCTGCCCCGTCCCTCCCCATGGGAACAGTTTTTGTCACCCAAGTTGCAGGTGCACAGACGGGATGACATCAAACCTACACATGGATGAGAAACACCTCGCTCTCTTTCAAACATTACTCAAGGGCCAGCTGGCAACAGAATGCACATGAATTTAAAGAAGGCAAAGGGGCTTTTCAAAATGGATGAGACAGGACACTTAAGAATTTTATTTCTGGACATCCTTCTCCAGACTTTTAATAGGTTTCTTCCTTTACCCCTTGCAGCAGACTGCTCTGTATGCTACTGAAGCCCCCAAGAGAATAAATCAAGATGCTGAGCTAAAGCAAAAATGCCTATCTTGCTTTTAGTAAATTTGGCTTTAAACTCTTCCCTTTCTTCATTCATTTTCCTGTTTCGTAAATCCCAACTGGAACCACTCTTCCCTCCCTCTCTTTCAGCCAACCTCTGTCCTACGGCATTCAGAAATAACGCAAGGAAATCACCTCCAATGCTGCTGCCAGTGTGATTACCCGCAGGGATCCTCAACCTCAGAAAACAACTCCGTTTACTCGATTATGGATAAAACCCCTCTCAGCTGTCTTCAGATACCTTTGGTAGGGACATTTAAACCTGAGCTACTTGCTCCTCTCTCCCAGTTGAGATCATGGAAGAAAACAGACACTGGAAGACACAACATACCCCACGCAAGGAAAATGCCATAGAATCACAGAATCACTAGGTTGGAAGGGACCCACTGGGTCATCAAGTCCAACCATTCCTAACACTCTTACTGACTACAGATGCTTGCACTAGGTTAGAGAAAATCCCCACTAGCAGTGGTAACGCCTTCAAATAGCCTGTCCAGACCACTTCAAAACTCCTTTAAAGCTTAAGACTCCTGTGCACAGCTAGCCAGTTAAAGACTTACCGCAGCACCACACTGTACCTCACTGTATATGTTAAAAATGTAATACTGATAAAAACCAAGAGTGACATTTGCCTTCTCAGTTTGAGACATCTGCTATGCAGACTTGTATATCTGAGACAGTCATTTGCACTTTCTGCATAGCTAGTAGACAAAAAAAAGACATTTCCATAGCACGATTTATATTCTCCTAAGTAGACGATTAAAACAAGCCAGATGAATCACCCTCTCCAAGCGCTTGTTTCTCTCCACGAGCTCTAAACAGTCTCGGGCGACAAGCTCAGAAGTAGGTGTCTGAAGCTGGGTGAGATGAGTCCCACCTCTCCACTGCTGCTCTCAGGAACAGAGGAAGCCACCGCAGACAGCACTGGTAGGCTCAGAGCTGGGCCCCGCCACACAAACATATTTAACTGTCACCAACAAACTGCTTTAGCTGTTGCCATCTACTCAGCAGGTAAGTAAAAAATGTCTTACAAACACACTGTGTGTCCTTGCCAACCCTTCAGAATGAGAAAGTGACCCTCACAGGCTAAGGTCCTGCCTATTAGGGACTGAAACACATGCCTAAAGATAACTCCCAGCTTCCCTAGGCTACGACTGTGCTTCAACGCAAGCAATTCTTAAACAGCTCTTTCAATCAGGCTTCTGGAAAACACAAAAGGAAGAATCCTCCCAGGTCTCTATGACAATTACAAATGAGCCATCCTCAAGGCACTTCCATTTTTCCAGCCTCTCAGATGTTCTGTGGATGCTTGGGCATTGCACAGAACAAGTTTGTAAAACCTGTATTATATGCTTATCATAAATAAGGGAAAAGGAGCTGAGGCAAGTCTTGTAAGACAGTGCATAATCCTCAGTGTGGTTAGATCTCGACAAATCTGTGACATCCAGGAGGACTGGAACTGGACCCTAAATGAGGTATGTTCTCATAGCCTGGAATGCTGTGTGACTTCCTCTTCATCCAATACTTAACTACACAGAGAGATCAGTTGGAGACCATTAGTTTCAATGCAATTACCTATCAGTCACAAACATATCTAAGAACACACATGATGATTTCTGGTGGTGGTTTTCTGCTATTTGCAATGCTATTTGCCTCAGTAGCAGACTCCCAAACTCCTCAAAGTGTTCTTATCGCATTCTTGTCTACCACACCACCCATGCATTATTTAGTTGTCCAGGACTTTTGACCTAATCTGTTAAAAAACAGCTGAAGCGTCCCTCATCCTGTGAAAAAAAGACACATTTGAGAGTTTCCATCTCCCATCTTAAGAGTCATCTTCAAGAAATATTCCCATTCTATATTTGAAATAGTCATTGGAGCAAGGCCTAGAGCCTCATTTTTTCTCCTCTGAGCAAATAAATAAGGATGTTTTCTATTTCAAGCAGACCAGCTTTGCTGATACCTGGGTTGCCCTGGCCTTTGAAGGCCTGCGGATTAGGGCATCCATTTGAGCAGACAGGATCCCTGCTCCTTCTAGCACAGGGGATGGGAGGCTGCTCTACACACTGAGCTACTGAAGAGGAGCACACACTCCACCTCCACTTTTTGAAGGAAAGGGATCAGTCACTTAGCTGCCAATTCAACTCTAAAACGGAGAAGTCAGGGCTAGAAAGAGTGAGCAATAGTGAAGAACAGGCATCTTAGCATTACATAAAGCACAGGTGTCTGTTCAGCATTATCTACTGATGAAGCTAGATTATTCATCCTGCAGCCTCACTAGTGTCCTCTGACAAGGGTCAACAGGCATGTTGATAAAAGAGATGGACTTTCCCTTTCTAGGTTTCTAAGAGGCATCTTACAAAAACCCACTCCAAAGGGTCTTACAGATAACAAGGAACCAGGGAAGGTGCTGGAATGGATAAAAGGTTTGGTACAAGATAGGAAATCAGTGAGGCATAAATACAGCAAAGCAGGAAGCCGCTGAAGCTGTGCCATCGTCTGTTGTGGGACCTGCAATCTTCACCATAACCAGAGGTAACCTGAGCAAGAGGTCGATCTGTGAGGTGACAAAAATTTCCCGACGATGTGAAGTTAGGCAGGTCATCGGGGTAAGGGCCAGCTGTGAGGGAAAAGAGGCTACGTGACTGGGTCATAAATTGGCAGATGGAGAAGTGTGGTGTGGGTAGGAGTAAACAATCCACATGCTGCACACTCAGCAGTGGGCTCTGGCCATTGCCACCAGGGATCCTGAGCCCTTCACAGACCTCTCCACAGAAAGGGCAACCTGGTGTTCAGAAGAAGCCAATAAAGCAAAATAACTGCCAAAAATTACTAGGAACAAAGCAGACAACAGAAAAAAAATGTTGTCTCCTACTGCAGCTGTCAGCACACCCACACTGCAAGAGATGCATCTCAGGCTAGAAAATACATCTTCCTGATCAATTCCACCAAGCTGGAGACAGGATCGAATGGACCTTTGGTCGGGCCCCATATGTCAGCTATGCACGTGATTTTTGAGGAAACTGCTATTAGGTTCCTACACGGAAAGGGCGAGTCTCTGTGGGTGGTTGGCAGGTGGGACCACAATGCTTAGTGTTTGAATGAGTTTAGGTTTGTGCACATTTCCCTAAGTTTCCAGTCATGGTTGGTGCTGAAGGTCTAATGGACCAATATTGTATTTTTTAATTAATAGCAATTAATGTGTTGTAATGGAAAAATGACAAAATCCCATAAACCTTTATTAAATCAGCTTTTAAATGAGAGTATTTGGTCAAAATGGCATTGCACATATGGATTTTTAGATGCTATTTGGGAAACCGTAAAAGTTTAAAGCGCTCTCTTTAAATACCTGGCTTTTACAGTAACAGACAAAAATAATTTTACTTAATTTGATCATGGAACGGCATGACTAAATTAAGACTAAATCAATAAAGCAGATAGTTTTAAAATCCACAGTAGAGGTTATTTTCAAGAACAAAAACAGGGTATTAACCTACTAGGTCAGAAGGTCTGCATTTGCTTGGGGCTACAGAATAAGGGATGTAAGTATCTGGAAATGGGTAAAACTGCATGAACACAGATTCAAAGCAAGATAAATGCATTCTGAGTTCAGATCCTCTTGCTATTGGAATTCATAATATAAATCAACTAATTATACAAAATAAAATGCTACAATAATCCATGCAGGCTATTCAGACTTATCTGATCATCTCACCATAATTTCAGCAGGGTGAATCATCAAGATGATTCTCCTGTTACCTTGGCTGTGGAAATCTGTTCCAGATCACTGATACCACCAGATCATCCATGTAGCTTAACTTGCACCGAATAAGCATAGGTTTCTAGTAACAGATACACCCAAATCCTAAAGTATTACTCATGGATATACTGTGTTCTATCACCACTGGCTATCATATATTAATTCCTGTTTTATCCTGTGCTAAACATCATACCTAAGCTTGCTAAGAGTTGGAATTAAATGATCTGCACATATTTGATGAAGATATGCTAAATTCTCCTCCTTAGCAAACACATGCCTTTCTCCCTCTGTCAAACACTCCAGCAACGCTTCCTGCAAAATTTATATTCTAATTCCAGTTAGTAATACAGAAAGAGCTGAAAAATTATCAACTCCATACTGCAGCAATTTGGACTTCAATCCATTTAATTTCTCTTCAGAGACAACTGCTTAGTAATTCCATTAAAATTATTGCATTTGAATGAGCCTCATTAAAATACTGTATTCCACTTTGAATTTTTCCAAGTGGGGAGTTCCCCTAAATACTGTCCTTTTTATTATTAATCAGAATGCATGACTGGAGTCCAGAGTGAAAATGGAAGATACTGGGTGCTTATTACAACATCAGCATTTTGGTACTGGAAAGTAACAGCTATAAAAGCATATAAAGAATATCATGATTATAAGATACATATCCCTGACAGTATGGAAAAATATATACATATGTTTTCTTTACTCTGCATTCCCTTCTTGCATAAAAATTGGACTGGAGCTTACAGTGAGTGACCTGGCAAGGCCACTGGGAGTTTCGTGATTTACTTTGAGGAGACCAGCATCTCTGTGGAAGGAGAACTTCCATTATAACAAAAGTAAGCTATGACTAAAAATGTGTTCTGGGCAAATTTTGATCAGGGTCTGGGCAAATTTCATCCCCAAAAAAGCTTTTGAGAGATGATCTAGTGAAAAAGACAGACTAGACTCTCTGCAGGCAATTACTGTATTAATTAGTCAGGTGTTTGAGCGCCACACATCTTTCTTGAATAATAGTTTTATCTCCAAGAGAATTCAAGTAATTATACTAACATAAATAGCACATTTATAACAGTACATATATACAGCTATTTATATTAAGAGGTTAGTGAATTCATGCTAACTATGGGGCTCACATTTTTTTTTTTTTTTTATTTGAGGAAGACTTTGGCCAGAAATAGTGATACTGAGCAAAATGTATACCTATTACTTCTAGAAGAGCCAACAAATAACTTTTACATAATCAAAGTCTGCCAAATCCCATGGCAAAATTCCTGCTGTGAGCTGGACTTCCAAAATTTCCAAGCTAGATACCCCTGCATTACGTCCAGGTAGAGTGGATCCAAGTTCCTGGAACTGGGCAATTAACTCTGGGGGTGATACCTGGCTTCTCCAATACATGGTGCCTACACATTTGGTAGGTAGCTCTGCCTGAAAGTAAACCATATCTGCTGCTAAAAAAGCCTTGTTTCCTGCTGCCTTTGATCTTATGCTGCAGTGGCTGCCAGCAAAACTCAGTGAAGATTACAAAGTAAATTTATTTATTGGCCAAATTCCTGCTCTCCAGGATGCTATCCAGGTCTGCAGTGGCATCTCACAGTTTATAATTAACAAAGATTAACTGGGATGTGAACGGAAGGTTGACGATAGTACTCCAGCCAAGTGGAGGGAGCTGCTTAGTATATGTGCTGCGCTGAGTATGATGTGCTAGGAAAGCTACAACATAAATAATGCTATATGCGAGGTTAATAATGGGAAATTGCTTGGGAATTCATGTTGAGCTATCATAGACTTTTATGATGAACTATCAGTCTTTTCCAAAATCTGTCACTCATACTGAACTGCTTCTATGTTACAAATCCTACTGTCTGTGATGGTCAGCCATTACGTAGGAGGGACAAAATTTCTTTTACAAGAATTATAAAATGAAAATAGGAGACAACGAATGATGCATTTTGATGACTTAATATTTACTTTTTACTAGTTCTTGTTCCAAATTCTCATTAGCAATCTGCTTATTTTTTGAGTGCAAATGCCTAAATTGATGCAAGATGACTAGAAAATGCACCTTGCTTCATTTAGGAGTAAGTGGATGAAATGTAAACAGCCTGTGATCTGCAGAAGGTCTGACAAGATGATCGAATGGTTGCTGTTATTCTTAAGTTCTGTCACTGTAAATGAAACTATTGTTTGTCCATAGTGTATATATATTGGATCATTTCAGACACTAAAGTAAGGAAGCCTGGATATATCTTTAATAAC
The DNA here is from genome assembly GCF_017976375.1 of Cuculus canorus. NCBI lineage: Eukaryota > Metazoa > Chordata > Aves > Cuculiformes > Cuculidae > Cuculus > Cuculus canorus. Next base: position 62,398,864 of record NC_071403.1, on the reverse strand, counting down.
TTATATTTCTGCTTCATGATGCATTAAAGCTCCTGCTCCGACATTAATTTAGTAACATCAAAATGGCCTAATTTTATTTTTTTATCATTTGAGGAGGGGACATACAGTGCAGAAATAATGAGTCACCTCCAAACCTATAGCTTATGAGTTTGCACAGGCAGATGGTACATGAAGCAACCAGTGGGACACAATCAAAGATGAGTTGGTGGGAATCCCCAGTGAGTAAGCTTCAGACAGCTAAGAGTGGCTCATTTTGAGGCTGTTTAAAGCCTAAGAGAGCATGGTGCCATTTGGGAAGGGAGTCAGGTGTTACGCAACAAAAAACTCATGCCTTTTGAACAAGATCTTGGGTATGTGCTCAAATACACTGTTGTGTTAATTGAAAATACTGCAAGGAAGAGAAAAAATGGGCAAAAGTTGCCCTGGGGCAAAGCCAGAGTGTCATTAGTGCCTAGATGCATTTAACACTCAGTACCCACGGTAAAGACGCAGGCATACAGGCTGATCAAAAGTGAAGATTTTGCGAACGACTCCCTGCAGAAGCCAGCACACATATTCCTTGTAAAGACCACTTCAGTCGGGAAGTACACACAAACCCACATCCCTGGCTGAGCCACCAAACCACTTGTCTCTCCCGCTCTTCAGCTGCTTCTGTATTCTAGAATGCATTAGCACTGCCTATTTCTATAACGTACAGCTCTCACATGAAAGACCAGAGAGCCTCATTCTTGCTTCTCCAAGTGCTACTTCCTGGATGAGATTTTCACAGTGCTCAAAGTACAAACAAGCACTACCTGACTACCAAAACCTTTAGATGCTACCGTAGAACACTGCTAGCGATTACACAGTTTGCAAGCGATTTACTAAGAGATACATTCATGCAGCATTTGAGCTTATTTCCCGAAAAGGAAGTTGTAGTAGGAACCTGAAGTCACAGATTTCAGTAAAAAAAGTCTTCTCCCACCCCTATTGCATCAATTTGTGACAGTGCCCTCCCATGGCCAGAAAACACGTGTGGGAAGTTTGGGTGTCCATTCCTATCAATTGTAGGTCTTATCTTGCCTGGTCAGTGAAAAGATGTACTGCCTGTTTTTAGGCAAGTTGCTTCATTCTGCAGTTTCTCAGCTGCTCCATCTGCATTATGAGGATAATAAGAATTGCATCTCTCAAAGAATCAGCCACTCATGAAAGCTTTTGCTGTGCTTGGGATCTTCAGTCTGTGCTTGCTAAAGAAGTGAAAAAGATTTATTATTAAAGTGATTACAGTGTTGATACGCTTGTGATCATTTCCCTGCAGGCATGCAAAAATACTAAAGGCCAAATTAATTTCTCATTTGTACTTGTGCAAATTCCCTGCAACACCAGCGATACAGACAAGGTTACTCCAGCTGAGCATGTGGCAGACTCTGGTTCCACAGCAACTCAGTTTAGATATTTAAGTGTAATAATTGAAAGCAGAGAGGTATAATTTGCCTTCTAAGGAAATCTGAATATCACCAGTCACTCTTCCTGACAGAACAGTGCTATAACAGAGGAAATGTGCTATACAGGGATGCTGCAATACCACTTCCTTGGTGCTGGAAGCCTGGGAATAAATAGCTCTAAAAAGGGGCTAATTAAGTGGAGGATGGGTTTTCTCTGGCAAAGTGATTTCCCTGCAGCTCCTCACGAAAGCTGACGTTACCTGTCTCTGGAAGATCCCAAGATGCAGAGCAGGGATGGAAATATCCACCTTCTCAAGGAAGGGAAATCAGTCCGCAAAGTACACCGTGCTTTCACGTACAAATAGGGTGAAAACAGTAAGTTGACTAGTCCAAGAGGAATGGCCACTGTGGTATGGATAGAAACTGGTGAGGAAAACAACAACAGAAAGATGAACAAGCACAAATCAGGTACTGAGCCTACATTTCTCAAAATATGAAGTGTGTGCAACAGTACCAGGCACAGAAAAGACATGGTATGGTTACTGCATGCCTGAATGATGCATGTAGATACAGTTGTCTTGAGAAGTGCTGGTACAGCAGGCTCAGAGCATACTGATGATTCAATCTCTGAAAAAATCTGAAATGGCAGTCACGCTTCTGCAGGAGCACAAAGTCCCTATCTCCCTTTTAAAGGAAAGAAGCTACTGCACCGACAGGAAAATAGAGGGAATGCTGGAAGGCCTTACAGCGATGCATATCAATGAAAAACTCCTCTTGGCTAACTATCCTAGAGTGAGACATATTGCCAGCACTTCTGCCAAAGATACTTGAAATGCTTCGATAATGGTTGATAGGGGAGAAAATAATCACAACTACAAAGCAGAGGAAACCTTCTGCTGTCTTACTTTTGCAGCATTGGTTGCAGCATTGGTTACAGCTTTGGAAGAGACTTGGAGTACCAGAGAACTTCAGGAAGACAAATCTTTGCCAGAGGTATGGCTGCTGGACTAAGGGAAGCAAGCAGTCCACGGTATGCCTACTCCTTTATTTTTACCTATTAACTACATCTCGGCTTTTTCATATGGCTTTAAATGCCATTTGGCAACAGTAGTCAATAGTAGTTTGAAAGGAAATGTTGTCAATTGATTTGGAAAGAGAAGCTCTCAAACAAAGCCAGTCTGTTTCATTAAAAAGAAGTGTACAGAAAATGTAACTCCCACCTGCCTCTGTACAACTTCTGGGCCCTATCATACATCCGCAAGGCAATTTAGATTTTGCCACTAATGATAAAGTAAAAAAGAATCTGAAGTAAAGAAGAGAAAGTCCAACTAGGTCAACAAAGTCCCTGGTGGGTGGCGACAGGGTATCTGAGAGCTGGTATGCAGAGCAGGCATAGAAATGCTTGAAAGGATTCTATTTTATGTCACAGGGAGAGACTGCACTGCTTCTGTTGCTATATAAGACAGGCAATAAACTGTATTTGAACTGGTAGAAGAGGAATGAGATGACCCATATTTCAAAGCTGGAACCTGGTGGGTTATTATTATTTATGATTCATAAAGCATATGCAGTGCACCAAAAGAAAGGGAGATGTACTTCCTGCCCAGAAGAGCCTCCAACACCAGTCTTGAGAAAAACACTCTACTGTGCACAGGGCTAACTCCGAGAGCTTTTATTGTAATTACAGTGTAATGAAGAGACTTCTTCTTTCGGCCAGAATACTGAGATCTCCTTTCCTACCTCTACAGCAGGTGGTTCATATCTTGGGGGAATGCAACAGCTGTATTCTCCATGAACTGAAAAAAACCAGCCTTTAGGTACTCATGATTTTCCACTTTTACTTGCTGATTTTAGTTCCTTCCTCTCCTTGGGCATTTCTGCATTTTCTCACTTTCTCGTCTACAGAGCTGTTGCTACCATCTTTTCCTCTTTGCTCAGCTTTTCAATCTTGCTTTTCTTCTTCATGAGCTTTCTATGGAGTCTCACGTTCATATTTTACCTCCACTTGTTCAATCATTTCCTTTTTTTGAGTTGTTCTTCTTTGCCTCATCTTGCTCATCCCTTTTTGCCTCTCCTCCCTCCATTCCTCTAAGCCAACATTTTTGCTCTCACCAACCATATTCCTTCAACCAACTACCACATCACCCAGTGGATCCTCCAAATCAGTGGCTTCCTCTTTGCCCTTCCTTCGGGAACTGAGCTCCTTATACACTCCTCTGATGCACTCCTCTTCCTGACCAGCACCCTCCTTCTGTTTCTCCTGCTTCTGCATCACCCCCCTCCATCTCACCTGCTCTCCCTCTCCAGGACATGGTCTACAGGTAGGTTTCTACCCAAGATTGCAGCTCCTTGACCCAGACCTCCCCACTGGCTATGCCCAGAGTTTCAGAGTTCTCTGGGAAACCCTCCCGACCACATCATTGCCCTTTGGCAGGTCCCCAGCCACGATCCCTGAAAGTCTCCAAAAGCCCTTGTGGTCCCTGAAGGTCTGCCAATCCCCCCACTGTTCTCAGGCTCCTAATGTCCCCCCTGGCCACAGAGCCCCAAGCCCACTGCTACTATATATCTGGATTGGCAGCTAGAGGTAAGGACAGATGGTTGGGATGCTGTATGAAGAGGGCGCGTAGCTTTCCATGGTCTGCTTCATTTCATAGAATAGTTTGGGTTGGAAGGGACCTTAAAGATAATACAGTTACAACCCCTCCGCGATGCGCAGGGACACGTCCCACAATTTCCTTCTTACCGGAAAGGATAATTTACACTCCCCAAATAATTTTTCTTAATTTGCCGGTACTATATCCCTCTTTCAAGTCCACTGCGTTCCTCCCATCGGGGCTCCAGTCTGTCCTGCATCCTCCCTCTCTCCTGCCAGGGCTCTCGCCTGACAGGTACTTGCCTAGGAGCTCGGCGGCTGCTCCCGGGCCCCAAGAGGAGCTGCAGGAGAGAACCTCTGCCTCTGGAGTGCTGGGGAGGAAAGCGCCAGCGATGCCCGGCGGCTGCGGGGTCGCGCATCCCTCAGCCGCCGGGCATCGCCCCGGCACCGCACCTGATTCCCCCGGAGCATCCTGCGTCTCGGTACCCGGTGGCCCTGGAACATCCCCCGTCTCGGTAGCCGGTGGCGCCGAAGCATCCTCCCGTCTCAGTACCCGGTGGCCCCGGAACATCCCCCGTCTCGGTACCCAGCGGCCCCGGCGCATCCCCCGTCTCGGTGCCCGCTGGCCCCGGAGCATCCTGCGCTTCGGTACCCGGTGGCCCCGGAGCATCCTGCATCTAGATACCTGGTGGCCCCGGAGCATCCTGCAACTCGGTACCCGGTTGCCCAGAACATGCTGCATCTCGGTACCCGGTGGCCCCGGAGCATCCTCCGTGGCGGCATCCCCCGTCCCGCTCCCAGCGCCGTGATTTTACCTTCCACTTTGGTGAGGGTGAGGACGGGGCTGTTGCAGGCGCTGAGGGGGGCCACCCTGGCCGAGTGCTTCTTCATGGCGAGCCCGTCGCCCGCAGCCGCCTCCCCGCCGCCCCGCGCCTACATCCTGGCGCTGCCCCCGGCACGGCTCCCGGCCCGCCGCCCTCTGCCGCAGCACCGGGCGGCGGCGGGGGCTGGGGCTCGCCCGCCCGCCCGCTGCCGCTCGGGGCTGCTGCAAACCCGACGTCAGCGGCACGGCCCCCCCCCGCCCGCCCCCAGGGCTCCCGGGGCCGCCCCTCGGGGTCGAGGGAAGGATGGGGAGCGGAGCGGGGGGCTGGCGCCCAGACGCCGCGGCGAGGGGCGCTGCGGAGTCCCGCTCGGAGCTCCCGTGCCCGGCCGGGCACCGCTCCGGCAGAGCCCGGACCGTAATGCGGCTGCGGACACCGCTGTGCCGGGGCTGCCCGGGGAAAGCCGCGATTCCTGCTGCCGCGGGGCTCCTGGCTATGCACCGTCTGCTTCGTTTCCTTCTTACTGCCTTGTCGGAAAGAATAATTTATACTCTCCAAACCATTTTTCTTTATCTGCCCGTCCTATATGACTCTTCTAGTCTTTTTTTCAAGTCCGGTCGCTATTCTGCGTCGATTTTCACCCATGCCTTTAGTCATTTCTACCATCCTTTCCACATCCTTTTGGTTCCTGCTGTGTCCCTTCTAAAACAAGACCAAAATTAGACACAGCATTCAAGACGCGGATGCACCATTGATTTATTGATACTATCCCCAACAGTTGCAGTAGCATACTCTGCAGATGTCTTAAAAGAGCTCACCAATTTATTTCTGAGGCGTGAAACAAAATACCCCCATATGTGCATACAGGTTAGGTTAAAATGTGGTATTTCACAACTTCTTAAGGTTGTGTCTCCCCTGCCCCTCCAATAATTTTAGGGCCCCCAGTTATGACATACGTACAATGTGCGGTAGATTTTCCCTTCTGTCAATATGCAAAAGTCTACTCAGTATTATTTAACAAGACTTAGTGCAAGTAGATCCAGGAGAAAACAGATTCCAATGAATGAACATGAAACATAAAAAAGAACACATCGCTCTTAGCAAAGCATTATGTTTCGTAAGACACTGAGCATGGTGAGCTCAACACCCTTTAATTCCAGTGATTTCTTCTGTGAATATGAAAATACTTGGCACATTTACCAGGTTCAGATACGAGATGCGTCAGCAGACAAAAATGCAAATACTCAACATTTCTTAAGACTTGGTCAAATTAAAATAAGTGTACTTCGCAAACAAGACTGGGCAGCCATCAATACTCCACAAACATTCCAAAGTCTTTGTTAATTATATAAATACTAACTATTGAAAAGCAGCCCAGACAGACTGTTTAGCAAACTGTGGGAAAAAAACACCTTACTTGTGCTGTCTGGACAGCTCATATATTTAAGCTCATATATTCTTGATGGGTCAGATCCGGATTGTTAGTTCGCACAGGTCTCGTCCTGTGATCTGCAGTCTGATGAAGCTCAGGGATGGTTTACATTTCTTATGCCTCTTCCATGTCAGCCTTTGGGACGAGCTTTGTAAAAAAAAACCCAAACATTAGGATCCTTTCAAAGTGATCCTTCTGGAGAGTATATTCATGTGCTCAGTGCTAAGACCACAAAAGCTTGGATTGGTCAAATGAAAAAAAAACAAAACCAACAAACCAGCTGTCTTTCATGGTTATTTCCAGGCCTTCTTAGTAGAATTATCTGATCCATTCCTATGATGTTACAGATCATAGGCATGGTGGGAACTGCGGTCCATCTCATTTAAGTGCACTATTTTATCTTGGAGTCCAATTAGTTTCTGATCTTTGAAAGAAGTTACATAAAGAGAGGCAGATCTCACCTTGGATGGTTCTGACCATAAAATATTTTGCAATGTTGCAGTACCTTTTATCTGAGGATTTCAAAGCATGTTATAGAATATTAATTCATTTTACACTGCATCTGTGAAGAAACTTCAGGCTCACTGGTGGGTAAAATACAGCCATAGAATGTAAGAGACTCCCTCAGATTCGGAGGACCAAGTAACATCAGTGAGGAACAGAACCCGAATAACCCTGGCGGGCTTCTGTTCTGAACTTAGCTTCCAGGATCATCTGAGCCTCTGCTATGTAAGTAGAAAACTACTAAATCAGGATTTTTACATCCAAATTTAGCTTGCATTTCTTAGAGGTAAATGGCTGTGTAAAGCAGGACAATCAGACTACTGTACTGGCAATATCTTGTAATCAATGGGACATTCATAACAATTAAAAGGATATTTATTAAAAAGTCTTTGTTGCCGGGCATTTCTACTCTTTCCTTTCTGAAAGGCTTATGCTCTCTTATTTTTCAAAAGAAAGCATAGTAAGTACATTATTTTACTTGGAAGATGGTGTTACTCACCTAGAGAATCACATTGAAAACAAGACTTTTTGATGGCATGTTGTTTTAACTCTGCATATATTTAATATTGCAGGAACCGTAGAGTTGTTAACGTGCTTGAGGCTTGCGATGTTTTATTCAAGCCTAGAACTCTAAATGTTAAAGATGCGTATGACAGGAAATATCTCTTGTGGCTGGCTGGATCTCTGCTTGCCTAGATGAGGATGGTGCTCAAGTGCACTGCTTGACAGAGACTGGCATGCCTCTGCCAGCTGGTGCTGCAAGAGGGCTAGGAAGCGTCTAAGCCTTCAAACCTCCTGTGCTTCCTTCTCCTCCACCCTAGTTGATGCCTTGCACAACTACACTCAAGACTCACCCCTCTGGGGTGAATTTAGTCACCTCAGAGAAGGTTTCGAAGGCACCGAGGTCAATTAGCATCCAACAAAGAACGGTTTCAAATTAAGGATAGGACATCCAGCCACTTGCAGGCTTTTGGAAATCTTTTGCCCAATGCATGTGTGAAGTATAGCTAATTTGGCTCATGCAGTCTTATATGGCTCTGCTCAACCCTGATTCCAGAGCATTTTAATTCTATCAATCTCGATTTCTTTTGCTGCCCTTACAGGTACACACACACCTGGTCACACTTAGGTCAGGGATTCATACTAGGCCTGTGTTACACTGTGCATAAAAATATCAGGCAGGTAGCACAGTAACAGAAAGTTGTTTTTATTTAATGAAGACTAGGGTACCTGAGGACTGCATTCCAAGCGGTCTACAGTGAGAGCTGCATTGAGCAGCAGGCTTGGTACTTTCTGTAACGCATATCATCCTGCAGTCTGCTCACCTCCCTAAGCTTTAACACATTTGCGGCTAGATTGCATTTCATTTAATTTACATTAAGCATTTTACAGTATGAGCAATGCAAAACTGGTGTACCCAGGGTAACATTTCAAGTCAAATTTAATACTCTTTTTCCTTTACAACAGCACTCCCATATTCAAAAAGCAAGAGGAGAAGGTGTTAGATGTCTGGGCTGCAGACAGCTTACAAATGTGGAGAGAGAATTCTCAAGGCTTGAAAACTGTAGAAAGCAGACTTTCATTTTTGATAAGAGCAAGGATGCTTCATGTGAGAAGGGCAAGGTTGGATTAAATATCCAGAATGAGATACCTAGAATCTGACCAGTTTGAAGAATTTGTGGTTTGATGGAACAGGTTTTGTTACAGTCAGTTACACTTCTTCATCTTACATTAAGAAACAGAACAGGGTGCCCAAAGAGTTGGTAGATGCCTCATCCCTGGAAACATTCAAGGTCAAGTTGGATGAGGCTCTGAGCAACCTGATCTAGTTGAAGATGTCACTGCTCACTGCAGAGGGGCTGGACTAGATGGCCTTCATTGACTCTTCCAATCCAAACTATTCTCTGATTCTGTGATTCTAAATTAACAATTGTTAGGTTCTGGTTTTTTACACATAAAGCTACGTATGAGTGTGCTAATACCCAGCATCATACTGTTTTTAAAGCTTACCACTTTTCTGAAAGATTTCTTATTGGCACACAAAGGTAGATGTAAGACAAAACTAAATTCTCATAGTTAGGTATGTAACAACCGTTGACTTTTACCCTATTAACTAGTCGTCTAACCACCATGAAACACGCAGCCAGCTGGTAATGTGCACAGTTGGTACTTTTCCAGTTCAGACATTTTCGTGTTTAGTGTACTCATTAAAAGGACATTTATTAATTTAAGTACTTGCCTTACCACTGAGGGCAATAATTGTTGTGCTTAGCAATCCTAAAGGAAATGGAGTGTGGACTTCTACTTGTGTAGCCAATTTCCTAATAGGCTCCATCTCATGCCAGAATAAATTCATCTGCCAGGAGTCAAATACATGCATGAAACCTACGCTGCTCACAAACTGTCAGGAACAGACCACCGTTTCCTCTAGTTAATTCAAAGTTATTTGGCGAATATTCTCCACAATTATGAGTCTGTTTGTGAGGAGCGTGTTACACTTGAATGCTGTGTTAGTTTTGTTTCATTACCATCTAATAACTTTCTAATCTGTTTTTATTTCCCAACTAAAAAAACATAGATGTCAAAAGCACATTTCCAACACAAATAATAGCTGCTTTGAAAGTGTTGCTTGCTGTCCTGCAGTCATTCTGAAATCTGCAATTAGATGCACTGTCTGGTGACCATCCACCACTATTCTGTTTACATGCCTCCGACATTCACAATCTTCACTCTAAACAAATTCACATTTTTGTCAAATTGCCATACAATCTTTCCCTGTAGTATTAGCCTGGCTGTAAGAACAATGTCTTTCCAATCTTCCCTAATTCAAAACAGTTCAGTTACTTTCAGTATCACGTCTTGAATTCACAAAGCCAGGCAGTGAAGGGAAGAAGAAGAGTTAAAACCTGTCTGGCTAGAGGTGTTCACCAGACTACACCAAACAGAGACTGTTATAGAATTATTGCTATACCCGATTGCCTTTTCTTCAAATTTGATCAGATATACAGTGCTACAGATATCAGTCAAATCTGAGGTGCTCATAAAGGCTGCAAATTGTATATGTGACCACATATCCTAGACACAGATGCAAAGTCCTGAGGAGAATATCTTCCTCACATTTTTTTTAACCTTCTGTTTATAACTGCTGTAAACATTAGTGGAGGAGACAGTACTGATAAATTTTATTTCTAAGCCTCATAAAACATTGTTTCCAATATTTTTTGAGAAGCTCTCCTGCTTTTGTGCAGAAAAAATAGCTGCATTTCAAACAATATTGGCGAATTTCACAAAATATCTTTAAAAAAAAGCTAATTTAACTCTCACTCAATTGGACTATATAACTTTAATTTTCAGACTTGTGATCCAGATTTTGACAGGAAACATTAATGTCTTAACCATATTTTGGAAGGGAAACACTTTGTCAATGTTTATGTTGCTTTGAATTTTAAAGAAGAGTTAAGTTAGTGCCCACAGGCAGGTATGGGATTGTGAAGGCTTGTGAACAAAGTCTTACATTTACAAGGGAATCAGATATTTGCCAAGCTGCTTCAAGCCTGTTTGACATTGCCAGGGGTTGAGGGCATCCTGAAGCTACTCAGACTCAGTCTTTATTGTCTTTGGCAACACAGGGGAAACGAGCACTGGTATTAGCTCTGGGCAATACTTCCTCAAAAATGAACATGTGGGAAAAATATGACAGAAACTATTCATTTTCTGAAGGCCATTGGGTCTACTAGGACTGACAGTAGATTGAGAGCAGGAGAGTAGGAGAGCAGGTGTTTAAAGGTGAACAGTCCATGAATATAATGCAAATTCATGTGGCTCTTGTCACAACTGCACGATGCCCACACAACGTCTTGAGTGGGCTGGCTGTATATCTTTGTCTCTCTACAGATGCAGTTTAAGGGAACTGCCCACTTTTGGACCAGGAACAACCCATTATACGGTAACTGTGATTGTTCAGTGAGGCCATCTGCAAGGTTTGCCTTTAGGAGCTCTACAATGAGAAAACCGAAATATATAGCATGTCTTGATATTAATGGTGGGAACACATGAGAGACAGAAAAGGAATAAACCAGTAAAACACTTAAGATTCTGTTTCATCTTCCTGCAGTTTGTCATTCTCTGGGAACTCCAGCAGGCTCAACAGTTTTGCCTGGTAGAAGCTGCTCTTTGCTAGCTGCTCCTGACAACTCCACCAACCCTCCTTCTGTCTCATCACTTTTTAGCCATTTCAAATGTCGATTCCCAAAGCTAGCAGTTCCCTGTGCAGTTGTGTCAGGAGACAAGAAAACAGTGTTCTTATATCCTAACAGCCTGGCAGTTTTTCTGATGACACTTCTGGGTTGAACAGGTAATCGCTTTTCCTTGCATATTTGCATGTGGGTCACTGTCTAACTATGAGACATGAATGACCTCAAATCATACAAAATACATCACTATACCATCAATATCAAAAAGACAGTAACAACTGTTTCTTAAGCCTCTCATTATCTAGGATACATACATATCCTAGATATTAAAAATTAGAGGGCATCACCTCTGCATTCTTCAATACCAGCCCACTGCTGGCCGTTTGTCTTTGTAAAGCACTGGATGGGAAGTGCATTTAAATGTAGTTGTGCATGTTTTCCACCACCAGAAACAGTGTGCAATCTGTGTTCAACCTCTACTGCTGTAACATTCCAGCTTAGGAGAACCCGACTCCTAATAAAGGTACAAGAGCCAGGAGACAATGTTTGGCAGTAGCTCACACTTCTAGCATTGTAAAATAACAGGTTAAAAAATCTTAAGTTGGAACATATGAAAACAGAATTAAAAGATCTAAAACCTAAAAAGAGGATTAAAAAAAAATCTATTGCCCAGACTCAGACTCAGAGAGAAAAGAAATAAGTTAAATCTGTGAGGCAAGCTTTTGTCCTTAAAGAAAAGGTTCTTTCAGAATAGACTAAGCAAATAAGTATGTGCTCCCAGCCTCAAACAAACTAGCAGAAAAAAAATGAAAACTGAATCACATTTTTCTTTCTCCTTCTCACCTGAATATTTAGAGAACTCTGCACTGCCCTCCCAAGTAGCATCAGGCCAGAAGAAGAGTGAAAAATGAGATTACAAAGGGACATCCAAAGATCTTTCAGAAAATAACTGTAAAGACACTTCTGAGCAAATACATTCTGTATTTCAAGTCACCTCTTTTTTATGGACAGTGCTCCAGGATGAAAATCAAGAAGTCTGTCAAATTTGTTTTATTGTCAACTGCCTGAACCAAAGATTAGGTAGGATGTAAGCATTCTCAGTGGCCTGTGGACTAGGGAGGATTTTGGCCTGTATCGTAGCTTGCCAGGTTATTTGCCAGGAAGAAAATTGCTGAACTGCTAAATAAAAAAAAATCTAAAATCCAAAGATGCGTAAGAACCAGCAGGTCCAGACTGATTCCTGTGTTGCCCTCTTACTAGGAAGGCTGATTTTAAATACTTTAAAAATGTCTTTTAAAGACATTTTTCCTGTTCTCCTCAGTATACTTTGCACTTTGTATTTTTTTCTTACTTTTTGTCAGTATTTCTTTTGTTTTCTTTTCTTTGCATTTTCTTTTCCTCTTTCATGTTTTTCCTTTGTCAAATTTCTCCCAGTGCTAATACTAAAAAGCTTGCAATACGAACTGAATGTCACATCCACTTATAAAGTTATACAGACAAACAGAAAAAAGCATTCTGCTATGGGATTTTTTTTTTTAGTGTTCATGCCCATCATAACCCTTAATAGCTAGTACTGGGATTTTTTGAGGTGTCTTAAAACTCACAATTTAAAGCTTCAAAGTAAATTTGCTGTAGCTTTCCAGAAACTGTCTACCTCTCAAGCTCTCCTACGCTTTGCTCTGTGATTTTATGTTTGTCCCTGTGCACACTGTCAGTGCTATGTCCAGAAGAATTTGAGAATGAAAAATAATGCCCTAGGTACTACCTCTCCTCAAGTGTTTCGAGTCTGCCCTGCTTCCTTACAGGAGCTCCACACCAGGTCTGTCAGAGGAGGCTTCTGGGTTAACTCTCAGGAAGCAGCAAGTCAGATCTCTGGAAGCAACAGGTTAATTTTCCTGGGACCTCTCACTGAAATGCTTAAAGTAACTGTGCTGATTGCCCTCAGAGGGGCTATTCAGTTTGGAACACTGAGTTCCTCCTTCAAGCTAGATTTTATTTAAAAGGCATTATACAGGATGAACCTTTTAGCACAAGTCCTTTGTAATTATATCCTCCCTACCCTGCAATCCTAATCACTCCAGCCTCCCACTCTTGGAGAGGCTCATTGCTTCTTCTTGAGCCCACTGGCTACTTCTCTTTTTTTGGGGGGGAGGGCTTCTCCTTTTGCTTCTCTCAACTGCTATTAAAGGAGATATTAATACAGCTGAGACTCAGCTATTTTATTATGAGACAGCAATATAAGCATGCCGCTTAGAAGAATGTCATCGTTCAGATACTGAGAAAAGGAAAACAGAACACTGGGGTGTTAATGCCTATTATAAAAACTAAAAATACCTGCTGGTGTGTGCTTCAAGCAGTGGTAGTACAATCCTCACATTCCATTTCATGCTCTGCCATTACCATGACTCAGTGTGTGAGTTAAGCTTCTGCCACAAGTTACTCACGAGTACCCTGGGACATAACTTAGCTACTTCCTTAGTGTGCCTTTGAGATGCTATGCTGAAAAGCCCTGAGAAGAGACAAGCATAATTGTTATTAAACACTTGGAGTATATCTAACAGGCTTACTATTTATAATTTATCATGCTTTCTCGATAAAGAGGATGAATTTATTACTAGTGCAGAGAGTGAATGTATTGTTATTGCTGTTCGTCACTAGAGCAAGAATAATTAAAAACTTTGAGTCATACCGTGAATCTGAGTTTTTGAAATGACAGTGAAACAGCATTTTGCAGACCAAGAAGTACCTCTATTATTATTCTAGGTGTTCATAAATTGAGTTATAATCTTATAAATCTTTTATAGAGTGAATGATTTTAATCTCACAAGTGCATTGTTGTACAATACAATTTCAGTTGAATACCTACAGCAAAGTTATATTGCCTCATATTCATGGGAAACACCACAGAGAATGTTCAAGTCCTTTTCACTGTTTCAAGGCCATGGGAGTGTTGAATAGAGCATGGAGTTAAAATAGAGAAACATGGTCAAGGTTCTGACTGGAAAGTTAGGAGGGCTGCTCTGTCCCTTTGGAAAGGAGGTACTTCATATGAAAGACCATGAGTACAGTCAGGAGATTCATAACAATCTAAACCTAGAAAAATTTCACAGATTTCAGTGCAGCAATGCCAGATGAATGCACAGGCAGCAGAGTATAATATACTCCAAGTATCTTGCACTGAATTCAGTCTTTTACTTAGACTATTAACATTATGTTTGTACTAGCAAATGCAGTCATGAGACTGAGGAAAACTGAAAGTGTTTTCCAACAGAAATACTTTGAATAAACACGACAGGATTGTAACATCACATTCTCCATTTGATTAATTTATTTAGTCTAAAATAAGCAAAATCTTGTTTTGGTTTGGGTTTTTTTTTTTTTAAACTCTTCAGTGAATTTCAGCTTAGCTCTAAAAAATTTCACACACACTGACCAGATATCAAAGAGATGGTCTAATAGTTTGACTTTGATTTCAGAAGATATAGGGGAATCACAGCCTGAAAGTCTATGAAGGAGGTCAGGAAAGTACCACAGAGAAAGTAAAGGTTTCCTTTAGTCATTCTCGTGCTTCTCTGCATTTTTATCGTGTCCCCTCTGATAGCACACAAATTTGCTACAGATATTTTCTTTCTACTTCCCCACCAGGGCACGAGGTTTGTGAGCTGTTTCTGAAGGTTCTGTATGATACACAACGTTTTATCCTTTGTCAGCTTGATCCCTGCCAACTTTTAGGAGTGAGCAATTTTGTTCCAAAAAGCAGACATTTCTACACTCTCCCTTGGGGCGTGAATGTCTACGGGTGGATCCTGTCTGTTTTTCTTTTGCAGTATGAGAAGGAAGTAGGTATAATGGGTTCTTGAGGTTTCTTGCTAGCCAGTAATTGCTAAATCTATGAAGATTTTGTTAAAACAGGCATGATGACTTTTAAAAAATGCTGGAATAGAAACTTCAAGTTTTATGCTTATGTGACAATGGCTGTGAGCATTGAAGATGTGTCATTCTATGCTATAAGCCCTGTATTTTACACAATAATAAGACAGCTCTTTATAAAGACCTTCTGCTGCTTAACGTTAATCCCTCAACTTCTAGACTGGATTTGGTTAATGCTTTTGGGGAATGAATCTGGATCATTAATTAACAGTACCAGAGATATCTGTAATAAGATTACACACATGGTTTTACATACCCATGACTCAGTCAATTTTCCTTTGAACTAATGGAAACTTTGCCACTGCACGCAATGCACTCAACACTGGAACTGTCAATGCTGGTAAAACAGCAATAATAAAACAGCTAAAAAGGAAACTACATTTAAAAAGCAGACAAATTCAAAATATTAGCTTATGGAGCAGAAGGAGGGGGGGGTGTCACAATAAGCTATAAATACATAGGAAAGCTAAAAGAGGGCAAAGCATTAGGCAGAAATATCTAAGGTAAAGAAGGAAAGAGAGGACCACCAGATGGAATAAGCCAAGTAGAGATGGATGATAGTTCAGGCAAGCACCAGAACACAAATACAAAGCAGACTTAGAATCAGAAATAAGAATTAGATCAGACTAATTACAAAAACTGAAACACCTATCTATTGTGAAGAAAGTCCATGTGTGCTTTGCATAGAGTGCGGGAATTCAGCAGATCATAGAACGTCCTGAGTTGGAACAGACCCACAAGGATCATGGAGTCCAACTCCTGACCCTGCCCAGGACAATCCCAAAACTCACACCATGCTTCTTGAATATTGCCAGGCTTGGCACAATGACAGCTTCCCTGGTGAGCCTGTTCTAGTGCTCCACCACCTTCTGAGGGAGATCCCATTCCTTTCAGTTAACAATAGGCTACTAAAAGCACAGATTTTTATTACAAGGAGGATCCTTGTCCTATAAGGTGTTGTTTGGGGTTAATATGTATCCTTGTACAAAAGGGACTTCCAACTTGTTCTTTAGCTGTAGTTTGATCCTTTCACCACAGCCACCAGTACAAATTCTTCAGAGAATCCAGCTGATTTGTAACCCTCCCATCACACAAAGCAAATCTGTCAGATACAGCCACAGGATTGTTTGCTGGATGCCACATGGCTATGAAGTAGGAGCAGTGAGGAGAAGATTGGCACTTTATCTGAGGCTTCCCTGGCTCGTAAGTCTATGGTCTTGGCACAATCCCAGGGGAACATCAGCTTGTAGCATCACAGTAGGATGAGGCATGCTCTGATCTTTGCTAGGAACTGGAGAGATGCCTAGATGATGGTAGGATAAGGCACCTGAGGGCAAGAGACAGCCTACTTCACGAGGCTCAAGAAGGTCTGGTTGGGACAATTCGCAGTTTCAATACAGGATGGAGGATGACGTGCTTGAGCACAGCCCTGCGGAGAAAGACTTGTGAGTGCTGACTGATGAGAAGCTTGACATGTGCGCTTGGCAATGTGAGCTCACAGCCCAGAAAGCCAACAGTACTGGGCTGCATCAAAAGAAGCATGGCCAGCAGGTTGAAGGAGGTGATTCTGCCCCTCCACTCTGCTCTTGTGAGACCCCACTTGGAGTATTGTGTCCAGTTCTGGAATCCCCAACATAAGAAAGATATGGAACTGTTGGAACAGGTCCAGAGGAGGGCTACAAGGATGATCAGAGGTCTGGAGCACTTCTGCTATGAAGACAGGCTGAGAGAGAGTTGAGGTTGTTCAGCCTGAAGAAGTGAAGGCTCTGAGGAGACCTTATAGCGACCTTCCAATACCTGAGGGGGATGTACAAGAAAGCTGGGGAGGAACTTTTTACAAGGGCATGTAATGAAAGGACAAGGGGGAATAGTTTTAAATTGGAGGGGGGAAGATTTAGTTTAGACATTAGGAAGAAATTCTTCACAATGAGGGTGCTGAGGCACTGGAACAAGTTCTCCAGGGAAGCTGTGGATGCCCCATCCCTGGAAGTGTTCAAAGCCAGCTTGGATGGGGCCTTGTGCAGCCTGATCTAGTGGGAGGTGTCCCTGTCCATGTCAGGGGGGCTGGAACTAGATGATCTTCAAGGTCCCTTCCAACCCAAACCATTCTATGAGTCTATTCATCTTCTTCTCAGCTGTACCAAACCTCCATTAAACAGGCTCCAGCCTCTGAACTGATGGCAGAATCATACCCCCGAGATCTGGAATCAATGGAGCTTTCACCCCTGGGGTGGCCGTTTATGCTCCTCTTCCTCTCCCACTACCAAAAGATGCAGGTCTGGATCTCAGTTTAAATTTCCACTGAACTGAGAAGCAATGTGAAAGTAGATTTATATCCTGCACATTATTTCCACTAGCATTCCCCCAAGTGTATATAAAACATTACTGTAATTCTGTCCTAGGTTTCTGTTGATACTAACAAATCACTTGAATTTTGCTCTAAGTAATTAAAATTACAAGTACCTTTTATTGCAGTTACAGATAGGAGGCAAATATGGCCAGGACCTTGTTATTCAGATATGTGTAATAATTCAGGCAGCAGCATATATTTCTTCAACTACTTTTCTTTCATAGAACAGCCTAAGGCCTTCAGCAATGCAAAACAGTTCCTCACAGCTTTGAAATATAAATCTAGGTCCCATATCACCTAATGGAAGTAAATAACACAAATGCCAAGCAATTTTTTTTTCTGATTAACAATCTATAAAACACCTTGCAAATAACTTAAAGCTGTTTTATGTAGTAATTCATTGAAAAGAAATCACTCTTCAATGTCCATTTAAACCCGGCTTGGATATCAGCGTTTCCAGGGCAAAATGTAAACCAAACATTGTTTTACATGAGTATTGCTCATGGAGATCTAAAAAATAAAGCTTTAGCCTGAGTCCAGACTCTCTGGCCCTTTCAAACACCTCTAGGAATAAGCCAACACTTCATCAGAAGTAAATATCAGACTTGCTGTTTGCTCAGTATTTCACCACTAATGGCATTTCTCCAAGACTGACTTTCTAGAGAGGATTAAACCACCACCAACAACAAATGCATAAAGAAAAGAAGGGCAAATCAGTAAGCAAATGCTTTTATAGGAGACTGGAAAGTTACAAGGCCTCTCAGGTCTTATTCCCTGGAGCTTTTAATCACTGTATAGGGCATAGCTAGTGCATTTAAAGGAACTTTAGAAACTCTAATTGAGAAAACTTATTTACTCTCCAGGCAGAAGATTAAATATGGGAATTGACAAGCTTTTTCTTTTTCCCACCAAAAAGCTTATCTTGTGCTCTTTTCCAGATTGTTTGGATGAACAAGGGAGGTTGTGAGTAGAGAAGAGGAGAATCATGCCTGGAAGGCTTGCATGAGATAGATGAAAGAATCAAAACACAGCTTTAATTCTACCAGGAGCTAAGACCACTGCATGAATAAGCTTGAGATAAGTTCTTGCCAACCGAACAGGAGAAGACGCTTGATTTTGTTAACCAGGAACTCAGAATAGTTTTGTCATCCCAGCATCTAAGAGCCACTCATATAACAATGGTGTAAAATAAGGTCACAGAAGATTTAACTGTGGGAGACATTTTTTTGAATGATACTTTTGTGTCTGGTAAAGCAAATGGCATCAGCTGAAGATAACAATCCAAAGGCAGAAGACAGGCAGAAGCATACAGAACTTATTAGTGCAATTAAGGCTACAGAAAGGGAGGACATGAAATAATAACAAAGCAAAAGTTGGGAGTGCAAAGTTGGCTTTGCTGAGATAAATGCAACCGAGCTCAGTCCAAAACAGCATCCAAATAGGCATTCACAGATAGCTTGCATCCACTTCATTATTTTAGGAGTGCAAAGATTTACTTGGAAATTACTTTAAATATAAGAATGTTTCTGCTGTCTGAACAGAATCCAGATATGGATCCCCCAGGCCAGTCTCTTCCCATTAACTGTTGAAACACTACAGAGGAATTCCCCAAACTACAACCCTAGTTTTTAGAAGGATACATTTAGGTGTAACAGAACTCTTAATTTCTGTTTCGTTGTACGTAAAACATTAATAATGATAACAACAGTCACTGCTTCATCTAAGTAAATCTTTAAGAGTTCTGACCCTACTCTCCCCGCCCTGGCAGCTTATAATATACATAAAGATAAGAAAATATGTTGTTTGTGCTCTAGTCTATCTATACCACCTAGATTAGGCTTCACCCAATTTAACTGCCAGTTAATGTCTTATTGGCAACTGTCCAAATCTCTAAGAAGTAGGATTGGCTTAAGTCCTTTGCCCCAAAAAAGCCGTCTTTATCTTGCAAAGGATCATACAACCACTCGAACACCTAGATAATGACATTCTATCTGATCATTTTAAGTACATTAGCGTTGAGCCAAGATATATGCTTTTATCTCACTACATCCTTATCTCCCCTACATCTTATCAAACATATCTTTGACATATTTTATTGCTAATCAGGGAGAATCTTGAACAATTCACCCTTAAACAGAAGTGTCATCTGTTTATCACATGCTGTAGTCATTGAACACCATCAAAATTAATGTGCAGCAGCTTGTATTCATTGAAAAGCCTTTACCTGTGGGGTGGGTATTACATTTCCACCCCTCCTGGGTCTTTGCACAAAAAGTGACCAGCCCCACCTCTTGTATATTTTATTTCACAGAAATTTTTACCCCTCCTACGCTTAATTTCTTTTTAATTTACAACAGAATGTCCTGAAAAAAATCTTTAACTGAAAAGAGAACACATCCTATTGCATTACCAGCAAAATGACTGCATTTCAGTGTGCAGAGCTGTGTAACAAGTTCATCCAGCCTGGTCTCACATGCCAATAGTTTGCAGTTTCAAAATTGTTTTCTTTCCTACCGAGGATGTCACTCAAAGTCCCTGAAGATGTTGTAAATGTTAGTGTAGATGCAATTGTATACTGGCAACAACGAGAATCAATATGTTCTGCCTTTCCTATCCGTCTTTCATTCTTTTTACCCCATTCAGCATGAGGTTTAGGCAAGTTTTTAAATCTCCTATGTTTTTATGTGATTTATCTGAAGAAATTATGCTTTCTTTTTTTTTTTCAAACCCCAAATAAATACAATGCATCTGGTATGATGAAATTGCTACCCAAAATGACTGCTGATGAATGCCTGATCAGTCCTGAGGGTCTGGGGGTTCTGTTTGTTTTTCTTTTTCTTTTTTTAGTATTTGGAAATCTTTGGGGTGAAAGGTGCTGAAGAGCAAATAGAAATCCCTTGTCACTTAGACACCAACATTCTGATATTTCTCCTGCCTGCTTTACACTGTAAACAAACATGAACAAACTACACTTTTAAAAGAGATTAACAGAAAAGTGGTACGCATTAATGTATCAAATGGGGGAAGAGAGGTTCTTTGCAAATTCACTGAGTGCAGAATGCCAAATACTTAACAATTTGCCAGTAACAGAGGGCAACGTGAGACTATCTGCTGCTGGAATAGGACCATCTCAAAGAAGAAACACGATAATTTTATAAAATGTTAATGACTACAGAAATTCCATAATTAGAATCACTGCTACTTCTGCTGCACATAATACAGATGGATGAAAGGGAACAGAGAAGATCCTCCAGGCTTGCAGGAAAATTTTATGCTGCTCAGCACTAAGGAAGATTATGAAAATCCAAAGCCTAAGTAAGAGAGAAGCTGGATAAGAAGGAGGAGTCAAAATACACCTCGATGCAAAAGGCAACACAACTGCAGATAATAATATATACGGTGGTGTCAGAAATGTTTACTATTAATCTCAACCAACGGCCTATTTTATTCTAGTTTTCTTTTCAGACTTTCTCTCCTCAGCATAAATTTCAATGTGAAGGAACCTTAGGGTTTTTCCATGGATCCCAAGGATGACTTGAATTGAGCCTCAGATTCACAAGAAATAAGGAAAGTAAGCATAGCACAAAATCACTTATAATCATATAAAGCAGCATATTGTAAGTCATCCACATTTATCTTCCATGCCAGTTATGTGCCCTGATTTCTGATGACAGTCACATATATTATTAGCAAGCTGAATGTTTCATCAGCTGCAGCCAGGGCTATTGCAATGGAAGCACTGCTTTCAAATGTTACATCTTTTGATGTATATGCTTTACAGGTTTTTCCGCTGTATTGCATGGTCGATAATTACATGGATAGTATGCTTGGTGCTGGCATTACCCCTCAGCGCGTTTCAATTCCAGGCCTTATACTATGGAGAAGTGCCCAGGCACATAATCAAAATACTAAACAACGAAACTTCAACTTCAACTGACTTGAATATGTCTTCAGAGCTCGGTATCTGCCGACAGAGTGATTTTCTGCGTGGATTTAAGTAGATATTTAAATCAAAGAACGTACATCAGTGCTTTACTGATGGTGATTAGCCGCCCACCACGTCATCTATTTGATTTAACAGTAGAGCACACATTTCCCATTCTTTCTGCTGACTTTGTTAGGAGTACAGTGTAACTGCACCCCAAAAGTCCCATCCTCTCCAGAGTCCTACTGAACTCATAGTCTCAGTATATTTTTCATTGCAGGAGTCCTACAGGTGAGTTTTGCCCCACGCAAATAAACCTACTCTAAGTTTCACAGTTGCTGTCTTGCTAGGTAAGTAATGAAAACCAATTCTCTTTTTTCTCATTTTATGAGAAAATGCAAGTGAGAGAAATCTGAACCTTGGTCCCTAAAACATTTCCTATTTTGCCTGCAATCAGTTTGCTCTCTCCTTTTTAATGCCTTTCTAAATGAAACAACTCTGTCTTTCCATCCTCTCTTCATTCTGGAGCTTCTCAATGACTCTGGTCTTCTCCTTTCCTCACCCTGTGTTTCTCCTATTGCTGCTGAAGATGGTCCATGAAAGGTTGGCCAAAACTGTGCACAACAGCTAAATTTGAGGTGTTGAATTATGGATTTATTGTATGAGAAATGATGCTACTTCAGTAGGAACCCAGAAAGACTCTGTGAGAAGAGTGTTTATTTAAATTCAGTGTTCTGGCTGAATGTGGTTAGTTCTGCCCGTAGGTCTGACAAATGTCAAAGAAAGAAAAGCAACTCGGAATACTAAGTCGCATTTTAGTGCTTCTAATATTAAGGAAGATAGAGAGCTGGCTAAGTGTCTTTCTTGTAAGTGTATTTATGAGACCAAAATGCTGTACAGGTATTACCTTTCATAATATGTAAATCACATTTTCCAACAAAAAGGAGGAGATGTTCACATTACAATCATTCTGTCTAGGAGAGAAAGAGACTGCAATGTAATTAGCTGGAGGATACTGCTGTTGTAAAAAGTCATCTCTGCTATGAAGAGAGACTTCACAGTCCAACCTAGACAGGCTTGAACAATATTACAAGCACATTCATTACCTCCATTATAATGTCTCAAGCACATTTTGCAGCCAATCCAAATGCAAATACTATACATTTCCCTAAGTGGAGTAATAAGAAGCAGAGATCCTAGAATTGCTTTGGCATATCATTTGTACACACTGTCTTCCTGAAAACTTACGTGTTAGAGAAACTCCAACACAGAGACTGTGTGCAGAAAGCCCAGTTTATTCTAGTCTACAATGCAGTATCACGGATCTGTTGATTAGCCCTTGGCTATAAGAGATGATTCAGAAAAAATTTAGAAGACAGCGAGGATATTTCACATGTATCTTTGTTTTTATCTCAAGTCTTCCTTTTTAAACAATCTCATTTGTAACTATGCTATCAGGCTTATGAATAAGAAGGTAGCTTATTGCTTTGCTAGACAGTGCTTGTTTTTATTTATTTTATGCCTTCCCATCTTTTAAATCTTGTGAGAAGCAGAAGTTTCAAATAAAGCAGTACTACGGTCACACTGGATGCCTGCAAACTAAGACATGGCTTAGACATCCAAAAAACAGCAGAGTAGGGAAGCATGCACTGCTGTGGATGAACTGCTACACATGTAAAACCATGTGGAAAGAAATTATGAAAAATCTGCATGGGCATCTTACACTGAATTTAGAAAACTCATTTGTGACAGAGCATGAGTCTCTCCCAGCTCACCAGGCTAACCGTGGGTAACTGGCACAGGCACAAGTCTCTCACAGGCATTTGGGGAGTGTGGAGAAGAGATGTGTCTGCTCAGGCACCTGGGAGCTCTGTAAGCACAAGGCCTTGCTCAGCCAACCCAGGTGAAGATCTCAACACTCTTATAGCATTTTACAGTGATTTTAGGCAGCATTTGTGCTTGAGTACTTGTCTCTCTGCTGCTTCTGTGTATGTGTTCGTACACAGAACACATTAAAGCCCAGACTTGCCCAAGACAAGCAAAGGGATGACCTAACAAGGTTAGACGGACAGGATGCAAGCGAGGGCCCTCAGCCTGAATTTCTGAGATGTGCTAGGTACACGGGAGCGCAGTTGAAGTTGTACAGAGATGAGTCAGAAGCTACTGAGGTATCAGGAGCCAAGAGGGAAACACCAGTGGAACACCTCAAAGGAATGAAAGAATGTTCCTCTAAGAAGGCGACATGGTTGACAGCCCAGCTGAAGTGCCTCTACACCAATGCATGCAGCATGGACAACAAACAGGAGGAGCTGGAAACCATTGTGCAGCAGGAAAACCATGGTAGAATGTCTTGCACAACCGGAGTGCTGCAATGGATGGCTACAAACACTTTAGAAGGGACAGGCAAGGAAAGAGAGGCAGTGGATTAGCTCTGTATTTAGCTCTGTATTTCAGGGAGTGTTAGGATTGTCTAGAGCTTAATGATGGTCGCTAACGGTTGAGTGTTCATGGGTGAGAATCAGGGGGAAGACTAACAAGACATACTATTTGGGAGTCTGTAACAGACTACCCAACCAAGATGAGGAAGCAGATGAATTATTCTATAAGCAGACAGGTGAAGTCTCACAATCGCTAGCCCTTGTCCTCTCGGGGCACTTCAGCCTACCAGATTTCTACTGGAAACACAATAAAGGGTAGAGGAAACAGTGTAGGAGGTATCTGGCACGTATGGAGGGTAATCTTGCTGACACAGTTGATAAGTGAACCAATTAGGGAAGGGTACCCACTGGACCTGTTGTTTACATAGAAGGACTTGTGGGTGATGTGATGGTTGGAGGCCATCTTGGGCACAGTGATTAGGAAATGATAGAGTTTTTAACTTTTGGAGAAGTGAGGAGGGAGATCAGGAGAACTGGCACCTTGGACTTCCAAGGAATGGACTTTGGCCTGTTTAGGAGCCTGATCCACCGGTGATCCCTCTGGCGATCCAGAGCCGCCCGGGAGGCAGCCTTGAAGGGCAAAGGAGTCCAAAAAATCTGGATATTCTTCAAGGAAGAAGTCTTAAGGGCACAAGAGCAGGCTTTCCTCATGTGTAAGAAAACAAGCTGGCAGGGAAGAAGATCATTCTGGCTGAACAGAGAGCTTTGTCTGGAACTGAAAAAAAAAAAAAAAAAAGGAGAGTTTATGGCCTTTGGAAGAAGGACCAGGCAACTCACAAGGTCTACAAAGATTTTGTGAGGTTATGGAGGGAGAAAATTAGAAGGGCCAAAGCCCAACTAGAACTTAATCTGGCTACTAATGTAAAGGACAATAAAAATTGTTTTTATAAATACATTAGCAGCAAAAGGAAGGCTAAGGAGAATCTTCAGCTTTTTGTGGATGGCGGGGGAAACTTAATAACAAAGGATGAGTAAAAGGCTGAGATACTTGACACCTTCTGTTCTCAGTCTTTAATAGCAAGACCAGTTATTCTCTGGTCATCCAGAGCACCACCCTTTACTAGAATAGATATGTTGTTTGTATTTTAGGCTAATATTTGAAACAACCCTTGATTCTCTTACTTCCTGGGTACTCAGGAATCCAAACCAAGACAAGTGTACAGACATCTCCCACCCCCATGTCTCCAGCCGGCTGTCTATGAAGGACCTGTAGGCACTGGAGGTGCTTATTGCCATGCATTATATTATCCACTGACTCACAGGCAAAGTTATGCAGAGAGGAGATCATTTACCACCTTCGATGATCCTCAGGCTAACAAAAATATCTTTGCATGCAAAACAAGAAAGGGGAACACAGTTGTAAGGCTGGAAGACAAATGAGTAATCTCCCTTTACAAGAGTAAACAGAAGCACAGTTTTGTTATTCTGAGCTGTTACAGGGTGAATCAATTAGTTTGCAAGTAGGCTATATGGCAGGAAAGGGTAGAAACACCTTCATTGTTGACAATATTAAAAACAGATCAAAAGATCATACTACAAATTCTGTAAAGTGGGATTTGAGTTTTAGTTTTTTCTGAATAGCTGTTAGCAGCAGAAATTACCACTCTGCTGTCTCCCAAGACAATCTTTTCATGGAGAGAGTATGATCCAAAGGCAGCATTAGTTGAAAAAACTCGAGTGAAATTTGACTGAAGTCAAGATGAAATGCTTTAATTGTGAGGGAAGAGATTTCATCTAATGAACATCCTGTGAAAAGGTAACACCTAGTGAGAGCTCTAGACAGTAATAACACGTCTCCCTTCTCCTCTCCACCTCTTCCTGTTGGTTGTCTCGGACATCATCAGGATCTTCTTCTGAAGACCTTGCAAATAAAGAGTCTTCCTAAGAGCATCACTAGGTGGACACCTGCAGTATGATCCTGGGAAGCTTTCTCTTATAGGTACAACCAGTCTAGACTTGAGTGAGCTACAGAACTGACAACATTTATGCTAAGAAAACTATGTGAGGGAAATAGTCTGAAAAATGTAATATTGAACATGCAGCGCCTCCTTCCACTTCTCAAACTAAGGACTAGCCATCCACCTTCATATTTTTTAAAATAAGCTATTTTTAGAAGCGATATGAAGTGAAAGTAACATTAACAGCACCATTCGTAAGTTTGACAGCTTATATTATAGAGGAAAAATAAGTAATGTGAATACAACCCCAAAATTGCCTAATGACCAGCTAAAAATATATTGACTCATACTTTTCAAGGCATAAGAAAATCAGACAGATTTCAATAAGAAGGTATTTCAACTTGGCTATGAAATCTGTAGGATAAAAGCTATCAAATAGTGCACTGGGTTATATTTGTGATATTGTGAATACACTGTGGTATCCTCTTCATTTGCTTCAACATTTGCTTAATTCTATAGTCAGCCTCAAAAATGTCCCTAAACCAAGTTCTACTTTTAGGAATGAGTATGCTTGATTTTCAATTTCAGTGGCACTTGGGTGCAAATACCTCAAATCCTCAATGTTTAATAAGGGTCCTTCATTTATTTCCCTGTCTCCAGGCCATAGAACAGTGCAGAGTCCAGAATTCAAGTGCATCTCTAACTTTCTTTATCCAGTGTTACTGAGATCCAGCAAAGTGATTACTATAATACACATTTCTGCCCTGTTCCTCAAGCATTTCAGGTGAAAATGCCAACCTAAAATGCTATTTGTCTTAGCTCTACAGAGCTTGTACAGCTTTAAGGACAGCTATTTGAGATTTTCTTCTGCCTTGCATATCATCAACACTCCTTTCCAGGCAAGTTGCACTTAAAAAAAATCTTCAAAATGGGTAATTGTATTACAGGTAATTGTGTCAAAATATTTCCTATGTAAGATCTCTAGTGACTTTATAGCTCAGAGGGTAAACAACAACATATTTTTCTTGTAAACTTACTGAGTATGAAGTTATTAGGGAGTTTCTCTCTCATATGTGTTTTGGGATGAAACCTCTACAGACCTTGTGGGCAAAATGCATGGACAGAATAACAGAAGTTGGCTCCTTTTTAGGCTTTCTGTACTTCGAAGAGGGAAGGGGAAACTTTCACTTAGAAAGTGAATAATTTGTCCTGACATGTTAAAGTTTGTGGAAACTCTGAAAAAAAAAAAACCCCTGGATTTTCAAAGACTGCCTTCAAATCCTCAGGCAGAATCAACGGTTTATCTCTTGGACACATTGTATGACTAAGTCTTTCTCTCATCCTGCAAAGATGATGCAAATGTTTCTGTAGTACCAAAGGAAGGAGTTTCTTTTCCAAATGAAGCGACTCACAGATGAGAAACACTGCTACACATGTCAGTCCCTCTGCTGCATAAGGATCTAACTTACTGAAATGTCACAAGACTCCCTGTCAAAAACACAAAGCTTATTTGCCAGTGATATCCTCCTACTCTGCTGCAGCCCACAAAATGCTTAAAATAACGAACCAAAGGTAAGATTCAAAGCCTTCTGCCTTGAGCTTCAGTTTCAAATAAAGCAACTTAAATTTAAACAGAGGAAGTAAATGTTGTTCTGTTCATGATTTCACCCTTCAACTAGAAATAAATAGAAATCCTTTTATTCCTTAACTATTTAATTAAACTAAATCAGGTGAGTGTTCATAGAAGTGCGAAGAATTGTTAAAAGTTACCACAGTGATGTGATCTTCATCACAAAAACACAAAGTGCTGGGATAAGCCTGCGACCTTTGGTCACCTTGTAAGTATGGGAAAGGTGACCAAAGTCAGAAAGTTCTCCTACGCATCTCTATTCTCTCTGTAATACTAACAGACAAGTACTCAGCTCTAGAGGATGTAAAATCCTGAACAATCTTCCACTATAAGCTGCTGCCTTTAGTTATAGTTGGCCTAGCAGGCTTTAACTTCAGATACGTAGAGTGAGTAAAGAGAGAGACAAGGAAGCACTTACATGGCTGTCCATAACACATAACTGTGTCACACTGGCAGATTTATGTGTTGTGGTTCCCTGAGTCCTTTCTTTTGCCTGCTCCATCCTTCTTTTATCCCTGTTTTTGATCCACATACAGTGGAACCTGAGCTCCTGCTTAACTTTCCTATGACTTAACTCATAGGTCATGGTTTGCACTGGATGACCTCTGTGCCTCAGCCTGTGACAAACATGATTCTTGGTTCCTGTCCCATTCTTCTACCACATTGCTGTCCCTTAATTTCAAGTCAATGATTTTGCAGCTTGACCCTCTCCTCCTCCAATCCTTTCACAGGCTACAAGGGCTGAAAAGCCCCATTTCCTTATACCTGAACCATAAAGAGGCACAGCTGAGTGTGCTGGGAAGCATTTTGGAGTAGCAGATGTTAAAACCGAGATTACTAAATACTCTACATACGGACCAGCATGAATGAATTTGAAGAAATGAGCTTCTAGCTTTTCTGTTCTCTTTAACATAAGAAGAGTTAACTGCAGTTTGGGCAGCACAGAAGAACAATTTTAAAGAAAGAAACCCTGAAATGTCAAAGAACAGAGTTATGAAAACACATCATTGTTAACAAATGGCTGTTTATTGCTAACACAAAGCAAGTGTATGATTTGAAGTTGGATTCTTTCTGTAAGTGTTTACCAGAGGAAGAGACAAAAAAAGAGACTTGCAACCTATCAGTTTTTCATAAAACTCACAACTGTTTCCATATGGCCCACTGTTCTACTGTTTTACTTCAGGACATACGACTTCCAATTCTTGGTCTTTCACAATGATCTACTGAGTGAAACATTCTCTCAATATAGGTACATCTTATTCCCAAGACTAATTTTTTAGAGGAATTTGAGACATTTTAGAGGAATTTGTGACTGGAATAAATTTCATGGACTTGAAGTTCTCAGAATATAACGCATGCCTGGACAAAATTTACCATATCACAGTTATTTGTAAATCTGTTGGTGATTATATTGCTCAGTTTGTGTTTGTCACCTGAGTTTCCCTGTCTAAGTTCATGTGAGTATCTGTGTGTCTTTGGAAATGCCTTGGCACATCTTTTATGCTAGAAATTAATCAGTAATACATAACACAGGGTAGCAAAACCACACTGCAGAACGTGATCTCATGAAAGTGCTTCAGAGAGGAGGGATTGAAGTTATTCAGTCACTTCAAGGAAAATACCTCAAGATTATTTCAGGAAATGCTCTCCAGGGCAAGTTTCACTATAACTGATTTCTGTTACTGTGGCATTCTTCTGTGTGTGTTCAAGCAGGATGGACAAGAAGTGCACACGCCAGTGAAAGCCTCATTCTCTTGCTTCTGTGCAATACAAAGGTGATTGTTTTAGTATATCTAAGGGTTAGTTACATGCTCCTCTCTGCCTAATAGTGTGAGAGTCAAAGATAGAGAAACCCTTGCTGCTTACCTCTGCTTTCACTGGCAGTAACGCAGATATGACATTACGAAGTCACATATGCCAACATCCATTAAGCGTCCTTATTGTAAAGAACATTTTTTTGTTGTCTGGCAAGCAATCTTGCTCCACTGGAAGTGCCACTAATGCATTAGTGTGTAATTGAAATAACATTTGCAATACCACCTGAGAAAAGGCTTCAGCTCGAAACTTATTAACAACCTCAGAATGAAACAGAACACTTAAACTATAATTTGTCGAGTAGGTAAATACCTAGCAGACTTTGACGGCAAAGCAGATGTGAAGGAGTTTTTTCACCATTTGATGTATTGTGTAAGAAAAGAGAAAGCAAGCTAGGGCAGCACTACCTGGTTGAGGTGAAATGCATAAGGAAGAAATCAGTTCCCCAGAGGAACAGCATGAGCTTGCAAATCTTTAAAATGCATGGACTCAGAAGCTGCAAAATCATGGCATAGCACAGTCAGAGCAGAAGGCTGGTTTCCCTCTGGGCAGGGTGCTGAGGGCTTGCCAGCACTTCAGAGCAAGGGCAGACTTGCCCAGTGCTGGGGACAGGTCTGCTGCACTAGCCTGTGGTGGGTGCTTCAGGATGAGCTAGCTGAGGGAGCAGAAGCCTCTGGGGATTCTGGTACTCAGCTGGTTAATCACAGAATGCCCTGAGTTGGAAGGGACAAGGATCATTGAGTCCAACTCCTGTCCCTACGTAGGACAACCCCAACATTCACACCATGTGTCTGAGGGCATTATCCAAATGCTTCTTGAATATTGTCAGGCTAGGAGCCATGACTAATTCCCTAGGGAGCTTATCCCAATGTTCCACCACCTTCTTGGTGAAGAACCTTTTCCTAATATCCAACCTAAACCTCCTCTGGCACATCCTCCTACCACTCCCTTGGGTCCTACCATTGGTCATTAGAGAAAAAAGAGATCAACACCTGCTACTCCTTTGCTCCTTGTGAGGAAGCTGTAGACTGCAATGAGGTCTCCCTTCAGTCTCCTCTTCTCCAGACTGAACACACCAAGTGACTTTAGCCACTTCTCATACAGCATCCCCTCTAAACCCTTGACCAACTACTATGTGCTAAAATCTGCGTCTTTGCAGCTAGTCGGAGCATGCTGAGAAAAAGGAGCTAATACCACACCTTCTTTTTATGCATGGACATGTCCTCTATTTCTTCCAGCAGATAATGTGGTATCATAAAACTCTGGAGCTTGTTCCTTCCCTTGACTTGCAAAAGGAATGGCAGGCACTGTCTGCCTCTCCTGTTCAGGCCCCAGCGGAGCAGAGCGGCTACTACTACACAGTACTGCCCTGGCATCAGTGAGATCTGACCTACCAGAGGCTTCACTAGAACGATGGTACCAGTCAGGACTGTGTAAAAAATATCTTGCCTATAAAGCATGCAGCCTTACCAGAAAAAGGCCCAGGATTGCTCTCATACTGGCAGGAAACCCTTCTGCTACCTTTCCTTGTTACTGGAATAACCTGTACAGGCAAAACCCTCTCTTGGAAAGAAGTCAATTTAGGAAGGCTGCACTGTGCCAGTACTGCCATATCTGCAACACTTTCTTTAGTAGAGACAAGGGCTGAATTTGTCAACACTTGCAAAAGAAGGAGAGAGCAAGATCTGGTTTTAAATTCCAAGTAAAAGATGAGCATTCAACCCACTAGTCACAGAATTGTGAACTGCCAAAGATGTAAATCTCCTAAAGCAGAGACAATAGCAGACATGACTGCTAAGGGATGGGATTTAGCCTTTGGATTATAGTAACAACTGAGGACTCCAGCTAGGATCAGTCTGATGTGACAGTGAGATGGGGGCAAATGTATTGAGGCTGGTGTCAATACAATCAAACAAAAGCTTTCTAATGTGAAATGTTTTCTGTATGTCAATATCCCAGGTGTTTCATGCAACCACAAACTAAAGGCACTCAAAATTTGTAATGTGTATAGTCATTCCAGAACTCGTTTCAGGCTGAAAAAACAGTTTGCAGTGATCTCAGGCATTAGGCCATCTTCCCTGTTCTTTGAAAATTACAAGCGCTAGGGAAAGCTAAACCCCATTACACAGCATGTGACATCAAATGTTTGAGATCTTACGCAGTTTTCCACATTATTAATTTTCTACCTGATGGCAGTGTAGTCCTATTATTTTTGCCTCCCACTCTTGTTCTGTGATGAAAACCCTGCAGCAAAAAAATCAGGTTAATTCCTTTTATTTTTTCTACCTGCTGATTCTGCGCTGTCAGAGCTGCTGCAAGAAAGGAAAACATAGCAGAACAGCCTAATAAAAACATTTCTCTACCCCTTGTGATATTGACAGTATTTCACAGCTCCCTGTCTCAGACAGTAAAGAAAACAGCTCTTAATTTTCATGTTCCAACTATTATTTCCTCATTGTCATGGGGCAGCAGAAAATCAAAACCACCCACCACCTAATGCATAAAAGCCACCCCCACAAAGAACACTGTCATCTTCCAGCAGCTTCAGTGATCCAAGTTTTCTGACTTGGTTCCTTTTTTTTTTTTTTTGCCTTCTACATAGCTGTAACTAACCTGTACATGGCTAGATACAAAGCAAAATACCAGCTCCCACCTGCTCTGTGGCCAGAAGGGAAAGGTGCAGTCACCTCTCTGCAAATCCTCCTCTATTGCCTGATCTGGAAGCACAGAGCAGAAAGGATGGGCTCAGAACCAGCTGCAACATGAACAGAACAAACAAATCTGCCATCCATTCTTTTTGCCTTGTCCAGACACAATAATAATGTTATTTAGTCATGTATTTTATAGCACAGAACCAAGAATGAGGGTCCTCTGTAGCTAACACCAGAGATTTGTGTGATTAGCAATGGAAGGATTACTAATGATTCAGGTAACCGCGTAAAAACGTCAATCCCTATTTACAACCTTCGATCTGCAAGCCCTACTACTGAGATTTAGGAGACTATATTACTATATTGCCCTCTAGTGTCCACAAACGAGAGAGGATATCTTGGTACCGCTTCATCTCATCACTTCTCTTTCAGCCGGGATGTTCACAAGTGGGTTTGCTGCTGAAAAGCATGCACGGGATTCACAGTATTATGTATTAGACGTGCATGTGCTCAGCATCACACACTGGTGCATCAAGGTCTACTTTCAATAAATCAAGTAAAAACTAAAATAAACACTGTTATAACCAGGCTGGCAGACCCATCTTTTTCTTCCCTGTGTGGGAAGAACAGCCAAGCCCCCATCGAAGGTGGTGGAGGCCATGCAGATCGATGAGACCCAGGGCCTTGCAGCAAGATCCCCTCAGAGTCTAGAAATGCCAGGTCATCTGCACGGGGATCTACAAATGGATGTGAGAGCGTGCGATATCTGTCTTGGAGCAGCTAGTCCATGAGGAAAGTCCAACATAAAAGCACACAGCCCCATAAGCAGCATTGCTTGTGTAACCTGCTGAGATCAGAAACAGGGAACAAGTCGCTCTTCCACATCACTCTCATGCACAGATATGCCCTGAGGACACATCAGGCTCAAGCGAGAGCCTTTAGGTGATGCATCCTAGCTGACTGGGGTCTCATGGAGGACCAAGAAGATGCCCTGTAAAGGAGGAATGTGGGAGCGATGCCAAGTATATGGAAGATAAGTTAGGACTAAAATAAAAGCATTAAGCTGATACCAAGCATATCAGAATAAAGATGATTAAAAGACCGAGTGTCCTGAACAAGACACACAGGATAATGAATCTTGAGTGTGTGAGAAAGTCAGGCTGGGAAAACCCACTTGGGAATGTGTGGAGTAAAGATGTGACTGAAGACAGTCACAAGTGTGGGTGTGAAAGAGAGCAATGCTAAATATCCTGCTCGTCTTTATAGTTCAGAAACCAGAGAGCTGTATAAATTTGCTTGAAAAAGAAGAGCTAGCGTACTTTCTTAATTTTACTTCTGTATGCCGTGCTGATTAAAAGAATATACTTAGAGAAAACTGCGAGGCCTATGTCTCCTTCATCGCCACAGAGGAGCGGTTATTTCCTCACAGACCTTAAGCTTTGGGGTGATGTGGAGGAAATGGCGTCTTAATTCATCTGCATGCAGTGACACTTAATCCATGGAGGGAAGACAAATATATAACTGAAGTTGAGCACAAGTGAAGTTGGAGAGGTTAATAACACTGACTTCATAAGGAAAAAACCCCAAACTTTCTCCTGCTCACCCTCCTAGCAATCCCATTGCTTTGAAAGCAAAGATGTCTTCAGAAGAGTATAAGGACTACAACAGTAACACTTTCCAACACTTTTATCTAAGCGTAAATACAACAGCAGACATGTGGAAGCCCATTTAGCTTAATCTGACTCGTTCAAGGTCACAGCACATGGCCACAAATAGACCCAGACCTCCTGGCTCCCTCGGCTGTGCTTAAACCGCAACAGAGAGCCTTACCCTCAGCAAATATGCTGAGAAGTTGCACAACCTGAACCTACTGGCTACATTCCTTTCTGAAGTTTCTGACAGCAATCCATAACTGGATACTTCACACTACTGCGATCTGCTGGTGGCAACAATACACCCTGCCTTGGACTTTTGTAAATAAGTCTGATGCCATATCAGATCTCTTTTGGATAAAAATCTGATCAACGATTAACAGCTGGGGTGCACTATACCCTCAGATATCTTTAAGGATATACAGTGACTTTCAATATTATCCATGAGACTTAAAATGTGTTACTTCTATATCATTTTATTGCCACATATCATTTAGGTTAGGTACTAACATTTATTGTAACTTCTGAGTTGACAGAATCCTATTCACTTAACTACTTTTGGTTTTCATTTTAAAAGGAGACAGGTGAAGTTTCCTGGTTTATTTTTGATGGGTTCCTCCCTTCAAAGTAGTCCACTGAAGGAGGAATTCTCCCTCCCCTTAATGATTTTTCATTCACTCTGATTTTATAGACACATCCAAGAACTGAGTTGCAGCAGCACTTGTTAGTTGCAATGAGAAGACTCTTTTGAATCTCAATATCTACTATTTAAAACTGCATCTTACTCCAAGTTGGGTTTCTTGTGATTTCACAGAATTGTGTGAAAGGAATAATTCAAATTAATTTTTTGTTTGTTTGGAATTGGGGAGACCACATATGACATAGTTTCTTGTCTGTTGAACTGTTGAAAGGAGCAAGCTGTTAAGTTAGTAATACGAAATGATCGCACCCCAGCAGAGGAATAGCAGCCTATAAATGGAATGTCTATCAAAGCCATCATTAGACTTGGTCTCCAAAGCCATAGGTGGAATAGAGTTTTGGGAATAATTCAACAGAAATAAGTTACTGAATGAAATTCAGTTTTACAGTAGAAAATACAAAAAATGTGTTTTACTTCTTAGCATGAGTGTCCCACAAGATAAGGGTGGATGCATCTGCAGTGAAGAGGAGAGATGGATGGGTATTAAAATTTCTTCTGCATGGTGTTCTTCAGAAGGAAAATGTATTTCACTCTTTTTTCTTGAATCTCTCCACCACTCACACTGTCTTCTTCTCCTCTTGCTTCAGGGGTTCTTGCCTGTGAACCCTGATCATCCCCCAGATATGTGCAGACTGTCTCCCACGGACAAGAGCTTTTTACACTGCAGTATGAATGTATACTCCTGCAATACCTTCACACCTGAGAGATTGTGTGAAATCTCTCAGCATCCTCGTCGAACACAAGTTAGTACTGTATCACGCAGGACCAAGAAGGATGTGCAGAGGAAAATCTTACTACTGGTGTCTTAGTGTTTCACCTTCCCATTGGGAAATGCTGTAAGATCAAGTAATTGCAACCCAAATGCTGATCTTGCTGGAAAGAATTTAAAATGGCTAAGTTCAAGGAAAAAATTACAAATGTTGGTTAACTAAACTAAATATAAGTCAGAAACCTGAAGGTGCTAGTATGTTTAGATTAAGAACTTCAGAAGCTAGTAATATACCAGATTTCCACTGTTATTACTGTAAGTCAAAGAGTCTTAGAACCCCAAAACTCTACTAACAAACATTGCCAAATGTTCCTTGACTAACTCAGGAGCTGAAGATTCTTCTAAAGTAACAACAACTGAAGGTCAAGGTTTTATGGAGATAGACATGCTTACCAAATTAACAGAATTGGCTTTAATCCTATTAAAAAGGAAAATATAAACACAATTTCATTAATTTCACATAAGAACACACACTCCCCTCAAGTAGGAGGGACTGTCATATGGCTAGTTATAATAATATTTGTGAGTGATATTCCTTTTTTAAGAGTTTCATAGACAAACAGCCCATTGCTTCAATACACTTGACATACCCGCTAAATGTATTCCAGAATCAGCTTTATTAGACACTGGTAATAGTCTAAATATTGACTTTTGCAATCCTCTTTAACAGTTGTTGCTTTCTGCACTTGAATTGACATTCATCTCAGAACACAGTATACTAAAGATTATCCTGTTTAGAAATTATTTGAGTTATTTAAATCATAGGATGTGTTACTAAAGATATGAAAAGTAAAATGAAATGTAAACCAGGAAACATTAAGGTTACCGGCAATATTTAGCTATGTGAAAGATCCATAATTTATAAATACTCACATAGCATCTTGGCTTCTTTGCCAATAAACATTTCAAATCAGTAGTTTTACTTTTATGCTTCATATGGATCATCTTAACTGACTTGCTACAGATCTGATGCATGTTTCCAGAGACTTAAAATGCTTATTGCAAAATTAAACTTAACTAATGAAAAAAGCTCCAAAGACAGCAAACTTAAACCAAAAGAAAAATAGAATTACTGAAGTAAAAGAAATGGTGGGTTTCACCTTTTTAAGTGGATTAAAAGTTAATTACCCTTTATTTGAAAACAACCTAAAATCGCAACATAGATGAGCAGAGATTTGGACTTGATGATCCTTATGGGTCCCAACTAAGTTGATATACTATAATTCTATGCTTTTATGACATTCTCTGCTCTTCAGCAAAGTAGGAAAAGCAATTTTTACCCTTTTCCCCAAGCTTCTACCAAAGTAGTTCAGACAGTTTATGGTGCCAAGCAGCCAGCTGGCCATGGCCAAGTAGGCTTGTGTGCCCTTCACACTGGGTTTTGCCTATGCAGGACCGGTCAAGGCACAGTCTTTTATCTTCTGCTTTATTCATGGACTTCATTATGATAGCAACCTTTTTTAAAATGAAGTACTACCGCAGAAAATTTGTATATCAAAACATGTTCGAAGTAACAGGAACACATCAGTGAAAATCTCATTGTTGGTATACTTATTAATTTTAAAACTCAAGTTTGTTCTCTGGACCCAAGATTTTTCAGATCCATGAAGTTAATAATGTTAACCTATGTCAAGCTGAAATCTCTCCAAAACAATGCGCTTAGAGAGTCGTGTCATCTATCACATAGATTTTCCTCATACTCCCAAGATGCGAAATCCTAATTAAGATTCATGTTTGCATTTTTAAATTTTATCAATTGTTTGCTTGTTATTTGTTGAGAATGGACTCTCATCTCTCTAACTGGAAAACATTGTTGAAAAGTTACTTTTAAATTAGCAAGGTTAGACAACAACAGGAGCCTTACATATTTTTTCCATCAATGGCAAACTATTGTGCAAATGGAGTTGTGATTGCTGAACGTGGTCCCTTTGGACTACTACAAAAAAACCTGCACATCTTTACAGTGAAGGTCACATGCATAGGTATTGCTCCCAAATTAGTATAAAACCCATAATTCGTTATAAATAATACTTAAAAAAACATACCTGCCCTTTAAAGTTAGTCAAATGTGTTTACCAAGATGAAATTCTCTTGGTTTATCTGGTTTCAAGGTAAAGCAAATTTACACAAATAATCATTTTTTAACTGTCTGTGCCAATAATGACCTAGGATAGAATGCCCTTGGTAATGTGGAGGTGGAGTTATGGACAGATCACATCCTACCTTCTCATCTACGCATGCCGGTGGTGTGACTTGCATAAGCAGATCTTTATTTGGCCATTTCATTTTTGCACCCGGTGAGAGATTACATATTGAATTACTAAAGCAAAATTTATCTTTTCATTTGAACTGCTGAGCTGAGGGATAAATACCTCCTTAGGCAGGAACCCCCTCTGCAGCACTTCAAATATTTCCATTCATTTGACAGAGAATGCAGATGCTTATTTTAGGAATCTTTCTTCACTAGACATCTAAAATTCAGATCCAGGCTAGATAGATGCAGAGTTGCAACACTGAGATGCAAGCTGGGTAGGCAGACTGGATCTTATCCCATGCGATTAACATTTTATGAAAGCAGAATGGCTTTAAAGTGAAGCTCTCTCCCAGTGGTCTTTCTGCTTTCAAATATGGCCATTAAAATCCAGAACTACTTTTAGCATTTCTGTATGATTTATTAAATATTAAAAGTATAAGTAGGTAAGGAAAATGACTGCACACTGCTGTCAACCTGAAAACCAGCTTGATACAAAAAGTTTTGGAGTATGGAATCCAGAGCTGTACTTGAATCAGTACAGGCAAGGTAGTGCATCAATTTCATCCTGGAACTACAAACAGTAAAAGGAAATCAAGAAGTATGAATGCCCAGATGAATGAAAGACCAAACGCTCTGACGCTCAGAGAAAGAGAATGAAACAGTTCCAAAACAAGAATTTTGAGCTGAATTTGTAATGTAGTTAAATGATACAAACATCAGATACAACAGTTGCATCGGTCAAGCATAAAATAGCATGAATGCAGTAAAAAAATACACTAAATTTAAAAGATAAAACAGCAAAATCAAAGGAAACACTTTGCTACCAGTAAACCAATCTTTCCAGTCAAGATGAAAGTACATATATTCTGCATGTTGCACAAAACGTTTTGGTTTTGCAGCAAGAAATTATTTTATCAGAGGTTTTCAACTGACCAGCTGATAATACTATACTAACAGATAACTGGATTGCTGTCCATACCCCTACTATACACCAGCTACAGAGGTATTGTTCTAACATGTCCCACAAATCACAAGAGCTTGCACTTCCCACACATTCCCACTTCTCTTAGATCTTATGCCGAACACTTATGCTGAATTTACACTCATGGGGTCACAGAAAGAAGGGCTATATATCTTTAAAAAGGATAATTAAATGG
Organism: Cuculus canorus; assembly: GCF_017976375.1. Classification (NCBI taxonomy): domain Eukaryota; kingdom Metazoa; phylum Chordata; class Aves; order Cuculiformes; family Cuculidae; genus Cuculus; species Cuculus canorus. The sequence goes on along the minus strand of NC_071403.1, from coordinate 62,360,728 downwards.
TTGCATTGGTATCTACATCTTATATTATTAAAAAGTCCTTAAGATTTCAAATAAAATGAAGTAATGGAGTGCTGAAACATCTTCCAAAGCAATCCAAAGAAGTATTTGAAAGTCTCATTAATAACAATTGATCAGAGGCAATCAGAGGTGTACAGCACTTGGCAGATAGTTTTGTCAAGCAAAAGCTACTATGCTATGAATATATCTGAATATGCTTGGCACGTGGTGGTAAGTTTAATCATGATAAATTGTGGGAGATGTACAAATACAACTAATCACTCTGTGAGTATGAAGCATTGCTCACCAGAAATTAATGCATATTGTGGGAAGTAAATTAATTCCTGCTATCCTTTCTGAAATACGTATTATTAGACTTACTAATTTTGTAAGTGACTTTTTCAAGGTACAATATTCAAACATATAAAGTATTTGCTAGTTACTTCTCATAAAAACAAACAAAACATTTAAAGATGGCACTAATTATATCACTGAAATAATCTTTTGCTGGTAAGCTTTTAAAATTTAAACTACAGGGGAAGGGCTTCCTAGGAAGCAATTACTTTTGTGGAAGTAAGTAATCACAATCTAAATTTCAAAGAGTTATTCTACATCTGTATGTAATTTTATTTTTACATCAGTCACCCTTTGGTTTCAGTGACGTTCTTCCTCCCACCCTGTGCTTTTCAAGGACAGCACTTGCCCTGGAAGCTGCATTGGCTGCCAAACATTTAGCACACATCTGGCAGCCCTTCATGTATCTGCAGTGGAGATCGCAGAACAAGACCACAGATGTTGCCTTGGGTTTTGAGATACTTCAGACATCCTCCACTTCTGTATCTCCTAGCGCCCTGGCACAGCTCAAGGCCCACCAGCAAACTTCTGAGTAGTTCACAGCAGCTCCTTATCAATAACAGTAAAGACATTGTAGTTTTGCTCTCAGGGTACTTTGGAAAGCCTGATTGGACTTCTATGATTCTTTCATTATAATTCAATTTATTAATAACACAAACTCACTGCTAAGTTTGCAACAGGTTTTAAAACCTGCCTTTCCACATGAAAAAACACACAGACACAGCCAGCTGAAGGCAGAACAGAGCTGGTGCACAAGATGCTCCTTCTCAGGGGCAAATTAGCTCCAGTAGCAGTTACCTAACTGAGTCTGCTTTGTGAATACATCCAGGTGGCTTATCCTTTGGAGATACCTGGAGAAGGAGCTCTTTAAGAGCTGTGAAAGACAACCAGAGTCAGAAGTAAATGAATAATGAGAACAGTTCGACCTAAGGCAAGTCTTCTAAATTTCATATGATGTCGGGAAGGAAGTGTCTATTTATCTAGGGGAATCAATATTAACAAAAAATATTTCAACAGTGAAAATTATGTGATATACAAAGAGTAATGACTCATAAGGACAAGAGCAGAACAGTGCTAAAAAGGTCAACATTTAACCTAATTAACAAAATAGCTTCTAAGGAAGATTGTGAAAGAAAACAAATACTCAAAGAAAAAATTCTAGAGTAGGGAAATTCAAATGTATCTTGTAAAACTATTTAAAAGGTTTCTTAAGAGTTGCTAATTCACACTCTATTACTCTAACACACACCCTCTCAACTCAGTATTTTGAAGATTAAAGCAAATATACTGAAACAAGTGCCAACAGGATCCTGCTCTTTAAAATGGTCAACGAAAAATATACATTGCTCTCTAGCTGCTGAAGCTCCAGAGGTTTTGGCCACTCTAATACTATTTCCTTTCAGTCTTTCCTTTACTATTTTACCATCTCAGATATGTATTACAGGCCAATGACTCAGCGCAAATCTTCAGCTCCTTATCAATAACAGTAAAGACATTGTAGTTTTGCTCTCAGGGTACTTTGGAAAGCCTGAATGGACTTCTATGACTCTTCCATTATAATTCAATTTGGCCTACTCAACCAGTTCACAAATGCAGCAGTTCATGTGCTTAGTGAACAGTGAAAAAACAGTTACACACAAAAGTGAAAATAAATTAAGATGTCAAATTCTTGGGAGCAACGAAGAGTTTGATGGTTACAATATAAACTTATAACACAGGAACGCCAAAATGTTCTAGATCTAAAAAGTCTGACTTCTTAATAATGAAAAATTCTTGCATGTAAGCCATCACACTGGGGTCATCAATATCAGGAAAACGAAAAAGTTTCTAACTGTATCCACAGGGATTTCTTTGGGCAACTAGAAAATGAAGACATTGCCAGCACGAGAAAATAGCTGTCAGACCTTCATGAAGAGCTCTCTGCTATAGTCACTAAACAAAACCAGATTTTTCTAATTGAATTTTGCTTGGCTTTTGTTCATCCTTGCTCATTCACCATACCCATCTGTGTGATCTTCCTGTGATAAGATGTTGCAGTTCGTAGGTTTTACTGGCCAGATATAATAGATACCTGTCTGACATACATATTTTAGTTGCCACTTTACTAACAGGCAAGCATTTTCCTTTTGTAAACAAAGCTTGCTTAAAATCACATTTCTCTTGTTGCTCATAAGATGTGCACAATGTGACAGTTGCTACAGAAGTCGGCTTTGTAACTCTGTCAGCACCTCTATCTTGTATGTCCTTCCAGCTGTTGAAGAAGAAGTTGAACAGGCGTTGATAAATGTTGACACTGTCAGATCAGCAAAGTCAAAGACTACTTACTACCAAGAAATTATTAGTAAAGAAGAAAACTAAGTTTCTAAGACATTCAAAGAGAAAGGAGGAGTCTTGTAGTGCCGTAAGAAACACCGGGCACTGAATGGCAATCTTGTTTTGGAAGAAACCTACCCTCACTTTCTTGAGATGTGAGTGACTAGAAAAGAAATAGGAAGAGATGACTCTCCTCACTGCTCAGAACCTGGCAGCTGTCTGGCTAGTCCAAAATCAAATCATCTGTAACATTATTACAGCTCTTCAGGTGCAAAGAATTTTTATACTATTCATTATTATGTATTATATAAATTTGCTGTAAAGACCTACAGACTACCTAAACACTGCAGCTCCTATTACTTTCCATGATCCAAAGCCTTCCCATACTGGCTGTGGATTGAAGATGCACAGATTCAGTAAATATCTCAGTAAAAATGGGCTAATGATTATTGCTTTAGAAGTTAGGTCTGAATACTTTGTTTTGCTAAGCAGTTCCCACTTATGTAACGAGATTTCTCCAGATAATTTATCTGCTCTCCGAGGGATAAAACCACAGCTCTGGCTCACTCGCTCTGCTCTGTTCTCCTCTTAAAGACCAACAAGCTTTTGCTAAGTTCATTCAAGAATTGACCCTTTTGTAGACCACAGATGCTGTACTTCACTGTGCTCAGCACTAAGGAGCTGCACTGATAAGCAGCATGACAGTTCTATACCAAGCCTTGCAGATAATAAAGCAAGGTAGAGTCCTTACTCTGTACTGCCACTCCTTATAAGTGGCCTTCTTTACAGCAGTGCTTGCTGTAACAAGTTCTTGGATGGAATTCTATTAGTCTTTCCTAAATTTTTGAACAAAAAGTCCACAAGGAGTTGAGATGACTCAATACAGTTCTAAGATGCCAGCTCCAGCGCACAAGGTTTGAAACATTTTGTTTCAGTAGAGGTAAAGGGTGGTATAGCGGCCACAAATTGTATTGCTTTGGACCAAGTCTCACGATTTGAAATTGGTGCTGATAAAAATTACATGTAGTAATCCAAAACTTTAAAAGTCTCTGACAGCAATTTCTCCGAAAAATTGTGAGCTCAGGCCCCCAGAACCACCACCTTCATTTGCCCAAGCTGAGATAAATTTAGAGGTAGATGGGAGAGCTGGCTAAGAAGAGCTGAGTGCATTTGTGGGCTGTTGTAACTGGGTTAGCCATTGCGGGACATTCAGCAACTGGATGAAGATGGATTATGTGGTTTCAAATGTTCATGTGGCATCAAAGTTACACAGTGATGGAAGTCAACAGTGTCAGTGATGATAATCAGAAAAGCTCCTATGACCACAAATCAGATTTTCAGGATTGTGAGTTCTGTCAATGTCTGCTTAAGTCAAATTGCTCACAAAATAGCCCCCATATTGCCTTCCTGGAAGATAATCTCCTATGAGACTTTTTAGAAATTACTTGATTGCTCAGTCCCCTTTTTTTATCGTAAGAGTGTAAATGCCCAGAGACTACACTACTAGGAAGCTCAATAAATGATGGGAATACATTAGCAGGTTTGAACTTTTGTGTCATTATGGTGAAAACAGCTCTTTCAATATGAATAACAACTCATAATCCGTTCTTTATTGAGAAGTAAAAATTATTAAGACCTTCTGTCTAATGTTAGAATAGTGAAACAGCATCACTGTATGTCACTCACCACAGGAATGATACTAATTAGAAATTACAACTGCAATATTATTACTGAGAAAGGACTCGGGTTTTTTTTATTTGTAACTGAAATAAAACTTTTTGAGCAAATTTTGCAATAATTTAACTATTTAAAGGAGGAATCTTATTTGATTTTATTTTAAATTAGATTTAAATGCTTTCCACTTCAAACTTGAAATATATATGTACCATGACTTTAGGAAGCTGCTTGCAAAACACTTTAAAAATTGTTACATATTATTATGTGTACATTATTTTTTAAAAAAGGAAGCAAAACCAAACCCCAAACCAAATATTTTGAATTTCCATCTGATACTTTCCAGTGCAACAGAGAAGAAATGATATTCTGGCTCCACAGGAATATATTCCTTTTTTTTGTTCTGAGGTCCAGAGGCAGAACCCCAAGATCTGAGGTAGAGTTGGGAAGGCTCAAGGGACACAACTCACTTTGGGGCGCAGTACAGTTCCCCACACACTGGTGAGATTTCCAAATATGTACCTTGTGGGAAATACCACCATGCACAGCAAAGTAGTAACAACTGTGGGAGCAAAGTGTCGTGCAAGATCAGTGTGTTGCATCACTTATTTGTGAGCAAATGTGATCACTTAAAGACACTGTTGTCAGGCAGAACAATTTTCAGAGAAATGGGGGCCTGTGGTCATGCTCTGCACATGAAAAACAGAAACAAGAAAACTAATATGTATTATGCATACATGTGTGGCCATGTATGTGTATTTTAGGGCACATACTTTGTGCATGGGAACTCTGGGAAGGAGTAAAGGAGAGGGTGAACGTACATCCATCTCTCTGATACATTCTTTTGCTTTCCAGCAGTTAGCAGCCTACGAGCTTTGTAAAACAGAGACTATGTTCCTCTCTTTGCTTAGCAGTCCCTTTCCAGCAGTAAATTTGAAAATTTTTCTGTTAAATATAAGAAAAATGGGGCTTTTTATATCACATATTTACACCATTTAAAGATAAGTGTCTGGATTTCTATTGTAACAACAATATTTTATAGGGGAAAGATCTCCAGTAAACAGTGATCCTGCTACCTTGATGAGAACTTCTTAGTCTTTCTGGACAAAGCTTCATGTGTTTTAAGAAAGTAATTTAGTGGGTTTTTTATTCTGTAATTTTACAGTTCTTTCCCTGCTTTCCGTTTGTTCTTTTTTTTTTTTTCTTTTTTTTTTTTTAATCGCAGTATGCCCAAATGTCCAAATGTTATGAGAAAAGTGTTACAAAAAGCAAACTTTGCTCCAATCTCAGAGACTATCTGTAAGGTGGGCTCTGATGGAGGCTTGGTTAAGCAGTACTCTAGGACTGAGTTGGGAGGTCTCAGCAGCTCCTTACATAATACCTCTCCAGATTATGAAACATTGTTCTAGCTGTCGATGTTTTAAAAGACAGCAGTGAAGATCAGGTGACCCTAAGCTTTCTGGATCAGTGGCCAGTCTTCAAACTTCCTTGTGGAGTACCATACATCATTTTTATGCAGGCTTTTATTGGCAAGTCATATAAAACTTGACTGATAAGATTATCTGTCATGGACTCATTGACATGTTTTGGAACCGTTGACTAAAAGCAAGAGGAAAGTCTTTAGTTTAGGTTAGTAGCCGGACTCTAATCTTTCTCCAAACTAGCTGGAATGTGTTATTCCTTGGCAGGTATTGGCACCACATGACAAAGGGCATTCCTTTTGGCCATTTTGCCAGTATTAGCATTGTGTGACACAATGATTGGCAGGCAGTGCAGAAAGTGGTGGAACTGAAAAACTATGGAGAATTTAAATACCCTCTAAATGCCTGAAGTGAATGACTCATATCTAAGGCAACTTCTTACAGAGATATAGAGAAACTCACAGCTCTACATTTTAATGCTATGGGAGTTCTATGAACGAAATTTTGAACATCTGTTTCCAACAGTTCTTCTTTTTATCACATATTTTCATTTGCTAAAGTTCTAGCTCTTGGATCAATTGATCACATGAGCATTTCAGATTTTGCAACAAAAATGTTTATAATAATAATAATGCTGTGAATGAAAAAAAGGCTTAAAACTACCATTAAGCATAATTATATGTCTTTAGAAACTACGCTCACAAAACACAGCCACAACATTTAGGCTCAGGATTTTAAGAAGATACAAGCATAGAATCGTAGAACCATAGACTCATAGAATAGTTCGGGTTGGAAGGGACCTTACAACCCCGCTGCCATGGGCAGGGACACCTCCCACCAGACCAGGCTGCCCAAGGCCCCATAAAGCCTGGCCTTGAACACCTCCAGGGATGAGGCAGCCACAACTTCCCTGGGCAACCTGTGCCAGTGCCTCACCACTTTCATCATTAAGAAATTCCTCCTTATGTCTAGTCTAAATCTGCCTCTCTCCAGTTTATACTCATTGCCCCTCGTCCTATCACTACAAGCCTTTGTAAACAGTTCCTCCCCGGCTTTCTTGTAGCCCCCTTCAAGTACCAAAAGATCGCTGTAAGGTCTCCTTGGAGCCTTCTCCAGGCTGAACAAGCCCAACTCTCTCAGCCTGTCCTCATATGGGAGGTGCTCCAGCCCTCTGATCATCCTTGTCGCCCTTCTCTGGACCTGTTCCGACAGCATACTGTGTTTTGTGAGATAATGACTTCATGTGAAGGGCAATTCATAGCTTCTGAGTGCTTGTGGCTAGTGATAGGATTCCAAACTCTATCAAACAAAGCAGTATTTATGAAAACCTTGAGGAAAAAATACTGGACTATCCCCTAGCCCAAAAGCTGCACGTGCATGGTACATTTTATGTCATCCAACAAGTGAAAGTGACCAGATGTGTTTTCATAAGTACCACATGACTCAGCAATGAAAGAATGAGAAGCTCTTCAAAAAATCAGTGGCAAAGGCACTAGAACATCTTGTTCCACTTCTTACATAACCAAAGGAGATTTCAAATCACCAAACTTCAGTTGTCAATAAAGTAAGTTTGTCTTCAAGTAGCAAACTTCTAACTGGGACTTGCATATATATAGTCCTTGACATATAAACTTGTGGACACCAGCAATAGTAAAAAGTATGGATTTTTTACTTGCTATTGATGCCTGCTTTAATAGCTGCTAGAAGTCTTAGCACATACTGGACAGCCTTGTGAGGAGCTATAAAAAGGGCAATAAAAATAATGCCTCTGGCCCAGGGATCTTATACTTTATGTGTAGGGCAAACAAACCCAGAAAGGAACAGCAGACAAACGATAAAGAACATAAAAACTAGCTCATCTTAACAAGTCAGTAATTTAGTCAACCCCCTAGATGCTTCTCAGTTTCTGTATTTTCAAACTTTTGTAAAAATGAAAGAAAAAGCTCTCAGTGTGGATAAGGGGTTAATATTTGCTTTTCGCTTGTTCAGATTTTTCAGAGCATGAGTTCCAGACCCTGTGATCAGCTAAGCCATGCTGCTGTGGTTGATTCCTATTAATTTTACAGTAAATGTGCCCATACCAATTCTGGAAAACAAAGCAAAAATACTCTCTGTGGCCTATTAAAAGTACCACAAAGACCATTAACTCAGAACATTAATTAAACAGTTTAAAATTTATTCCTACAGTGCCACCTTGTGTACAGATACTACCCCTAATCCTAACAACCCTTCAACCTTCATTTGTGCCAATGAAGCCTTCCAGAATGATAGAATAGTTTGGGTTGGAAGGCACCATTAAAGTTTATCCCATCCAAACCCCCTGCAATGAGCAGTGACATCTTCAATTTACATTAGGTTACTCAGAGCCCCATCCAACCTGACCTTGAATGTTTCCAGAGATGGGGCTTCTACAATTTCTCTGGGCAAACCATTCCAGTGTTTCAACATTCTCATTGAAAAAAATCCCTTCCTTATATCTAGTCTGAATCTGCCCTCTTTTATCTTTAAACCATTATCCCTTGTCCTATCACAACAGGCTCTGTGAAAAAAATTTGTTTCCATCTTTCTTATAAGCCCCCTTTAAGTTCCGAAAGGCCACAATAAGGTTTCCCCAGAGTCTTCTCTTCTCCAGGCTGAATAACTTTAACTCAGCCCTTCCTCACAGGCGAGGTGTTTCAGCCCTTTGATCATTTTTGTGGCTTTCCTCTGGACCTGCTCCAACAGCTTCATGTCCTTCCTGTGCTGAGGGCTCCAGAGCTGAACACAGTACTGCAGGTGGAGTCCCATGAGAGCAAAGGGGCAGAATCACCTCCCTCAACCTGCTGGCCATGCTTCTTCTTAAGTGGCCCAGGATGTTTGGCTTTCTGAGCTGCACACATTGCTGGTTCATGTCGAGATTTTCATCCATAAGTACCCCCAAATCCTTCTTGGCAGGACTGCTCTCAATCCCTACATCTCCCAGCCTGGATTGCCCAATACAAGGTGCAAGACTTTTCACTTGGCCTTGTTGAACCTCATGAGGTTCACAGGGGTCCACTTCTCAAGCTCGTCCAGGTCCCTCTGGATGGCATCCCACACCTCAGGTGTGTCAACTGCACCACTCAGCTTGGTGTCATCAGCAAACTTGCGGAGGGTGCACTCGATCCCGCTATATATGTCAATGATGAAGGTATTAAACAGTACTGGCCCCAGTACAGAACCCTGAGGGACACTACTCATCACTCATCTCCATCTAGATATCCAGCCATTGACTGCTACCATCTGTATACGACCACCCAACCAATTCCTTATCCACTGAGCAGACCACATATAAAATCCATCTCTCTCCAATTTAGAGAGAAGGATGTTGGCAAGGACTGTGTAAAATGTCTTACAGAAGTCCAGATAGATGACATCTGCAGCTGTTTCCCTGTCCACTGATGTAGTCACCCCATCATAGAAGGCCACTAGTTGGTCAAGCAGGACTTGCCCTCGGTGAAGCCATGTTGGCAGTCTTGAATCCCCTCCCTGTCCTCCATGCGCTTTAGCACAGCATCTAGGAGGATCTGTTCCATGATCTTCCCAGGCACAGAGGTGACACTGACAGGCTGGTAGTTCCCAGGGTCATCTTTTCTACCCTTTTGAAAGAAAGATGCAATGTTTCCCCTTTTCCAGTCACCAGGAACTTCACCTGAGTGCTGTGAATTTTCAGCTATAATGGAGAGTGGCTTGGCAACTGCATCAGCTAATTTCCTCAGGACTCTGGGATGAGTCTCATCAGGTCCCATAGACTTATGTATTTTGAGCTTGGTCAGGTGGTCATGAACTTGATCCTCTCTTACACCAGGAGGGAGTTTGTTCCCCCCATCCCTGTCTTGTGGTCCATCCACTCAAGAGCTGTGGGAAAAGAGATTGCCAGTGAAGACCAAAGCAAATACGCTGTTGAGTACCTCAGCCTTCTCCTCATTTGTTTTTACCAGTTTGCCAGTCTTGCTTATCAGGGGGAGAGGAGGGGCACACTTTCTTTGACCTTCCTTTTTTGGGTGACATACCTGTAGAAGCCCTTCTTATTTTTCTTTCTTTCCCTTGCCAAGTTCAGCTCCAGCCATGCCTGGCCTTCCTGACCCCATCCCTATACAACCAGGCAGTGTCCGTACTCTTCCAGGGTAGCTGTCCCTGCTTCTACTGCCTGTGCATTTCCTTCCTGCCTTTTAGTTTGACCAGCAGGTCTCAGCTCTTCCATGACAGTCTCTTGCCTCCCTTTCCCAGTTTCTTAAACCTGGGAACCGAGAGCTCTGGTGCTCTATCATAAGTATCTTTAAAGATCTGCTAGCTCTGTTCTGCTCCCTTGTCCCTGAGAGCAGTTTCCCAGGAAGATCTATTGACTAATGCCTTGAACAGCTGGAATTTTGCTTTCCTAAAACCCAGGGTACTGACTTCACCCTTCACCTGACCCATATCCCTCAGGATTGTGAACAGTCCTGGAAACTGATTTCGTTTAACAACTGAGTGCCTCATTGGACATCGGGGAATATGCTCCTCACACATTTTAGCATCTCCTTCCTGGAGTCCCATGGTCTGCAATTCAGAGGCCAAATTCTTCTAGAGCTGGGAAACACCTCAAATTGCACTGGTACCTCGCAGTCAGGGCATTCTCTGTTATCTAGGAAGCAGGAGACATCCCTGAAGAATGGATAAATTTTCTGGATTTTGAAACTCTCAAGAAAAGAATGCTGAAAAAAACATTCAAGCAAGCAAATTGCACTAACCTAATTACAATAGTACACAGAGATCTATATACAAGTATGGATGCAGATTTAATGTCTCCTCATGCAGATGTGTATGGGAATTTATAAGCAACTCTTTTATAACTGCAAAACCTCTAGTAAGAAAAGACAAGCTGTCAGTCTCTATGCAGTACAACACTACAGGTAAGTCACTTTTATTCTATAACAGAAAACTTGCAGAATTCTAGGGCATCCCAGAGGAAAAAAAATATGCAATAATTATTAAAAAAAATCCCCTAAAGATTATCTAGAAACTTGTATCATGAGTGAGAAAATTTCACTAAAGTTAAGCATATTATAGTCATTTGATCAGTATCTCAAGGAACTAGATAAACCTTCTCAAACCCAGAAAGCAGCAGATGTATTAATGATACATTTATGTTATTTACATTTAGATATATTTTAAAGAAGTTTAATAACCACAGCTCTGGGACTTTCTGACCACATATGGTGTCCACAGACAGCACAGACACCAACAGTGTACTGAAACTAGAGCTTATGGGTAGGAAATGCATCTAGAAGGTGTTATGCAGCCTTGGGAAGCTGAAAGGGCGCACGAGTGCTTAGCTGGACACAGGGCTGTTTCATTCCTCGTAGTATGAATGTCAAACATGCAGCACCACTTGCTACTAACCTAGGACTGGAGAAGCTTAAATGGTTCATTTAGCTACTCTGCTGTACTCCTCCTAATGAGCATCACTAGCAGTGTTTATTCTTGCAGTGTTTTGTGAAGCTGCTTCAGAGAAGAGACCTAACAAGAGTATATCTTCCAGGGTGCCAAAGTCATACACACACTGTCCTGGGAAGCAGTATATGCAACATGAGGCAGAGATTTCTAAAACTTGCATTTTACCCAACTCATAAGCACCTCCCCTGCCACTGACCTTTCAAAATAGCACACACAGGAACACCTGCCATGGCCTTTTAGCATCGTCACTGATATTGCTGATCTCACTGTGACATGCTGTGATTTAGTGAGGATGAGGAAGGACAGGAGAGTGAGCAGGCGGTTCCAGGCAGCTTAAGGCAAGAAGATTTGCTATCCCAAGAGATGGCAGCATGGTGCACAATTGTGAGCAGCACCGACACCAGCCATACCTTGCCTGCTATCAGGTGCATGAACAATGTTGCTGGACACTGCTACACATTGACCTGCTGTATCTCAGCACTTCTGGGCCCATATAATGTCCTCACTCCAGTGACAGTCTATTGGATACCATATTCAGCTACAAGGACTTGAGTTAAGTCACTGATTCAAAGATGTGAAAAAACACCTTCATCAAAGACTGACAGAAGGGCTGAGGCAGGATGGGACACCTAGTCCAGACCCTGGTCAAGCAGGGTCATCTAGAGCCAGTTTCCCAGCACCATATTCAAGTGTCTTTTAAATATCTTCAAAAATGGATGTTCCACAAGCTCTGTGACCTGTGCCAGTGTTCAACCACCCTCACCATAAGGCCCCACTGTGTCTCTACAGGGCCTTTGCCATCTCTGCCAAGGGGGCAGGAACATTCCCAGACCAAGCCTCTGAGGTAACACATAGCACTTGGCAGTCCTTGTTTCCACTCTAGAGTGCAACTTACTTTCTTAAGTTTTAAGAGGACTTTAAGCATTTGAAGTGTGAATGTGTGAGCCTTTCCTTCACCAAATAACACAGATATTTTAAAGAATGTGAGAATAAAAAAAAATGCAGTTCAAAAATCAAGATAGGAAGAAAACCAGAGGTAAGAATATTCAGATCATCTTCAGCTACTTTAAGTTTGCATTCTTTAGACTGCTGTTCCAACCGGTGGAATTCGATTAATATTTGCCTACGTGGATATGTTGAATAAAAGATCCATACATTGACAGATCAATCCACACACTAGCAAAGAAAGCTGATGTTTTCTCTCTATAATCTCAGACTGTGCCTACAAAAAAAAAGCTTTATTTAAATCATTGCTTGGCCATGGCCAGAAGAGGGAGCACAAACCCCTCTCCTTTTAACCTCAAGTTCCATTAGCAGTAGAAATGCTCTGTTTATTTGCGTTTATTTTTTTAACACGGCATGTTCAGTTCTAAATAATTTATGGAAGCTGCTTGGAAACAGAACACTCCTCTTCACACAATGCATGAAATCTGAAGATAAATGGATGATGATTTGGGGCCTGAGAAATAAGAGATCAAAATCAGGATTTATGGTTGCTTCAGAAACAAACAAACAAACAAAGAAACAAAAACCCCAAAACTGGAGTTATAACTTTCAATCCTTGAGCAAAATCAGTCCTGGAGTACCAGATACTTAGTGTGTAAATATATGTATGTGTAAATATTGCACATATATGTATGTGTGCATGCATATGTATGTTTTTCCTCATCTAAAAGGAGAGTGAACGTTTCTATTCCTTTACAGGGAAGGATGAAAGTCTCCCTTTTGCAGGTGGGGACATTCAGACACCAAAGATGCAGCAGTGATCTTGGGCTACACAGCACCAGTGACAGCACTGGAAGGAGAGTCTCAGGGCTTGTGCTCAAGGCTGGGTACAGACTTCTGTGCATCTACTGAAGGGCTCAGCTCAGCTGAAGGTGGTTACAATTGACAGACTGAACCATCTTCCATTTGCAAGGCTCCAAGCCCGACCAGAGCAGCCATGTGGCAGTTTGAATTGCTCTGGGCTGCTATCCTCTGGAAAGCTGGACATTCTGCTGTCATAGCCTCAAAATGGTATTGTCTCAGTGATGAGAAGGTGTTTAATTGTCTTCTGTGGTTAGAAAGTAGACACGCAGGGTATACTGCAACAAGAAGAGCATCCTATGGGGATGTTCTCACTCATAGTATGTGTGAGCCTGTGAAGTGTACCTTTGGAAATCTCATATTTTAAAGACAAAATTAAAAGGAAACAACTACCCACCAGTAAGTTTATACAGGAGAGAGAAGTGTCAATGTATTTATGGGTATTGCAATATAGTACCAAAAAAGAAGCTTGTGCTTTGCTGAAATAAAAGAAGAAAATAAAAACAATCCCAGTGCAGCAGTAAACAGGAGGAAATGTTTGTGCAAAGAATCACCTCAGTGTCATTAAGTTCAGACTTCAAAGGGAATCTATAGCATTGCCATTTCTCCGTATTTCAAGGCAGTTCTCAAGACACATGCCATTCTGCTTCCACCACAATCGTGGATGTGTCTCTATGAGAATCTGAAATACCTTTAAAAACAATCCTATTACTGTTGGTTAGGGGAAAGGGTTGAAAACTCGATGCATGTGCACTCTGCAATTCAGTCATAAAATGACAGAATTAATAGATAAAATAAACAGCAATGAAATGTTATTTTTTTATTATATCTACTGATCTCCAAGCCCTCTCTTTATTTGATTTCTTTCTGGTAGTTCTGCTAAGCTTAGTGATTAAAATACTGAACATCCAAGCATGCGGCAGACGCAGGTACCAGAATTACTAGGGCAGTATAAAGTGAAATGGAAGCATGGATACACAGTCCCAAAAATCTAGGCCTGGAGAAAACAGCTGGCTATAAAAGCTTGTGCCCTTAAACAGAGAAAAGGAGTAAAGGAAACAAAAATATCCATCTCTTCTTACACCACAAGACCAAAGAGGGGAGAAATTCAAGTTCCTAAGAGAACTAGTTAGCCAGAAATGGAAGTGAATGACAGATCCTCCAAGCAGCATGCAGGCCTTCTCATTAGTGGCATTCTCAGCATCCAAGCTAGTAAGTACCAAGAAATAGCAACAGCAGTGTAGAAAGGTTTCTCACCAAGAAAAAAGGTCTCAGACTTCAAGATGATGCAAACAAATCCCACTCCTCATCACTCCCCCATTAATTTTTCATTTCTCTTCCTAGTCAGCTAATTCATTCCCATAGCTAGAAGCTACCTGGAAAATAATTGCAAATCCTACATCACTATGTGCGTAAGTCTCACAAAATGTGTACTAGCCCACTTCTTCACTTATTTTGACTGGGAAGCTGTTTATTAACTGAAACCATGCAACAATTCTACTGCGAGGAGTCTCTGGGACTTAGTGAGCATGCTGTCACAGACCAGCACCAACAACCAGTTCCAGAATGAAAGAAAGGATTTGGAGTTTGGAAGGGCATAGTATTCTGCTCCTGTATTGCACAATAATGCTTGCCAGTATCCAGTGCTGCTGTCCTCAGATGAAAGGAAAAGTGTCCGTTTCCCCCAGGTGGTGTCCAGGAATAGAAACAGGAATCTACAGTGAGTATCAGGTTACACATGACCCACTGACTTCCAGCTTTCGGTGTGGACAAACAAACTTGATCCTGAGTCACACTGAGTTCACTTCCAAGTGCTCTGGTGGAGTGAAAAAGTATAACAATGAACAAGAACAACGTTTCTGTCAATTTTAAGGAGTTTTCGAAACTGCCTGGACGCTGTAAAGTCATCTCAGCACAAATCTTAATGGGCTATATCAAACCACTTTTCCTGAGACTGCTGAGTCCTAGGTTTATGCAACTTTTAGCATTAAAGCAACAAACTCAATATTGAGTAACAGAAATGTGCTGAAAAAAATTATTGTAATTTCCTGTTAAGTGCATTCTTCAGCCTCTTCATGTTGGCTTCTCTGACTTATCCTCTCCTTACTTTTGCTACTTTTGTGTCCCTCCTGCCACTGCCTCTCATAGTTTTGCCCCAGCAGTTTTGCACACTGGTCTGCAGCAGTGGCCTCCTTCCAGTCCCTGCAGCTCTGTTACCAGCTTCCAAAGTCCAGGAAGAAGGCTTGAAAATAGAAGTAACGTTTTCCTCAACACTGCTGCCTCTTTGGAGCACACAACTTGAGCTTCCATCTTATCTTTAGGATGGGAGAATCTAGTGAGTCGGTACTAGTTCTCTACATTAGTCTATAAAGTCTTCTGCTCACAAGAACTTGAACCATTTCTCCACTCAAAGTCTTATTCACATTCACACCAGCTCCCTTCATGCCTTTATATTTCTCTGGGTATAAACTACATGTGAAAATAACTTTTGAAGTTTCGTAACATTGCTAGAACTACAGGAAGAGGTTTTAATGAGAACACCACTCAGGCCGCCTAAAATATGTTATATGTGCATTTTGATAGGACATAATACACTTTGTTCTGAATTCTTATGTTCTATACTGCCATCACATACCAGCAACATCACTCATTTTGAGAACATTTCTGTAAGACTATGCAGTAAAACGGATATTATAGATCAAAGATATATGACCCAAATCCTGTGAATTTCAGTATAGTCCTCAAAGTGTTGTAATCCTGTACTGTTGTCACTTTCCCTCTGCTCATCTTCCAAGTTACCTACTAGCAGATTGTATGCGCTACTTCCCTGCAAATAGTGTACAGAAAGTCGAAGGAAGGTCTTCAGTGAACTTAAGTGGGACATAACACATGATAACAGACCGCTCGCTATGCACTGCTTTCCTGTGTGTGACAAAGGACTAGTTTGACAGTTCTCTGTGAGTATATCTCAACACTAGTGAGCAGTTTTAGGAATATCTACTTGGGCCGGTAACTTTGCACAAAGGACAGGTACTTCTGCATAGATACCGGAGAGACCAAAGAGTACTGAATCAATAGTCTGATTATCAGTTCCATCTGTCAATGGGGTCACACATGCCAAGTCTGACACTGTGCTGAAATTATTTCAGAGCTTCTGACTCTGGAGCAGACTTATTCAGGGCTACTGTGCAGCCCTCCATATGAATCATAGAATTATAGAATGCCTAAGTTGGAAAAGACCTTTGATATCAAGTCCAACTGTACCTGTCCACTACCAAATCATGTCCCTAAGCATCTCATCTATCCATCTTTTAAATATCTCCAGGGATGGTGACTCAATCACCTCCCCAGGCAGCCTGTTCCAGTGCTTGATAATCCTTTCCGTGAAGAAGTTTTTCCTAATGTCTAATCTGAACCTCCCCTGCCACAGCTTGAGGACATTCCCTCTCGTCCTATCACCTGTCACTTGGGCAAAGAGATCAACACCCATCTTGCTACAGCCTTCTTTCAGGCAGTTGTAGACAGTAGTAAGGTCTCTCCTCACCCTCCTCTTCCCTAGACTAAACAACCCATTCCCTCAGCCGCTCCTCGTAAGTCTTGTTTTCCAGCCCCTTCACTAGCTTCGTTGCTCTTCTCTGGACAAGTTGCAGGACCTCAATGCCTTTCTTTTAGTGAGAGGCCCAAAACTGAACACAGTATTCAAGGTGCAGCCTCACCAGTGCCGAGTACAGGCACAGAATCACTTCCCTGGTCCTGCTGGCTACGCTGTTTCTGATACAAGCCAAGATGCCATTGGCCTTCTTGGCCACTTGGGCACACTGCTGGCTCATGTTCAGCCGCTGTCAACCAACACCCCCAGGGTCTTCTCTGCTGGGTAGCTTTCAAACCACTCTTCCCTGAGCCTGTAACGCTGCATGGGGTTGTTGTGTCCTAAGTGCAGGGATCTGCACTTCGCCTTGTTAAACCTCATCCTACTGGCCTCAGCCCATGGATCCAGCCTGTTCAGATCCCTCTGTAGAGCCTCCCTACCCTCCAGCAGATCAACACTTCCTCCCAGCTTAGTGTCATCTCCAAACTTACTATGGGTACATTCAATCTCTTCATCCAGGTCATTGATAAAGATATTAAACAGGACTGGACCCAGCACTGAGCCCTGAGGAACGCTGCTTGTGACCAGCCTTCAGCTGGATTTAACTTCATTTACCATGACTCTTTGGGCTTGGCCGTCAGCCAGTTTGTAACCCAGCATAGGGTGCACCTGTCCATGCCAGTGGTAGCCAGTTTCTCAAACAGTACTGTGAGAAACAGTGTCAAAGGCTTTACTGAAGTCCAAGTACATGACATCCCTAGCCTTTCCCTCATCCATTAAGTGGGTCACTTTGTCATAGAAGGCAATCAGGTTAGTTTGGCAGATCCTGCCTTTCATAAACCCATGCTGACTGGGCCTGATCGCCCTGTTGTCCTGTGTGTGCTGTGTGATGGCACTCAAGATGACCTGTTCCATGATCTTCCCTGGCACCGAGGTCAGACTGACAGCATGACTGTAGCTTCCCTGATCATCTCTCTGGCCCTTCTTGTAAATGGGTGTAATATCTTCCAGCCTCCAGTCCAATGGCACTTCCCCAGTCAGCCAGGACTGCTGGTAGATGATGGAAAGGGGTTTGGCAAACACCTCTGCCAGCTCCCTTAATACCCCCGTGTGGATCCCATCTGGCCCCATAGACTTGTGAATATCTAATTGGCAGAGCAGGTCTTTAGCCATTTCCTCATGGATCATTGAAGCCTTTTTCTGCTCTCCCTCCCTGTCTTCTGGCTCATGAGTCTGAGTACCCAGAAAACATCCTACCTTACTATTAAAGACTAAGGCAAAGGAGGCATTAAGTACCTTATTCTCACCCTTTTTCACTAATGTCCCCTCTGTGTCCAGTCGGGGATGGAGATTCTCCTGGGCTCTCCTTTTGTTATTGATATATTGGTAGAAAGATTTTTTATTCTCTTTCACAGAATTGGCCAATCTAAGTTCTAGCTGGGCTTTAGCCTTTCTGATTTTCTCTCTACACAATCTCACTTTATCCCTGTAGTTCTCCTGAAATGTCTGCCCCTTCTTCCAAAGCTCATATACTTTTCTCTTTTTTCTGATATCCACCCAGATCTCTCTGCTCAGCCAGGCTGGTTTTCTCCCCCTCCACCTCATTTTCCAGCACATGGGGATGGCCTGTTCTTGCACTGACAGGATTTCCTTCTTAAAGAGCATCCAGCTCTCTTGGGCTCCTTTGCCCATAAGAACTGTCTTCCATGGACCTTTACCAACCAGCCTTCCGAACAGTCTGAAGTGTGTCCGCCAGAAGTCCAAGGTGGCCGTTCTGTTAACCTCCCTCCTTACTTCTGCTAGAACTGAGAATTCTATCATCTCGTGATTGCTATGCCCCAGGCGTCCTCTGACCGTCACATCTCCCACAAGACCTTCTCTGTTCACAAACAGCAGGTACTGTGGGATATTTGATTGTCCCATACTGACTTCCCCTGGGTGCTTCAAGGTATTGGGGTACATCTTCCCAAGCTTTTATTCCTTTGCTGTCTTGCTGATGAAACATATGTTCTCAAGAAGAAGATATATTAAAACTGTTTTAATTTTCAGATTGGATGTGATGTTTCTAAACTTAAGATCAGGCCCAGTCACCTTAGTAAGTGTCAAATGGCAAAAGAAAAAGAGAAGAAAATTAAAAACAGACTTCTAGGAAAGCTTCCAATGTCAATGATTTTTGTGAAGGTAGCAGGAAATGCAATTTAGAATTGGGTCCTGGTGGAAAAATTGTTACCATTACCTGATATCAAAAGGGAGGCTTGAAAGATTTAATTTAGTATGAAAATCCCAGAGCAATTTCATTAATAGAACTTCTAGGAGAGAAAGTAATGCTTTTCAGCTGTGATACAGTTGCGCTTAATAGGAAAGCCTCTACTATTAATTTGGATAGTGACAATGTTTCTCAGGAGTCCTCAGGAAGTACAGAATATTCATCACCAGATAAAAAGATAAAAAAGCCTTCCTTGTGAGAGAACATTATTTCATTTTAGGTCCATTAAATGCATTACTTCCCATGCACTGTGGCTGGGAACATGGGCTTGAAAGGAGAATGCAGGACTCCACAGTGGATGAATACTTCATAATCATTGACCCTGCCAGCCTGTATCTTCAATTAAAATCTCCAGCCAGGCAGAGGCAGTGGTAATTAAACATAACATGTAACCTGCTGGCCTTGAAAAGCAGCAGTTATTAACAAATCTGCACAACTTCCTCCTTACACAAGTGCCATTACTAAACCCATTCACTGTCAGAAAGGAAAACAGAAGTCAAAATCATCTAATACTCTCAAGGGAAAGGAAAAATACAAGCAAAACACATTACTTGATCATGACAGAAAACTTCCAGCTCAGAAGTAGACATTTACTTGCAGATGTATGCCCATATCAAGCAACAAGAAAGATCATAAGATCATCTCAACAAAAAATACTAAATACACAGTTCTGTCTTACAAAACCTACACAAGAGTTAACGTATCTACTCTGCATGATGGAGTTTAGTGGAGACATAAGAACTATTTCTTAATTAGGTAAACTGGGTCCTGGGCATGACATTGGCACTTCAATATGGTACCTAAGCGAAGCAGCCTGTCTGAGCAGCAGGGTAAATTAACCTAGATCGAGCACTCAGTAAACATAGCTGCAGGGCTTTCAGAGCCTACGCTAAAATGCTCACACATACACAACATGTTTAAAGCTGAATAGATATAATCTGACTCATGGACACCTGGAAATCTGATGTGTGTGCCAGTGTACCAACAGCAGTGACCTAAGACCCTGGAAAACAAATATGTCACCTGATGAAAGGGTAAGACTTATGCCAGTTAATCCCTCTGCTTGAAACGAAGAGGTGAAGAAAGCACAGCTAAAAGTTGTAATTGCTATAGTTCACTAATTGTTCCCTGGGGCACTGTATTCTGTCGCATGGAATAAAAGGTATCAGCATCCTGAATGGAGCTGTCAAGCCACGCTTATTAGAGAAATTGGTTGAGAAGATGAAAAAATCCCTTTTCACTTGCAATTGATAGAACCAATAATTCAGGCTTTTTCTGAGGCAATTTCAAGCCATCTAGAACTCCTTGATGGGTTTCTGTGAATTTGGCTCCCAAGGGAGGCTCACAGATAAACAGAGCCTTGTATAAAAATCTTTCCATGGATGAACGTTTATATACTACAGAACACAGTATTTCCTTAATGAAAGATATTCTCTAGAAATGCAAAGAAGTTGGATGTGGAAGACCTTGATGGTCAACACTCATCTGTTTGCCTTAAGTCCCAAGTTTATATAGTGTTTTTTTTCAATGTGTGTTGGGATGGTTCCCCCAAAAATAACTGAAAGTCTCCGCAACAGTTTCGAACAAATCATGGAATTCCAGTTGTATACTACTAGAAAAAGCTTTTTACCACCCAATGCAAGGCAGCAAGGACTAAAAAACCCAAGGCTTTTCTCTGTTAGGAAGTGGCTTTTCTGCTGTCACTTCTGACTAGATGTTAAAAGGTCACACCAGAGGCGTTCACATCCACCGGATGTACAGGAGTGTTAAATGTATTTTTGTAGACAAATGTATTTTTACTGTTCATGACACAAATGTAAAAGAAACCTCCTAAAAGAGCTTGGGGAACTTACACTGGTTGCTCAATAAGCCACAGATAAGTAAGCTCTTATCTGATCTCTAAACTATAAAGCATTTCTCTTCTTGATGACAGGCTACTCACCCTATGTATCACCATCACAGGAAGCAGGTGTCACTTGCAAAGACTTACACATTTTCTTATGGTGTTGCTGCTTTTCTTGTAGAAGCTGACAGTTCTGCTTGTGAGCTGTCACTGCTACAGAACAAAGTTCTACACCGTTTAGACTACAGACAGGACTTGAAGACCACAAAGCATTCAAAGCTCATAAATATTGTTCTTGGTGGAACAACTTACAGCTTTTCTCAAAGGCTGGAGACTCAAGATATTCATAAGAGAAGCTAAAGTACCTGAAATGCTCAAGGGTAGAATAATTGCAGGACATTTCATGTTATGCATGTATGATTGTCAAAGGTTGTTGATCCATGCTTTGGACACAATCTATTTGTCTCAAGGCTTACAGTGGCTGCAAGCTTTATTCACACATATTCCCCCTGCAACAAAATCACAGACAATTTTTTTTTCCAAGTGTTTTAAGAAACACTGAAAAATGATGAATCACACTAATAAAGTGAATGCACCCCCTGCTCATCATGAAAACCACAAACAACATTGCTGGAAATCTCTCCTAAACTCTCCCAAACAAGAGTTCACAGAATCCAAAAGTCAACCTGAATCTCCATTTATCCGTAATGCATCTAGTCAACATTTTTCTTGAGTCCCTTGGAATAATAAAAGCTTTGCTGGGTTCAGTTCGGATTAAGATCTAGGTATGAGGCAAGAAGTAATAGAAGGTTATGGACAAAGCTGGCAGTGTGCACACTGTAACTTACTGTTGGTCAGCAAGACAGGCAATAGCTACGCAAACTAGTCACCGATGACTTTTGCAGACATGACAAAAAAAAGAAAGCATAAAGGATGATGAGAATGAAAATAATGAGGCAGTCTGCACCTCTCAAGCACGGGAAAAAGACAAACGTGCTTGTCTAAAACATGTAAGTAGTGGGTAGATGGCTGGCATCCACAGCTGACAGGGGGCAGAAACAGCCACTCAGTATGAAGATGCACTTCAGAGTCTGTTTGCCCAGCACCACTTTTCTTCCTTAATAGATAAACTTACAGAGATGTCCCATTGTCAAGAGTGTTCCACCAATAGTTTTGACTATGGATATTACATTAAATACATTTGTATTTTTAGTTGCATTAATTAACAAGTGTGTTTTTTATTATTTCACAATAAAAATCTATGCTGAACTAATAAATAGCTCATATCTGTGTTCAAGAGCTACGCGTCTTCCACAAGACCGGGGCTGAAACTGGGCAGTGGTTTTAAAGGAATTCTGGGGAGAGTCATTTGCTAAACATAGCCAATTTAGAAACCAGTCTTTTTTTCTTTTAAGGAAAACTGGCATCTGAAAGAGTCACATTTTAAGGAAGGCAGCCTAAGGCAATTCATTTGCTTAAAAGAAGCCAAATCTAACACATGAAGCAGCTGGGTTTCAATGCAAAATTAGATCTCAAACGTCACAATCGAGTCCTTCAGACATAAGAAGAGATGTACTCAAGTCAGAGAACTCCTCTGTCTAGAAAGGCCCTTAGTCTTGCTGAGACCCTTGAAATCTGCTAAGCTGAGAGAGAAATCTTTTTAAGTCCTCTCCTTTTGGGTGAGCCGCAACATCAGAGGAGCATCAATAAGGTTTCTGAGCCTTGACGCAAGTTTTTCTTTAACAACTGATGTAATTTGAGGTGTGGTTTCTAGAAGAGAATCCATGACTTCACCTCCAGAAGAGCTGTTCTGAAACTTGACTAGTAAACCTGTAGCTATTATGACCAAACTGTGACTGTGAATTGAAGGTATAAATTTATTTTCCCAGCTGACCTGTCATATTATCAGATTCAGCATAGATTCTCCTTTCTAATGATGTGAAACTAATCTCCATCTTTCAGAAAGATCAACTCTTTAGTTGAAGATCAAGAATTTGCACAAAGATGGCTATTTTCTTCAGCACCAGCTCCACCTGGGAGTTGAGTGCAATGTGTGAAAAGTGCAGACTAGTAAGTATGTCCTGAGAGTAAAAGCTGCTATTCACTGGCCTGAAGCACTGAATGTAATTTTTCATGTCTTTTGCCTTAGCATGACTCTTTGGGTCTCAGAAGCATCTCCATGTAATCTGAAGAGACAGATTCTAGCAAGTCAAACGAGCCTAATTTTAAGTTTACTGCGGCACATTTTCTCAATGGAATTCTGTTAAAATCATGACTATGCACAATTAGGTACCTCCTTGCAATTTATGTTACTACATCAAAAAGTAAATGCATATACAGCACAGCCCTGAAGTTTATCCCTCCTGCACTGAAAACCTGCAGCCATTTGACTTCAATTCTGTAGGTCTACTGCGATGGCGTTTTACCAACTTTTGCCACCGCATTAATTGCTAGATGTGAAATCTAGCATATGATTTATATGGTGATTTTAGCATATATCCCAAATGACAAAAAAGTGCCCCCTTAGTGCAATTCTCAGCATTTCTTCTTGAATGCTTCCTCTCTGGGCTATCCAGAACCCAGTTCTAAGCTGTCATTCAGCTATATGGAACTACACCTCCAGGGACAAGGTGAGAGAGGTCCCTGTCACTAGAAGTCTTCTAGATGTGACAGGACAGAGTGCTACACAATCTCATCTAGGGTCCCTTTCCCGCAAAGGTTAGACAAGATAATCTATTGAGGTTCCTTCTAACCTATGCTGTTCCATGATTTGGTCTCACATCTATGAACATTCAATGGTTTCATGAAATTTGAAGAGTGTGAAAACTTCCAAATTTAACTGGCCAACTCCATTCTGTACTTTTTAGTCCCTTTATTCTGGAGAACTTGGTAAACGTGATGGATTATGCACAGGGTAAGATTGCAGCAGTGCAAAAGCACTACTAAGATCTTCAGCTAAGTATGCACAAAATACATGCATCAGGATATTAATCGAATGCAGAACATGTTAGTATATGGCCAAATTTTACATAACCAGTTTTTCACTGCTTGAGCCCTCAGAGGTTCATGTAACAAAATAGTTTTTCTGTTTTCTGAGTTATTCACATTGGAAATTCAAGAGGAAGACTGATAGTTCCTCACACTGCATAACAATGTAATTTTCCAAACACGGGTCTGCAAGTGACAAGAACAACTGTTTTTACTACTCCCACAGCAGACTCAAGCTCTCAGAGAATGCAGGAGGACTGTGATTTACAGATTCATGGTCTTTTGAGCAGAGCAGAAGATGAGATATACAGAAGGAGCTGACACATGAAAAGATAGCAAAGATAAATGCAGGGCAACTTGCAAAAAGACTTGGCTTCAAACAGAGGTGGTGGTTTCTTAGCTTAAATGTTTTCAAATCCCAGTGGTGCTTCCCTGGCCCTAAATGCATTTGAGTACCTTTTGCAAATACAGCCAAACTTTCACAAAAGATTGAAAAGGTATAGCCCTTGTTAGCTGAAAAAATGCTTTTGACATTTATCTGACATTAGCAGCCAGGATCCTTCTATGGAGCAAACAGTTTTGGCCAACTATATGATGTAGAAGTCCAGCATATTACCACATAAAACACTTGCACAGATGTGTCACTGACTGTGTCCTTGGATTTGTGGCCAAGTCTCTGCTGTCTGGTCTCCTGCTTGCATGCAACCTGAAATCCTGCTTCAGCTGTGGAACTGTTCAATGCAGGGTATTTCATACAGCTGAAGAGTTTGTTTCTTGCACACATCCAGGATTATATATATAAGTGATAAAAAATGTTGCATATTATGGAACATTTACCTTTATTTCAGACAATCACCTACAGAGAGATGAAAAGAAATAGATAAGCAAGATACAGCTATAAAAATAGTTAAAATACACCCACAAATCAGGCTAATGCCAGGAAGGAAACAAGCTATCATTTTGCCTTTTCTTTAAAAACAAACACACACACCAACCTCAACCTAGTATTTTGGAATGTATGACTTTGGACATCATACTTCAAAATTCATTTACTATTCTCATTTCACATCTTACTTTTTCCCTGATTCAAGCCTGCATGAAAAATCCTGTAGCTCTGTAATTACTATTTGTGCTAGCTTTCCCATAAATTGATTTTTCTGTTTCCTCATGTGAGCAACAACTGTTTTCCTGTTTCCTTCTCTCCTCTTTTTGCTTTCTGTTCTTCCTCCCGAATCCCTTCATCATGCCACTAGAGCTGCTTTTTTTTTCTTTTAAAATTGCTACCAGAATGACTCTGTATGAAACACTGCCTTAAAGGTTTCCTGCCAACGTCTTAAGCTGTGATGCTTCAGACAATTTAGGGATAAACACCAAAAATATTAGGAAAAAAAATCAGTAAAACAATGTACTTTATAGGTGTGACATCATAAGCATGATATGGTTGAGCAATAGGTCACAGCTTGCCAGACCTTTCAATCAAAAGAATGTGAGAATAATGATCTCTGAGATGGTGACAACCAATGACTTGCCAGTGATTAACAAGAAACGAATACAGAGTGTAAGGGCTAAGATTCAAGGAACCCGTGAAGATAAAGACACGTCACATACAGTTAAGGGAACACAGCATGGTCCCAATTAAAAAAAAGACTTTCTGCTTTTAAAGATATTCTGGCTCCAGCATTGCTTCTGTGATGGAGTCTCTTTCAACATGGAATCACCCTTATCTAAGTGCATACTTCACTAATTGTTTCCACTGTAGTTTTCACGTTTCTAAGTCCTGATTCTTCATGTCTTTGTGCTTATATCGCTGAAAACAGTTTATACCCACCTTGAAATGTGAACATAACATTCACATCATATTCTCCATACACCTACACTCTTTTTGCACAGTGTGTAAAGTACATAAGGTGCAGTCTCTTTCTGTGTGTACACACAGTGCAAGATCCTTTATGTTTATGAGTGGAGGTAGGAAGATGAGAAAACTAGGGTAGGACCTTGCTATCCACATTCCCTACTAGACTCAAAAGATGTTCCCCCACTAGTTCAGGGAGCACAAAACGGACTTGAGACATGCTGTTGAAAAAAGGAAAGCAAGATCAGTATCTCCCAAGTATCTCACAGAATCAATAAAATATTGCCATTGTTGTTTACACTGAAATGACTGAAGCAAATCCTTTCCTTCTCACATCCTCCCTGCTAGGGAAGGAGAAAGGCACCTACTAACTTATCTATCCACCCGGGTGGGTCATCTTTGCAGATCAGTCAATGCAGATGCTGCAGCTAACACAAATTAGACAATAAGCTGCAGCCATTTCCAACCAGGCAGCTGGCTCTCCCCTTGGTATAATTCAGCTTCCTCAGGGCTTTCCTTTTCACTAAATTTGCAGCAAGTTCTGGGAGCAAGTGTCCCACAGTGCTTTATCCTCCTGCTGGGTCTTATATTGTGAACTAAAGAAGGTGAGCCACTTGAAGTTTGAGTGATCAAAATATAATAAAGTATCCAAGGCCCAGGATTCAAATACTGAAAAAAAGGGCATTACATCTATGCATATGATTATTTAAAAAAAAACAAAACAAAAAACCAAAAAAACCCAAAAAAACAAAACAAGTCCGCAACTTTTTATTTTTCTTAAAATCTTGGAAAATACAACATGAGAGTAAATCTTCACACCAATGCCAAGCAACAGAGCAGTGCCTGGGCATGTGGACCGTGCCTCACATTGATGGACCGGGTTCAGTGACCCACTCTACCCTAACCCACATACACATGCATGTTTCCTCGTAGGGCAGGCTGGGTTCAGTGACCAGCTGTGTCCTAATGCACACACAAGCTCTCTTGTAAGGCAGATCCCCAGGCATGAGTTTGCAACACATTTATAATGCCTTTCAAAGGCAGCTAAGACAAGGATACACCATGTCTCAAAAAGTCCCTGAGCCACAGGTTGTGGGAGCCAGGGAGAATATTCTGGGCAGCTACAGCTGCACACCTGCCTAGTATGAAACTCTGCCTTCACAGTCTGCTGCTGGCACTGCTTGAGATAAGATACTGGGATGGACAGATGTCTGGTCTGAACTAACATTGCAGTTCTCATGTCCTATTGCCTTGTTGACAGCTTCATATGTTCCACATTCACTAATCCATTTCAACACAGACTTTTTGTAACACTCAAACTTCAAAACAGACATTTTTTTTTACATTTTAAGCCAGGGAAATACTGCTATTCCCAGCTCTGGCTGTTGGAAAAGAGACCACATTTTAAAATTTTATTTCTATCCACTGACCAATGACCCAGTTTGATGCAGTTGATGGCAAATTAAAAACCAAAACCAGGTAGAAAAAGGCAGAAATAGGATCTGGGAAGTTTAGTTCTAATCAATGAACATTTCAGAAAGCTCCATATGAGAGTTTATAGGGGCACTGCCTAGGTGAGCCAAACCAGAGGTGTCAGGAAAGTTCCCTCCACAGCAAGGCTGATCAAGAATAACTCATCCTTCCACTTCACTGTCCTAACTTCAAAGACCACATACAAATACACATGCACCACCTCCAAAGCAGGGAAGTATAGTGCTGAAGCTGGAACAACAGTGACAGTCTCATACATCACAAACCACTACTGCTGCTGCAAAAGCCAGATGCTCCTGTGCCACATGGTGACTAAAGAAACTGTATTTTTCAGCTCTCAGAGATTAAGAAACCTACTAATGATTCAGTGATTCTATGTCCTCCACACTTCCTAATGCGTTTTTTCCATAATATCAGGAAATGAAGTCTAAGATAAAACAAGATAAAAAAACCCACCTTTCACCAATACAAAGTTGTCTTCCAATGCCAATTGGAATAAGAACATTAACTTCCGAGTAAAATCATAAATCAACATACTAGTAATTGTCATTAGTAATTCAATAATCCCCAGCAAAACATTTCCGTATTTTCAAGCCAGTTTCCAAATATTTTGTTACAGCAGGCAATAAAGTGTCTATGTGCAAAGAAACTATTTAAAAAAAAAATTAAAACACAATGAATTATCACTTTTTTTACAGCTTTGAGTAGCTGAATGCTCTGATGCTACATTTTCACGCAGAATAGCTTTTCTGATGGCCCAAGAACAATTCAAATTATCAAAATGAAGAGCACCTCCTACAACTGCTGGTGTTTCATTTTGCAATAAAAAATTAAAGATACAGTTAAAAAACTGCTTATTCTAAGACATATGATTTATGCACACACACAGTTCCAACAGGCTGCATGTGGCTAACTGTACATACATCAGTTTGGATACACACAGATTAACTATTCATACTCCTTAGAAAAATTATTCTGTTTGATATTGAGCCAGCTCACTTACAGGTTGTACCTTCTGGACTCACATATCAGAACGCTGATTTCACTAATAGATTCATTTTAATGTAACCTTAAAATGGATATTTGTTGAATAACATTATAAATCAAAGAGATGGCTCTCTGCTACTTCACGGTGTTACAAAATAAGGCTTTTGGATGTTGTTTGACGCAGAAGTTAATGAAATAGACCTCAGCTACTGTACTTTGTAACAGATGTACCAGAAAAAGAGTGCAGGAGGGTTATTATTTCTCCACACCTCCACTTTGAGCTTACTTTTTGCACTACGATCTTCAGCTATTAACCTTTCAGGGGTACACATGAGGACTGTTCTACATGGATGGCACTCATAGGTAAACCACACATCAATATATTAATATACTACATCATCACACATCAATATATTAAGTAAGCTTACACATGCAATCATGCAATCAAGTTTAAGGGATTTGAAATCTGACCTACGTCGAGACAATTCCATGGTTATAAGATCACTCATCTTAAGAAGAGGGATTTTTTTTTTCCTGTCAAAAGAGTGGTAAAAGCCACACCATTGTGAAGAATGGATAGAGAAGTGTTGCTTCATGGATGTTACTTCACTTAGGGGCAGAATATCTTTAGCTTTCTGTCTGAATTTGAACTTCTTAGACCAAATTAACTTTGGTAAGAAACCTCCCCTGGCATTGTTCAGGTACAAAACAGACACAGGATAAATCTCATGGTCCCACCCAATCCATTAACAAATATCTCCTTTTCCTGTCAAATTTAAGTTGAAATTTAGTCAGCAATAGCTGAAGCAAACTTCTCCTGACCTCAAGAATCCATCCCTAGGTAAGATATTAAAGAGTACTTACTCTTACCCTGAGGGCACTTGGCCACTTCTCCTGCACACAGAAAAGCTCCTGATTCCCTCTCCAAGGGAAGAGAAGCCATGTGCAAATTTTTTTTTTTTTGGTTAAAAATCATGCCGTGGAGTCAGCTCACCAAATGCCAGTTGTATCCCCCTTCAGTATCTTTAAATCAGTGTTGCAAATGACAAAATACAGAACAAAGGCAAAACGTCTTCCCCTAATGTGTTTATAATAATAAGAGGATATAAAAGAAAACCAAGATATGGCACTAGATCAGCAAAGAATCTCCCTCTGATTGGAAACAGGTTAGCAGTGATATTAGTGTGTCCTCAGACAGAGACATTGTTGGCACAAAGAAAGCTGGCAGAGCAGGCAAGGAAATTACCTTGAACCATACAACAGAAGTGAGGAGAAAAAAGAAAAATCAAGATGTTTTCTGCTTATATAATTTCCAGTCATGTTTCATTCTGAACCAAAGGACTAAGAATAGCGAATAGGAAGGTCAATGGGTTATGCTATCACTGGCAGCTGAAACAGCAGCAGAAACATGAGGACACTCTTCTTGCTAACAAGAAACCATGACAACTTGAGGAAATGGCAGATGTCAATGACTGATAGACTCCCAGCAAGTTCAACCTTGAGGTTGGTGGGGTTTTTTTAATTCTCATACTACTTTTCAAATTTACTGAAAAATCCAGCAATAGCATGAAGGTCAATACTGAGAAGATATACAGGGTCTACGTTAACCATTACAGAGCAGACGTCTTAACTGCTACAATTGAAAAGAAGCTCACACTCAAGAGGAAGGCAATCAGATGTTTTTTTTATGTTTCTCTGCAACATTGCACGGAAAACACACAGATAATAATCCAGTGAAGAAGTTTCTCTACAAAAATGATTCTGAAACCAGCATCATCTAGCTAACTATTAGGAGCATGCTGAGCAATAGCTTTATAAACAGCACAGAGGTAGGACCTTCTTCATTATAAGGCCAGGAGTGACTCACTCTAAAAAAAAGGAATGAGTCCACTGGAGTAAGATATGTACTGTGATTTAACTTATGTCGTTAAGGAGCGACCCCTTTGTTATAAATCGTAATTATCAAGGCAACTTAAATGAAAGACATATTTTTTGTTAATTATTTTTGTGATTAAAATCTCTCTATCTGGAGAAAATACGTTTTCCATAGTAAAATGACATTGAAACTTTCTGTAATATTCGATTATATCATTTTGAGTTTAGTTAACATGACACCATTATGGATAAAATCACTATTTTCGTAGTTTTCATGCCATTCCAAATTAAAAGGATTATAAAAGAATCAGACTGCAGACAATACAGTATTAGCTGTACTTTCATAAAATATCTATAAGTAAATTGATCTATTTGAAGCAAATTTTAGCAATTCCCACGCTGTGAATCTAAAACCACAAAGTAAATTAGATAGCTGGTAGATTTGTGTGTGTAGACAATTGTTTCAGCTTTATGGCACTGTCAGAAGTGAATCATATTTCACTGTTTTCTTTCACTGAGGATGCTTGCCCATGGAGGCGTAAGACAGACAATTTTGTAGATATAAATGGCAGAAGCAATGAACCCAGGCTTAGTAAGAACTTTACTGTATCAGCTGGGAAGGAGTACAGTTATATGAGATGTAAAATTACATGTGGAATAGGCTATTACTATTATTAATCTGACATAACAGTGTATTTTGTGTGGAAATGACACCAAGGACAATTTTTTTTATGGAAACTTAAGCAGCACAGAATCATAGAATCATAGAATAGTTTGGGTTGGAAGGGACCTTAAAGATCATCTAGTTGCAACCCCCCTGCCATAGGCAGGGACACCTCCGACTAGATCAGGCTGCCCAAGGCCCCATCCAACCTGGCCTTGAACACCTCCAGGGATGGGGCAGCCACAACTTTCCCTGGACAATCTGTTCCAGTGCCTCATGACTCTCATGGGGAAGAAATCCTTTCTTATATCAAGCGCAAATCTGGCCCTCTCCTATCATCATAAGCCTTTATGTATAGTCCCTCTCCAGCATCTCCCAGGGCCCTCACTTCCTTAGGAAGGAAATCTGTGGCTGGAGTGGGCACTAAAGGGGTCCATAACTCTACAAAACAGTTTTTCCTGTTCTGACCAAACTCTCCAACCACTTGTCTAAATACAGATTGTCCAGACTTTTTTTTAAGTTATGTTGCCTAGGATATGTAAAGCTACTTCGTTATAATTGTGTCTTAATTTTCATCATTTTTCACCTGTACTGAAACACTCTTAAGTGCAGTGTTTCATAGAAAACAGCTACTTAAGGGAACCTTTTGGTGCTATGCTTCCAGAGACACATGATGGCATGCAACACAGAAATTACAGACTAAGTGGCTTAAGGACCATTTGGGACCATTTTGGTCCTGCTAATGGACCCCAAAGAACTGCTGAAATAATAGATAGGGATGGAAGCCTAGAATTTGAGCCAGGGATGTTATCACTAGAGTCTCTGTAATACACTCAGAAATCTCAACAGGGTTCCATGCTGCCCTGTGCCACAGGGAAGGTGTCCTCAAAAGCCTCCATTTCATTCCTCCTGCCGGATACAAACACGCTGGAGAAGAGAAGCTCAGCTCACACCAGTACCATAACCCAGCCATTGCCTCATTGACTTCAAAGACTGCACCCTATTCTCACCCCAGCTGGAAATAACTTGGTGCAAACAAGTACTTGTCCACTTTGCTGCCTGTTGCAGGTGACACAGTGCCTATGGTTTGGGCATCCACATTATGTATTGTTTCAAATGATAAACACACCCACTTTACCCCTAGGGTTAAGCAGCACTCCCTGAAGAAAAACAGTACAACACAGAAGATGTCTAGTCAAGTAGGTGAGAAATGAATGCTTAGTAAGTTTTCTTCATGCATAATGAAAAGGCTTCACCTTATTTTTGATTCCTGGAAATTTGAATTAATTAGTTGTCTGAAGTTTTTTTAGCTCCTTTATTGTCTACAAAGATGAGACACATTCTGTACCAGCAGAGTTCACATATCATCCCTAAGAATTACAAAAAACCTCATAAAATCTGTGATCAATCTCCAGAATACAGATTGCCCATTATTAGCTATTTGAATGATTCATCAGATACCATAAATTGGCACAAATACTCTTGCTTAATGACAACCACATAACTCCGACATTACAAGGAGGCTTTAAAATATCTTTAACCTGCAGTTTTCTACTTTCAGAGTCTAAAATGTAGTTAGGGTTTGCTTCACTAAAGGATGTTCAATATGATGATGCTGGGCTTTCAGAGTAGAAACCGGCCCACATGCATAGAGAGAGAAAGAAGTGACAGAATAGGATGCACAGATTAGCACTGACTCTGAAATTAGGTAGGTAAGCAACTGAAAGAGAGAAGAGGACACAGCAGGAGCTGTGTGTTGCCTTCTCAGGGCCTCAGTTGTTACTGCACTTAGCACAAGCCAGAGCGAGGTGGCGTCTCAGTACACAACCCCAAAATGCACCCTGGCTTTGGTTTCCAGAGTTCTGGAATCACGATAAGGATTTTCCATTCCTACTTGTAAAATGAGAACGTTTTGTGGAAAACAGAGCCATGTATCCTTGAGACAGAAAAAAAAAGAGCACAGACTACAGAAGTTGTATAGAAGGGACTGATACATAGACTTCAGAAACTATTAAGATTCACTCTTTTATTCTTCTTTCCAAATATATCAAACATTCCAACTGAAGCTGGACTATTTACTATGAGAAAATTTAACTAGTCTTGGAAGCAGAGGTGAGTAACTCTACTTTGATGATTAGTTCTAAGGAAGCAAAGAAGATGGAGGAGCATACTTACGTGCCAACAGGCATGGGCATAAAAGGAGTAATGCTCTACTGTCTCTTGTTTTGTTTCTTTTCAACAGAAAGCATTAATACATTTTCTTCACCTCTTTTTTTTTTTTTTTAAATTAAGGCAAACTTCATTATAAAAGACAACCCAGCTGTTCATCAAATAAAGAACAGCGTCACGGCTTTTTTTTTGTTTGAATGGATGCCATATACCAATATAACAAACAAAAAAATCAGTATGGTAAACCTGAGTGCAACTAAGAAATGAAAAGATCTAGGAGAGTTCAAAAGCTTGAAAATTACTTGCAGATGTGGCCAGGTACTTCACAGTAATGGACACTTGTATCTGTAGATACATCAAACAAAGAGTGGGAAAGTGGAACAGTCTGTGCTAAAATATATTCAAAGGGGAAGAAGATTTTTATGCTCAGTTTGTGTAATTTCTAATGAGACATCCAACAAAAGAGAATAGACTAGACAAATGAATACTAGTACTTCCTTTCTTTTATGGTAATGACCCATATAATAACAAACCATATCCATTTAGAAATGGCCTCAGATTGTGCTTAAGAGTAAAATTATACTTTGTGCTTTTGTTTTTCAGCCATGGATAAAATAATACTCGTTATTTTTCTGTTCAAAATAAGGACTCTGATTATTGCTTATACCAAAAGCATTTTCAACAATAATGGTAAAAAATTACATTTATTCTTATTTTAAGCCTTCATTTCACTAGCTGAGTGGTGCAACATGGATTTTGAATAAATGAGAATTAAGGTCAAAGTCTATTTAAAAAAAGTAAAAAGCAAGAGGTAGTTCATTTTCTCAACTGGATCTGAAATTATTGCAATTAAATACCTAATCCATGGTACTCCACAACAACCAACAGAGACTTACAAAGGATATTCAGAAAATAGATCTGTCAAGATGCAGACAAGTGGCTCAGAACAGGTCAGCATTAGCTAACTTGTTTTCCCCACTAGCGACGACCTCAGCTTGACCTTATTCCTCATGCATATAATAGGTTAGTGTCTTTTTCCTAGCCAGCTGAGGCACGTGTTTGGGAGAATCTCCAGTGGATCCTTAACTACTGAGTTATAAGTATTCATTTTTCACTACCTGAAGTTGAAGTGTAATAAGAGATAAAATGTACTAGCCAACTCCAAACTCATCTCAACTTATTTCAGTAGCCTAGTCAAATCTACAGGATATCCACTTTCAACAGCTCATGTATATTCATATATGTAAGGGATGCATATATCAAAAAAAATCCTAGCTTTACATGTAAAATGAAAGGCTCTGTACTGATGACGATCAGCCAGAAGTGGGATCCTGAGGTCATGATAAGTCATGAAAACAGCTCAATGCTCAGCAACAGGCAAAAAAGGCAATCTAATATTTGGAATTTTTAGCAAAGGAAAAGATGAATGCATGGCCATGCCATTATGAAAATTTATGATTGCTGCACCCTGAATACTGCATGCAGTTTTCGTCCCTTCATCTGAGAAAGGATGTGGCAAAGCCAGAAAAAGTTCAGAGAATGGCAAAAGGATATCAAACTATGGAATGGCTTCTATAGAGGGCACAAATGTCAATACTACACCTCTTCAGCCAGGAAGAGAAATTACTTCAGGGAATATGAAAAGGTTCCACCTAAATCACAAATGTAATGAAAAGACTGGACGGGGTTGGTGTAAACTCTTTCTTTCTGTGCAAGAACTAGCAGGAATCAAATAAAGACAGTAGGAACTTGGTTCACAACAACAAAAAAGGAAGTGGCTTGTCTCACACACTACAAAGCAGATCTGCAGAAATCCTTGCCAAAGGATAATGTGGGATGTACAAAGCTTACACGAATTCAAAGCGAAATCGGGCATGCTTATAGAAAAGCTTCCACTGAAGGTTATTAAGTAAAATAAAAAACACCTTGCCCAGGAAGTCGCTGAGATGCAGACACGGGATGCTGGCAGAGCATTAGAAAGAGGTGGGAGTATGGACTTGTCCTGATCTTACTCCTCCTTAGCAAGTTGTTTACAATCATTGATGGAGTGAGGATGCTGAAGGACACGGAACTTTTACATGACCTAGCATAGCTCTTCTTGTCCACAAAACATTCAAGGAGGATTACACTATATGTTGCATGCACGTGCTTTCACTCTCTCAAAACTAGGCAGAAACAGGAACACTGAACATAAAAAAAAAATAAAGTACAAGGCAACATTTAAAGAAGTGAGTTTGTCAGGTACTGTACATTCAGACATATATTATATACAATGGATCAGTGAATGTTTTTTCACTAATGCTTTTCCCTGAAGCTAATTTTTTGTTTACTTTGGTTTATCCCTCTGTATATATTTAATACCCAGCAGCATTCACATTTAATATCTACCAGAATTTCAGAGATTATTTTCTGATGAGATGCACAGTTACAATACAGAGAACAACAATCACTTATTTTCAAGGTATGAGTTAGCCTTTTGCCTTTGGCTAAAGATGTGAAAGCTATAACACATAAGAAGTATTCAAGATGAAAGTCATGCAAGAAAGAGAACAAACTAATTGAAGAATATAATATACTAAAAAAAATTGCATAGGCATTTTTTGCCCTAAATTTTACCTATTTAATGATCACTACCTGGTGATAACCAAGACTTAAGTACCTACTAAAGAGATATGAAGGCAAGAAATATTGACCACTCTGTTGCCAGGAAACAGTAAAATTAAATCTCAAATAAACAGACACCCTTTAAGTTATAGCTACAATATGTGGACTTCCATTTCTGAAAATCCTTGCGGTCAGAGAAGGAAATATAAGCTAAAGCATACTCTCAAAGCTGTGTGGACATTGTCGACTGCATCAATCAATATGTCAGAGATTTTGGAGGGAAATAACTACAAAATTGGCTGAAGTTTTGGCTCCATGGGAAGCATGGGAACAAATAAATAGCAAGGGAAATGTGACAGTGTGAAGAATGCCATTTTGCAGTTTCTAAGGAGTCATTTCAAGCAATGGGGGTGGGGGAAGACCCACAAAGAGTTACATATCAAAAAATATTGTCTATATCATGTATGTACAATGACAATGACTGTTGTCACAGAAAATCAACTGTGTTTTACATGCGGATAGGTCTATTAAGAAAATTCAACTGTGACTGTAAAATGTATTAGTACACTTGAAGTATCTTGCATGGGGTTGTCTGCAATTGCAACGGTTGTCTGCAATTAGTTGTCTTTGCCCTCTTTACCTATGCTAGCACAGGTGCCTAACCTCATCAGTGAAACACCTCAAGCACAGGAGGTCTCTGAGCAGGGAAGAACCGCAGCACTCAGCAGTTTGTGGGGCTTACCTATACTTAAAGGGGTTCTGCTATCATGATGCTTTATCAAGCACCTCAACCACTTCTCCCTTTCCACACCATCAGGACCCTTCCCTTTCTCCCATTTATGTGACATGATATACTGGTACACTTTTCACTGCAAAATATGAAGACCATAAGTAAAAGACATCCAAGAGCAGGGAACTCATTCCCTGACAGGAAATGCCTATCTTATGTGTGTCCTGTTCATACTTTGCTCTCAAAATATGTGATAATGGCCACCCCAAGAAGCAATACACTTACTTAGAAGGGTCTGTGATCTGGCACAACATTCATACGTTGGGTCAGAAAAAGCATGACAGGTTTGCACTAGTCAGCTTTCAAAAGAAAGCTCTCAAAAGACAACATATAGACAAAATGAGGAAATTAAGGAATTTTCTACCTGAGAAACACTATCAGGAAGACACCAGACCTCTATTGAAAAATACAGTTTGTTCTCGACAAATTTATCACTCATCTATACTCACATGTATATGTATCTATCACTGTCAGGTTTTAAAAGAAACTCATTTACTTAGGCTTATCAGAAAACTGAACAATTATATATAGTAAAATGCAGAAAGACTGAAGCCATCCATGATGCCATGCTGGAATTCTTCTGTTATTCATTCCAACACCTTAAGACTTCAGTGAAATGTTAACACCAAGTATCATAAAAAACTGAAAATACACACCAAAGAAACAATAATCTATAAATACTTTTTCTCCTGTTAAGCAAGATGGAGAAGGAGATTTTATCTGCATAAAGGCCATTTTCCCTTGGAAAAAAGTTCACTATAAACAGATGAAAACAATTCAGAGACTTCTGGCCCTTTAAAACTTACTTCAAGTCACCCTAGAGAACATTAGGACACTTCTCTGAAACATCAGTGAATTAATGGTCATCATTATAGTAGTTATCACAAGTCGGTCTAATTGTAATCATAAAATTAATATCAAAAACTAGAGGTTTTCCCCACAATTTTATTGGAAAACCACAATTTTATTGGAAAACCACAAATGCTTTTCAGAATGCATTCAAACACAAGTCATAAACACAGAAAGATGCCTGAAGTGAGAGATGTCTTCCTTCATTTAATTTTAACATAGAGTTTGTGTTCAACACAGAGTTGATGTTTATTTCCCCCTGTACTCAGCACTGGTGAAGCTGCACCTGTGTTCGCTTTTGGGCCCCCCTCTACAAGAAAGACATTAAGCTGATGGAGTGTGTCCAAAGAACAGTAATGAAGCTGGTGAAGGGTCCGGAGCACAAGCATTATGAGGAGCAGCTGAGAGATTGTTTAGCCTGGAAAAAAAGAGTGTGAGGGGAGACCTCATCTCTCTGTACAACTACCTGAAAGGAAGTTGTAGCATGGTGGGTGCTAGTCTCTTCTCCTAAGTAACAAAGGACAGGATGAGAGGAAATGGCCTCAAGTTGTGCTCAGGAATGTTTAGATCGGATATTAGGAAAAAAATTTTCACCAAAAGGGTTGTCAAGAACTGGCACAGGCTGCCCAGGGAAGTGGCTGAGCCACCATTCCTGGAGGTATTTAAAAGAAGTGTAGATGTCGTGCTTATGGACATAGTTTAGAGGTGAACTTGTTAGTGTTAGTTTTATGGTTGGACTCCATGATTTTAAAGATCTTTTCCAACCTAAATGAAACAATTCTACTAATCACTACTCTTTGTATAGACTATTCACTTCTAAAATGTAAGGCAAGTTGGGAGAACAGACATTTCATTAAGCTTATTGGTGACTACCACTCACACTAAGATATTATTCCTGACAAAAATAGGTTCCTTAGACCTCAGCTTTGCAGACACACAACTGATTCACACTGTTGAAAAAATCAGATTACAAACACTTCATATAAGTCAGAGACAAACAGACAACACTGTGCTAGGACAAAGTTTTGTGTTTTGTGCAGGTTTTGGAGTTGTGGTTTGTTTTGTTTTAGAATTGTGCTTCCAAATTGCAGATGCTAATTTGAGAAAAACACTGAAAAGCAAATAATTACCCACCATTCTGTCAGATTGCAAGTTAAGACCTACAACACTGAAGTCAAGCAGGATTAAATGGGAATTTCTTCATTTATTTTAAAGCTGGTTTGTAGAATGTATTTGTTTTGATGACCTTACGACAAAACACACGCTTTGAAGGAAAAACAAAATCTTAATTGCTTTCCTACAAATAACAAAGTAGTCAGAATAAAATGGATTCTTTGCAAGCATCTCTAATGGCATTTAAAAATGACAGTCTGGTTAGTCACATAACACGTTCCTGTATAGGCTCTTATTCAAAGCTTTTTGCGAAAATAATTTAGCAAACATCAAAAACGTTCAAGGTATTTTTTGCAGTTAAAGCTAACAATTTGCTGTTCTGTACAGGAAGAATGAAGGCTACTTGGTTTGCTAATGAGCATCCAAAGCTCAACTTGGGCCAAAAGAACTAGGACTCTAAATCCATAAGTCAGGGTTAATGTCCTAGTTTCTGAACCCCTGGGATAGAACTGAAATCTCTGTTTCTCCTCTGAAATTATATTTCCAGCCTGACTAAATGCATGGCATGGCTTGCTCTGAGCCACCTATGCCTACACACAGTTGCACATTGTGAGAAACAATAGCTTCAAGGTGTGAACACAATCTCTTCTCATCCTAGCTTAGACAGATGCACTCCTGAAGTCTGGAAAAGAAGAGAGTGGTGGCAGGGAACACACTTTATCTCTACCTCCCTTCCAAGGGTCTGCTGGCAAAGTCTAAGCCCCACTGAAATTGTACAATTTCTTTTCATTACTGTGGGCAGTTCAGAGAGGTTGGAATCAGCTGGAATTCAGGGGAAGGTTTTATAATGGAAAAGGAAAGTCATGTTGATGACAACAGTGGTCACAATGCATACCTGCTCTACTATGTGCAGACTCTGCAAAGCAAGCAGGGGTAACAAAAAAAATCGTGCTTTAACTTCTAAAATGAATACCTATGGCTGTATCTATCTCAGTCACATACTCATTTTTCAGCGTGGGACCACACTGAAAACCTTTGGGCTTTCCAAGCATGAATGTGGCAGAAATTCAAGTTCCTGAGCTGAAAAAAACTCCACAGATGGCTTTAAGGAGCTGAGAGAAAGCTATCTGATGAACAAATGCTAAGTATAAACAAATGGATTTCCAAGCTTTATTCTGTCCTTAGCTAGTTAGGTTTGAGATGAAATGAGATGAACACCCAGGGCCAAATTCTAGTTCCGCTCAGGTCAGCTGGAGTTTCGCCACTAACTGTAGATGAGCTGTGTTTCCCCCTCAAGTAAGAATCCATCATCCTCTTTGCAGGAAGAAGGCTGTCATATTTGCCTGATGTTTACACTAAATGGAAGTCTCACTGGAGGGCGAGATGAGATGCACAATGTATCTCTTACTCTTTTAAAACATTTTGTCGGAGAATCTTGCAAGCAGGAATGTTTATGAGAGCAAGCACAAGAGAAGAGTTAGACCCAGTGTGGGTGGGGTGCTGCCTAAACAGAGGTTTTAACACTGGAACCAGAGCCCCCTGCTCCCTCACAGTGCTGTCCATGATGGTCAAGCACTAGATGTAAAGTCTGGGTTTGTGCTTGAAGCTTTGAAAAGGACGGCTGCAAACAGAGCATAAATGTACTGCATAAATGTACTGCCTTTGCAACACGCAGAGGTTTAGGGAATGCTAATATGAGAACATTGAATTCTCTCCAGTTGTGATTTCCTCCAGACTGACTTCCAGGCAAGAAAAAGAGAAACTTTGGAGCATAAATTCTGCTATTTACAAAAGCCAGTGTGTCTCCACTCATACTATCAATCACGCATATTTAAATAATAGGTGTAATAATTTCCTCATAAACCTCAAAATGTCTGTAATCTAGAAAAATATTCTTAATACTTTCCTTGTCTAAAGAGGCCATAAAAGCTTCAGGGATGTTATGATCAATGCAATGTATTTGCAGAGGTGCTCGAACAATACTGTTAATGTCTTCTGATAAACTAGAGCTTCTACCTCATTCAATTTCTTCATTGTATTAAGCTTGCATTTTTCAAAGAGAATTTTCACTCCTATCCACTTGTTTCTCCTCATAGTAAGTTACAGCTCCACGACTTATAAGCTCCACAGACACAGTATGTACTTTCTTCTTATTCAGCAAGATTAAATTACAGTTTTACCTCTTAAAAAAATATCCTTAATTTCTGTATTATCTTTGTTTGACATTTCTTCTATGACAAGAAAACCTAAAAATGTGTTTGCAAAGTGAGATGAATGAGTTGCAAATGAGGGACACATTTCTTGCTTTTTTTTTTGCTCTCATTTATTCTAGATCCCCGAAAAAGTAATTATTCAGCATATGGTAAGTTAAGAACTACATTGACTTTTCCTTTAAATATAAAAACACATGCCACTGTGAATTCAGTTACTTTTTCAGTGACAGAAATGGAAAATCATTCCAAATATTACTCAATTATTACACTTGTAGAATAATTACTACTTTACCGATCATAAGGAAGGAAGAAAACTCAAGCTTAAAAATTTTCCTAAAGAACTGCATCTTCAAGTCTGCAAATATGGGTTTTCACACACACTTCTTGACTTCTACACAATGGATCATTATTTTTCTATTCCTGATAGGTTCATATGGAATATTAGAAGGATTTTTGAATTCCAACTGTGGTCTTAAAATACCAAGACACTTAAAGTCATCTCTAGTCACAAAATCATTTCCTACAACTTGCATCAAAGTTAGTCAGATTTAGAAAACCTTCAGTGTGACTATGGAAAAGACAACAAACCAGCACAGAAAATTCTAAAACTGCGTGCCAAAAGATAATTAAAAATAGGAATGACCAATATTTGGTTCATACACAAAATATCAATACTATCATGAACATATGAGATTACTTAAAGTTGCAAAGTGGCTTTACACACAAAGCTCTGTAAATAAGAAAGCATTTTCTATATAAGCATGCCTATTTATAAAGAAGGCATTTAATTTTGGATTGAAAAAACTACACAGAACCCAATACAGGAACACCCAAGACAGCAAGCTTCAAGACTTGCTACATAAGGAATGAAGAGAACTGGCTTTTTAGTCTTTTCATTGCTTCCACGCTGCTGCTGCTGCGCAGGCCCACACTTCTCTCTGCTTAGCCTTCCATCAAAGCTGACGGTCAGGACTGTTTGTAATATTCAGCTCAGCACCTGCCTTTTAAACAAATTCTACAAAAACCTTCAGGGATACATGCTCAAAACTCCATTTTGCTACAACGACTCTGGATCAACAGCTCTGCCTGTACCCTACAAACAGAAGTATACAAAGCAGAAGGAAGAAAGGTGCTGCTGCAAGCCTGCAATATCAGCTCCTCCCAGAGCTCACAGTTGTAGTAGCACCGTGGTACAGAGGTATGAATCGGCATCCATTGCTGCATAAACACCCTGAGCCACCTTCTTCTGAATACAGGCACGCAGGCTCTACAGTGCTGCTCAGCTTTCTAACCTGAAGGTAGCTGAGTGGGTGGTGAGAAAATCCAGCACCTCTTCATTAAGTATAATGGCGTTCTTGTACTTGTTTCCTGCAGCATGCGTAATGTTGGCTGCAGTTTATTCCTGTCCCGGAGCACTTGACAGATGCTGCAAACAACTGTGTGGTACATCCAGACAGAGCTCAGATTGCTACATTGCCACATTTTTGTGGATGGCTGCTATTTGTTCACCTCATATTTATGTTGCTTTCATCGGTTCTGAGTTTCTCCTCGTTAGATGATAGCTCAGCTGGGTCCAGAACACCAAGACTGCATTCCCCCTCTTCTATGGTACAGTCTAGGGGAAATTTAACTACAACATTTTCAGCAACTGCAGGACATAAAAGATGAGCAGTGCCCATCACCTCTTGTGTTGCGTTTTCCTTACACATTTTTTGGTCCTTTTCACTAGGTCTAAGGTTTATTGGAGAGCAATTACAGGATGAAAAGGATTCCTTGACCAGTGATGAGTAAAGGCTTGTGGAGAAGATGTAGGCACACTGCTTTGACCTAATGAGCTACTGACTCGCTTACTGGAGGCTGCAATTGCCTGAATTTAAGAACACTGGTGACTCCACCTATACAAACTGGGTCACATCCAAGTTGCACAGGCAATTTTTCTACTTCTGAAGTGAAAGCAAAATGAGAAAAAAAAATGAAGCTCTCAGCATCCTACTGAAACTTCATTTATCAAGCCAGGTGAAATCTTTCTGGATGCAATGTCCTTCGCTTACTTGAACTAGAGAAAGAACTGACACCAGGTACGTGAACAGCACAAGCTAAATAGCATGAGGCACACGTAGGTTTTCATAGTTATTTGTTAACTTTGAGGAATGCCGAAATTCACAAATCCTGGACATTTACAGCTCTAAAAGGGATAATATTTTACCAGAACCGGACTTTTCTGCTACTTTTTTTTTTTTTTTCCTGAGGACTGCCTTCACATCTGACTTCCCATAGCCTGAGCCATTCACAATTGTCCCTGGATCCCAGACTCATCCTTGACTGTGCTATCTCAGTCACAGTGCTGCTAGCTCATTTTCTGAGTCCTAGTCTTTCCTTTTCCTCCTAGAAGCAATAAGTGAAATGATTAGGAAATAAGTTCCTAGATCTATCTCCCATCAAAATCAATAGAATTAATATGACTCAAGGGATTTTTTTTTTCCTGACAGATTACCTAAACCAGAAATTTGGATAGTAAACAGAAGCAAATATTTAACAGCACATCCAGTTTTAAACATTTGGTTCCTGAGAATAGCCAAGAATTATTAAAAAGATAAATGTGAATGGCAGAATTGGAGGAAATGGAATAATACGGTACTGAGGTAATCGTTTGGGACTGATCACCTGAGTTTCTGTAACAATTGTTGATAAGAAAGCGCTAAGATCAAATGCAAAACATTTCAGCCAACCTTTCCTAAAACTGACGTAAATCATGCCAGTGACTCAGAGGGTAAACAAAGAGTCTATATCATTGATCCATCCTAACAAATCCAGCAGCAGTCACAAGAAAGATCAAGAGATCAATATGACACAGCTAAATACAAATCTGTTATTTATCAGAATTTCTGTGGACGGTTGTCCTTGGGTTGTTCCAATTGTTTTGCTAACAATCTTTCTTTAGAAAAGATTACAACACATCAGAGAGCTACAACGTTCCTGAGATACTTCTGTTAAGGAAAAAAGGTATTTAGTAAACAAGTCTATTAGCCAGATATTTTTATTGTGATCATATTACATTATATTATTATATTGCTGTGTCTAAAGAGGAATAAAACATTGTATTAGGCACTCTGTAGGCAGTAGTATCAGTAGAAGTAGTGTCTTTGCCCACAGGTGATGCCTCCAACACCTGTTACTGATGAAAATACCTTTGGTTGTTTGCATTAGCAACTGCTCCCATCACCTACTGGAAATAATCAGGATTATCTATTGAAAATCTGATCCTACTGAACAACCTAGCTCTATCCCTTTTTAGTTCTATATATTCACATGCAGCACAACAATGCATTCTACAGAGGTACAGCCTATATATCAACAAGTTGTTCCTTTAAAAGCTATGAAATATTTTGTGATTCCTAATGTTTTATCCTTGAAGAAGAGGAGGAAAAAAGAATGATCCTTCAAAGTACTGGAATTACACATTTTCAGCTCACAAATCATCTTCTTGCACCCCAGACAGTATCAGAAGCCATTTCTAAATAAATACACTTTAACCAGACTTACAACAAAAGAATTTGTTTTTAAGCAAAATTATTCATTATCATCCTTGAACTTGGCATTATGCCACTACCTGAAGATCAGGTTTACTTATTTGCATTGTCTGATCACACAGTTTCCTAGGTATTTTAACATTATCAACCTCACCTCAGCTTTTCCTTTCACAATGAGTGTAGTCAATGCAGATTATAAACAGTAACAATTTAAGATGACAGAGCTCACTTTGGATAAAAGAATTAGCTACTGCAAACTGTTCCTAATTTTCTGCTTGGCATATGCAAGCTTTCACGGAGGTTTTAAACTTAAATCTCTTCTACGAGCTCTGTAAAGCTTTAATTGGCTTTTTGACCATAAAATCCTCACCAGTTTTTTTCTTGTGGCTTGCTAGATTTGCTGGCTTTTAAGTCTAATTCAAGCTGCATTCTGCATTTTGTGTGACTGCTGCTTTTATGCACATGGGTCTAGTCCACAATTATAGATGCAAATATAAATTTTGCATTCAAATTTATACATCAGTACAGCTATACTGTACTGAAAA
Organism: Cuculus canorus; assembly: GCF_017976375.1. Lineage (NCBI taxonomy): Eukaryota > Metazoa > Chordata > Aves > Cuculiformes > Cuculidae > Cuculus > Cuculus canorus. The sequence goes on along the minus strand of NC_071403.1, from coordinate 62,316,341 downwards.
AAGAATTGCCGAAACTTCCTTGTATTAGCTCTTGCAAGGTGGGTACCTCTGCAAAGCAACTCCAGTCCTCTCTGGTCAAATGGCCATTGCTCAGTATTTTCTGCAGCAAAGGTCTGGTCTGCAGGAGTCATCGAGCCACACCGGCTGGAGACAAATCGGGTGGCAATTCCACTTGAATTACCTTGGCCCTCGGACCACTGGGTGGAAAGACAGTAAGCACCATGACTCACACAGGACAGATGGACTTCAGATGACTCCTTGTGCCCTTGCAGTTGTGCTCCCCAGCTGCATGGCTCTGACCAGCCTTCCTCTTCTTCACACATCCATGGAGCAACTGTTGCTTGGTAGGCAGAGACAGGTCCCAGGCAACATCTGGTCTCCAAGAGTGTGGTGGGGTTGGCTCTGGCTGGACACCAGGTGCCCACCACAGCTGGTCTATCACTCCCCCTCCCCAGAAGCGAGAAAATATAACAAAAAGCTCATGGGTCAAGATAAAGACAGGGAGACTCACCAATTGCCATCACGGGTAAACCAGGCTCAACTTGGGGAAAATTAATCCAATTAACAATCAAATCAGAGGACGATAATGAGAAATAAAAACTAAATCTTAAAACACCTTTCCTCACCCCTCCATTCTTTCCAAGCCTAGCTTCAGTCCAGATTTCTCTGCCTCCTCACAGGGAATGTGGGTTGCACTCAGTTCATCACACATTGTCGTTGCTGCTCCTCACACTCTTCCCCTGATCCAGTGTGGGGTCTCTGCCACAGGAGACAGTCCTCCATGAACTTCTTCAATGCGAGTCCTTCCCACAGGCCACAGTTCTTCACAAAATGCTCCAGTGTGTGTTCCTTCCAAGGGGTGCAGTGCTTCAGGAATAGACTGCTCCAGCATGGGTACCCCACAGGGTCACAAGTCCCGCCAGCAAACCTTCTCCACCGCGGCCTCCCCTCTCTCTCCACAGGTCCTGCCAGGAGCCTGCTCCAGCACAGCCTCCTTCGGGAGCATCCACCTGCTCTGGCATGGGGTCTTCCATGGGCCACTGGTGGATATCTGCTCCACTGTTAACCTCCATGTGCTGCAGGGGGGACAGCCTGCCTCACCATGTTCTTCACCAGGGGCTGCAGGGGAATCTCCATTCCAGTTGCAGGAGCACCTCTGCCCTCTCCTTCTCCACTGACCTTGGTTTCTCTCATATATTCTCACTCCTCTCCTCTAATTGCCAAAGTGCAACAGCTTTTCACCCTTTTAACTGTTATCCCCGAGGTGCTTCCGCTGTCACTGATGGTCTTGCTCTTTATTAGTGGTCCATTTGGAGCCAGCTGGCATTGGCACCATCAGACATAGGACAAATTTCTAGCAGCTTCTCACAGAAACCACCCTTGTAGCCCCCTGCCACCAAAATCTTGCCACACAAACCCAATACGGACAGGTAACATTACCCTGATCTACGTCACCTGCTTTCTCTCAAAGCCAAGGCAAATGGGCTATGCAAGGAGATGGTGCAGCTTCTGCTCTGTGCAGGTCTTCTTCTTTACCTTGAATTCCCTGTAAGCTTTCTGGCAATGTTATTAAAATTACTCAGGAAACTGCTCTGACTGAAAATTAGCAGCAGCACCCCAGGTATGTCTGCACTAGTGCAGATGTGTACTGATTATCTCTGCTGCTGGTATACTTCCACTGTTGGGAAAAGCACAATTAATTACATCTGCTATTCAACACACAAGATCACCTATTAAAAATCACCTATGAATAATCTCATTAACCAGCATGGGTTTTGCTTATCCCTGAATCACCTTCATGAAAGCAGATGTCAAACACCTTATAAAAAAGTTTATGAGCCTACAGATTGAAGTGTAGAGGGAAAATCCTGCTGACCAGTCATAAGAGATAATGCACCACAGCTGCTGAGCAGCGTGTCCTTAAAATATTTGCCAGCCCTCAATGCTGAAGGGCAATGGGGCCTTCAATGGGTTCCATACTTCCAAATCAAAGCCACAGCAGACAAGTACTGCTTTTGCAATGCAGTTTGTTTAAGCAAATCAAAGGATCTGACAATGTTGCATCAGCTGGCAACAGAACAGTAAAACCTAAACAAGAAAGAATACAGCAAGTGAGGGATGGGTACACAAGGAAAAAAATGGCCAGCAGAGAACAGAACAGCAAACAAAGCAAAGGCAGCGGAGGAGGGAAATTACTGAAAGAAACAAAGAACAGTGATTGCACCTAGTCAGCTCCAATTACTGTTTCAAAAGTACTTCACTTTTAAAATATAATTTATCTATTTTCTGTCAAAGCCTTAAATTATCAGAGCAATTGTACTGCCCTAATTCTAGCTAAACTTCTGTAATGATGGAAATTGAAAAGGCTGTGTTTCTTAAATGTTGCTATTGCTGGATAACGTTACTTCCACTTACAAAAGAAAAAATAAAAATAATGAAACCTAACCTTGTAGGCAAATAGATATTACTTAAATGTTACTCACATAGTTATTCCCAAAGTCTTCCACAAACTGCTTCTGTACTTAGAATTAAACATGTGCATAACTAATGCAGCATCAGGAGCTAATTTTTTTTATTATTATTTTCACAAGATTTAGTTCCATCACAACAAAACAGCACAGACCTAAGAAAGGAAAGTAATCTTAATTTTCATCTTTTTAGCAAAGTCATGGTGAACTTCTGAAATACAGCCAGAACAGATTTGTTTAACAGCCTTTGAGAGGCTCCTGAAGTCATACTCAGACATGCTGCAAAATTTCCAGAAGCACTTAAGTGACATGGAAGCAGAAGTCCCAAAGCTCTCACCTGCACATCTTGCTGGAGAGCTGTAAATCGTCAGCTTCCCTGACAATCAGAAGTGCAGGACACTGCATAGCAATAGTGGCTACAAATACCACTCACACCGTTTACTTCTGGGCTATGTCTGTACTGTTTCTGCGACATAGATACTAATGCAGCCCTGGGACTGTGTTTCGTAGCTTAGACAAACATTTTAAACCAGAAGTTATTGGAGAAAAACCCTCTGCATGATCTGAAGCTTTAGAAAGCCCTACACAATCGGAGGCTTTCAGAATTAGAAAAGTTTGTATGTAGACATTATACATTTCAGTTTATAAAACACAGAAGATAATGAGCCTGCAAGAATCTCTTTTTTAATCACAGTTTTATCCAGGCTGTGAAAGTATGTGGAAGGAATTCACTGGGAAAATATGAAGGCCAATTATGAAGCACAGACTTAGGAGAATGACTGCATTGTAAGGTCAGGGACAATCACCCACTTGAGAAATTGGTTGTTAAGTACCACCCAGAATATTAGGAAAGTTATAATGCCCCTGTATATTTCTCTGTCTTACCAGCAGACGAACTCTCCCAATGAAAAAAATAATAGTAGTAGTAATAGTAATTGTAGTCTTAGCCCATCATGAAAAGAGTAAAAATAAACTTAATAGATTTTTAAGAGCAAAGAAGGAACGATTGATGGCAGCACCAAATAGCAAGTACATTAATTGACCAAAATCTTTCTGCACATGGTACAGACTTATAGACTACCATGACACAACTATAGCAAGGTGCAAGATGCACTGGGCATCAAACAGGCAAAAGCCGTATTTTCAAAACTGAATTTTCTTACATACTGAAAAACTAATTTTAATTTCTTTAGCATAAGAATAGTTCTAAAAATCTCCATTATTTTTCACCATTCCAGTGCTCAAACTGTTCCTTGCGATTAAAGCCAGGGCAGAGGAAATTAGCACTACTCTTTTATACTCACTAGGCACCTGTTACAGGTCACTCTCTACCTTTCCATATGCAGTGGCATAATTTGCCTGAGTGATTATGTATTTGTCTTTCTAAATGCTTCCAGGCACTTACAGTCTTCAAAGTCCATACAATCGTACTTCCTACAGGGACAACTCCTCTTCCACACATTCTCCTTGGAAAGGCTGGCTACATAACTAGCCATTTGGGCAAGTACTTCTATATCTGATTGACCTTTTGGCTAATGATGACTGTATATGTGAAGGTTAACAAGTCCAGAAGGAGGTGGATGTGTTCATCTGAGCAGAAATGTCCTTCCATGTTGGAGTACTTCCATGACAAGCACTGCTGCTCCCCACAACTACTGGAGAGCAGTATTCTCTGTTTGCTTTTTCTCCCAAGGTTGCTGGGCAACCACAGAATCTTTTGCATCTGTAAATGCAGCAAATATCTTATTCTGAACTATTTTAATATTCAGTCTGCTGATGAGCTGATTCATCGGCACTTTTCTTCAGATGGGTATAATTAAGCCTTGCACCATAGTATAAGCCTCTGGGGTTGGTAGTAGGTTGAAATTACAGCAGATGACACAATAGTAGGAAAAGCCACAGGTTCAGCATCATTTGAAAGGGGATTGACACACTGCTTATCCTTCATCCTCACGTGGACCAGGCCTGTATCACAATGGCTCTTCACAGAACTGGATTTCTTAGATATATCCATGAAATGTTTTTGCATGTTTAAGTTATTCTATTTCTATATGGAAAACATGTACAAGAGATGAATAAACATAAAAGGCGCATGACTGATATAACTGTCATAACTACATTTATGTGCAGTTTAGGGTATGCATAATTTGAATCCTGTTTAGTATCTCTCAACATCTCTTGGAAAAAACAATAGACAAGCCAAATTAATAACCATGCAGACATACACTTCTACAACTATGTGGCACCAACTACATAATCAGTTGCGGTGTTATTCACTATCAATAATCTCACCTATAACATAGTAAATAATCCAGCTCCTACATAACTTGTCCTAAAAGTAATACCAGGTATTTTGTGGCAATCTTGTGGCAGTGGTGCAAGATTTCACTCTTTACAGTTCATTTCTCCACTGTGCTGCCTGCCCTACCACACAGCAGTAGAAGGAAAAGCATACTTACCACTCAGTCCCATGCAAGGCTCTGCCTTTAAGCACCCAAGCTGAAACTATCAGTAACGCTGGGTTTCAGCAAAGAAACTGCACCACAAATGGGACTGTGCTGAGGGGGCACACATGCTAACCACTCTTGCCAAGTCTGCCACAGGACAGACAGCTAGAGGTGACATCTAAAACTTCTGCACAAAATATGTCTGAGATATGTCCTAAACCTCTAAATATGTCCTAAACCTCTCACAACTGCTCCAGGAAAGTTACAACAATCACTAGTTTGAAAAGGAGAATGGAAGACAGGGAAGTACAGCTTTTTCTTGTTTGTCTGTTTGTTTAAAATAAACCCTTTATGCCATCAACACTTCCCTCAGGAGTATCAGCCACGTACCTGACCAATTTGTGCTTATTTCGTGCTTTTGAAAACCCCTTTCTGCACACTCAAAGTTCTCAGTACTGGCTGCTCTGCAACCATGGGAATTCTACCACAATTTATAGGAACAAAATTAGATCAAGTCAAGGAGCTCTAAGAAACACTTTTTTTCCTTTTATATTCAAATTTTATAAGATGATGCAGAACACCAAGGTTCCTTGTCATTTTTCCTGTGATGTTGTGTAGTATATGTCAGGCCTTCTTCATAGAAGCGCTTTTATTAAATAAAGCCCACTTTAATGCATGATTAAGTCAGATTCAGACAATCCACAGGAAAAAAAAAAAGAAAAAGGAAGTGTTTCAAAACATTACATACACTGGAAGAAAAGAAAACAGCTATTTATTTAAGATCTTGGGGTTTGACCTCATTAACTACATGAAATATTATTACACCAAAGCCTTATCAAAGGAAGAGTTATGCAGCTGACCTGAGGATAAAGAGAAACAAATAAAGTAAGATTCAAGCAAAATAGTCCTTAAAATTATTTTCAAATATATTTTAAAAATAAAACATCTAACTTCCCCAGCAAACAGCAAAATAAAAAAAGAGGCATATGTAATGCTTGTACTAAAAAGTGGGAGTTTTACAAGTGATCTCAGTTGGTTTATCTAAGAACTTTCTGCTATTGTATTTCATTCTAAAGACAGCCTTCCAGAACATATTCTTCTCTAAAACAAAGCTGACATTTTAAAATATGTCTAGAAGTTCTGCTTTGAAATGGCATTAAAAACTAAAGCAGTTGATTGGAAATACATCTCAGCTAAAAATCTGAGCATTTTATTTCAAATATTCTGCTTCAGTAAGGGCAATGTCTATTGGAAGTAGAGATTGCCACAAAAAAACACCAAACACAAGTGATTTTGATCACAGCCTTAATTTTTCTAAGTGATCATTTCTAACGAAACTCACAAGCTCAGAGCTCATGACCTTTTCTATAGAACACTTCCATATCTTAGAGTAACCGGACTGCCTAGCAAACAGAGTACGTCAATAATATTATTATAGAATGATGACATAAGCAACTCATGTTGATACCTGTGAGGGGGAAAAAAAGAAAATTAATATAAGCATTCAGGCACACAAGATGTTTAGATCTCAAAAGCAACAATGTCAAGCTAAAGATAGAGTAACTTATGAGTTACTAGTCTAGGTTAACTGGATATATATTGGTTGGTGCCAGTGGAGCAATGTTCACAGATGAGGCTGCTGTAGATACCCATAGTTCTAGGGGATACAGGAGACAGACAATCACTGCTCCTAGACTTTAGTGTACTAAGAGGCTAGTTGTGGCAGTTTGAGTTGAACCTCAGTAAAGAGGATTTGTTTAAACTTGGTGAAAAGACAAAGATTTATGTCCCAGATTTGTCTTCAGAATGTATTTCAATGTCTCCAGTCCACTCTCTTCCTGACTTTCCCAGGAATCCTTTGTATCATTTTGAAAATGGCAAAGAGGCAGACCTAAAATACAAGAAACATCAAACAAAAACTGACTCCTTGGAGCTTTTGTCTTTCATGTACCTAGCAGCAGACAGCAATAACACAACAGAAAGAAGAGCTCCTACTCCTGGAATTGGATCGCATTTTTCATATCCTCTTGGCAACACTATACTTTTCCAAGACTTTCCCACTCACCGTGCTAGATACAAAACAGCCTTTTGGCACGTGGGAACCAGCTCTCAGACACAACTGAAAGAAGGGAGGTCTCCTTTTTTGCATAAGGATAGCTATCCAGGTCAGAATTCAGGGAATACACTATACCACTCTTCTTCCCTGATCCTTGAAAGAAGGGTCACTGAAATAAAATATAGAAGTCAGCTATGCCATCTCTAAGTCTACTACAGTTCCTTTGACAAGTTTTCCATGGAATGGAAACTGAGTCTTTGCACACTAGAGACCTTAGCATAATATACTGCAATATTTACAGGCCTTGTTTACTACAAAATATTACTTCATTATTAGGAGTGAACTAAAGCAGTAGTAAACCTCTGCAAAGTAGCAGTAAGAATAACATTTTCTGGTCTCAACCTCAGGACAAAGAGCTATGCAATCAGTCATGATTATGGGTAAAAAAGTCATTATTCATTAAATTAAATGGCCTGGAAAACAAAGCAAGTGTGGCTATTTGCAGCAAACGTCTAGGGAGGCTCACTTTTTCCTTGAGCTGTTCAGGCTTTCAATGTCTTTGATCCATTTGCTTTGTGTCAGCTCATGCCACCTGGATATAAATCTCTTCTAGCTTCTACTTCTTATGCTGCCTTTTAATAACTTACAAAAACCTTGCAGAAACACACAACTTATTTATATGCCTGCAAACAGTGCAGGATTTATTTTTTAAACATGCCATTGGTAGTACACATCAACTCCTCCTCAAGGTAGTTTCTTGCAAAATGCAGGGCTCAGCAATTACATTACAAATGATGTGGTGACTGCCAGCAGATCAAAGATGTACAACTCCAGCAAGACCTCCTGAAGCATTTCCTTCCAATAAGCGCGATGCTTCATGGGCAGAAAAGGACATCAAATGTGCACTTGTATGTGTTTCTCTCAGACAACATGGATTCTGATAACCTATATGGAAAACAGCACAATACCAGTCCCTTTAGTACTTCCAGAGATGTGAATGCTAAACAGAGAGCATTGATGTTGTATTTCTGTCTTTTCCTCTTATTATTTCTTAATAAAACTAAATAATGTTTAAGCAAATATTCATTTCTGCTATTCTTCATTTACAAGTTGGTCCCCTCCAGCCACCTAATACAAATACATTTTTCCCTTCGACTCACTCAAGTTTGACAATATACCAAAGAAACGACGTCCAGAACCAAACTAAGTATATGTTCAGTTCAATTCCATCACTGCATCAATTGCCTTTTTTCCAGGAAGGGCTGACTATGCATGAACAGTCATATTTTTCCCCATCAGTGTATCTCATTGTAAAGTCATGTCTACAGTATTTTTCCTACTCTTAGAGCACATTCATTACTGCTGTGTCTCAGGCTTTTCCTCTTTCTACTAAATACTGACATTGAAAATCACTTTTATAAAGCAGTTATCAAGTGAAATGCTCCTGAGTGTGGATGTGACCTAACACTTTCCAACTTCAGCAACACTTTTTCTGCCCGTATTTCTAAATGTTTTCAGTCCTTTAATATTACTTCACTGACCCTGTTGATGTTCTGTAGAATTAGTGTTAAGTGTGTTAGTGCATGAGCAATACATTATTTGCTCCAATGATTCTTCTCCCCACTAAATCAGAGATGCTATGCTAATTGTATGAATCTTTTCATGAAAAGATACCATTTAAGTCAGAATTCCCTCTCATTTGATAACATGGCAACCAGAAAACAACTAAAATACTTTTGTAGACAGTGCACTTTTAAACTCTTGGATGTTACAGCATTAATCATCTTCTCTTACCTAATGAGGACAATACCTTCAAGGTACCATTGACTGTGTAATAAGATTTTAAGAAAACCCAACAAGCCACCAAAAAGTAAAGAAAAACCCACCATGCAAATTCCAACAAAGCCTAATTTGGTAACAACATAATCTGACTGTACCGCAGAATTGCATCCTCCACATTCCTTCGACCTATTCATAATAAAAATGTTAACTTACGTAAAATAAACAACTTCTTTACACAATTTGCAAGTAGATTATTTCATCAGTTCTACTACTTAAATACAGAAGCTCTACACAATAGTTTGGGTTCACATCTAATAAATATTCAATTAAGCAATACTATAAAAGCCTCAAATTATTTGTAAAGAATAGCACTGCTGGGAAAGCATAATGGTACCAACTCTCATATGCAGCAAAGAAGTAATTTAGGATTCAGTACTAGACATGCAGGTCAAACCTTCTGGTTGCATTAATTGCACAGATGTATTAAGATTAAAGTTTAACAACATCATCCTCAAGTCAGACACAGTTTCTGAAGAAAAGCCCATAAGACAGAAACAGGAAGACTGCAATACAAGAGTGGCCATAATGCGTAAGATCTACTAGGATCAAGAGTATGTATGTCCTTCTTCTGAAAATGGACAGATTTAGGTGCATATCTAACTGCTTCCACATGACAATTCCTCTATGCATACAATATTGCCTGAAGAATTTAAAAAAAAAAACAACCAAACAATCACACAATAAAACTACCCAGTAAACACTAAGTTTTAGGACTTTAAAGGAAACAAAGAAGGAAGAACTAAGGTTAGTCTCAGAGAAAAAGAAGGAAATCGATAGATAGAACTTCCAGATAAAGTCTAAATGAAAGTTCATTTTATTTTTGTTCTAGTAACTCAATAGATGACTTCTAAAAGTCTGTTAGAATTAGATATGATCCTGTCTTTCCACATGAACGCAGAAGACATCTTAGGTCCTACTGAAAATGAAAACCCACCTATACAAACAAAATGGGCAATAGCTCAAAATCCCTAACTGAGCTAGAATTAAGTAATATATTTGACCTGTAAATCAGCATTGAAATCTATCTGCACTTACCTATACTAAGGGGAGGGAAAAAGCAAAAGAAATCATCTGCACAATTCAGACTGAAAGGGAAACACTTTAAGGTACTAACAAAAGGCAACGGGTAGAGAGGTGACTAACGTGCAAAAAAACCCCCCAAAAACCAAAAAGAGGCTGGTGTCTTTTATTCCTTCTTTACAAAGAATGAAGGATGTTTGGAAGGAGGTGTTAAATAAAAGATCACGAAGGGTGTTCTTTCTCACTTACATTAAATATAGCTCTAGATTCCTCACATTTTGCTGGATAACTGAAAAATAATGACAGTATGAAATCATGACAGAATAAAGCACAGTAGCTTCTGACTTGTGCAGTTTCTCATTAAAGAGAAAGGATGTTATGTTAGGTTATTTAAAATTCTTTGTTTACTTTCCATTTCTGCTTAAACCTGTTTAATACAAAGTCATGACAACAGATGGTATAATCTCTCACTGTGAATAAATTTTTGCAGTATTTCAGAGGGTGCTTCAACCAATACAACCGGCCTTAATCTTCCTGACCTTTCTTAGGTAGAGAGCAAGACAAAAACAAACAACAAAAAAGAGACAACAAGAAAAAAGTAATCCTGAAGTTATTTCTGTTTGAGATGGAGAGGTTATGAAGCTTGGAAGGTATATAAGAAAACCCCATTTTTACTTGGACTTCATTTTTAACTCTCAAATCGAGCGATTTTCAGCCATGGAAGATCAGACATGAGTGTATGCCATGTAAAAGGATCGGTAATCAAGAGAAAGGAAATAGCTTTAAGCGACTGAAGAATCAACTTTAAAAGGAGGCAGAGGACTACAGTTTAAATGATCCACAGGGGGTGAATCCAGAGGCTGACATGGCATTCACCTGCAGTGTTCCCCACTGCTCACTCCAGGAAATTAATGTTGTCCTGAATCTGGCAACTGTCTTCTCTGTCTCGTGACACCAACAGACAGGAAAAGTCTCCTGAACCATTGTCACACGAAGCAGCAACATCTACCTCTGCCCTGTGAGTTTGCCTGGATATCACTCACATTCCCCCTCACTGGGTTACGTGAATTCCAACAGCTCTTTGGAAATACTTATGTGTGACTGAGCTCTGCTCACACCATTTCCTTTTTCTTCCGTCCCATTCAGACATAAACTGATGTCTCTGTACCAAGAGGCGGCCCACATAGCACTGGAATGGCGTGGTACACACCCTCAGCTAACTCCACGGCCATAGGGGGAACAGGAACTGAAGAGGCCCTTCACGGGGCAGTTGCCCTGACACGTTCACAGCACAGGTAATGGGAGCTCTGAGAATGTCCCTTTGGCAGCCAAAGGGAGCACTTGGTGCACGTGTAGTTGAAACACACCATGCTGCAGCCTCTCTGCCAGCTCCTCCACAACCTCTCGACGTACTGGCTGTGCTTTTCCCTTCGTGTTTTGCCCTTAACATTTTTATAAACCTCTTCCTCATCCAAGAACCCACCACACTTGGGACTGTCCAGGAGGAGAACTGCTGAAGGAGGAAGGACTGAATTCCTCTATTTTACCATGTCCATAAGCAGAGCACTACAGGGCAGTGTTCACCCTGATGCCTCCAGGAAGCAGCAGGGGTGCTCTGTCCAAGTATCTATCCAGCCTTTCTCCCAATTCCCCAGCTCCCTCTATGTATTTTTCAATTAATCTTCACACTTCCTCTGTTCATTTTTGTTAATAAAACACAAAGAGGGTGAGGAAGGGGATTTATTTGCTGAGGTACAGATGGCATCTGTCCCAATGGGGAAAACCAGTACAACCAGTGTCCAACAACACATACCTGTTGAAAAGTATACGAAACAGCATGAACACAGTGTGACTGCTCCCCTCACACATGTTTCAGCGAGCAGACATCTACATACTTGACAAGTAAGAGGTTGCATATAGACCAAGATCAGCAACACAGCCATTCCCTGTAAATGTCTTGTTCCTTCCTCAACAAATCCTGGACCTTTTGACTTCCATATATATGGGGTCAGCAAGGTCCATAATCTTAACGACCATCTTGCAGAAGAGAAACAAACTAAACCAATACCCAGTCTTTTCACGGCTGCCTACAATCATTTCATTGAGTATCTAATTAACAATTCTTTCTCTGTGTGACAGATCAGATAACTTATCTTGTATATAGGCTTCTAAGACTGCTCTATTTTTCTCATGTCATGTTACCTTAATATAGTTAGTGTTTCCTCAGATGAATGCTGCATTATAGTTCTGATCGCATGTGTTTTTTCTTAAATCACTCAGAAAAAAAAGACCTAAGACAGCCTTTACATTAGATTTGCCACATTTTTAACAAGTCATAGCAGGTAAGTATAATGTAATTTAAATATTGATGTAAATTACTCAGATCAGATTCTTAATAAGTAATAGAGTTGCTGCTTGATGTTAATGATGATAAACCTTGTATATGTCACAGTTTCATTATGCTGGGCTTGGATGAAAACAGCAACTCGATATAGACACTGCAAAACCAGCACAAAATTTTGTTATTACTTTTAATTAAACTACCCTAAGAGAAGTGGATTCTTGGGACAAAAAAAATAGTCTACTATAGCATATGTTGAATTTCAACTAAGTTCGATCTGCACAAAAATTCATTTCTTGTAATAAATCAAAGTATGATAACAGTCTGTGCCCAGTCATTGTCTCATTCAGTAGTCTACAGCTAGAACATCCTTTTCAAAATAAAAACAACCACAAAACCAAACCACACACTGTATCTTCATTCACAGACCAGAAAAGAAACTTGTTTTATAATCTGATTTTCAGCTTCTAAGTTTACTTATTTGATTTAATCAATCAAGAGAAAATTATTTGCACTTCCATATTTCCCAGATATGACTACAAATACCAAAAGTGGGCTCACCCATTCAAAATAATGTAGTCCTGGTTAAACAGCCAAGGTTTTACACCTCTTTCATGACTGACATTTCTTAAAATTTCAGCAGCAAACAAAGTTGTTACACTGGTACGTTTTAAAAACTCACTTGGAATTATCTGAATAGATTATAATATATTTACTTGAGCATAATTAAAGTCCCATAAATTTTCATAATGAGACTTATACATAAGCGATTTTTTCAGAGCACTTCAAATAATTAAAGTTATACATTTATTTATTTCTATAAAGAAAAGAAAATTTACTGCAGTTTACCATGTCCATCACTAGCAATCCTAAGATTCAGGCAAGAAGCCACTGTAGTGAAGCTGGAATATGAGGTTAGAGAAAGGGGAGGCAATTCAATAAACTTCTAAAGGTTTAAGTGCCTTGTGTAACACACTGTCCCTTAAAAAATAAATGGGAAATGTCAGGACTGCTTCAGGCTTTGCAGATCTCATCCTTGTATAGAGAGTGCAACCCAGTGCTGCTAATCAAATAAGTCTGTTAGTTTCATCTAGACGATCAGAATCTCCCATCCTCAGTTGTTATATGAGAAATGCTTCTAAATCGAAGCACAATTTCATCACTTCAAAGCTATTTTTAAATTGTTTCAGCAGGCATATCCCTACACCATAAAACCCCAAATCCTTGAACATGCAGTGAGAAGTATCTGTTTCAACAACATCATAGAGTTAAGCCTGACATAAAACAAGAGAAGTCTTCCTTGCAGGTGCCATTATATTGCTGAAGCATCAACACTGAGAAAAGAAATCCTCATGGTTCATTCCTGGTCCAGTATTCTCCCTTCCTTGGGAGAACAATGTAGAAAAGTATTATATCACGGGAAAAATAACACAGGAGGAAGACATCATCAGAGATGGAAGAGGCCATCACTCATGCTGTTTATTTCCCTCACTGGGTTGCTGCTGTTCCCTGCACATACCTGTTCACAGGCCAATTGACCAGCCGTTAAGAAAACACTGCCAAGAACAGCATGGAATGTAGTTTGCTTCCTCTTGAACTTACATTCATGGAGAACGCAGAGATGGCTTTAATTTGCTTATAAAATAACCAAGGTGCTTGTCTGTTCCATCACCAGCCACTTCATATCTCAGTACTGCACAAGGTTTGACACTATTGATTTATAATCCTGCACTTCACAATTCCACCCTGGGGAAGAACTCAGCTTGTCAAATACTTCTTGCTAATTAAAACATGATATGATCTTTCTGACCACCTTGGAATTAGTGAAACAAATCTAAAAAAATTCAAGTTGCAGAGCAGTGTGCAAGTAAATCATCCAGGCTTCTCCCTGGTCTGAGATCACTCACGTCACAACATGATCATCACACGTCCTGCAAGCCAGCATGTAACGGTCCGAAACTACCTCACAGGACACAGATGAAAAGAGAACAGCATTCTTCTGTTAGTCATTATCTAACAAACTTCTGCAGCAAGTCCAAACACCCTGTCTCATATTTATAGATGTTATAAACAGGAAAGTTCTCGAGTACCTTTTTCTGTTAAAAAAAGAGAAACATTTATGCAACTACTACAGACGTCTTTTTTTCCTGCGAAATAAGGAGAATTCAAATGCTTTGTCTGACTGTGTGAGCTGCTGCTCATTTAATACTAAGCCACACACAGTTCCTCCTTCCCAACCATGTCACAACATGTGTCATCTGACTGGTTTGCATCTGTACAGCCTCCCCATGTCAGACAAGATCCACAGTGACCCTTGGCAGTACAATCAGTGGGCACAGCTTATTAATATTTATATTGTGGTAACATTCAGAATCCAACTAAACTGGATCATCGGTATTACATACAGCAAAAGCACTGCTATTTAGAGGACTTTCCCCCAACAGCATGCAAGCTGAACAGGATAAAAGGGTTCTATAAAAAAAAGACAGATAGAACAGGACCAGGGAGAAAATGCAGTGGCAAAAATATACCAAATTCTTAGCCAATGGTATATTGGTCATTTGGAGCAATATTCAAAACTCATTCCTGTCATCAGGGTGTAGGGGTTTTTAAATAGACAGCACAGAAGAGAAATTTTGAAGAGGTACTTCCAGTATGTTAAAAAAAAAAAAAATAGCACAGGAGAAAGGGTAAATGCTATAAATACATTTGAAAACATAACAAGAGTTTAAGCTATATACTTCCATTTAAAGATAAAAATAAAAATGCACTAACATATTTTAAACCAATGCACTTCTGGGTTGCCTTAATAGAACCCTGAATAAGAGAAATGCTAGAGAAGTCTATGAATACTATAATAATTAGACTCTTCTTGTCCTTTCATCACGTAACTCTTCAACTCTTCCAGTAGCAGGGAACTGATTGAGGTAAAGACTTTTGTGTAGACTCTCTTATGTAATCTTCTTTAAGAAATCTTTGTAACACATTTCTAACACATGTCTGATCTGGTAACATCCCTTGTAGTTGATGGTCACCTTACCTCTCTCCTCAATAGGCACTAAATCCCTATATAATAGAATTGGGTTTTATTTTTTTTTCATTTTACTATGACACATTCAGTGGGTATTACTCATTGTTGATTCATTACTTCTATGTCTATAAAATTAATATCAACATGCCACAAAAAGTATCTATGTGTAAATATATTATCATGCCTTAGATTTCCTTGCACTATCGCAAGCAATTTTTTTCCCAAGACAAATTCCTGACCAATGCACAGTGCTAAATCCTGGGAAAGGAAGACATGTCTGGGAATATGTGTCAAGACAAGTCAAAACCCACCTTACTGCTCACCACTGGGTGGTTAATATTGTACTACAGATTCCTCACAAAGATGCACAAGATTAGCGTTGCCTGGGTCATTCAAAACTCTACACTGTCAAGTGCGCACTGCAGCTGCTCTAATGTTGATGAAAAAGCAGTCCAATTTAACAGTAATAATACTTCCTTCTTACTTGTTTTTAATCTTATCTTTTCAAAAAGCATTTCAACTTTAGAGGAAATACTTGAGCAAGGAATTTTGAACTACTAAGATATTACAGGCATTACAAATACAAGCACCCTTTCTTTACTAACACCACTTGTTTTTTACTTGTCATTTTCTATTGATACTTTTATTCCACTGAGTATCAACACATGCATATGGCTTCATGTCAGTCTCAATTAATAGTCTGTCAGAAGTTAGTTTTTACTTATACCCTTGTTCAGTTGCTACAATCTTGAAGCATGTCATAAGTCTATTAAACTCATTAAATCTGTCTAAACAATTTATTCAGTTCCTAAATTGAAAATACCAGTAGGACTAAAGTGAGACAATTCACTTTTGACCTTATCACCAGACATGGAAACTTTGGTTTTAAGCACACATTTCACTTTTTCAAAACCCTGAAACACCACCTGTCACTGGTTAGGAACAATCCTATAAGACAATGGAGTTCAAGCTCACTTACAGATAATTGAAAATCTGAACTCCATTAAAGATATCAAGTCAATCGTGACATTGTGAAACAGAATAAGTATTCAAGGATCTACCTTTGCTTTTCAACAGTTTCAGCATGTGACCAGTTTGTTTTTTACTTAGTGGGGGTGAATACGCACACAATTGAACTACGTGATTTTGTAAAGGCCTCCCAACTTCAGAAAAATCCCACATGTATTCTGATTTAATTTGAGATACAGACCAAGACCAAAATAAGTCTATCTTCTGTTGATACTTTTGAAAATTAAAAATTACTTTCTTCATCTTCCTGCCCTTCATCAAAACTATGTGGGACGTCTAGGTATCGATGTAGTTACTTTGTACATTGTCACATTTTCAAGATACCGAAATACCCTAGGTTAAACTTTACTTGGATCACCTGCTTGTGTTTGTATTTCAGTCAAGTTTGCTTCCCAAGGCGTAAGGCATAAGGGGGGTTGACATCATATTCTGATATTTATTCGTTGTTACTTTGGTAGCTAAGCTTTGCTCACTGCTTAGCAAAACACAATTTCATGATCAGCTTACTATTATCATCTAATCACATTCTATCTTTCCAGTTATTTGAGAATTCTAAAGTAAATCAATGACAATATCACCAATAAAGTCCACTGTTATTTGCATGGCCAAAGATATTTGTTCTGTACCATTTATTGTAACTGGCACAGTATTTTTTATCTTGCAGTTTAAGTACAGATAGGCAAGCTGCTGGACTATTTTAAGGCTATATTTGAACCTATAACACACGGGCTGCCAAAACTAGAATTTAAGTATGTTAAATCCTATTTTTACCAGCTAACGCTTATGCGTTAGAAAAAAAATAAAACCCCACCTTTATGGAGAGGTTCCTTCATAAGACCTTCCCAGAGATGCCTAATCCCACTTTCTCTTGAAGGCTGAATAACAATTAGATGGACCACAACTCACAGCAATCATGGCAATTCCTAAATTCCTATCCACAAGTAACATCACTGCAAGGAGTGCTGTAAATGGTAATAGGCTATGTCTTAGTGTCAGAAAGTCTAAAACAGGAGGAGCACCAGATCAGAATAAGCAACTCTGATCTGGGGTTTGGCAAAGGTACTAGCTGAAGTGGAATCATTGAGTTATAGCATCCTGTCTGTGGATCCCAGGGCTTCCTGAACAAGTAGTCATTTCAAAACTCAAACTTTTTCAT
Organism: Cuculus canorus; assembly: GCF_017976375.1. Classification (NCBI taxonomy): domain Eukaryota; kingdom Metazoa; phylum Chordata; class Aves; order Cuculiformes; family Cuculidae; genus Cuculus; species Cuculus canorus. Next base: position 62,298,951 of record NC_071403.1, on the reverse strand, counting down.
TATAAGTATATTCTCACATTATTTCAAATTATATTTTATCCACCACCTGCTCAACATTATGCGTCACAAAAACTTCTGCAGTATTTTGAAATAATTTTTCAATGCATGTTCCAATTTCTGCACTAAAATCTGCCTCTAAATTCCACTGAGTATCCAAGCCAGTGATCTTAATATACTGTGGGTGCATACAGACTTCTCAGCACAGCAATTAAACCAGACAGATTTAGTCACAGGAAAATTTCTATTCTGATACCTCCCCTCTATTTTTCCCTAGACAGGGTTACCTTATTTCTTCTACCCAGGTAAAAAGCTTGATAGACTTTTCTATCAAACTCCCTTACTCATTTTTCCGTTTCTCTAAGAATACCACTCAAGGAATGCCATATGCAGTTTGAAATAACTAGCTGTCAAACTACAATATTTATTGCTGCAACTGTAGAAAAGGCTAAATTAATGCCTGCAAAATGCCTTAGATGAACAAATCTATAGCTGCAATACAGACAATAAATGCAGTGCAAAACTAACGGGCTTTGTACAAGTGAATGAATTGAATGATTAGAAAGAGAGGGGAAAAATGAGCTGTAAGAGCAATCAGTCAATGTAAAGAAACCATCCGAACAAATCAGTGCGGATCACCACGTAATGTCCTCTCAGGGTATTTGTTATAAGAAAACTTAACTGCTTCTGTTCAGAGATGCAGTTTTCATCAAGGTAACACTTAAATCCAGCAGCATCGGCTAACACTGCACGCAAATGCATTTAGTGTGCATGCATTTGAATCATGTTTGTATTTAAAACAATGAAAAAATACAGAGCACTGTGACAGTAGGATTACAGTCTTGATTTGGATATGATTTTGCACACAGGCTCAGCCACTAGGCAAAGGGAGATGGAACTGTGAAATCCATTATTATCTTGTTTAAGAACAGTTTATCTGTAAAGGAAGGGGGGAATAAAGGGTACCTTTCTCAGTCAAATTCCCAATACATAGCACATCTGGAGATGGCATAAAACACATCATTATATTACTCCATCTTCTCTGCTCCTTTGATCCGGGCCTGATACAGGACTGGGCTGGTCTGAACAATATCAGCAGAAAATAACATGTTGGGATTTGCTGCTTCTACAAATACTATCACATTGTATGTCATTTTCCATCTAAAAATCTACTTTCCACGGAAGAGCTGTATCTTCTGTGTTTCTTATGAGGAACAACTGAGTTTGCTGGCCACGGAATCTCCAAGTCAGGGAAATATTCAAACAACAATGTAAAGCCGTCTACTATTAGGTGAGCAAAAAGTTTAATTGTTTATTACAGATGCTTAGGATGTAATTATAGAGAGAGGGGAATGTTAAATTTGAGGGAATCTTCTAAGCATTCTTCTTTAGCCTTTATATGGCTATAGGTGAAGGTAATTACTGACTTATACTAGGCTGTCTGTTTTTTGGTTTGGTTATTTCAGATAAAGTTGCTTTCTTTTTCCTCTCTGCCTACCCACAAACCAAAACAATACAACTACAACACAGTCCTGCTAGCATATTGGGAGTACAATCAGGTTTTGTGTTAATGTTTGAGCTTGTAAACTATTTAAATAAGAGTATGAGAAATGCATAAAGACACCATAAACTCTGACACTTCTTAAATTTTCAGCAGCCTAGTTTCCTTCCTAGTTCTAGCTCTTCAGACCTGTTTGAAGCTTTCGTGACCTCTCCTGTGCCTTTGCTATTCTTCGGTGTCTTTCTTACGCTATTTATTTCCTTACAAGTTTCACAGAACTCACATCAGATGCGAATTTGGCTGCCTGCAATCTAATGCTCCATATGGCATTCTCACCCACGTACTCTTATACTTCCACAACCATCTTTTTTACTTTGTGTTTTATTTTGCTTTGTATTTTTTATTTACTAAATTGATTCAGAGTGTTTTCCTTATATTTCTGTATTTTAACACTGTTGTTCTGTTACTGCCAAAATAAACATGCATGTGGATACTACAGCACCTTGTAACTATCAAACCAGAACTCGGTTGAGTTCTGTGACATTTGCTTTCTGAAATCACCTTTCTTATTTCACCTGCAGGAGCTTTGAGGGGAAGCCAAATAGCTTGTCCAGGCTCTTCAGAAAAGGCTGGCTTGAAGGAGGCTGAGGGCTTCAGTGTAATTTGCTAACGTTTCGTTCTCAGAGGTGACTGCCGGCATAGAGATGGGGAAATATATTCCTCTGCAAGACAGACACTACTCTATATTCATAATATTTTGGTTGATGTCCAGGAGTTGTAGAGACCCACTCCTAAAGCATAAAACCAGACCCGACTTTTAGCTTGGTATTGATTTGAAACCCCCTTCTGTTGTTTACAAACCTATCTTCACTCCTTTTGTTAACATTAACTGGTATCTGATTTCCCAGCCTACTCCCTTGTCATTTTCCCTGAAATGCTTTGTGAACTGCCTTTCTGGCCCTGGCCACCCTTACTCTCTGGGCTTCCTATAGAAAATTCAGAACACGTTCACAGGTTTGTTTGGTTTTTTTCTAAATATCAGTGCCCAGGGTGTTGTTATTCTTTCTAGGTCCCTTTTCATTTTAGGTCTGATCTTTAGCTATCCATGATTAGTACTGCAGCTAGTAGTGCAACTGGCTATCAGAAGAAAGAGACATACTGGTGACAGATGAGAAACCTAAATAGATGGAGGAAGGCAGGAGGAAACAGTCAGCAATTGAGAGAGAAGACAGGTGTAGTGGTTAATGGGATAGAAATAACAGAACTGAAGAAGTTGAGGACATGGGGTGAAAGAATGACATATAAGCTAGGGATCAAACATGGTAGCAAATCAGGCAATAAAGTCCCTCTCAGGGAAGAAGGACACGCAGGTAGTCACAGATCCCAGGCTACACTGTAGAGAAACTTCACTAAAAAGAAAATGAAGACCAAGGCAGCAGGATGAATCTAAGGTGCAAACCCTTATATTTGAGCATCTAACTCACTGAAGTTAATTGAACTCAGATTCAGCAAAACTCTTGGGATATCAGTATTCTGCCAGAACTCGAAAATTAGTCTAGGCAATAGAAGCTTAACTGTTTCTACCTTTTCAGGCTGCTGCTGGCTCGCACTTATTATCTGAAACACTGATACACTGGTGTGTTTAATTTAAGAATAAAAACTGGTACTCTTCTTGCTTTTGCCAATTGCCTATCCTTGCCAAAGTCTACACCAGGAAGGTCATTAGATGGCAACCCAAGCCACACTGCAGTGCACTTCAGCTGGGGAGAGTGATTCTTGTTCATATGCAGTTAGTTGTATATGACAATCAGCAAACACATACATCAACAACCATACATCACATCAATGAAGTGACTTCTCTTTTAGAAAGAAAAAAGAAAGTTGTATAGAATATTTTGTCCTGATGTTCATGGGTATCTTTGCTCAAACTTTGGCACAATTTTCATTATAGACTCCTCTCTTGCTTTTTTTTCACTTCCCATGTGAATGGCATATATCTAGCACCTGAGCAAAAAAGAGCAGTGGTTGGAGAATAGAAATCAACAGTACAACTTCCCATGACTCGACTCACCTCACGGTAGCTAAGATTAATTTATCTCCCTCTCCTCCCATTCCACCTGTTCAAATCACAGATAATCACTTGCAAATAAAGTGCAGTTAATAGTGGTTCCTTAAAGATGACAGTCCCTTAGGTGAGGATTAAAATGAGACTAAGTCTCTTACAGTCTACAAGTCGATCTAAGATTTGCAAGTGCCAACAGTTTACCTTTTTTCAAAAATCTGACCCAGAGTTAAATTTGATCACAAAAAAATCGGTTACTACAGTTTCTCGTTACATGTCACATTTGAGACTCAGGACATCTGAGTCATTTTTTTCAGCTGGATGTTTGCAAATCTAATGCTGTCTCCCCCAAGCCCTGTAATTGATAATTGTTTTTATTAATCTTTTTTTTCAGGCTACTTACTTTAAACTGGATTCTACAAACTTGTGCTGCTCCGGTAGTACTTAACTACAATGAAAACAACAGAGAATCAACTTAAAATAAATGACATACTTTGTTTGAAGAGAGTTTTATGCTAAGGAAGTGGGGCTTTTTGCAAACAAATATCAAAGACTTAATTTCACAACATGGTGCTATAATGTTTAATTGCTTACTCAGAAATATTACCAGGAGAAATATATATTTCTCAAATAAATCAAACATCCATCAAAACACTAATTCATAGAGTTTTTAATTTGCATTAAATAAACTGCAAAGAGGGCTGTTACACAGATTTTTTCCCTACAGACAAACCATTGTGTACAGCTTAACTGGCCTGCACACATGAATTACTTTGTAATTTACATTCTGGAAAAATGACAAGATCAGATTGATGAAAAAAATTAAAACACAGATGAACAAGTATGTTGGAAAGGACAAAACAATTAAGAGAACTGAAGTATTTTCACACAGAATGGAATTATTTCTGTTTGCAGAGAAAAAATATTTGGTTTATTCACAGTCAAATTAAGCTACAGTGTATATATAACAGCAATGATGAAATCTTCTGGATCACTATAATTAGCATAGACAAACAAGAACTATATTTTATGTCTTGAAGAATATTAAGTATTTTAAAAAAATTACATTCACAATCAGTAGAAGCCAGCTATTTGGGTGATAGAAATAATTAATATCCTAAAAATTAATATCTATAAAAAATACTTTTGGTCACACGGCTGCTTCACAGCCACACGGCTGCTTCACAGCTTCAGTTACTCATAATTTTGCAGTCTTGAAACTCGTGCGTCAAATAGTTTAGGAGATACTTCCCTGGAACTCATAGCTACAAAGAAAGACAGCTCCCTCATTATTTAACTGAATAAAAACACAGAAGAATTATCTTTCAAGTATGAAGCAGATGCATGACCCTGTACCAACACCCATGGGTATTTTCAGTTGTTATTCTGGGCGCTGGATATGGTCCTTAATATTTTAATGGTGTAACATTAACATGACAGAGATAAAGAATAGAATAAAATTGACCTACAATGATAGTTTAGTCCAACTGCCTGACCTAAAAGCTAAAGTATATTACTACAGGCATTGTTCAAATGCCTCTTCAGCTCCGGCAGGCTTGGGGGCCTTACATTCTGGCAGCTACTAAAAGATTTAAACTTCATTCACTAGCTAGTTCCAAAGCTTACAAACGCAAAATTATTTGAGAAATACTATTTAATGGAGGTAATGGTTGAGAATTGCTTTGATTTTAAAGAAAAATAATCTAATGAAACCATGCTTATCAGATGATAGAATAATTCAGCCTGTTAGAAATAGACCAACAGCAATAAAAAAGCAAGAAAGATCAGGATTTGCAAGGTTCGTTATTGTCAGAGAAATTCTCCAGCTTCAACACGGAGCTCAGATTTATATAATCAATTTTCTTGATAAAATTAGCTGCTGTTGCACAAAGCACATTATAGTGCAACTAGTTTAATCTTGTACTAGCTGACAGTTACACATCTCAGGTAAAAGAAGTCTTTCTGCATTGTGTTGATGGTTTTTTACCTACTAACTATGCTTCAATGCATGGTAATTCAGCTCGGGTAGTTATCGGTGAAGTTCATGGTCCTGAGGAATATGGGTAGGTGAAGGGTGAAGTCAGGACCCTGGATTTTAGGTAAGCAAACTTTCAGCTGTTCAAGGAGTTAGTCAATAGGACTCCCTGTGAAACTGACCTCAGAGACAAGGGAGCAAAACAGAACTGGCAGATACTTAAGGATACTTTCCATAAAGCTTAAGAGCTTTCTATCCCCAGGTGTAAGAAATCAGGAAAGGGAGGCAAGAGACCAGCATGGATGAGTTGAGATTTGCTAGTCAAACTAAAAGGCAAAAAGGAACTGTGCAGGCAGTGGAAACAGGGACAGCTAGAGTATAGGGATGTGGTCAAGAAGGCAAAGATATGGTTGAAGCTGAACTTTGCAAGGGATGTAAAGAATAATAAGAAGGTCTTCTTGTGGGTATCTCTGCCAGAAAAGGAAGATCAAAAGAAAAGAAAGTGTATCCTCCCTGATGACTAACACTGGCATATTGCTAAAATCAGATGAGGAGAAGGCTGAGGTACCAACAACTACTTTGCCTTGGTCTTCACTGGTGTGTCTTTTCCCACACCTCTTGAGTGTATACATCTCAAGACAAGGACTGGGGGAGCAAAGTCCCTTGCACTGTAAGAGAAGATCAGCTTCACAACCACTTGAGCAACCTGAATGTACCTACGTCTATGGGACCTGATGAGAGGCACCCCAGAATGCTGAGGGAATTGGGTGATACATTTGCCAAGCCACTCTCCATTATAGGTGAAAACTCACAGCAACTGGGTGAAGTCCCTGGTGACTGGAAAAAGGGAAACACTGCACCTATCTTTAAAGAGGGTAGAAAGGAGGACCTCGGGAACTACCGACCTGTCAGCCTCATCTCTGTGTCTCATGGAACAGATCCTCCTAGAAGGTATGGAGGACAGGGAGGGGGTTCAAGACAGCCAACATGGCTTCACCAAGGGCAAGTCCTGCCTGACAAACATAGTGGCTTTCTATGCTGGAGTGACTACATCAGTGGACAGGGGAAGAGCTACAGATGTCATCTATCTGGACTTCTGTAAGACATCTGACATTGTTCCCCTTAAAATCCTTCTCTCTAAATTGGATATGGATTTGATGAGTGGGTTGCTTAGTGGATGAGGAATTGGTTGGATGGTCACATCTAGATGGCAATGGTCAGTATTTGGATGTCCAGAGGGAAGCTGGTGATGAGTAGTGATCCTCCAGTGTCCCTATTGGGACCAGTGCTGGGAGAAGGACTTTGGGGTTACCGGTGGATGAAAAGCTGGACATGAGCCGACAATGTGTGCTCACAGCTCAGAAAGCCAACCATATCCTGGCCTTCATCAAAAGAAGCATGACCAGCAAGTTGAGGGAGGTGATTCCACCCCTCTGCTCTGGTGAGACTCCATCTGTAGTACTGTGTCCAGATCTGGAATCCCCAGCATAAGAAGGATATGGAACTGTTGGAATAGGTCCAAAGGAGGGCCACAAAGATGATAAGAGGGCTGGAGCACCTCTGCTACGAGGGAAGGCTGAGAGAGTTGGGGTTGTTCAGCCTGGAGAAGAGAAGGCTCCAGGAAGACCTTACTGCAGGCTTTCAGTACTTAAAGGAGGCCTATAAGAAAGATGAGAACACCCTTTTTAATAGGGTCTATTGTGGCATGAGAAGGGGTAATGGTTTTAAAAGAGGGCAGATTCAGACTAGATATTAGGAAAAATTTTTTTACAATGAGTAATTAAATGTCATATTAAATCTCTTGATCTAGATCTCTCCTATTCCTCTGGTACAATTCCTACTGCTGGGCATGCAACTTTGGCTAAGGTTCTACAATCCTCCATCTAAAGACTTGTTTCAAGATCCAAATTACCTCAAAGTCTGAGATTGTTTTACTTCTTCCTGTTTTGAATTGCTCCAGATAGAAAGGCAGTTTCATTGCTGTCACGTTATCCTCACCTAGCATAAATAAAAAGGGTCATTTTCTCATAAGTAATCAGAGGATCATAAATACCTACTGTCTAACTGCCTTCTGCATGGACACAAAGTTAAGAAAACAAAGGAATTTACTAGACTTTTACAAGGAGAATGCTCTTAACTAGAAGTGAATTTACTACACGTTTAGATCAATCAATAGCCACAACAAGAATGCTCTCTGGAAGGTGGGACCAGATCCAGCCGCTCTGCAGTTCCATTTGAAAAGTACAGAAAGCAGTAGAAGAGGAAAAGAGACTCTGGCCTTGGGATAGCATGTTGTATTTGTAAAAATACTTTGCCTAGTTTACTCCTGAAGCTCTCCAGAGGTTTATGAGTGTCCAAGCCTGCCAAACTGCACAGCTTTCATAGATCCACTAAAATCACAGTTAGACCAGTACTCTCACTTCTATTCACGACTTCAGTATTTCTGCACATCATTAGTTGCTGGTTTTAGTCCAGCAAAATTCCTCTCAGCTTCTATCAGAGTTTTACCGCTGTGAAGACAATGATTTTGGTCTTTAAAAATAAAAATATAGGAGGTTAGTGTACTAACCCAATTGACCAGCTTCATTTGATGGATTTTACCTCGGAGTTTCTCCAAGTTGCATCCTGCATATTACTTGTACAGTTTTGTGGTGGAATAATTTAATAACAAACAAAGGAAAATAAGATGCACATACAACATTTTGCTATCTTTCGCATTTCAAACTTCTCCAGGAACACTGTAACTCTATCCCACAGCACCCTGTCCTTTGTCTGCATTTGCAAAGAGGTCTGGTTTCATATGCTTTTACTCCTCAGCTGACTGAGTAGGACTGTCGAAGTGTTAACTGGCTTCCAAGTTATAGTTTATACAACTGATGAACTAAAATGCCTTTCTGGTTTTTTTTAAAAGGCTCCTGCCTCTGGCTGCCCCCCACACTAGCATAGGAGGATTCTTTGTTCTCATCTGAAGTGGAAAGACATGAACAACAATTTAGCATTTAGTATAAACAAAGGAGTAAGTGCTTAGGGAAACAGGCATTTTCTACTGGAAACAGACCTGTTTGAGGACCTTCTCCTCCTGTTCCAGGGCCTCAGTAGCATCCCCTGTTATAGTTCTCAATCCTTAACTCCTAACCTAAAACTACCAATTACTGTATATATTTTTTTTCTCCCTTCAGCACTTAAGTCTTGGGTAGTCAGTTCTAGGCAATGGGAAGTAAGAGTGGTCCCTTCTGTATTGCTGTAGATGCTTTCTACCCATGTTGGGACAAGCTAGTAAGTAGCAATTAAATACCAAGTTCATGATGAAAGAAAATTAAAACTCCACATCTATTAAAAGAAATAATTATTCTATAATTTAAACAGAGCTCCTCAATAGTGTTCAAGAACATATAATAGAGACCATGTATGGGTAGGTGTAATTGGATGCAGTTGCCGTAGGAACAGATGTTCAGCATGTAAAGCAGGAAGCCTGCTTAAAAGGCAAAATCAAAGACTTAAGCCTGGTGGGTGAAACCTGGCTTGACTGAAGTTCATCCTAAAAGCTTTTCTAATTCTCTCATATCCGCAATACTAGTACAAGTATAGAATTGAATAATAGATTATTTTGAGCTAGCAGTGCTCTATTGGAGGATACATATCCTGGTTTCCTTTGTGCAACAATTTCATCAAGAAATGAAAAATACCTAGGAGTCATAAGAGCCTAGGTTTACACTCTGGAGGTATTGATATCATTCCCACTTCCAATGTATTTTTATTATGCAGACAAGAGATATTGTGCTTTTAAAGAAGTGTTATTGTAGGATGTAAATGAATTTGACATGCAGAAAGAAAATAGTGCCTGGTATATGAGTGTCATTTAAAAGTAATATTAATAGCAAAGATTCCTATAAAGATACCATGCAAAAATCTTTTCATCTTCTGACATTTTAGGAATAAATACAGAATGCCTAATACTGTTTGCCAGAACAATTTCCAGTGAGATTCAATTTACACTATGCAGACACCAGAAACAGGAGGTCCAAAGTATTGCTCACAGTACAGGATTCAAGTGCTCTTTCTTGTCCAAGCATTTCTCAAAAATTAATATACTCATTCATGCTTCTATGACTGACTGCCCATTTTTGTTTCCATTTGAAGAAATAGTATAAAACACAAGCCTACTTTTCAACCTGTATGAAGTCAGAATGCACACGGAGCTCTCTACCTGTTGATCTCACCATCTGCAAAGGACAAAAACTTTCCTACAGTACTGAACTACACAATGCATTTTCTTTCTGTCCTTTATAAATAAAAAGCAAATAAACAAATTGATTATTAAAGAAGTTACTTATTAAATAATACTTCCCAAAGACTGGTAAGTAATTTTAGGAGCAGAAACTGGAGGTTGAATTCTATGCTGGACCCTTTAAGAGGATTACCATAATTCTTACAAGCCAACTGTGGAACATGGTGACATAAGATATCTTTGTGTAATCCTCATACATTCTCCCAGGATAACCTGGCAAGCTGAAGAAACTGTCCAAGAATCAGATAGCCTCTTGAAATCTCTGAAGTTGCACATACTGTAGCTCTATTCCTCCATGTTAATCTAGCTCTCATTCCAACTTGTGCATCTCCTCAGTCTGAAAAAGAGAATGTTTTGAAGAAGGGCTTTACTCAACTTACACTGGGAGAAATTTCATGTGATTGGATGCAGGAGTCCCACAATATGCCTACAATACCAAGTAAATGTGGGCTTATATTCATTTTAAAGTCAAGAAAAACCTGCCATTCCCATGACTTTACAGATAGCTGAAATTGGTTTTTAACTCCTGAATGCACCATGATTTTCCTCATTGGGGTATAATGTCTGGCTTGCATGAAACCTCAGCCCCCCAATTGAGGCCCATAGAATACATTTGTAATGAATGTAAGAAACAATTGAAATTTAAGTCCTGAATAATGTAGGTCCATGGTCACAACATATGATGTAGAAGCATCAGGAGGCCAGGGAAAAAAAAAAAAAAAAAAAGGTCTTTTCTTCCCCTTTTTCACTCCTTTTACTCAGCTTCGAAGTGATGTAAAATCCTAACTGATTACAGACATTTTCCATGGCTTTACCGACTTTGGGGGTCTTGTTTCTTGCCTGCCTTTTTCTACTTTTGCATTATTTTGTAATTTCCTCTCTTTAACTAGCCTCTGAAAATCAAACCTAAACATATTTCTTTATATTATAAGTGTCGTTTCTGAAAGGAAAGAGCCACAACTGAGAAATTTTCAGGTTAGTGGAACACTGTAAAACTAAATGCTACATTACAAAAAATAATTTTAGCATAAGTACAAGGAACAATATGCTCTCTGTTAATTCCTGTTCCATGAAAAGTGCTACCCAAAACCATAAACAGTAGCTGGTATCTAAGCTGAAAAATTAAACATGATTACCATAAGTATTACCGTGCTAGTTTGCCCAAGCAAACACCAGTATATATGGCTGCATATTTTATCAAATTTTAGACTCAAAGCTTTCAAAAGACATTGCATAAAGTGAGCAGGAGAGCCAACAAAATCATTAAGCCATGAAGATGTATTTCCTACTTCATGGTGCAAACCCTGGATGGTTGATCTTAATCCTGGTATCGAGTATTTCAGGTAGGGCAAAAACTTGCAAGCAGATAATCCCCACTGAACACTCGATAAAGCGCATTGCCTGGATACAAGTTACTGTTTGGAAAAGGAATACCAACTCCAAGCTTTCAGGTCACAACCATGAAGACACCATCATCACCCTCACACAAGCAAGACATCTCTGAAGGGGCAGGTCCTTGGTTCACTTCCCACTTGAGCACATGCCTGTTCACACAACTTCATGGACCTGGCAAAGTCAAAGCAAGATACACTGGATAAGGTAGAGCCCCCAGACTGCCACAAGGCTCAAAACCAGCACAACTGCCAAAGAGTATAAGAGCCAAATGGCTTGGCCTGCTTTAGGATACGTGGACATGGGACAACAAGCTCAAATTTCATGCTACTTTGGTAACTTAAATGGTGTGAAGACGAGATAGTGAGGAAAAACATCAAGTCTGTGCTATTTCCAATGTAAAAGACAAGGAAAAAAAGATAAAACCCTTTGGGTTACCACAATCTGATTAGCTCTACTAGCCATTATTTACATTGCAGTGGGACTGGTCGGTCTTTGCACCAAGGTTCAAAACTGAAAATCTAGTTGCTTCCTTTAGACAGTAAAGCCCCTTTTCACAAACTATCGCGCAGGGGCCAGTTACATCAAAACAAAAAGAATATTTAAATGCAAGATCAAGGCCTTATTAGGAAACATGTAACAGCTTCATTAACAGCCAGTCACATTCCCTCGTCCTGGAGGAGCTCAAAGATCTAAACTGCCTTGCCTCATATGACTGAATTGCTGAGCTAACGTGCTGTTGGCTGTATTTTCCTAAATGTTAGGCCACCTACATTCCTAGACTGCTGGAATATCTTTCCAGCTCTCAGAAAAAGCCTGATTCTTACATTAGCTAGATATCATCATGGAAACAAAAACATCAGGAAGCAAAATAAGGCAGATTTGGCACAAAAAATGAACTTCATGAGACCCTCAAGTTCAAGAAAAAACAGAGGTGTCTGAATCCACTTAGATGCACTTTTTCATAAGAGGAGTTCTCCAAGGGCAGCACAAGCCTGTCAAAATTCAAAGAAAATTAAATCAGAGACTACCATCCCTGCATCTTTCCTATGTATGTCATGTTTCATGGAGTGTTTAATAAAATAAATAGTTCTCTATGGCCCTACATGCAACCACAGCATCTTTTTTTCTTCCACAGATGTGCTGAGGAATTAAATACCATGTATAAAGTAAAGACTACCAAAGAATCAAAAATGTTCAGGAAAGTAGGTTCTGCAAGACGTATCACATGAAGGCTAGCTATTCCCTAGGTAGGAATCATGATTTGCAGATAAATTTCTCCAAACATAAATGCTCATTGTATTAATGCTGGCAGAGTAGTCATCATTCATTAGCAACAGTGCAAAGTCCAGAGCTTCAGCTTCCAAAACAAAGAGAAGGCCAGAACTACACCCTCTGATGCTCCAGAGAAGGGCAGTCAAAGGGATAAAGTACTCTTTCATGTAAATCTTCCATCCCTCTCTTTATTCTGAGAGCTACTTTACTTCAAGTAAATGGCAGCAGTTATCAGCAGCTTCTGATTTACACCAGGAATATGAAACACAAACACCTTAAAACATTTAAGAGAGATTAGGGTACAAAAATTACCCTTGAAGACAACTCTGAGACCAGCCAGAATCTGGTAAAATTAGTGATAAGGTTAATGAGCATTGCTGGTGACGCGCTAAGAAATTTCAAGAGGCACAACCATCTGGGACTAAGAGTCTTTGTCCTTTTGTGGCTTTGTGTTTCAGTGACATTCCAATTACACAACAGTATCTGATATGTTAACCAGCACAGAGCTTGCAGCTAGATTCCAATGCCATTATCTTACGCAATTAATTGGTCTTATTAAACAAAACACTGATTTAAGTTGCAAATATACACTACATAGTACACTCTTGAACTATTAAAGAAGAAAGGGGCTCCAATAAATATAGTTTAAAAATAAACACTTGTTCATAATTCTTGGTAGGCTCCAAATTATTTTTTTAACAAATTAGCTTGCTCCCTCATTATTCCATATCAATACAGAGTAGTTTGTGGTTTTAGCAACAATCCATTAATATAGATTTGACACATCGATTAGTGAACACATTCACATTTCTATTTAAAAAAATTACAGTTCAGTAGTGAAAGCAGTCTCAAATGTCAAATAACACTCTTCAAAAATGCTACCACGGGCTCTAATTTTACAGTACTAACTAGCTTTAGTAGTAGCTTTTCACAATGGAAACTTCTGTGGAATATTCTACCAAAATAATAACATTTGATGAAAACATTTGTTAAGGGTATAAAATGAATGCCGGAAGCCAAGAGACCCCTAGTTGCTGTCCCATGGAGTGCTTTGCATAAATGGCATACTCCAGATGATAAGTAATTAAACCTGTACTAAAAAAAAAAATGACAGCAACGAATTTATTTGTTTAAATAACAAACAAACAAACAAACAAACAAAAAGGGTAGAAAATTTTAGGTTCTTCACTGTGAAAACTAGATATAGAATATAAAATATTTATCGAGCTCCCTAGTTCAAAGTGGTGGTTTCTTAACACTACGCAATTCAAATTGTTTAGTAAAAAAGTTATTGAATAGTTACTTATCACTTACTCAATATTCACTAAACAATTCAAACTGTTCAGTAAAAGAGTTTAAATTGCAATTTGTTTGGCTTGCTAGCAAGCAATTTAAAACTTAAAATTTTGAGTAATGAAGCTGTATGTTGTAACAGGAACCGATTTTCTGCTTAGCATTGGCAAAAAAATAGTTTTCTTACCACCTGACAAGAGCCAAAGAACCCTCATGTATCTTCTCCATCAGAATTGTCTTGAAAAAGAAATTTCTGAAAGGCCAGCTATATTTCAATTTCTATTTTTCATGTGGTATCTTTGGAGCTGCTAGGTTTTCATCAACTGTACTCCTCTGCCCTGTTTCATGTGGCCAGATTATGCTATTCTATGCTTATTCTCAGTTGCAATACCACCCAAAGAGCTAGAGCCAACTGGGGGCCAACAGGTCCCCCTTCTGATGAGAAAAGTCTCCTGCAATATTCTGTGATTGCAGGCTTATTAGATCTTGGAAATATTCTAAGAAACTGTCTCTGGGGACAGTTCTTCTCAGCTACAGTGAGTACCACACATATGGGGAAGTGGCTTTTGAGGCTTTGTGCAAGCTGTCATGTGGATATAAATCAGTAATATCCCTGGTTTATGTACAACCATGCGTAGGCTTCGCTTGCAGCACAGAACTACAGCAGACATGTGAAACAACAATACTACGGTACTTTTAAATCTGTAATGCAATTCATTACCATTGTTTTCTTTCCCCTGTAGGAGTTACCGTGTTTACTTAGCTTTACTTGGTAGCATAATAATTAGTTGTGTTAGTACTGCCAATGAAGAGCATTAGAAAAAAAATAAATCAGGCCCCAGACACCACAAGCCTGACTTAAAACAACTTAAAAATATAACGCGCATATTTTTACTTGTCTTCGAAGCTTGAGGGGCGGGGAGGCAGTTGACCTACAGATTAATCCTGAGGCAGCTATGCAACTTCCTCTCCCAGAGCAAGACATCGAGACATTACTCCACGTTTTCACCTGAAAAATGAGATTCTCACATAATCTTTTGACCTTACAAACAGCAACATGAACAATATCACCGAGTCTTGCATTGGTTATAAGAGCATTACATTCGGTATTTATGTATTGAAATGTATTGCTTAGGGATATGATTTAGTAGTAGACAGGCTTGATAACCTCAAAGGTCTTTTCCAACCTGGGGATTCTATGATTCTATGAAAAAGAAGTAATCATTTTTAAATACATTGATTACCGCTGGCCTGAAAATGGCTTTCCCCACAGAAAACAATATTCTTCAACTCCCGGTGATTCTTGTATATCACCCCAAAAAATAAATTAAGTTCTCACTCAGATGCAAATATGAAAAACCATTATTTCTGCAAATTTCTAGCATTAGTATTTTCATCTTGATTCATATCCCCACTGGACTTGCTTTCAGCAACTGTGAAAGTCACAGAACTCAACAGCACATGAAAAGCAGACCACAGGGAGGAACATTAGGGATCAGCTGGAAACATTGGGTTTTAGCTGTATAACTGATACTCCAATATTTAAAAGAGTACAATGGTCATACTTTTTATTAGCTGAAACCAACATGAAAACACTACCTTGAAAGGCTATCAAAATTCATTAACTGGGGCATTTTCATACGCAGATATTAATGCTTTCTAAGCAATGTTCAGGATATTTGTAAGCCAATGTGTTCCAATATGTTACGTATGTTGGTGATAGCACTTAAATTCCATGTCCAAATTAGGACTTCCTGTGCCACATGTTGAATGAGTACTACACTGAAATTCTGGGCATTAAAACCATACGGTTTATTTTGTTATCGTTGCAGTAACTATGAAGAAAATTTAAAACAGGAAACATATTTAAAGTAGCAGGGAGGGGCAGAGCCAGAGATCTTCCGGGTTACTGGACACAATCTTTCCCCATTACCTGAACAACAGCATGCCACTTAAAAGTCCTCACTGGAACAACCTAGAATTATTCACAAAGTCAATGTCTCATAGAAGTGCATGTTCGCAAGCCATGAACCACAGTCTGAACTGCAGTCATTTCCTACTACATATCTCTGATAGCAGTTAAAGGTATATACTGTCCTCTTAATATTCTTTCTGCAGGTTGAGTAACATCTGTAACCACACAAAGAAGGTAAGTGAAAAAAAGAGGTCAGGTGTTCTCTCGGGCATCTGGGAGGAGGGAAAGACTCACACAATCCTGATGTGTCCATAACAAGTCTGTGTTAATGAAAACATGCTAAGGATATTTGAAAGTCCCTGTTTTAGAAGAAAGATCCTCATCTTAAGTGAGGAGAAGAAGCAGGTGATCTGTAGGAAGAGGCAAGCACTGCAAAATACGGATAGCCGGCTCAAGCCCACGTGAATGTACTTAAAATACTAATCACATAATGACAGGCTTCGATATTGAATCACCACAAAATAGACCTGCTTAACGTAGAGAAAAATAAATGTTTGGCAAAGGTTCTAGCTGTGCACATTTCAGGTGGAAACAAGCGCCCTGCTGACTCCTACAATAACTAAGACAGACAACTCTTCCATACAGATCAGCAAGACAGTTCCAGAGCTCAGTGACATTTCTCAAGTACAGAAAAGTTCCTAGGAACTATGCTTCTAAAAATATATAGAATCTAAATCCTACACTTAATGGTGCAAAATGGAAACTTAAAAACGGGTGTTCACCTCCAAATTTGCCTCTGTTATTAAGCTGAAGTCACAGTCTGTTACAGGCAGAAATCATGGTAATTGACTTAGCCTTCATGAAAGACCACAGTGCTGCTAATACAGCTCCAACAATGGTTTGATCTCCACACAACAAAAAGGCTGTCACTGGGATCTACACATTTGGTGGTGTTTTTTGTTTTTAAATCAAAAGCTTTGATCCCTTTGTGTTAACTAAAAAAAAATTTAAAGTCAATTAACATAACTCTTGTTGATAACTAGGATTTCAGAAATCTGTTATTGATGTGTTATTGACTGTAATACTACATGTATCTTGTGTCAAAGATGTTATTGATGTAGCTGTATTAAAGTATGATTTTACAATCTGACTGCATTTTACATGTGGTTTTTCCCCTCTGCCTTTGCATTTGAGAAACCAAATCAGAAGCTGCAAAACAGTCCCCATGGGACAAGTATGAATATTTGATTTAGACTGGAGAGCAGTTATTCAGATGATTAGTTACCCTGAAAATCAATAGGGAAAATTTCAGAAAAATAAGAACTGCTAGATTGTATTAGGAGACACTCCTATCCTTCATCTGAAGGCAGGCAGATGCCATGGAGGAAACCACAAGAAACCCTCAAGAAGCCCCTTCCCAGCCTAAGATGGGCTAATTTAAACTCTAAATAATGACATTAAATATTGTCTCTAATATTTCTCCCAATTGATTACAATTCTAGATCTTGTCACTGGTATCAATTACAAGAACAAATTATGTGTTTGCTTAAAATACGAAAAATTTTTATTTTCATATCAATTTTTAATTGGTGGCTTTTCAGCTGTATTGACTGTCCACTGTTTTTCTTTTAGGACTCAATAAGAAGAAAAACTCTGTATCTTCCTGGGCAATATGTCTCAGCACTTTCAATACTTTTGTTTCAAGCTCTTTCACCTAAATAGCCAAAACTCTCAAGACTCTTTGTGGATCATCTGTACTCCTAACCGATCTCAGGGCCTTCTGTAAACTTCTTCTGAGAGATGACCAATGCTACACAGTATTTCACTACGCTGTACACTAAATTCTCTGACAGTATAACACAGAGGTAAGTTGTATTACCTCAGTTCCTAAAATCTGGTTTGCAAGTGCAGTCAAACAGCAGAGGTCTTCCCTGAGCTGTGTACGGTCCCAAACTATTCTCTCTCATCAGCTGATGCAATGATGTGAAATTCTGCAGGTAATTTTACCATTTTCAGGAAACACAAGGCTTCTCTGTTTGTGATACCTGAATGTCATTTGTTGACCTTCAGGCTATTCCCCTACTAGGTCAGGTCTCCCTAGAGTAATGACAAATACTTTCTCGCTCTGTCCAATCCATATCAGTTTGTGTCTTCAGTAGATTTTCACCTCATCCTTCCCCTTTTCCATCTAATTTGTAAGCATATTAAATCCTGGAGTCAATACATAACCTTGAGGCATCCCAGAATGTCTTGAACTGTCAGGTTTTTACCACAATGGAACTAGCCTCCAAGCAAGTTTTGGGGTCATGGCAACACTATCTTTGATTACTTCTACTAGTTTCCCTCATGGAGTTTTATCAAAAAAAAAAAACAACTAGCAAAACCTTTCTGAATGCCTCAAACAGTTTTATACATACCTACATGCATGCATATATATATATATATATATATATACACACAGTCTAAATGAAGTATGAGTGGAATACACTCCAGTGTGGGAAGAAACAGATTTAGCTTTACAGGTGACTTATTTCTAATAGAAAGGATGTTTCTGAGAGACCAAATCTAGATCAGACAAGATTACAGACTCATTTGCCAGAAAGCAGGTCCATTATTAATACATTCCATGTTATAGTGCACCAACAGCACCTAAATATCTACAAGCATGCACAATAAGATGACAAGAAGTACCCAGGTGCGATTTGAACTTAATAAAAATTGTCTGTTTATAGTTCTTGGGCCAATTAAACCTTCTAACTAGAAAGCCACAAGGGAAGTTCATATCCCAAAACTGGGCATAAACCCAGCTTGAAGGAGTATTCAATGAGGTTTCAAAGTAGCTGTTACAATATTTACTTCCCACTTTTGATGATTGACCCCATTTACAAACATTCAGTCAGCTGTTCAGCTGATGCAGACGGACACAGCTCTGCTTCAGCCATGCCATGTTATGTCAGCTAGAGATAGGGCTTTTCTTCCACATTCCTAGCAACTCAGATTTTAAATTGGCAACGGCTTCACATAACCTATTATTTTTAGACACACATTTATGAAACTCAGACACTTTGTATATTTATCCCCCACCATTACACTCAAGCATGTAATTTTGTTATTCAGAACGAATTAGGAGAGAAAATATAACTAAAATAGCAGGCTTATGGTTGCAATTAACTTTTCAGACAGTTATAAATTTCAACAAATAGGTTATAATTGAGGAGCCAGCATGACCCTTATTATTTCAGAAGTTTCAGCCACAGCAGCTCAGTGCAACTTCAGCTGGACTATCAGTCAACTTTGTCAGACAGAAGCACTAACATCCAACTCTGTCTGGCATCAGCATACGATGTGATCCTAAAAACTAACTGCAAAAAGCTTTAGAATGGTCCCAATCCAGGCAACGGAATTGGTCTTAAAAAAACGCCACACTCCCTGTGAGTAAAGTAGCAAATATCAGACATTTGTGTCACCATCACAATGAAGAAAAACAAAAGGTTCTTGCAGAAGAAGTCTTAGAATATTTATTAGTAAAGTTAGGAGAGGCTCTTCCTCACCAAAAAACCGAACTAACACTGTGTACCACATTTTCTTGTATCATTCACTTCCATTATTAAGCACACTGCCAAACAGATAATCTGGGAGTAAACATTTCAGAACATTTACATGTAATACTTAGGAAAGTACAACATAAAAACAATCACTTTGTCAGAGCCAGTCTTTCCAGTAAAGCAATGATTTCTGTTACAGCAGAATCCCTTTTACAGCAAAACCCACTGTGATGTTGTGAATAACATTAGGACAACCAAAATATATTTATCACTTCAGTTGATTATTAAATTATCCTAGAACACGTTAATTCACGCAACTGCCATCACAGTGGTAAAAGGCTGACAAGAAATAGGGTGTGTTAAAGGCAAAAAATACCAGTCGATATATTATAATCACTCAAGGTATCACTTCCTTTGTATATCACATATGCAGAGGAACAAAGCCAGGCTTCTCTTCGTATCCATACCATAAGAAGTTTCTTTCTCAAGTGCAGGCATACAGAAGAAGCAGCTCCATTTAACGTAGGAAAAGGCGCTATCAGGTCAACTGCTGTGAAAACCAGACAGACCACCAGAACAACAGAAAGACACGCCGATAACAAATTACCTGCGAGAGCAGTACCTGCATGAATGCACAGCCGCCACAAACAAGGTAATCAGCATCACTAAGCATGTCTGCAACATTAAGACAAATATTTGACCTATTTTCTCGACAGACTGCGACTGCTGTGGTTATTGCACTACGCTTCTGCGAGGCAGCGACTGACCAAGGACTAAGGCAACACGGAATGCTTTGCGGAGAGCGGGAGCGCTTCCACGAGGCGAGTTTTCCCCACCGCTAAAGCGCTCAGACCCCACGCCCTGGCATCTCGGCCACTCTGGGTCGCGCTGACCCCCACGCCAAGCCCCATCGCTTCTCCTCCTCCTCCTTTTCCTCCTCTTCCTCCTCCTCGAAGCCCCCCACGCCCGGGGACTCACGTTTGTAGCTGGCAGCCCAGGGCTGGTAACCGTAGTAGCCGGTGATGCGGAGGATGCGCTCCTCGATGGACGTGAGCCCCACGGAAGCGCTGGTGAGGTCCTCCACGGAGCGGGACGACTTCAAGTCCTCTTTGATGGCCTCGTCCACCACCAGGTACTTGAGCTGCCGCAGCTGCGGGCTGATGTCGGACAGCCGCCGGGGGCTGACATCGGGGGAGCGCCGCATCCCGCTGCGAGCCGGGAGAGGGGGTCAGCGAGGGAGAGCGCGGCTCCGCCGCTCCGCATCTAAGTTGGCGACGGGCGGCGGGACCTCCTCCCCCCCCCCACCCCCGCAGGTGAGCGGACACGGCGACCGCGGCAGCAAACTTTCCTCGCCACCCACCCACCCCGCGGTCCCCGCCGGGCCGGGGCGTCCGCATCTCTCTCAGCCCCGCGGTACTCACAGCGTGGCGGCTTTGCCCCGCGCGGAGCCGCTGGGGAACTCCCGGATCCCCATGGGGAGCAGCAGCGATGGCTGGGGGGCGCCCAGACTTCACGGCGGGGCGAGCCGGCGGCGCTTCACCGGCCGGGTAAAGAGGAACGGAAGAAACGAATGAGGTTCCCCGGCGAGGACAGCGGCAGGGCAGGTCTGAGCGCCGCTGTCGCCTGCGAGGCGCGGCCGGGCAGGGCACGCTCCGCGCCCCCCGCCCCGCGCGGTGCCGCCCGCCGCCGCCAGGGGGAGCCCCGCCGCAGGCAGCCGGCCGCGGGGCGGGGCGGGGCGGTGTCGCCTCCCCGCGGGCGAGGAGCGGGGTGGGGGTCGCTCCGGTGCCGGGGAGGGTTCGGGGGAATGGGGAGGCTGGGCGCTGCGGGAGCGTTCGCCGTCGTTCTGTGTCTCCTCGAGTGACGGGATGGAGAGAAGGAAAGAGCGGTGCGAGGGAGATGCATCCCCACTGCGAGCGGAGAGATTGCGGGTGACAGTCCGAGCGGAGACTGTCCTGGGGTCACCGTGTCGCTTCCCCATCTCCCCGTCTCGCTGCTGAACCCCTACCACCTTCCATCAACCTATTTTGTTCTGGTTCTTTTAACCACACTGACCTAGATGAAAGTGGCAAACGCACAGTTAAGCTTAAATGGGTGCGTATGGACATGTACTTTATCCGAACGCTTTATCCACAAAAAACAATGAGAAATTAATACTTGGACAAAAATTTGATCACCTACAAAAAGAGGTCGTTGGAGCTAAGGAACTTTTTGCATATAGGTAGCTGTCTCATCAAAGAAAAAAAGATGAAATCCAGAGGGAAAAGGTTTTCCCACCACTGCACAAGCTTGGTTTACGTGGAATGTTAGAACACCAAGGTGTTGGATGTGAAAGCAAGCTGATATCAGTTAAATGGAACCTGAAGGTAGCATCACAAAATCATTGCACCATCGTCAGAAAGTAAAAAAATCGCAGGTAGATGCCAGCCAAACTAATTATCTTCTTACATACACGTGTACCAAATAATGCACTACATTTATTTCCTATGCGCGCAACCTTTATTTTGATCCCGTGAAAATGCAAATGTTTGTTGCTATGGAGTTCAGTTCCAAAATCCAATACAGGTGAACAGCAGTGATCCAGCAGTGCAAGCGGAGAGTGCAGGTGTTTGCTGCTGCCTACCTGCAAAGTGACAGAGCGCCTCGCAAGGTACGCAAATCGACGCAGGAGGATGATTTAAGTTGAGATGAGAGGATGAAAGAAAACACAGTACTCACTGAATCTACAGATATTGATTACTGGCTTGGTTTAATTCTCCTAGGGGCACTGAGGGCAGGAGTAGCAATATCAGGCATAGATGGGATTTAACGTTTCAGTCAGGCCTCCAAAGTGCGGCGGCATTCTGTATGCAGACCCTGTGCTCTCTCTGGTTTTAAGTGATGAACTAGAATAGGATTTTGTCTGAGAATTGCCGGTAATAATGTATCTAGTGTCAAATTCATCCATTATTATACGTGCAAGATTATCAAAGTGTACTAAAAATAACATAATACAGGCCCAGAAATGTAAGTCTGGGCTGGCTGCGTTCGGTACCGGACTAATTCACATTGGCACAACAAACAGGATAACAAAGTTCTGAGCCTCAGAGCAAGCAGATGCCAATAACCAAGCGAGTGACATTGTCACCATCCCTAGAGGTTGTCACCATCCCTAGAGGTATTTAAAAGAAGGGGAGTTGAGGTACTTAAGGATGTGGTTTAGTGGCAGATAGGTATGGTTGGACTCAATTATCTCAGAGCTATTTCTAACCTGGTGATTCTATGTTCCTATGATTTTATGACTGTTGACCAGTCAAGTACCTGCTGAGCACTCACTCACCTCTCAGCATAGGCTGCTGCAGATTTGCAGAGCCTGTGTCAACCCTGCTATAAATTTTGGCTCCACCATTGAAGTATTTAGCTGCCCATTTTTGGTTGTCCCAGAGAGGAGCCATGGAACTCAGAAGCTCTGTTACGCACATCTCCACTTTAATATGCCAGAACCATCTCAATTCCTCTGTCCAATAAGGATTGTTTTTCTGCCATTTTATTATTTCCCAGCTGCTGTCATTTCAAGGTGCAAATGAAATGACCGTGGGCATTAATACTTTTTTCCTATCGTGCAGTCAAGTGACTTTGGACAGCTTGGGTGGCAGTGCTGACAAACTTGAAGTGAGCATGTGTCTTGCAAGAGAGAAAAAAGTGTGTGGGAGTGAAAATTTTAAAGTTCACTGAAATGTTTAATAAAGACAACATTTCAAAATTGTAGTGAGAGGCAACATCAACATAGCTAGGTATTAGGATCTTGTCAAATCTTGCTGTAAGTGATGTTTCTTAAAAAAAAATAGCAGCTGCTGGAGACATGCAAGTAAAAATTCTCATGTATATTATTTTAATTATGTTTAAGCATTGTAGCTAAAATTGAAATATAACAATATGGCGTTGGACATTAAAAGTTAAAACATGGGATCCTATATGATTTGGAATTTGTAGATTTGTGTATTACTTAAGATTTTTAATGAGGAAAGAAGATGCTGTAGTATACTAGCAATGCTACCAAGACTAATTTAAAAAGAAAGCATTTGCTATACAGTGTATACCTGTTTAAGGAATAGTGGGCAAAATGGAGCAGGATTTGACTCAGTTCAGGTTTAATCCACATGGCATGGTATGCAACACCAAGCTGGAGCCACTAAACAGCTTTTCTCAACCTCTTCCTAGTGCTTGTGATTTATTCTGCCCTGTTAGATACACCTTTTTATTTTTTTCCAGACAACGTGAAATTGTATGCTTGACTGGTAGTCAAATCTTAAAATGCACAGCCATTGTTATATTACTGTTATGTTGTCTACAATGTGATGCCATATCAGATGAAAATATAATTTAAACTGTCTTTATTTTCATCTGCCATCAATACTAACTTACTAAATGTTTCTCTGGCATGAATCTATTCTTATCAAAATACTACTCATTTTATAAGAAGGATAAGTGATTTTTTTTACTTCCCCCCCCTTCCCACCCCTGAGTTTTACATTTAAAGGATACAGTGACAATAGGAGGATAAGATAGCACAGATATTTCATTGGGTGACAGAATGATCACAACTGCAGAAACTGTAACGTGAAGTTGATGTGTTCCCTCTCTGCAGTCCATAAAAATCTCCCGTAGGAACTCAGAGTCTTTACAAGACAACCTGACTCCCTCCTTAAGCAAGTACTCTTGTAATGGGATCTGCTGTAGCTGATGTATGTTCCTACTTCTTAATGTTTTTATGCTTTGCAGTGAAGGTATATACTCAAGACATTAATCAGGCATTCTCTCTCCAAGGGGATTTGGGTGTTATACACAAATACAATATACATTATAAGAGTCCTATATATTTATTTTCTCTAGCTGGCGTGAAATTTGATATTCACAGGAATATAATGCTATCATATATCAAAGTGGCTCGAACTTAGTTAGTGGGGCTAATTTTTGTGTGTGTTGAGACTGAAGAGGGATGCGAGTTTGAACATCATCAGTTTCACCCACAAAACTTTGAATCAGCAACAACAGAAGAAACAGCTAGAAATTTTCTAGGTTGGATAATCTTGCTTGCATTCGTGTTTTAATATTTTTAGTACCACCTTTAATGGTTTAAATAAACCCAAAGAACCAAGAAAAAAATGATAGGACAGAGAACAGCCCAATGCAAGACCAAATAATAAGTACAACTCAGCCCAGCTACCTCCAACAGACTCACACTTGCTCTTTCAAATACAGAGACAGAGACTGTGCTTGAAAGAACAGTCAGATGAATTAAAGACATGTTGCAGCACATTTTTCATGTGAGCTCTCATGTTGTCCTGAGTCCCCTGCAATGCACAGGCAAAACCAAACAAGCATCAGAATTTCTGACAAGACTCCTTGCTGAAAGAAACTGGAAAGCTTTGAAAATTGTGAAGGAGCTGCCTGTTGTTGTCAGGAAGGGACAATACAGGGTCAGTGTCCTGGTTCCTGAGACGTATGCCGCTTTATAGAAAGCTGATTTAAATCTGCTACTTTGAAGTGGTTGAGTATAAACTGTTCAGCTTCTTTTGTCAGACACAGTGGAAAATGTAAGTCCCTTATATCTGGAGTTGAAAATAGGTCTATTGGTTGTTTTGCTACCCATTGTTAGATAAGAAGCGCAGAAAAAAGTAATTTGGGACATCACACAATGTCTTGGTGGTGTATGAGCTCTGCCATTGCCGCTCTTCCCAGCTCAAATTGAAAACTAAAATGCAAAGAACAGAAAAATAGTAACATTTATTTCCTCTAACAAGAGGCCCCGAAGGGACCACAGGAGGTGTCAATGACAGAAAATACAGGACAGCAGTCCTTTTCAGTATCCCGTATTTTCAGAAATGCCAGAGACTTGAATCTCAAAGTCAATCTGTATTTTGCATAAACATGAAGGTGTCCCTTCATGTTCTGCCTTTTCAATTAACTTGTACCAGAAATAATGGACTACAAAACAGAGGTTAAGGAAAGACTAGATACTAGTCTTGCAAGTTTTCTGTATTTATCTGTGTCTCATTCCTGGTTTGTCCTTTTAATGTGAGTTTGGCTTAGAGGCAAGCCAAACGACCCAGGGAATGAGGAAGAGGAATGTTATAGCAGCAGCAGCAGTGATCTACCCTGGCTAGCCCATGAGAAGCCAGGGAGATGGGGCAGATGTCAGAATTGAAAAAAGCGATACCTACAAAGATACGGATGAGAGAATCAAGGACTGTGGAGAGAACTTGAAAGAAAACTTTTTATGGATTTGTGCTTACAGAGGGCAGTTTTAGTGAATTAGAGCACAATATTCATATTATGTTTAAAGTTACTTATCTGAAAGGTGTGCTAGCCCCAAGAAAAATCAGATAATTCTTACTCTTCAGATAAACTTCTGTTTTTCTAGCTTCGAAGGTGGCTTTTAAAGTTGACAGTTTTTTGATGCAGAAAATGTGTCACTATCCTTGGACTGTGCAGCTTTCTCGGCAGGAGAGATTTCTGAAGAGAAAGGAACACTTGGAGTCTGATGTGACAGGCAATTTTTACTGTATAAAGGTATTGGCAGCTATTTGAAGCTGCTCATGTATCTGAAACATTAAAAATCCCACAGCTGAATTTTTGATCTGGAAGCACTGATGAACAAGGAGCACTACGCTTCTGCCAAATGGTTCTGTAGCGTGGGGCATAGCAACTCACTTCCATGTATACGTTTTGAATCCTAAGTATAGTTAACTTACACATATTTTTCCATATCTTCTGGGAATAATTTTGGAAGCTGCTACAAACATTCTGCTGAACCCACCCAGCCCCCAGAGTGTACAAAAAGGTGTCTTTGCCTGGATTTTTGTCACCTGCAATGGACATATTCCATTATATCATGGATACAGTATCGCACTGCACTTTTACCAGCTGTTTGTTTGGTTTTTTTTTAATCAAGAAATTGCATTAAAAAAATCTGTTAACAATATAAATTTGTAGTGAAAGTAACAGTAAGAACCATGAGCAGACAATTTGCACAGGTACTATGCAGATCCCTCCTGTAGGCAACATCATCCCTATGTACTGTATACCCACACAAGGGCAGATGTTAGCACTACAGTGAGCTTCAGGCTGCGGTACTTCTTAGTATAAACATGATATAGCATTAAAAAATCAGTTCTTTTGTCTTTATTTCTTAGTGGGTTATTTTATTGTGGTGACAAATTTGGAACAATGAGATTATTTGATTAAACTTTCTCAGTCACTGCTGAATGGACTACTCTGCTTGTCGAATTAATAAAAAGGCCAAGACACCTCATTAACATGCTTGGTATTGAGCTGGATTGGCAGTGGTGCAGTTTGATCCTGCCAAAGGGCATTTGCTGAGGAAAGTCAGAAAGCTTTTAAATCTTATTCTCTAAAAAGGTTGAATCACAAGAACATGACCTTGCAAAAACTGTAGTCTTGAACTGTCTATACCTCCCCCATACCATTCATGCTAGAGCTGCTTATTGCAGAGAACAATGTAAGTTAAATAACATGGCTTCTCCTTTTGTAATTCAATGCATAAAGCTTGATTTTGCTGTGCTTGCCGATTGGGAGGCTTGACACAAAAGCTTAGTTTGGAAAAAAACGCATGCACTAGCATCCTCTAGCATGTTTTTAATAGCTGAAAGTACACGCTATCGATACAGACCCACTACACCATACAACTTTAAATGCATCACGTTTTGTATAAGGAGTTATGGCTCAGAAATACATGGAGAAAGTGGATTTAAGCACCAATTGTACATAATCATGCCTATCAAAAAATATCATCATTTCTCTTTAAAATCCTGCATTTGTGGCAGACATAACTACAGGAAGTTGCATTGTCAAGTAAATTCCATTATAGTTCTCATCAGAATAGCCTTTAAAACAGATCTGAAACATGTTTTGGAAACACTGAGCAGAGTATTTACTTAGGCATGTAGGCTGATCATCTCAGGTAATTAAAACATTCTTTACAGCTAGTTGTCCTGATGGAAACAGGTTTTTTGTATGTAGACACAAGCATGTGCATTTCTCAACAGAAGTGAGAAGTGCTCGAGCAAACTAGTTTAAAGTCATTAAAATGTAAGGCAAAGTTATCCACCAACCTCAGTTAACATAATTTATTTCACACTGGTGAAACTTCACCAGCTTAGTTGAGTTGCCTCCAGTGTGTAGCCTCTGAGTGCACAGGTATGCTTTCATTTCAAAGAGCAGCATGATTTTTGTGATTGATCACGTTATCACATTTTCAAAAGAAATGTGACTGCAAGGAAAATTTTATGGCAAATGTCTTAGCTACTTCTAATTTTGTTTAAGCTGATCATGTGAAAAGTTTTTAAAAATCAGTAGGTTCTTGTGTTCCTCTTTTGGTAATGTTTCTTCTGAAGTGCACTTCTGTATTCCTTTTTCTAGGTTACCTTTAGTGGTTTTGCACTAAGGCTTTCCTTTATATATAAGCTTTCATTTGTTGGCCCATGCAAAATTCCTGTTCAAGTAAAATTAGGAGAATGTGAGAAAATCAAGCAAAGATAAATTAAACCACATCAGCAATGTGATAGACTTGAAGCAGTACATGGAAGGCAGAGTAAAAACTGTATATGAAAGTAAGGAAGAGATCACATTATGCTTGAATATCTTCATTAGGAAAGGGGCACTTGCCTTGACTATCCTGAAATACAAATATTGTCCTTGGAATAGCAATCCAGAAACAAAAATTACAATAAGGTTTCCTAGGTTATAGGACTCGACTCCATGACACTTCAGGAAATGACAATGCTGTGTGAGATTGAGGACCTGTGAGAAAGACTGGAGGAGAGAAACATTCTTCAGGGCACTGTGGGTTTTTTAATCAAGTATTTGGGTATAAAAATAAGCAAAAATGGTAACCATGATATTATTTTGTTAGAACCTGTAATACATAATAGAAACAAGGATATTGTAAAATTCCCCAATACAATTTTTTAATGCCTGCCAGAAATATGTTTTATTGTATCAAAGAGCTAAAGAAAAAAATTAGAATAATTCAATTTTATTTTTTCTCCTGATACACAACGTATGGATGAAGCAGTTGAGATTTCACACATAAAAAGTTGAAAAATGACATTTTATGCTTTACTGTGCAGTGAAGAGGTAATTTGCACCCTTTGTATCTCACGTTGGGTTTTCATATTGCTTTCAATATATTTTTTTGTAGACACAGAAAGGGAATTAAAATAACCCCTATAAAAGTCATTATTACTTCCTGAACTATGAGCTGCATATAGTGTTTTGCCAGCCTCCAGTACATATATATACATACATACATACATACAGCTTATTTACCAAGAGGTTTTGCTCTCATCCACTACTAAAATTGTCTCGTAACTTTAAATATGTTTGTCTACTGAAAGAAAATAATTCCTCATTGCAACAGATTTTAGTCTGCCTTTTGCCACCAATTATAGACCAAAATTTTATGTATTCTTTTTCTTGTTATAAATAAAAGTGTCTTTTCTGTGGCTTCTCCTCCCACCTGGTCTATTGTCAGTTACTATGATATTGTTTGAGATGAAGCCCACTCATGCTGTGCAGTTATTGAGGTGGTCATGTTGTTCCTCACCCCTCATGTTTAGTTTGTGCTCCATTAGTCCATGCATCTGTCCTTGTAGAGCTTAGTGAGACCTCCCTTCTTTCTCTCCTCCACCAGCTGTGGACATTGTCTACTTTGTCAGGTATCGCAGTCTTTATTATTATACACAAGCATGTCTATACAGGATATTGTTGTGTACAGAGACCTTTTTTTTTTTAAGCCTAATCTTAATAGTCAAATTAAAAATCCTCAAGAGAAATATTCCAGCTCTGCTCATGAAGTTGAAGAGGTATGAAAAAACATGCAAATTATGAACAGCAGTTTTTCTGACATTGTAATAATCCATGAGCAAGCAAGCTAATTCTAGCCTCTGGTGTAACTCCCAGTAAAGAGTAAATACTCATCTTTCTTCTGTGATCAGTAGGTTTTGCAGCATGTGCTTATATTATTTTAGTATTAAGGTATTCTGTGAGTGTAGGACAAGTAAAAACAGAAGTACTACAAAATAACCAATGGAGAATTTCCATTGACTGAAGCAAGATCTTTAAATTAATCTGAGGAATAATGTTTATGCTTATTTAACAATTTTTCGAGTTAGTAAATCCAAGTAGTGACTTTATTAGACCATTCTACAATTAGTGACTAAATCTTGCAAAACAGCCAACAACAGAAACAAGAACATCTGCAGAAGGAGAAAATATGCAAAAATCCTGGCTGCCTCCCAGTACTTCCAGAGTGCTCCAAAAGGAAAACCTCTGTGGTATTAAGAGAGCCTGCATCCGTCATGACAGCACACACCACATCATATGCAAAGGTTTATGAACAACACCCACACACGCTCCCCATGAGGTAGCCTAGGGATGATAGCTATTTTTCAGGCTTGTGCATCAGCAGCATGAACAAAGGTGGACCATTTATGAGATACTACTTCCAACTCAGGAAAAACAGGGGAATTGTTGTCACTTTCCCACCTATTTTATTCTCCAAGTAGCAATAGGTCTGCACAGGGTAACACATCTTTTGCTTAAGTCCACAGAACAGACGGGATGCAGCAAGGAGATGCCATCTTTACACAGTCTCACTGTTCTGTAGTTGAGAGACTGGGCAAGAGAAAAAAAAGATACCAATACAGATCCCTTAAAGCTGTTTGTTATGAGAAAGACAATGCATGATTTTTCCTGTTTGCTTAGGACAGGGCTTACATCTTAGCAAAATGCTTACAGTTTAGATACTGAGTAAAACTTTCAGTCAGAATTGTAGAATCATAGAATGGTTTGAGTTGGAAGGGACCTTGAAGATCAACTAATTGCAACCCTCCTGCCATGGACAGAGACTTCTTATCAATCAGCACCCCCAAGTACTTCTCCACAGGGCTGCTCTCAATCACTTTGCCCCCCATCCTGTGTTGAAAACATGGTTTACCCCAACCCAGGTGTAGGACTTTACGCTTGGCCTTGTTGAACCTCATGAGATTCACACAGGCCCACTTCTCCAGCCTGGTCGCTCTGGAGGACACCCTGTCCTGCCAGTGTGGCAACTACACCACTCAGCTTGGTGTCACCTGAAAACTTGCTGAGGGTGCCCTCAGTCTCACTGTCTCTATCATTGATGAAGATATTAAACAGCACCGATCCCAGTACGGACCCCTGAGGGACACCACTTGTCATGGATCTCTGTCTGGGCATCAAGTCATTGACCCCCTCCTCTCTGAATACCACTGTCCAATCAGTTTCTTATCCACCTAATAGTCCACCCATCAAATCCATATCTCTCCAATATAGAGAGAAGGATGTTGTGGAGGACAGTGTCAATGGCTTTACAGAAGTACAGATAGATCACAACTGTTGGTTTTCCCATGTCCACTGCTGTGGTTACCCCATCATAGAAAGCCATGAGGTTGATCATACAGGACTTGCCCCTGGTGAGGCCATGATGGCTGCCACCAATTACCTCCCTGTAAGGTAAGGATAGTCGTCAGCAAAGAGGTGCCTTGCTCAGGAATTTTGCTAGAGCCTGCATTGCTAGTATGTAGGCAGCTAGATACATCTGTCAACGGGTGAAACCTGGCCCATCCAGCTGTCTCCTTCACAGTGGAGGCCTCAATCTCCATTGCTTGCATGCAAGCAGCCATTTCATGTGCCAGGCCAAAATAATGCTTGAAAAACCACAGACTTAATATTAGATTTCCAGAGAAGTGTTACTGCAGTTGCTGCTTTTATTCCATTTAGTATTTTGTATTACATTAGTCAATAGCTACCTCATTTTTTGTAGCCTCCTTGTTTTTTCCATTTTATTACATTTTAGTTGTCAAACAAGATTGAAAATAAATAAATCCTGCAGCTTGAGTAATGACTTGTTTTCCCTTTTCTAAATGCTCATTCTCTGATTAAGAATGAACATTTCCCCAACACCACCACCACCAATCAGAGTTAAGCTATCATTTCATCTGATAAAATTGAGTTACTCCTGATTCTCATCAGGAGAACTATCACCTATGGATACACATTAGCTCTATTGTGTATGAGCCAGCACAGAGCTCCAGAGAGTGTTATCTATGTCATGCCTTTCCAAGATGTAGTTCGTAGCACTAACCTTTGAAGATATTCTTTGGTGACATTTTATAAAGATACAAACGAAGCACAGAAGAGAGTTCCCTGCAGTCTGCAATGCAGGGCAGCTTGTCTGGCTTTGCTATCACCACATGCAAGAGGCAATCATCAAAATGATAAAACAGAGACAGCCAAGGTTAAAAGGAAGATGATCCAGGTGAAGGGTGGCCATGATTTTTTCATCAGCCCCCAATGCAAGTAGAAGGTACAAGGAAAAAGCCACAGAACCTCTTCACACTACTCAGAAGCAGGAAAGGAAGCTTTGGGAGAAAAAATCCTGAAGAAGTCATGCTTAAGAAGTCAGAGTACCATGGAATCTAAATTGCTGAGCATCAGACAAGAAGG
Organism: Cuculus canorus; assembly: GCF_017976375.1. Taxonomy (NCBI): domain Eukaryota; kingdom Metazoa; phylum Chordata; class Aves; order Cuculiformes; family Cuculidae; genus Cuculus; species Cuculus canorus. Next base: position 62,267,180 of record NC_071403.1, on the reverse strand, counting down.
GCTATAGTTATCTACCAGTGGTAGCAGTTTTTCTTCCAAAGTTCAGCCTGTTCTCTGTTACCTTTTTCTGGAATAGGCAGCATGACTGTCAAGCACCCTCTTGTCACCTTGAAGTCCAGCTGATTGCAGGGGTTTCATCTAGTGGCAATTGTGTGGTGAAGGAAAGAAACAAGATCTCTCCTGTGGCTGTGACCATTTTATTACTGGGGCGGGAAGAGCTAATATACAATTATATTGTTCACTTACTATATTTTTAATTAGAGCTTAAAATAGTTCACCCCTCACTTTATTTCTATACCTTTCCAAAGAACCAGTTGATATTATTTATTTTTAAAGATGTTCACCTATGCAGATATAATTACTGCTAATATTAAGCGAAGGACAATGAGGGATGAAGGGAATGATAGGGAAATATCCCTAAGAGCAAACCATGCAATTCTGAGGTGTAAAACTGCCTAGTGGCAGTTTATACATATTTTTACCATCTGTTAGACCCTTCCCAACAAGCGTTGTTGTGTGTATTTGTGCACAGATAAATATCTAGCCCTAGACCATGGCATTGATCGGCTCATTCTCCAAGCTACTGTACCAGCTGGGAGGCCCACTGGAGGGTGCTCACATGAGGCTAGGGAATTTTTACTATCTTCTGCAGGAACATGGCCAGGCTCTGAACAGGCAAAGGACCTAACTGTAGAGATCTATAGAGACTTACCTCCCCTCCCTTCCTCTACCTGGGATCAAACCCATGCATTAAATTTTGATAAAAGGACAGTTTTGTAGTCTCTCTCCTCTTTGATCATCAAGGAGGTTTTAAAAAACAACCTGTTCATTCCCTTTCTTTTGAAGTTGTACACAGCAAGCTTGCTAGTAGTAGATAAGCAGACAGACGTAGTGCTCAGTGTTAGGATTCCATTGTCACCATAACAACATTTAGCAGAGATGTTGAGCTGCCATCATTTGAAACAAGACCAACAAATGCTGCAGTGTTGTGGGCGGGTGACATGTATTTCATTTTGAGGCTATTCTTTCTGGTAGCAAGCTGAGACTCTAGAGAAGGACCTATTCCTTCCGGACAAGAGATTGGGGAGTCTCCATGCTTCATAGAACAATTGGAAACTTTCGGCTCTGCTTATCTTGTGACAAGAGATGAAGCTTTGTGGACCTTGGTAATTTATTGTGCATCTTCTAGTTTTGGCTAATTTGCAGCTCCTGCTCTAATTGTCAAACTATAGAGAAGCTGCTGGAAATAGTTACCTTCTCCTCTCTCTCTTCTCTGTCCCACTCCTCACTTCCCATGTGCCATCATTTGGTGCACATGCAATGAGCTCAGTTCAAAACTTGAGTCATTTATGCATAAACACTTATGTTAGATTTTCCTTTCACAAACCTAGCATTGGAGGAATATGGTGGCTGAAAAGTGATGTAGGTTTCTCTTTTCTCCAGAAACAGTGTGTTTAGATAGTGTTTAAATACTTTCTAGAAAATTACAAGCATTATCCACATGAATTAACAGTCCTAGCTTATCTGCAACAAGATAACATTTTGTGGGGCTCATTAAAGTAATGAATCCATCCCAGCGGCATCTCCTTCACTGTCGAGTGCAATAAAGTCCTTTCATATTGTTTGGCTAGTTCTAGACTGGCAGGCGTTATAGATAATTATGGACCTGGTTAAAACTGCAAATGTGAGTTGTTTGGATATGTCTCTAAAGCGATTCCTAAATTTCCATCCCATTTGAAAACATATAATAAAAGATCTGAGGTGTGACACTGGATGCTTCATATCAGAAGGTGATGGGAATTGGCAGCAACCTGTGTGTCACTGGTACTTCTATGATACTTTCTCCCCAAGAATAGCTTATCTGAAAACAGCATTTCTCTGTGCTGTAGGTAGCTTCAACCCTATCTTTTAGATGGTGACAGTACAACATAAGAGAGAAATTTAATTAATTTCACTGACACTTTGTGGTGGACACAAAAATGAAAACCCAGTTCCTAGTAGTGGCACCTAACCTGTGACACCCAGTGAATAATAGTGAGGTTCCAAACATGTACTTTTCACTGGTGCAAACGTTAGTCCTGTCCATTTTGCTGTAGGAATCCCTTGTGTAGCTTGGCCAAACCAAAAAACACCACCCAAAAATCTGTAAGTAACAGTCTCCTCGGATACAGTAGTGTTGGAGAGTGAGAATAAGTAAGAATAAGTGAGAATTGTTTGACGTTCGAACAATAGCATGGGAGTTTGCTGTCAGGAAGAACAGAGGGGAAATAGAAGACCACATTAATTTAGGATTTGCTTCTCATAATACTCTTAGCAGTTTTATGCTGAGTTTCTGCTTCTCATAATAGTCTTAGCAGTTTTATACTGAGTTTCAGCAAAGCATCATTTCTAGTGGCAATGAGCACAGTGGCAAAAAAAATGAATCTCAGTGGAACAAGTGTTGATACTAAATAGCACCAAGTCACTAGCCTGTCTCAACAGACTAAGTGAAAAAACATGTTTCTCCAGTTTGGAGAGGTTCATTTCAGAGACTCCTACAGCCTCCAGGTGGTGCAAAAGCAAGGCTTTGAACAGGTGAACTTAGGGCTAAGATCCATGCGGAAGTTTCTGCTACTGCCACTCTAAATTACTTGTGCTTTCAGCTGTTTCCCCAGGTGGCTGTACTAATCATGCTGTTCTTCCTTCCCCATAACAATTTTTCATTGTTTGTACAAGCTTCAAGATGGGATAAATTACTATGTTTTTGTGCAAATATTTTTCTTCTTGTCTGTATAATGAACTCAATCCATTTGTTTACAATGTTACAATATTAGCTTAGGTAAACATATCTCCAGGTTCCAGTGTTAGAATGAAAATGAACAATAACATGCTAACACAAACCTCTTTGCTTCATCAAGTATTTGTTAGAAGAATACCCTCTTTAGGTTTTCCATTGTACATGCATCTGCAGTTTTTCACTGCTTTGCAGATTATGGATGTGTTGATTTTCTCATGTGCGTACATACAAAAATCTGCAAAAGACCTCTGCACGTACTGATATCCCATCAAGGGGCTGCTTGCATGCACTTATCTCTACTAAGGGCTAAAAGAAATTGATCCTTCATTTCAGAGTAGATTAGAAACATGACTGAGGCTACTAGACCAAATACAAAGATTTAGATCAAATAACTCCTTCAACTCTGAAAGCTGTGCTTACACCTAAGAAAAATCTGAGCTTACTAATTGTCTGCAATTTCTACTATGAAAACTTGCACAAATCATGAGATTCAGAACGAGAAGTTTGGAGTAGAACAACAAAACAGTGTACTTGTGCATCCCACTAAACAACCTGTGATCAGAATAATCCCATGAACCAGAAAAATCCTTTGATTTAACGGCCTACATAGTGCAGTGGTATAACCACCAGTGCTCCTAAGTATAGCAGTTGCTTCTAACTTTAATCACATAGACTTCATCTACTTTCTTTAGTGTTTTTTTTTTAGGCTGCATCCTACCATACAGGACATGCAAACTTTAGAGAGAGGAAATAATGATGCATGCTGCCTTTTGATTTGGTGAATGTAAAAGTGCAGTGCCATAGCTTGAAGGGAAGTAGTGAAGAGAGAAGGCAGAGCCTATTTGCCAGGTTAATTAGACAGCTTAGCTCATATTATAGATAACATCTGTACCACACTTATTCTATCATAGCAAAAGGAAGGAGAAAAATAGAAACTACACTGCTCTTATCCTTGCAAATACTAAGTCGAAGTTTGTTGGCCTGGGTCCACGTGCTTTTTTACTTCATGAAATATGAACTTTATGCCGTTCCCTGTACTTTGGGGCCCTTTGATTACTAATTGCAGAGAGTTCATAACAAGCATTGTCACCTGAGAGCAAAACAATACAAAGAGGACAGTGAAAGGTAAATTCTAAATATAAAAACTAAGAACCAGCACAAAGATGGCAGATAAAAGCCCTAAGAAAGAAAGGAAGACAAAGATCACAGAAGACAGACAAGACCCTGGAGTTACCAGGCTAGCTGGTACTGTCATGTTTTTCATCATGCTGGTGGTGTTGTTCATCTAGTACCTCCAGCACCACTACGAAAAATCCCTCCAGAGCTTTCCTGCAGACATGATGACGTGAACAGCATGATCTGTTTCTTGAGTGCTTGTGGAAGAGGCAGCTTTGCGTTAGCACCCAAAGCAATGAAAAACACATAATAGAGCAGAATACCTCATGCCTCCATTCTGACATGAAGGCAGTGCTTTTAAAACATGTACTGAATATGTCTTTAATCAGTGCGTTGCATTTGTGTATCGTAACAGTAAGCTAGATTTAGCTCCTTTTCTCATGACCCTGTCTGTAGCTTTCCCCATGACTTTTTTCAGGTTTTCACGGTTGAGAACAGAACTCATGTGTCTGTCTGTCCATTCACTAAAGGATCGCCTAATCACTAATGAGATAGTCTAGAGTTTCAGGACTCTGTGTTCTCCTCATTTCACTTCTTTTTCCCAGTGTCTCACTGACTGTTCCTGAAAAAAAGAATTGAATAGGCTTGCTTGGGCGAGCTTTGCTCTTCCTAAGCATCTCAGACTGATGACTATAGCACTGTCCTAGTGAAAAAAACGAAATTGAACATCCACCAGCAGACATTGGATGTGAAAACGGATCTCACACTTGCACTGCTTTTATCACATCATCTCAGACCTGACATTTTAAAATCAGTGGCCGTACCTGCATTTTCTGGAGGGACTAGAGTCTGCTACCCAGGTTCTGAAAATGTAACTACTGGCTCCCTTGGAAGGATTCCAAGGATTCCAGGGCGACTTTGATGTAAGCTAGACACGGAGTTGCAGAGCTGAGATTTCTGACCAAAGGAACAGACACCAGCTCAATACAGTTTCTAGAATACCGCAGTTCAGTGTCTGTTTTTCTTGCATATTCAAGACTTAGATCATCATCTTTATCCACCACAGAAATTCAAAAAGCACTTCATAACTGATCCTTGATAAGATTATAGGGCTAAGGTCAATGTGGGCAGTAATCCTTTTTCTTGATTTCTGCCCATTGAACTTGCACTCTTATCTCAGGGCCTGCTATGGACAGACATATGAGAACACTGTAGTATTATTTTCTACAGCATTTGCAATCATGCGTTAAGCACTTTAATCAACATCTTATCTTAGTTTTCCAACACTGTTAAGCAATGTTTAAGGATCACCTGACTGAACACTATTGTGTTAAAAATATATTCCAGATATCTTCAAATACATTAAAGGATAGAGTCCCTGAACCTGTAGTAAGCAAGTACCAAAGGATTTTACATGGAAGGGAACATCAAGATGATTGCTCCTATCTTTGCCTACTTAACTATATGATTCTGAGTTCATGCATTTGTAGCATCATATTTATAAGATTTTACAACTGGCTTAAAAAATAAAAGCAGCACTATGCTTAGTAGTAAAGAAATCAATTTGAGGTGAAAGCCTTATTCTGTCATGATTGCTTTCTCTCTGACGTTCATGTACCCTCACTCAGAGCACAAAACAGTCGTATGAGAAGTGCTTGCACAAACCCTTCCAATCCTTCAATGACTTTTGAAGTACCCAAATCTGATCTCTCTCAGCTTTTACTTCCATTTCTTATTGTTGACTGGCTCAGTGAAATCAAAATCGAGCCCTAAGGATGAGTCTTCAGCAGAGCACAGAACAGCAAACACACATCACTGGTGTGAACTGTCCCCCTTAGTACATAGAAGATAGAAGCACAGAGGTTCCTTCCAGCTCTTCCAGTTCATTTGATGGTCGTGGTGCACTCTGAGTCAACTCCTCTGGGTATCTGTGTGGTCTGTACTTACAGAGACACACACGCTGCTTCCACTAAAAAAATTAAATCAGGCAACTCATCTGATCATCTGTCCTGTTAGAAGCCAAGGCAAAGAAGCCAGACATCTATTTTCAAAGCAACTTTCAATTTCCTCAAACTTTACCTTAAAGATAGATGTAAGTGTACACTTGTCTACTCAGCCATCAATGGAAAAGAGTTTCAGTATTGAAAAGTATTGAGCTACCTGAATGTTAGTAGTTCTGCTTGATATAATGTCAAGGCTAGTGTTGGCACATGCATACTGTTCTCATTAACAGGGAGAAAATGCATTCGGATGGCAGAGAAAGCAGATCTGACTTTGCGATACTTTCCAAAACAGCATGCACTTGCCTAAGCTAAATGAAGTTTTATTAAGATCTTAAAAAAAAACCCCCAAACCCGACAAATACAACCCACAACATAATTTCTCTCTTTTCTTGCATGCTTTGATCTTCTGTGAGAAAATTAAAAAGGCCATCACTGTCCAGCTTTAGAACAAAAATCCTATTGAGATAAATGGTGCAATTAACACCTCTGAAAGCATTTTCTTGGTTATTCATAGAGTCCAGAATATCATCTTTCTCAAAGTCAGGGTTTTTTTAATAGTTGGCATTTATAAATATCAATAAATGTCAGGAACATTAGGTTGAAAAATTGTTCTAATGTACAAAATGCAAGCTATAGAGAATTTTTCCTCCTGACCGGACCACATAGCTTTCCACTATCCTGGCCTGAGCTGGAAGCTCAACTATCATCACTTGATTTTCAAAGCACTTCAGTTTAAAAGAATAAGTATAAAAAATGAAACTTTTTTTTACTAATTCCTAGCTGCTCAGTTGCTACTTTTAATTAAAAAGTCCTGTTAAAGTACAGTAGAATCAAATTGTGTTCTAGTATTAAAGTGTTTATCTACTCTGTATATTAAACAGAAGATGCACAAATATGAAGGAGAATTTCGGCAAGTACAGCAGTTGTGCAAGAGTTATTTGAGCTTATTTAGGTCTTAACTAGCTGTAATCAAACAAGCTTTTCCAAAAACAAGGGGTATTTCCCCGAAACTTTCAGAAACTATTTATTTATAGATATCTAATATATCTTTTCACAAGGTAGGAATTTTGGAAAATATAAAGTCAGAATTTTTTTTTTTTGCATATGTGCACATCTACTCCTGCCTATTTAGGACTACTTTAGAAGATGAACTACTGTATTCAGCAATAGCCTCCTACCACAGTTCATAGAATCACCAGGTTGGAAAGGACCCAATGGATCATAGAGTCCAACCATTCCTAACACTCCCTTAAACCATGTCCCGAAGCACTTCATCAACCCGTTCCTTATACACCTCCAAGGAAGGTGACTCAACCACCTCCCTGGGCAGCCTGTTCCAGTGCCCAATGACTCTTTCCGTGAAGAATTTTTTTCTGATATCCAGGCTGAGGCTGAACAACCCCAGCTCTCTCAGCCACTCCTCGTAAGACTTGTTCTCCAGTCCCCTCACCAGCTTCGTTGCTCTTCTCTGGACACGCTCCAGAGCCTCAACATCCTTCTTGTGGTGAGGGGCCCAGAACTGAATATAGTACTCAAGGTGCGGTCTCACCAGTGCCGAGTACAGAGGGAGAATCACCTCCCTGGACCTGTTGGTCACGCTGTTTCTGATACAAGCCAAGATGCCATTGGCCTTCTTGGCCACCTGGGCACACTGCTGACTCATGTTCAGTTGGCTGTCAACCATTACCCCCAGGTCCTTCTCCTCTGTACAGCTCTCCAGCCACTCTTCCCCCAGTCTGTAGCACTGCATAAGGTTGTTGTGCCCCAAGTGCAGGACCTAGCATTTGGCCTTGTTGAGACTCATGCCATTGGCCTCAGTCCAGCGGTCCAGCCTGTTCAGATCCCTTTGCAGAGCCTCCCTACCCTCCAGCAGATCCACACTTCCAATCAGCTTAGTGTCATCTGCAAACTTGCTGAGGGTGCACTCAATGCCTTCATCCAGGTCATTGATAAAGACATTGAACAGAGCTGGACCCAGTACCGAGCCCTGAGGAACCCCACTTGTGACTGGCCTCCAGCTGGAGTTAACTCCATTGACCACCACTCTCTGGGCCCGGCCATCCCACCAGTTTTCAACCCAGGAGAGTGTGCGCCCATCCAGGCCAGAGGCTGACAGTTTCTGAAGCAGAAAAGCAGTTCGTTGTTCAGAAGGGGACATAGGGAAGATCCTAGTCCTCTATCACCACGCTTTGGATGTTATGTGGAGTCCCAATCTGGCTGAGGGTGCGGTGGCCCCTAGTAAGCATACCCAGTGACAGATTGATAGAATTACTGGGATTTGAAGTCAGGCATATCCTCTGAGATCAGTGATAAGATAATTCAGCTCTGATTCATTTAACAGGCTTTCAGAATACTTTTCTATAGATCACCTGTCTTTGGGAGTGAGAAAAAAAAGTGACATGAAGGATGAATGGTAATTTTGCCTCCTTGTTTTCTTGATGCACAGGAAGAAAGGGCAACCCGAGAAACCATTATCACAGGAAAAAGGGAGACTGCTTAGAGAGGTTCTATTTGAGCTTCCCAGAACTGATGTCTTAATTTTGCAGTTCCATCAGATCTGCATTCGCTAGTGCAGAAGTCTCAGTGACTTTATATTGCAACTTGTGAGACAGCACAACACTTAGCTTCCAACCAATAGATCAAACACAATTTATCCAAACAAACGATTTGAAATACAATGGATTACATTTCAAATGGTTCCCTCAATAGTGATAATATGTACGTAGAGCATCTGTGGTCATTGTTGAGCACACAGACAATGTGCCAAAGCAAGCCTTATTAACAGTCTTATGTTACTCCACCTCCTCACACTGGATAGGAGTAAAGGCTCCAACAAAAACCTGCTAGTGTTAGCGAGATATACACCACTCTCTCAGTCCCACTTTGCCTTTTTGAATATCAAGTTCTGTTTTGCAAACAGGAAACAAGCCTGACTTTGCAGTAAGCAAGAGCTTGAGACCTGCAATCTGTTCTCATTTGTGATATAATTTGAGACATCTGGAAGGTTCCTTGATATTAACACATATTATGCAATTTGTTTCCCATGTTAAACATCTATACTTCAATATTCAGTATTCTGTATTACAAAGATACATATCCTACTTCTTGTTAACACAATGAATATTTGTATTTCAGTAGCAAGTAGTTACAGGTTCTATGAACATGAAGAGAAAAAAAGGATATGTGTACTTCTTAAGACAGTTAAAAATTTTGTTAATATATTCCTCCTATTAAACCAGATCATAACAATAACAGCAATGTAACTCACAGTGCACCTGCTAGACATCACTGACTCAAAAGCTTTTATAGCTCAGTTATGCATTATGTATGTAAGTGATGATTTCCTCTGGCTTAATCAAGATAAGGTCTTTGGACCACAAATACCTTCTATTCTCATGTTACTGAACACAATTATACAAATACAAAGAATTTTAATATAAAAATTATGTAACTGAAAATAGGAATCAACATTAATCTACTTAATCATTAAATACTGCAGATCTGTAGTAGAAACCAATTAATATTCAGTGGTCATGAAAAACATCTTCCAGAGAGCTAGAAGCGTGCCTAAATTGTGTTAGCTTCTGAGGGAAGGAGTAAGTAAAAGTCTGTCTTCGTAAGGGCTGCTTTAAAAATGAAGACTTGGGGGTTGTAATTTTGCTAGCAATTAACTATGTGTCTTCACTTTCCATGAGAAAACCCCATCCTAGATTTGTTATCAGTATTTCTCAGTGTATCCCTAAAAGAGCTTTGGCAAAAGATCCCCAGCCGTAGCCCAGATGCAGCTGTTTACAAGGAATAGTCCCTTTGGCCGCCCAGCCTTTCATTCAGCATCCCCTTTCTAGCCCTGTGCAGGCTGGAGCTCCAGCCTCTCTTAACCCACATCAGCAAAGATATTTTTCAGTTTATTTGCTCTGTCTTCCAATCTCTGTGTACACTTAGATGTCTGCAAAGGTAGTCATGGATTACTTCAACTGAAGCAGAATTCCTAGTGATAGTATTCAGATACAGCTCTTTCTGCTCTGAAGTTCACACCTTTTGATAGTAAGTGTTCATACAGATGGAATAAATCCAGACCATATTCTGCAGAAATGTAGAGCTAACTATTATTCTTTAAAGGAAACTATACTTCAGAGAGTATCACTGTTATGAAGAGCACATTATACTGAATTATACAATTATTACTAAATGTGCTTTCTGCAGAAGAAAAATTAACGCATTACTAAATAAATATCAATTTGGTTTCCTTTAAACCTTATTCTTTCTATAAATTATTTTGTTAAAAAGGTTTATGTGTAACTGGTATTGTCATGTATGCTAGGTATCAGTACTATATTGTAAACCACACTTTCATAGTAATTAAGCACAAAAGGTTCAATACTTTCAGCCTCTGTGTCTTGAGATGATGGCTGGTGTAGAACAAGGAAATTTGTGGAGTTTGTCCTTTCCTCTCCTCTAAGGAGTGTACCTTATGGCATGATCACACATCAGAACAGGGCAGATTCCAAAACTAGCTTAAAATGGTCTATCTGTGTCGAGGGGGGCTTTAATGTGATTAAAATAAGGTATTTAGGACATAAGAACATACATCTGTCTGCATGAGGAAGCTAAGTTACCATGGGGCATTGCCCTGTTGCTCACCAGTGCTAGAGCCGTATATCCCTGCAGGCTCTGGGCTGTGATGCACTCTTCAGAAGTCTCTAAATTGCGTGTTTCTCATCAGAAATCTTTTTAGAGCTACATGGAAGGGAGAATGGGCGAAGGTCGTGTTTGCTGACAATAGGCCTAGAAAAAGAAAGGACTAAATTCCAATTTCACTGCTCTGATTTTATGTTGTCCCATAATTGCAGAGCTTCATTTCCTGCCTATAAATTGAAAAGCTCATTGCAATACATTTTTTCAAGCATAATTGCACACCCATGTCATTCGCTCCTTACTGTATTTTATACTGTGGATTAAATGTTTTGCATTAGAAAATGAACTCAATGGTTTTTAGTTATTAACACATTTAGGGAATTAAACCAAGCTTAAAACCACCGCTGAAGAATTTGACATGAATCTCAAAGGCAAATCTCACAAAAAGCTCTATCATGTACCCTGTTCCCTAGCTCCTTATTATCTCTTTGGGTAAGAGAGGGAGTGCGTGCCAATTTACTTACACTGACAACAGCTTCTAATAGAGTTGTGCACCTCTCATAAATAACGATTTGTGTGCACCCTAGTAAATGTGTGAGGGGAGGGGAAGCTGTAAGGGGAGGCGGATAAAAGCCTTTTCATCAGGCAATTAGTTGGCTGCAATTACAAGGATGGCATTGTCTCCATTCCATCCCGGAACAGTGGGTACTGACCAAGGTAGTCCACACGTCCAGCATCCTCATTTGCCTGCATTTTGGGTGTATGAAGTATGCAACATAAAGCCATGAAATTCCAGTCACCTCTAATCTAAATTTCAAAAGCAGAATGTACTCCCTGTGGTCTGGCAGGTGGCCCAAAATATGCCTGACCAGCAAAACAGCTTAACAGAAGCAAAGAACTGCAGAGATCATACATACAGAACACAGGCAAACCCTTGAATACAAAGTCAGCTTCAACATATAATTGCCTGTATATCCTACTTACATCCCTCCACCAGTAGCAATTGTTTCAGGCATGATCTTTGTTTCCCCTGAAATATACACTCAGGTAAGAATATTTATTCGTTGTTGCCGCAGTACGCACAGTTGTCTCCCTCAAACCTCATTGGACCAATTCTTTTATTCACACTATTTCAAAATTCCACTCCATTGCTTCCTGCTGTGCAAGGGAGGTGTAACCACCAGAACAGGGGCCTGAAACTCTCGGTCTTGCGTAGCCCAGTTGGGTACAACTCAGTTTTTCCCTTTGCAGGCCACTCACAGTTTCTGACTTACTGTTTTCTCTTGGTCTATGTGAGTTTATAGACATAGTCTTCACTGGCAGACACATCTCCTTTTTTACCTCTGGTATGACTAACGTAAAATGGCAGAGTACTAAGAAGCTTAACAAGGGTGGTTGGCATTCTCCAAGCTAGCCAATGGGAAGATACTTCGCTTAAATCAAGTTGCACAATGCTCAGAATACACTAGGTTGAGAGAGTAGGGACATAAGAAAGATGTCAGTTTTCTTGATGTGGTTTCCTTTGCCATCAGGAGAGAATCCATTATGTATTTGTTCCTAGATCTGTGCAATTCTTTGTAACCTGGACCATTGTTACAGCTTTATGAAAGACAAAAAAAAAAAAACAACCTGAGAAGCGAAGTATATTTTATACATTTTAAAGAGAAAAACTAGGGCAAGAAAACCACAGCCCCACCCCCACACCACTATGTGCCAGCTACCAAGTTTTTGGAGGAAAGGGAGTAGAAAGCTACTCTGGATTACTAGACCAAATCAGAGGGAGATAGCATATGTGAGAGCAGTCTGAAGGACTCACACAAATAATTAATCAATCTGTAGTCATCACTTGTCAGTAGATTAGCAAATGGCAGCTTCCCAAAACATGATTCTGCTGATTACAGTGCTTCTGAGGAGGGACTTTAGAGCTGAAACCTCCCACCTGTGGTCACGCTGCACCTCCTCCGGGAGCCCCCACCGGCTGTGCTACCTAGCACAAGCATCTTACTTTTCACATAGCCACTTGCAGAAACCATATACAAAGGCTCTTTGGGGCTCAGTCTTCCATGGGTTGCCTGGGGCATGGAAACCCATCATCCCAGCACCTAGTCCAAAGTAAGAGGCCACAAGTTAGCGCCACAGTTAGCAATGGCAGTTATCAGAGAATTTTGCACCAGCAGCTGGACCTCTGGAAGCGGCAGCCCTTAGCTGCATTTGTTTTCGCAGCCCCAAGAGAGCCCCCCAGGTCCTCCGAGCCTGCAACTCCATCCCAAAATGTTTGCATGGATTAATAGATTCCTTACTACCTCTCAAATTGCCTGCAGAGAGCGGCAGTCTCAAAAGCTACAATCAGTTCTCTCGACCATCTCCACGCCACCTGGCTGAAGCTCTGGACTTCCTTTTGTTGGTAAGAAGCACATAGAGAGCTGATTTTATAAATCCCAGCCTTGAGACTCCAACTCCCAATATCAGATACTCACGTTAGTGCCCTTTGACCACTGAGAACAGAAACCAAACCAAAACAGTGGTGGTGGCCCAGACCATTGATCTCGCAAGCATAGGTGTGAGGCGAGGAAGATAGAAGACTGGATTACCTGCATGTTGCACACTATTTCTCGTAGCCAACTATTTCTTGTGCAACCCTGTCTCTGCTTACAGTACACAGATGTGAAAACGTAAGCAATATATACATATACGAGAGAACATGGGTAAGAAAGATCAGTTTTGTTTAAAATAAGATCACACCCTTTCCATAATATCCTGCAATGGGTTCTGTACATTCATTGCCTACACACGGATCCCATATGAACCCTTATCTTTTTTTCACCCTTCTCCAAGACTGCTTTCCTACCTTTCACATGCAAGAGCCTTCCCAAAGTGGTCTCCAAGCAACCTCTCTCCACCCGTCTCACTGAGGAGCTCTCCAGAGCAAGATTCAGCAGCCTCACCTGCTGCTCACTTGTGCTCGGAGAGCTCTCTTTTAGAACAGCTGTGCCTGTTGAGCAACTGGGGCACGAGGAGAAAGCGTACTCTTTCAGGCCCCTACAGGGGGATGACAATGGTGCTTGTACCCCTGCGTGACTTACTATGTGCTGAACTCAAGCTGTTCTTGTAATTACGTTGCTAAGTGGGCTTGTGTGACTGATGGGGTAAAGAACGCAGAAGGGAGGAGAACTTCTCTGTGGGCTAGTGAGGCTGATATAACAATCCAGTATTGAGCTCCACTATTTTCAGTTTTTTAAATAAAGTTGCAAAATCAAATGAATGCAATGAACTATTATGAAGTGATTCAAGGGCTGGAGGAAATTCCCCACAGTGAAAGACTTTAGGAGGTAGTTTATTTTTTTGTCAACGAAGAGCCTGAGGAACGTTGACTACAGTACCACAGAAAAAAATATAACCAAAAAAATTGGTATTAATGATCTCTGTAATCCAGAAGTAATAAAAAATCCAAATGAGAAAGCTCATGTTTTAACTTTGCATGAAATGTAATTTTCAAGAAACCACCCATGAAGAAAATTAATGTATTCCTTTTTTTCAGTTTTCATCTTCATTCTTTCAGACGTTGTAACTTAGTAGGACTTTCTTTTTCTGTTATTAATTTAAAAATCAACATACCCCTGTGCCACTGATGAAAAAAGATTATCTTAAAATTATAAATATTAGGACATTTGTATGGTAAAATTTTGTTAAACACAGAAAAAATGAGGCTGGTATGTGACTGCTGGTTACCTAGCTGGTAATTATGATTTTGACAGAAACCTAATTTTTAATATCTTTTCTAGAAAGGACCATAAGTTTCTAATGAGATTTTAGTGGGCAAAGGCTAGAAATAAGATTTTTCTCAGAGGAAATACAGGCAAAGTGATCTACTTCCTCTTCTGGGTGTTAATCAATTTATGGGAGCTTTCTTGAGAGTCTGATAAAAAAAGTTAATGGGTTTTCTTCCTGGCAAATCTCCTTAGAAAATCTACTGAATATCCATTGGGATCTTAAATCATCATTCCAATTGTATATTTAAATTTGTGTTCTTGAAATAACTCAATAGAGAAAGTATTCTGTATTAACTTCTGTAGTCACAGAATCACAGAATCACAGAATCACAGAATCACAAGGTTGGAAAGGACCCATTGGATCATCGAGTCCAACCGTTCCTAACACTCCCTAAACCATGTCCTTAAGTACTTCATCCACCCGTTCCTTAAACACCTCCAGGGAAGGCGACTCGACCACCTCCCTGGGCAGCCTGTTCCAGTACCCAATGACTCTTACTGTGAAGAATTTTTTTCTGATATCCAACCTGAACCTCCCCTGACGGAGCTTCAGGCCATTCCCTCTAGTCCTGTCCCCTGTCACTTGGGAGAAGAGGCCAGCTCCCTCCTCTCCACAACCTCCTTTCAGGTAGTTGTAGAGAGTAATAAGGTCACCCCTCAGCCTCCTCTTCTCAAGGCTAAACAACCCCAGCTCTCTCAGCCGCTCCTCATAAGACTTGTTCTCCAGCCCCCTCACCAGCTTCGTTGCTCTTCTCTGGACACGCTCCAGAGCCTCAACATCCTTCTTGTGGTGAGGGGCCCAGAACTGAACACAGTATTCGAGGTGCGGTCTCACCAGTGCCGAGTACAGAGGGAGAATAACCTCCCTGGACCTGCTGGTGACCCCATTTCTGATACAAGCCAAGATGCCATTGGCCTTCTTGGCCACCTGGGCACACTGCTGGCTCATGTTCAGTCGGCTGTCAACCAGCACCCCCAGGTCCTTCTCTTCTGTGCAGCTCTCCAGCCATTCTTCCCCCAGTCTGTAGCGCTGCATAGGGTTGTTGTGCCCCAAGTGCAGGACCCGGCATTTGGTCTTGTTAAACCTCATCCCATTGGTCTCGGCCCAGCAGTCCAGCCTGTTCAGATCCCTTTGCAGAGCCTCCCTACCCTCCAGCAGGTCGACACTTCCTCCCAGCTTAGTGTCATCTGCAAACTTGCTGAGGGTGCACTCAATGCCTTCATCCAGGTCATTGATAAAGACATTGAACAGAGCTGGACCCAGTACTGAGCCCTGAGGAACTCCACTTGTGACTGGCCTCCAGCTGGAGTTAACTCCATTGACCACCACTCTCTGGGCCCGGCCATCCAACCAGTTTTCAACCCAGGAGAGTGTGCGCCTGTCCAGGCCAGAGGCTGACAGTTTCTGAAGCAGAATGCTGTGAGAAACTGTGTCAAAGGCTTTACTGAAGTCCAAGAAGACTACATCCACAGCCTTTCCCCCATCCAGTAGTTGAGTGATTTTGTCATAGAAGGTGATCAGGTTAGTTTGGCAAGATCTGCCTTTTGTAAACCCATGTTGACTGGGCCTGATCACCCGGTTCTCTTGCGTGTGCTTCATGATAGCACTCAAGATTACCTGTTCCATGACTTTCCCTGGCACTGAGGTGAGACTGACAGGCCTGTAGTTTCCCGGATCCTCTCTGCAACCCTTCTTGTATATGGGCACAACATCAGCCAGCCTCCAGTCTAGTGGAACTTCCCCAGTCAGCCAGGACCTCTGGAAGATGATGGATAGGGGTTTGGAAAGGACATCCGCCAGTTCCTTCAATACTCTTGGGTGGATCCCATCCGGCCCCATAGACTTGTGGACGTCTAGCTGGGCAAGCAAGTCTCTAACCGCCTCCTCTTGGATCACGGGAGCCTCATTCTGCCCCTCTAATTCTTGGATTTGTAAACAGAAGGAACAACTTCCTTTGCTATTAAAGACTGAGGCGAAGAAGGCATTAAGTACCTCAGCCTTGTCCTTATCCCCTGTCACTGTTATTCCTTCTGCATCCACTAGAGACTGGATATTCTCCCTCGTCCTCCTTTTCCTGTTAATGTACTTGTAGAAAGACTTTTTGTTGTCTTTCACAGACTTAGCGAGTTTTAATTCTAGTTGGGCCTTGGCCCTCCTGATTTTTTCCCTGCACGATCTCACTTCGTCCCTGTAGTCCACCCAAGATGCCTGTCCTTTCCTCCAGAGCACATAGAGCTTCTTTTTCTTATTGACGCATCTTGAGATCACCCTGCTCCACCAAGCTGGCTTTTCCCCCCGCCGGCTCCTTTTCCGGAACACAGGGATGGCCTGCTCTTGAGCTGATAGGATTTCATTTTTCAAGAGCGCCCAACCCTCATGGGCTCCCTTGCCCTGAAGGACTGTTTCCCACGGGACTTTGCTAATCAACCTTCTGAACAGGCCAAAGTCTGCCCTCTGGAAGTTTAATGTGACTGCTTTGCTAACCCCCTTCTTAATCCCACCTAGAACTGAAAACCCTATCATCTCATGATCACTTAATCCCAGGCGTCCTCCAACCGTCAAATCCCCAACAAGACCTTCCCTATTCACAAACAGCAGGTCTAGGAAGGCACCCTCCCTTGTTGGTTCGCTAACCAGTTGTGCAAGGAAGTTGTCTTCGATGCACTCCAGGAACCTCCTAGACTGTTTCCTTTCTGCTGTATTGTACTCCCAGCAGACATCCGGAAAGTTAAAGTCTCCCACAAGGACAAGAGGCAGAGATTTAGAGACTGTCCCCAGCTGTTTATAGAAGAGTTCATCAGCAGCTTCTTCTTGGCTGGGTGGTCTGTAACAGACTCCTATCACAAAGTCCCCTTTCTTGTGGGCTCCTCTGATTTTAACCCATAGGCACTCGATCCCGTCCTCACCGTAATCCAGTTCGAGAGTTTCAAAGCACTCTTTGACATAGAGGGCTAGTCATGACAATAGTTTCTCAGGCGGTCTTCTGGTTTAATCCTTGTAAAGATTTTTTCAAGAGAACTTGACTGTGGTTGAAGTCATGTCAGCTTTTGGGCGATTTTACATAATTTTTCCTTCCTCATGAGGTGCCGAGAGGAGTCAGCAGCTCAGTTTGCCTCCCTCTGGAATGGCACGCTGTCTGTCGATGCAGAGGTGGCACCAGGAGTGGTCGTTGTCTCGACGGGGCAGATCCATGGTGAGTCCTTACTCCATGCACAACCAGGCTGAAGGCACAGCTGGTTAGAGTGCGGTGCAGATACCTTCCAGGCAACATGCTGGTGTGTTTTTATCTTAGAGCATGGAATTAGTGAAGACAAAGTATGGGGATGTGATCGAGTGATAGGTTTGAGTGCTCAGAAAAGCTGAGGGTTTCTCAATTTAGAAATGGTCATTGCAAATGCCCTCTCCTTTCTAACTCAGCCCTGAGGAGCTGTACCAAACATCCTTTCCTGTCATCTCACAAGATTTTCTGTTACTTTGCAGGGAGCATGTGAAGAGTTTAATGAGGAGTTCAGTGGGCACATTTCTGGGTGCTTCTAACTCCTCCTTGACTTCTAAATTCAACAAACTCTGGCCAAGTGGATAACCTTGCCAGAGAGCGTGGCTGTCATCTCAGCAAGCCAACCTTTGCTCCCAGCAAGGAATGCCATGGGTGCCAATGCTATTGATGTTAATCTTGGCGTGACCCTGCTTCTGGAAGCTGCCGTGGAGAAACAGAAGCAAAAATGCTGCAGATCTCCATGCCACCCTGGGCACATCCTTGATCTGCTTTTCTGTGCTCTATTTGGTGAACAACCTGGCTCATAATTTGTTGTTTTGTAACTAAATCACTAAAATGGGGCTTAAGGGAAATAACAGACCAGATCTGGCTCCTGGAGGTGTTTTAGCTATGTAGACAGTTCTCTTTGATAGCTCTTGGAAAAATGACAATGGGCAAGGTGGAAGCATGTGTGCGATGCTGTTAAAACCTAAAAGAGAGCAATGGTGAAGTAGCAGAGGAAAGCATCCATACTTTCAGAAGCCTAGGATTTAGCTACAGCTTTGCCTGTGCTACTCTTTTAGATAAAACTTTAGTAATAATATTGTCTATCGACTTTTAAAATTCATACTGCAGTACTTGCTCCAGTGATGTCGTGCAGCAGAATGCAGCAATTAATGAAAAACTGCATGAAGAAACAGTAAATACTAAAAAAAGGCCTCTTTTGTGCTGAAGATGCAAGAGGACAGGTCTGTGACAGCAATGCAGGTTCACAAGGGGCTCAGATTTTTATTTCTTGGAGAGATAACTACAGAACAATAACTATCTTTCAGTGGGAGGTGACTGAGACCACATTTGGTGTTCACTTTCTGTAACACACAGCTGGGTGGCTGAAGGAAAGGCCACCTTAACGCCAGCTCTGAAGAACAACTTTCATCCCCGTTGGTCTGGGGTTTTTTTCTGGAAAGGGCAGGAGACACTTTTCTACTTCTCTGACTCTCTGCACTGTGGTTTCCAGGGTTCCCATCGACCAAACAGTGACAGGATAGTAAAAATGATTAATGAGGCAAATTCTCCTTTTTACCTCACAATGAGGGTCTGGATTTAGGCATGTTTCTATAGCAACAATAATGTCTTCTGGAGAATTTGTTGGTTTATCTCCTAGATTAATTCTATGGAGTCTTACAATAATTGGAATTTAAAGCATCTTTCTGCTCCACAGAAAGCAGATCACTGTTTCCCTCATAAAGAACAACTAAAATTAAAGAACATTTTGACTGGCATTTAATATTATTAAAATAGGATATTTTTTACAATTCTGTAATGCTAACACCCCAAACCAGCCCTCCTCACACCAACATAACCAAGCAGGAAGGGAGTATCTCTGGAATATGCCTATAAAATATGGGGAGGGATTGCCCTTTTTAATTTGGTGGCGTATGGCAATATCTCATGACAAGAAAAAAAGAACAAGTGTTTTTTGTAAAAAGCAATCACTTTAGTTCATAATTAAACCATTCTATACATTCTAGAATACCATGTATCTCTTCCATAGGGTATAGGTTTTGACAATCATTCTTCTTGTTTGCAGATGCATTTGCACAGACATTCAGGAGCATGTTTTTTTGTGTCAATGTGATATACAAACTGCTTGGATTAATTCTGTTGCACTGCCCTGCCAACAGAAAATCACACAATACAGTTCCTTCACACTAGCTGTTTCCAAGGGGTCCTCCACACATTCAGAAAGGAGCAATACATTTCAGAGTCAGCATAGGGATTTTGCTGAAATTACTTTGTGGAGCAGAGGATTATGTCTTTCAATTTCTTTTCTGTATTTTGAAAGAATAAAAATGATTTTTTTCTAAATATGAGCATCACACATTTTCTCCCTGTCTTAAGAGGTCTTTAAGGCAGAAAGTGCACTAAACCATCTTACTCTTAGATAAGTTGTGTGCTAAGGCTCCCTCTGGTACTTCGACTATGAACATAAAGGGTTAGTGTGGTTTTCCTGCCCAGACTGTATAAGTTCAATCTGTGCAACACTCTGTGCCCTTGCAAGACAAGGTTGGCACACATCTGGGGACTTTGGACTGGCCCATAGAATGAAAGTAGAATAGGCTCCCTAAAAACTGCATCATTTTGAAGTGTTTTAACCATGAAGAGGAAAAAGAAAAAGCTGTTCTAAAAGATGTTGGAGACTATTCTGACCATTATTTTAAAAGCTTTACCAAATCTGAATATGGTCCTAGGAAAGACCTAGCTGATCGTGGTTGAGCAGGAAGGCTGGAGTAGGTGATCTCCTGAGGTGCCTTTCAGCCTTGACTGTTCCGTGATTGGAGGGGTTTATTTTCTGCCTTGCCAATTGCTTTCTGCAGTAGTGTGCCTCTACATCTCAGAGCTGTAAGACCAGGCCAAGAATTCTTGTTACACATGCTCATTTTGTGCAATGCTGGCCACAGGGGAAAGAAGCTTGTCAGCTAGCAGGAGGCAAGAAGAGACACATTAAAACATTAGAGAGAATGTGCAGAAGTCACCAGGGAAAACACAATTCTTCTTGTTACCTGGGCGGAGGTAACAACCAGTGCGCTGCAAGATGAGCAGCAGCACTTCGGCAGCTGTGCTGTGTGCTGCTGTGGGACCTCATGCCTGCCCTCCAGGTAGCCCTGGGGCTGTTATGCCATCTTCTGCTCCTGCATGGATCTGAAGCAGATAGAGGAAAGGCTGAGGTGGCTCACTGGGTGGGTTTAGGAAGTATGCCAGTAAGATGCAGAATCCTCTGATATCCTAGATTCCCCTGAACGACTATTGAGCTATCCTCTGTCTCCAGTTTTCAGTATCACATAGCTATTGGTTGATACACCTAAACACGCACATTTTACCAACTTGAAAAAATTATTGTCAAACTGTTGCATAAAACCTCAGAACAAGCATTAAATGATCAAATAGTATATTAACACACACCCTCTTATCATTATCACGTGTATTAAACTTGCAAAGAAATACAATGCAGTCAGAAAGTTATACTTTCTAAACACAAATAGCCAGCACTAATGCCTGAATACAGAGAAATCACAAGACATGTGAAAGGAGCCATTATTAATGCAATATACTCTGTGATTTTCTGCATTTTGTACTCTGTAAATACTTTCACTTATGCTCTGACAATAGTGTCAATCTGGGCAAGCAAAAACTGTCATGATGAGTGTTAAGAAAGTAGTAACCTGGGAAACTGAAAGAAAAATGTACTTTGCATGGGATCACCTATGGGTATGACAGATGTCAATGTCATGGCTTATACACATGGAACCAAATATCTTTGCAGGGGTGTTTTTTGTAGCCATAGAAACTTGGAAATAACTCTGTAAGAGAACTTGGAACTATTTCTTTGTACTAAATTTGTCCTGGGTTTAAGTATTTTTCTCTGTAGAGTTTTCAGGATAATATTCAGAGACATCCGATTACACTTACATTACTCACAGAAAGCAGAATTTCTGATATGATTTCAATTATTATTTCCAATTATGCCCAATCATCTATGTACTACTTGTTTCTAAGCTGTCAGTATGCAAGATTTCAGTCTAATAAACTGTTTTCTTCCTTTCAGATACACACTTTTGGAATTTGAACCCAGGTACACAACAAATGGAAACTGTTATGAAGACTGAAACCTGCAGTGTCCATCTGTTTCTTCATAGAGTTCAAGCAGCATGTCACAAGGCTTTGGATTTTCCTGTTTCAGCGTATTTTGTGTCCATAAAACAGGCTGAAGAATTATGTTCCTTCTCAGCATTTTCACCGAACTGGAATACAGGTGGAATTTTATCATCTCCTTAAAGAAAGGCACTGTAGTAGGTATGTGTTATTTTTCTATATGCAAGAAACATCACCATAGCTATGTTTTAGTTTGGATGGTAAAAGTTAGAGAAGTGCAGGGATAATTTTGATGTACATGATACGGTATTCATAGATATGGATAAAAAGCTCAAGTGTCGGTGAAATCCGGGGAAGTAGGCAGAGATCAAAATTCCTCTTGAGCAAACAGCCTATTTTTATTTAAAGACTGTTATTTGCCTTTACTAGTTTCAGAAGAGTATTTCAGCATTCAGTCTTCTTCTTACTGCCTGAAATAAAACCAGTGTTGCCCAAATGGATGGTTTGTGACTAAATGTGCAAACTAAGGCAAAAGGTTAATAATGCCTGTTAAAATATCTCTATACTTTTCTACAGGATTAATCAGAATTCATGTGGGCAGTAAGAAACTTTTTATGCAGTGTCCCCACGTGCTCTCTACTTCAGCCAGGAGAATCAGTGTTTCTCTTCTACAGGTCCACTTGCAACTTTGTGATAAGTTATGTATTTTCCCCAAGACTCTCCTAGATGAGTGTTGGGTCAAGCAAATGCTCTGGAAAGGTATCCCAGCTGCTCTCCAGTGAACTCACTTTCTCCTGATATCTATTTGTATCTGGTTTTGAGTCTGGCTCGATCTAGCTGAATTCTCACTGTCCTCTGAGGAAGCAGTAAGCTAAGCTATTCGGCCCGTTTTAAGTCATTAGAAAACAATGGGATTGTTATGCCATGAAGCAAACCAGTTCTAAAGTATACAACCAGCTCAAGGGTTTCAAACTGCCAATATCACGTGCAAAATAAAGGACTATGCTGCCTTTGTGTTACTCATGTCATTTTAATATAACTCTTACTTGTCACAAGACTTTTCATGAAAACAACCCTTTATTCAAATAGCATTATCTGAGGGAGGATGAAGTTAAAGAGCTGTGACAGACTGAAGTAAAAAAAAAGTCATATTATCAAATGGAGTTGTGTGACTCATTCAGTTATTTCATGCCTGTATAAACCCATACTTGTATCATATGTTTTCATTGATTTTCATCATACAAAAATAAAACTTAATTTTGAGTGTAATGGCTCTGCATAAAGACAGAAAGATATTTAAAAGTGTAATGGTAATCATCTGCCTATAGCTTAGAATATTATACCTGGATGCATTTTATTGCCTTTCTTCATGGTACTTCCTGAAGCAGCAGCCACTGGAATTTGGAGACTCAGTAAATCCCTGAAGCAAGAAATAGAATAGGTGAAGCAGTTGACTCACATATCCTGGACAGTGTAGGTTTCATTTTTTGATTAGATACAATTTAATTCATTTTTTGACTACTTATGTGGCAGTGACTATTCTGTATGGGAAGGTAGCACATTGCACAAAGTTATTATACACCAGAGAGTATAAAAGAATAGAGGGTTTCAAAGGAAAGTGGCAATTATGAGCTTGGAGAATTAATATTTCTCTTGCAGCCTTACCATAGTGTGCTTATGTACCTGCTTCATTGCAGGTTGTGGCATATCTTCAAAGGCAGGGCTTTGCACAGGACCCTCCTCCTCCAGATCACAGGATGGAGCTGCTCAAGGAGTCAATCAAGGCTACGCAAGGAAAAGGACTAAAAACATCACCTATGCCTGGTGTAAGAACTGGAAAGCATACAGTGGATGAGTCAGAAGGGATGAGCTCATGGTTAAGGCAGATTAATGTTGCCCAGGATACAATTTTTCTATCACTACCTCAGCCACAGACAACTCTACAAAGTGCCACAAGTCACTCAATGTAAGTCTTTGCACACACTAATAAGTTGCCGTTGATGTGCTCCAGGGATTGATTTGTTCAAGTGCTGAGCTGCAAAAGGTGTTAGCACCTACAGTGCTCAGAGCTCTCAAAAAGCCAAGCTAGTCATATTGACCCAGGCACTCCTTAAAATTGGAAAAAAACTGTGTAGCAGTGTACAGGGATCCCTCTGTATTCAGGATTATCCTTCCACATGTTTCATTGGGCTAATATTATGAACATGAAGACCACACATTGTGCATTAGAGCTTTCTAACACCAGAAAAATATGAATTTCCACTTTGAAGGTGCTGATGTAAGCCTGCGGAGGAGCTGCTATAGCCATAAACTATTTTGTTTTGCCCAAATAACATTTAGTGTCTTTCTAATCTAGCCTAGGACCAGCCAGTAGTTAGCATCAGTAACCTCTGTGCTGCTAGAAAAATGCATTCAGATAGTGTTATTTGCACACGCCAAATACCAACATATAGGAAGCATTGGTGATGTGACAGACCATAAAGCTGAGATATTGTCATGTTGGCTATGTATACACTAATATAGTCATTATTTTTAAATAATACTTTAAATGATACTTTGGGGGAAGGTACAAGGTCTGTGCAATAACAAACTGCACACAGATTTTCAAGCTACGAGATCCATACTGTTCACCTTGCAAACTTGTGTCAGGCACTACTTTTTCTTCCACAATTCCCTGAAACATACAAGCTCTGCTCGAACCTCCACTGAATTCAGTGGGCTTTAACTCATATTGCAGAGGGGGGGTCAGGTGGGTTCATATAAGCTGTAGGTCAAATTGGTATCTAGGTAAAGGCAAATTACCCTTAAGTCTTTTTCATTAGCCTTAACCCAAATCAGAAATGAAAGATTAAGCCTTCAGCTTTTCCTAGTATCACTTTCTCATAAGCCTTTTTGAGACTGTGGATTCTTCCACTTTCCTAAATGCAGTGCTTCATGTTCCCAAGACCAGTGAGTCTTTTAAGCCGATGGGAGGCAATGATCTTACTTTACAATACTGGCAATTTTCTTTTTGTACTAATCACAATAGGAAATTTAGGAAATAAAGTATTTTTGTTGCAGCAGAACAACTCTGTGTGTTTCAAATCACCGAACAAGTTTCAGCCCAGACTAACTTTACTAAGTTACTGCTGTCAAAATTGAATTGGCTGTCCAAGGTCTATGCTTTTGAAGCATGCACTAGAAAAGAGACAGAGGTTTAAAGCCCACATAGATTGCAGCCTACAGCTTGTGAAAGATGTATCAGTAATATTCGTTCATGGGAAGAGCAGAAATTAAGCTACATCGTTGGTTTCACTCCACTATGTTCACAAAAGCTAGAAATTCTGTTTTGATTTTAAAGTTGCTCTCAGTTGCAGACACTTCCATTTGATAAACAATTCAAAAATATTATTTATCCTTGCAGAATACTCTATGTACAATATTAATGGAAATATTTGCAGACATTTAGCTAACTTTCAATAAGCTTTTCTTTAGGAATGAATAGATTCACCAGACAAACAGATCCCTTGTGTTGCAAACGATTTATGCTCCTAGTAACTCATATGCTGTGTAAGTTGTTCCTTCTTCAAGCTCATGCAGTGCCCTGGTTGTTTGTTCAGTGCTACATTTGATAATCCTAGGAGAAAAGAGCTGCAGTATAACCAAAGACCAATGGCAAATATTTTTAGACACTTGAAATACAGACGGTACTACAAAGAGTACTTTAATGTGAGTTTTATTCCAAAATATTTTTCCCTTTTTGTGTAGATCCTAAGATGAACCTACCAACCACTTAAGACTATGCCCAGTGCTGTTTCTTTGTTATTTTTAAAGCAGCAAATAGGATTGAAAATGCTGTTCAGAGTGCATTGTTTGGCACACAGAGCTGAGATCAGAGTGTGGTGTGCTCAGAGCACTACATCTGGCAGCTGAAGATAAGACAGCCTGTGGGGAATAAGAAGCTCTTCACATCCAGGTGTCAGAAGAGTCCTTCCATGTTGAAACTGGTCTTTTTCCCTAACTGGGTTCTGAAAAGCAAGCAGAAACTGAGCCAGGTTTCCTCAGCCAGATGCTATCACTGTGTCCCATAGTGCCCACCAGCACACAAGTTCTCACTGCAGCAATATTTTTGCTTCTCTGGATGTCCCGGTACCACCTGGCTACGTGAACCACTCCACATTTCTATGGAGCGACCTACCATGTTACCTACGTTGCCCGGAGAGATGTACCTGTTGTCATATGGTCCCATCAATACGATGTTTGGACTCCACTGCAGCAAATTTACGTACAAGACTGTACAATACAGCTGTAATTATGACTTAATGGGACAGATCTTTCCTGCTACATCCATTATGTGACAAACACACCTGGAATTTGATATACCAGACACAAGATGCCCATTTCCAAGAGTTTGTCACTAGTCTGAACCGGCAAGCAAAGGATCACAGTCACTGCAAAGAGAACATGTAGATGTCTGTTGCAATAGTCCCATGGCAAGCTCTACAACGAGTATGAGAAAAGCAGTTTTGACCTTCATGGAACTGCTGGCCAAAAAACCCAAAAGCATTCCAGAAGCCACACAGAGCAGCAAAGATCATAACACTGCGTGTTTGACCACTGCATCAAAATATCAGCACAACTCACTAGGGGAGAAATATCTAAGCTGTAGCAAAACAGCACTGTATTTGCAGCTCAGGCAACAACTGCAGCGTAACATTTACCAGAGACACATTAAGCCTGAGGCAAAGCTAAAGTATAGAGATGTCATTTTGCCATGCATTGATAAGAGGAAAAATACAGCAAAGCTGGGCTTGCTGGGAGGTTTTGATCAAGTGTATCAGTGGATGGTGTTGACTGAGGAGTGAGGCCAGTCAGTAAATTTTTAACTACTTCCTGACTCCCAGTGTGGAGTCCTGAAGTCTAAGATCTAATATGATGAGAAGACTTCATAGGGCTTCCCGCAGGTGGATTTCACTCAGCTGGTAAGCTTTTTCTACAAGACATCACAGAGCCATGTTGAGATACTTTGTGTGTACCTGAGCCCTTCTGCAAAGCTGTTGAAGACTCACATACATAGGTGGGCTAAGAGCAATACTTTTTACTCTCTCAGTGCTGCTTATAGCTGCTGAGGCTAGAGGCAGGAATAGAACAAAGGAGTCTGAAGATCTGAAATGTGGTATGTAACTATGACTGCCTCTGGTGGGTGTTTGAGTCAATTTGTACAGAAACACTCTACCTGAACAGATTTATTTGTGCGTTGTGGGTGTTAATACAACCCAGAGCCATCTTCACAAGCTACATGGAAGTCTTTGCACACAGGTACTCTTAGGAAGCCATTGCTCTCACAAAGCAGCTCAAATTAGTTTTAGTTGGAGATCCAAGCTGATATAATGAGAGGTCATAGACCCATAAAAGTTTGCAAAGGAAAACCATAGGTTACCATGAATGAAATACTTCTACAGAGATGCCCAGCAAATTTAGACAAAGTTTAGTGTATTCAAGCCTGCTCTGAGATCACACAAGTGGGAATAGTCACCATTTTAAAATCAATTGTAGCTTTCATGATTTAAGTGCAATTTTCAGAACTACCGTGCCAATTCTGAAGATAACCATTGTACAACTAAAGAATATAAATCATATGATATATATAAGAAAGAGAAAAAGGCAATTCCTTTTGAGTTCACATAATTGCAAATGAAAGACAGCAAGAAACATCAGGGAGTCACTTTTCAGAGAAGCATAGATAGCAGGGGCTTAATTAGCATCAGATCTTATGCATCAGCCTGAAAATGTGCAATGAATAGCTAGCTTTTTCACCTGGGACAAGGCTGATATCCTGCTCTTTTCTTTCAGAAAACATTTATGCGTGTAAAGGAATTATCCTGTCCACCAGTAATCACACTGACTGCTGTAGATCCTCCAAAAGGATAACTTTGATCCTAAAGCACCTAAAAACAAGCCTTAAAATGTATATTTAACTTTTGTCCAGACCCAGCCAAATCAGAGATGTACAGTTTACCTTTATTAAAAACAACTTACAGCGATCTTATGAGTTGCTTGGATTTACTTTCCTTGCATCTGATGAAGTATGTGTCATGTTTAGGATCTATGCTGCCACATTTTGGAGACAATTTTGTAGAGCTATACTAACTGCTATAGGTTTTAAAGATACTTGAATTTTTTCACCAAGATGACAGAGAAGAGAGTGGATGGGTTGAAGATCATATAGAGAAGCTGCTGTTGTCAAGCAGAGTTAAATTTATATAAGTAATCCCATTTCCAGACAAATCAGACACCAGTTAAGGAACACATTTGCATTACTCTTTGATCCAGATGTTA
Organism: Cuculus canorus; assembly: GCF_017976375.1. Classification (NCBI taxonomy): domain Eukaryota; kingdom Metazoa; phylum Chordata; class Aves; order Cuculiformes; family Cuculidae; genus Cuculus; species Cuculus canorus. The sequence goes on along the minus strand of NC_071403.1, from coordinate 62,239,432 downwards.
CAGAATCTACCAGCATGTCTCTAGGGACTTCTCTTCATCCTCCAGCCTGCAGGCCTGGCCACACAGACCAATCTTTAATAATCATCCCACTCAATGACTGCTTTCAAGTTTCTCCCCCTTTGCCTCAGAAAATTCTTCCACTTGCAGATTCCTGCTAATTACTGCCCTGGTGAGGACCTGGCTGTCCCTGGGGTCCATTGCACTCTCCTGACTCCACGCTGTCCCTGCAGACCCGTTCTGCAGAGTGAGCCCAGCCCTGGACAAGTGTACTTTTACAGCAAAGAAGAATTTGAGGCCTCTGACTCACAGGCCCTTGCTCTTCTTTCAGGGCACTGCTGAGTTACATGTCTTGCTTTGTCAAGGTTTCAGTATTTGACATTTCCTACAATGCATCCTCCCTCCTTGCTTTCCCCATGTTGTTGTAGTTCCTGTTGCTCAGCCAGGATAACCGCTTGTCATCCAGTTTTCTCACAGATCAATCTGCTTGTCTTTCCCTACAATCATCGGAAATAATCCTTCATTTACCAGTATGCTTCTTCACATAGCACAGCAAAGCGTAGCTCTGAACACTGCTAGTTCCTCCCACAGTTCTGTAAGAGCTTATTTAAAGAATAAGGCAGAAAAGAGTATTAGAGTGCTTAAAAAAACCAAACCTGTTTCCTGTTACCATGTCTTTCTTACCTTACCCTAATTTGTCTTTCTTTGTTCCACACTGCAAACCTTGATTCTACAGGGAGCAAGACTCAGCAGTTCACCATAGAAGAGAACAAAAAATCAGATTTTCATCTGCATGTACATTGTTCATTTTCCTACAAAACTCCAAAACAGATCTTAATGACCCAAAGACATTTCTGAAAATCCTACCTCTTGATGGAGCTTACAAATTGCACCTTTTCTATATCAGTATTTCCTGCTGCCTCGCATATTTCACATAAATCTCTGAAACAGAGCTTCTACAAGTACAGTGAAACACTTCAGCCAGGAAGATGACAGCTTAGCTTTGTCTAGAACTGAACCTGATTTATGATGTTTGAACAAGACGAAGAATTAAAGCACGGTCTTTGGAGACTCTACTCTAAACTGGACAGATAAATCACTTTTATGGTTGAATGCTTCGGTTTACCTGATTCATGATGTCTTTAGCTGAACAGCTCAATATTTCTTTGAACAATCATGAGATAAGAAGAGGAATTCAGAATTACTTCACATCTGCATTAGTAGATTGCTGGCTAAGTTGCAGAAGTTTTCTGAATTCAAACTGATCAAGGAATACAGAAATGTGATAATATTATCATTAAGGCACCGAAGATTTCTCTTTTTTGTGCTTTCCTCCCTAAGCATTCAAATCCCTCTCTTATTCATGTACATGTAGACCCATCTTGAGAAGAGATAGGCAAGGAAGGAGTGGCAGTAGGGTAGCCTGGTGTGTTAGGGAGTGTTTTGATTGTCTCGATCTCAATGAAAGTGATGATAGGATTGAGAGTTTATGGGCAAGAATCAGAAGCAAAAGCCGACAAGGCAGATATGGTGGGAGTCCAGGAATTCTAGATATTCTTCAAAGAGGAAATCTTAAAGGCACAAGAGCAGACTGTCCCCATGTGCCAAAAGACAAGATGCTGAGGAAGGAGGCCGATCTGCCTGAAGAGAGATCTTTGGCTGGAATTCAGGAAAAAAAAAAAAAAGAGAGACAGTTTATGGCCTTTGGAAGAAGGGGCAGACAACTCAGGGGGACTACAAGGATGTTGTGAGGTTGTGCAGGGAGAAAATTAGAAGGACCAAAGCCCAACTAGAACTTAATCTGTCTACTAAGGTAAAGGAGAGCAAAAAATGTTACTAAAAATATATCAGCAGCAAAAGGAGAGCTAAGGAGAATCTCCAGCCTCTAGTGGACATGGGGGAAACTTAGTGACAAAGGATGAGGAAAAAGTTGTGGTACTTGATGCCTTCTTTATCTCAGTCTTTAATAGTAAGACCAGCTTTTTTGGGGGGTGTCCAGCCCCCTAAGCTGGTAGACAGGAATGGGGAGCAGAATGGAGGCTCCATAATCCAAAAGGAAATGCTTAGCAATGTGGTACTCTGCCTAGACCTATAGAGGTCTATGGGGCTGGATGGGATCCACCCAAGAGTACTGAAGGAACAAGCATCCTGGCAGAAATAATGCAGCCAACTCGACTAGGGAAGTAATTATCCCCCTGTACTGGTATTGATACTGGTGAGACCAAACCTCGAATATTGTGTTCAGTTTTGGGCCCCTCGCTACATGACTGTTGGAAGACAGAGCTGCTGGAACATGTGCAAAGGAGGGCAACAAAGCTGGTGAAGTGTCTGGTGCATAAGTCTTATGATGAGTTGTTTATTCTGGAGAAGAGGAGGCTGGGGGGAGGCCTTATCCTTCTTTACAACTACCTGAAAGGAGGTTGTATGGAGGAGGGTGTTGGTTTATTCTCCCAAGCAACAAGAGATAGAACAAGAGGAAATGGCCTCAGGTTGCACTAGGAGAGGTTTAGACAGGATATTAGGAAAAATTTCTTCACCAAAAGGGTTGTTAAGCATTAGAACAGGCTGCTCAGGGAAGTAGCTGAGTCACTATCCCTGGAGGTATTTAGGTGACTTGTAGTTCTGGTGCTTAGAGACATGGTTTAGTGGCAAACTTCGCAGTGTTAGGTTTACAGTTGGACTTGATGATCTTAAAGGCCTTTTCCAACCTAAACAATTCTATTAATCTAAGATTCTATGATCAAGTCACTTCTTATCCTTCAACCGCAGTAAGCAAATAGATTAAATTTTATATCCTTTTTCCTCCATTTTAAAATTCTTTCTTGAATCCTTTTGCACAAAGCATACTAAGAAAGAGTATTAGTGTTAGAGCAGGTCGTTATATTCCTGCAGTGGTGGTATAATTATCCTGTACAGAAAAAACATTCTTTCTGCCTATGTGATATTTCCCTGCTTATATATCCTTTGACACCGTGCGAGGCAGATTCATTATTGTCACAAATAAGTACTGCACAATTCCCTTTTTCCCAGGAGGCAAAATACAAATCCATTAATTAATCAGATTTCGATCCCTCTTTTGTCTTTAATATTGATGGACCATAGACTGCTGTTATTGTTGGTTTTTCACATTAAAAACTGTTCACAGAATATGAGACAGGTTCATACCTGTAACTGTCAGTTTAACGTCTTGATTAAATACCTCCTTTGTTCATGCTTTCATTATGCAAATGCCTTTAAGATGGAAGTAAAAAATAGTAATGAAATATTCATACACATATTTAAAATATGTATTTTAACAGGTATAATAGGTATATTAATATACGTTAAATACGTATGTGTAGCCATAACATAGATATTTTCTGGCATAATCCTCCCCGACTCAGTTTCCCTGAAGCACATTTACCTTTTGAGCACTACCCCTGAGTTTTTCCTACTTGTCCCACAACAACTTTCTTTTCATGCATGAAGCTGTGATCACACCCTACTCATAGGTGGCTGTAGGAAGTAATTGTTAAACTAGAAATATTTTTTAGAGATAATTCTGTCTAGCAGCATGGAATAATCCTGAGCCAGTGGCAATAACTTGTTTGGAAAAACCATAGAGCCTCGTCTGGTGGGAGGTGTCCCTGCCCCTGTCAGGGAGGTTGGAATTAGATGATCCCTTCCAACTCAAATACTCTATGATTCTATGAGACCCCAGGATGTTGTGACTTTATGGAAACAGTTTGCATGCAATTTTTACTGGATTTCTTTTTCTATATCAGTGGAAGAGAGGCTTATGAAAGAGTTTCCATATATTATTATATAGAGCAACTTGTTTATTGGAGTTTGTTTTTAAAAAGTCTTTATTAGACTCTCAACAGCTAATTTAGACTTCTGAAAACCAAAAGCAGTCTGCAAGCATTTGAACCTCAGGCTATTCTTTCAGTTGAGGCACTTGAAAACTTGTTTGTGTATATGAGGTCCAACACACAAAAAAATAAAAAAGAAGGAAAAAGAGACTAACCCAATAGCTCAGGAACGAAGAGTGGAAGAGGAGAGAGAAAGAAATGGTTATAGAACGTGTACTAACCTGTCACAGTGAGACAAGGCTCAACTTGGTCGCTTCACTCAGTAGATCATGTATGCTCAACTAATTAAGAGAAGTCAAGGTGTGAAAGCACTGGTCCCAAACTAGTACTGAGGACCTGCCAGAGAATGAAAGCATTCAGATGAGATTCAGAAATAAGCCTTTACTCACTACCTGTGCCACCTTTGTAGGACAAGGGCAGGAAACAGCAAAGTGCCCAAATCAGGTGAGACACGGGTGATATTTGCTAACAGTGGTGCAGTGTAAAGCTGGAAGGAGATACGAGAATGATGACATTACCCATCGTCAGGAGTGTGGCTGTACCAAATTAATGTGCTTCTTTGATCCTGTTGCAAAGATGAGAAAGAAGTCTCTGTATCCAGGGAAGATACACTCATACTCATTTTTTGAGTCAGATGGGATAATATCATAGGAATGGAGGCTGCAACTGCTATTGGGTATCTCCCATGTCCATCCCAGTATTTAAAGAAGTTCCAGGAAAACTAGAAGAACTTCATCTGTAAATTTTGGTCAAATGAAGTGGCTAGTTTTGAACACATTATAAAAAATAAATGACATTAAGAATGTGATTTTTTTTAAAGAACATCGATTAATTTTGATTAGATTTATAACTGTCTTAACATATGCTAATACTTGATAAAGAAAAGGGTGAATAAGAGCTCCCTCCCTACGGGATTAGGTCTTGTCAAGGACCCACAAACCTGAACTTTTCCTTTCAGATTCAAGTACTTTTTGGTTTTGTTCAGTCATCAAACCAGGAGGAAGAACCCCAATCCATTATCAATTCCATCCAGATGGTAGGCAACAGGTGACCCATTGTAGGAGAGAATATGCATTAGACCCACGTCCAACTCCTCCCTCTTTCTTCCCCTACCCTTCTGTCAATCAGGTTTTGTCAAGTGGTTTCCCACACTGAAAGCAGTTTCCAAAATGCTGTTTATCTGTTGCTTCAGCTGTACCACTTTGATTTACAGCTTTTCTTTTAACCATTATGCCAAATACATTGCAGACTGCATGGCATTAGCAGTGCAGACATTTTTTGGTCCTTCAGTCCTAGGGGCAATGCCATAAATTTAGATGAGCCATCTCCTGTCATGTCAGACATTTACCTTTGTAGAGACTTTCTACCTCACATGCCTGTGACAAATCTCTTTACTCCTTCCCTTTTCTTGGATTATGAGTATAATAAAATACATCCTATGACATTAATGATACTGTAATATTGGTTGAACTACTTGGATGCTAGGAGACACCACAACTGAGGTAATTTTTTCAAACAATGGATTGGATTAAAGGGTTCTTCTAGCTTTTTGGTTTGCTTTTTCTTTTGCTTTTCTATGCACAACCCATTTGTACAGTGAATGAGGTAGGACCTTACTTAATACAGCTATTGAGTATTTTATCTCACCTTCTTTATCTTGTCTAATCACATAGTATTTCTGTTCTTTTGTGACCAGAGAGTGGTTGCTTCTCCTGCACTTTTCTGTGCACTTACACTATAGCGTCTGGATACATAATAAATAGATGTACATTTAATGTCACAGAAATCTGGTGTTGAGGGACCTTCAATTTCTTTTCCTTTTCACAGCTGGAGGAGCAAGAGAAATTGAATTGTCAGACCATCTATTTGTTGCATGGCTAGCTTCAGACAGGTAGGATTTCCCCTTTTAGAGCACTTAGATTAAATAAATTTGAAATACATGATAATTAAATAGTTCTGTAATATTTGATGTGCTGGAGACACAGCGACACTTGAACTACATCGTATGTTCTAGGCAAACCAGTAGTGCCGGGAGAAACAAAGGACTGCAGTATTGCGTTATGCAAGTGAACGTCATCCTTCTTATAGCCTGGTGCCACAGCATCTAGGCATGACCTCCAGCTTTGAAGCCCAGTTCCTAGATATTTAAAAGTGGTGTGTTTGAGCATTAGGTGCTCTTGTAAGTCTTACATCAGAAAACAGGGGTTATAAATTACAGGATTTGTCTGCACAGCAAAATGAGGTGTGTCAGCTTTTGCATAAACAGGATAGTAGGGCAAACGCTGTGGGTGAAGGAGACTTAAGCAGGCTTTGCAATTCGTCACTTGGGAAAGGACCTCTGTAACTGTGGATGCTCACTAGTTATGACCTATGCAGACAGACAATGCTTTTTATTTATGGTTCTGTTTGTGGTTTGCAGGAGCAAATATATCACATTTACTAAGCAGTTATCTACGGTAGTTCTAAAATGAGGCCACTCTTTATCAATTCCTAAGAGCAAGCACAGTCTCAAAGCAGTGATTCAGGTGGGACCTCAGCGTGTGGAGGCAGCCACTTGCCTGATGTCAGCATTTAATTGCCAGAGAGCTCCCTCTCACAGAGGCTTAGAACAGAGGCTTTGTGAGATTTCTCCGTCAAAACTGCATCTTCCCACTAAGAAAAGCAACATGATTTATGAAAGCTGTCACTGGCAACAGTAAATTGCAGAGGGTGAAAACCATTCTCTCCATGTTAGTTACAAAAGGTCAAATCAATGCCCATTCTGTACGCATCTTTCTTCTCCTTTGTGGCCTCTTCTGGCTTGGTCCCTGTCTTTAGTTTTTCTTCCCTTGATGCCCCATCCTGTCCCTTCCTTCAGCCACATACTCAGCATTTAAAGACTCCTCCTCTGAATACTCCCTCAGGACGTCACCTCAGCTCTGCCAATACTTCCTGCAACGCTTGTTTCCAAACACATTAGAAAGTAAATCAACATTTCAAATTGCTACAGACTTGGGCAGAAGGTCGAGAAAGAGTGGTTTCTTCCTTACTGGGTCCAAGATCAAAATTCAAAATGATTGATTCTGCTGTGAACAGTGCCCAAGTGTGATCTCTCTGATAAGGCAAAGTGCAATTAGCCCCGCAGCAAATGCAGGGTACAAAAAGCAAGCAAGACCACACAGGACACAAAAAATCAAACAGTCCAGCCACTGACATAATGAAAGCTTGCAGTTGATAATGCCCGAGAAGGCCTTACAATGAACACCGGATATTTATTATGAAGTCAGATCTGGGTTTGAAAGCAAGTATTTTTTAGCCAAAAACATTATAATTGTGTTAAACCTTGAAGCCAGGTGTAGTGTTCATGCCAGCTGAACAGCTTGGGAGAGACTGGCATTATACACGTGGAATTCAGAGGGTTCAGAATTTCTTAGACTTTTTACCTTTCACTCAACCTTGCTCTTTAGTAAAACCAAGAATGGAAAGTAGAACTTTTGAAAGCAACAAAACTGAATAGAGTCGTTAAGTGTTTATACTCTGCAGCCTTTAAAATGAAGTATTGGCTTTTAAGATCTGCATACAGGTGGCCATCCCTAAGGCTGAGCTGATAGGAAAACAGTGTGAAAAAGAGCCAAACATTGCAGAGAATGGAACAGGGAAAGCAGCTGGCCAGGCACACCTGGGACTGCACTAATCAAGGACTGAGCATAGTCATGAGGGCAATGCCTGTGCTCCAGTGACACCTTGATGTTCTGGCCATAATCTGTCCCAGTTGTTTTCCTTCATTAATACACTGCTCAGGGAAGGCTAAAGATTTGCCAGGACTGGGAACTTTCTGGAGTTGTTTCCCTCAGTAAAGTGGTACACAGGACCTTGTGCCAGTCTGTCTCGTGTCTGTGCCCGTGTCCTGTTTCCACATTCATGTGCTCTTCTCCACATTATCCCCTGTCAAATACTTTCCCTGGTTAGCAGACCAGAAATGAAGCTTCAGCAATAGAGAAAACACGTCTACAGGGGGTACAGGCAAAGATCAGTCTCTACTTGAGCCAGTAGATCACTCTGTTGGAAGGAAGGAAGGAAGGAAGGAAGGAAGGAAGGAAGGAAGGAAGGAAGGAAGGAAGGAAGGAAGGAAGGAAGGAAGGAAGGAAGGAAGGAAGGAAGGAAGGAAGGAAGGAAGGAATTTAGAACACTAGTACAAAAAGAAAATACCTCCCTGACTCCTCTGCCTGGAGGCCTCAACGTATGTCCGCACACTCCACAAGCCTCTGCATGGGTGAGGTTTTCGTACCAGTTCAGACTCAACTTGGCCGGGGGCATCTGCTCTTTTGTACACTGCTATGCCTCACTCCTAGGTGATCAACAGCTTCTCAAAGGCTCTACACAGCTGTCATGGTTTCTCGTGTCCTACTTTTATGGTTAGCACCAAGCAGGAAATGTATTTCTTGCATGCAACTATTCAAGTGCATTTACTATGTGAAATTTCACTTGACTTAAATCAAGCCAAGAATTGGCCTTAGGAAGATATCAAACAAAGGTCATACCATTACAGGTGTGTTTTAGGGCATCAAGATATACCTCCAGTTCCTCACAGGCTTGAGGGGATGTTCCCTTGCAAAAAAAATCTCTTCCAAATTACCACAGTAAGGTCATATCAGACTTCTAGTCTCTGATAGCCTACATTTTACTGAAGGATGCTTTATTTTTTTGGAACTTCATCAGCATTCATCCCTAACCTCTGACACTCTGCAGCAGTCAGCTGTTTGGCATTCTCTTGGCATTGCAATGGGGTGATTCCTTCTCCTGAGAAATGTCCCGATCAGCTGGGTTTCTAACAGTGCCAGAGACTTACTGTGAAGACACTTTCACATGCCAATAGGTTTTAAATCAGCCATTCACTCGGTGAATTGAGCAGGGAGAAAGGAAACAAGACCCCAGGGGATCACTAGAGGGGAATGGTGCTGTAGGAGGTGGTCAGAGGAGGTAAGGGAGGACAAGGGTGAAGGTAAAACTTGGAGGAGAGAGGAGTGGGCTATCAAATGGAAGGTAAGGAGGACTTATGGCAGTTATGAACTTGTGACAGTGATACAGGTGACAGCTGGAGTTTGTGAAGCCTATAACACGCTTTTTAGGCATTTTGAGTCTGTGCAATAAGGGAAATGCAGCTGCAAGAAGCATATGGCCCAGATAAGAGGAGGCTAATAAACATATGGATGAGGTTTAAACCCTGCTAGATCAAAGGAATGTATTTAGCTGTTCTCATAATAAAGGGTTTACCCTTGCCTTGCTATTTCCCCTCAGATAGGAAACTCATTTGTTAGTCCCAGAGCAGTTCAAACTTTTTCTCTAGGTCTCCAAACAACACTTGTGAGAGTCTAAAAAGAAAACCGACCTCTTGGCTTACACTTGCTCTCAGCACAACACACCAACTTCTCTCTTGTCTCAGTCTCTTGTTCCCCACCATTGCCCTGGGTCCTCTACAGCTGTACACACCCCAAGCAGCAGTTACATCCCACTCCTCAGCCCCTGTGCCCCCAGACCAGTCCAGGATGCTCCACAACTCTGACTCTGGGCTGGGGAAAACTGCAGTGAGCAGGAGATGCCTGCTAGGGCCTTACCTCTCTCTGGGAGTGAGGCCAGGGCTGCTGCACATACACAGATGCACTGACCTAGATAGGCTGCCTGCAAGGCTGCTAATGCATCCTGCACCCGCCAGCACCAATAAAAGCCACCATTACTCTGCTGCAAGTCCTCACTCTGTAGCTAAAGCTGCCAGGACTTGTGTCACTGAATGTTTCTTCTGTGCACACTGCTTCAAATTTTACAATATCCCTTTTCAGCTAGCCTGACCATCTGCAGAAGACAAGCTCTTGCCCTTCAAATACAGACCTTTCCCCACAAATCTGCTAATTGCTTTTACCTATTCCAGCCATCTGGCCTCTGTTAAAGGGAGAGCTGCCTGAACCCCAGAGGATATACTTTTTTCTCTAAGTAACTCAGTAGACCACTCTGTGCCTGTTCATTTGCATTTAATCTGGTAAAGCTAGCAAACATGTTTAGCTAAAAGAAAACGACAACATCTTAAAGATAGCATTGAGTATAATTTTGGAGTAAGGACTCGGTCCACTGAGGAATAACTCTCCCTTTAAGCTAATATGTACTTTATCTGTTGCCAAAAAATACAGCTATGTTTATCTCCATTGCTATTTGCTCAACAGAAAATATGTCTAGTTCTGAAAACACATCAGGCCACACAAAAGATCTGCAAAGTTCTTAATGAGCTGATGATTCATTTTGTATCCTTGTTTGCCTTATCTTGGGATCCAGGTTGTCATCTTTAATTATTTTTAAATTAACTCCCACATCTTATCTCTTAGAATACTTTTTCCTTCTTCACTCTTGTATCTCTTCCTTATTCACAACATGAAAAGGAAAACACTGTGGTTCTTCTTTGATGATCAATGTTTTAGCTCATTGCTTCTTAAAATGGGGAAAGTTTCAAAAAGCAATTTCTATTCTGGTTCCCTGATGTGAGTGTTCTTCACTGCTATTTAGCTCTTTCCAGTTGACTTTTCTTGTATGCTGGATGACAAACCCCAATGTCCTCCAGTTTTCCTGGAATGCATTAGCTATGCAACACTGGAGAAGAAGAGCTCCTAGAGACTAGAACAGGTGATATATGAGCCCACCTACTCTACTCCACTTCTCCTGCTTCATTAACTACAGGTTTAACATTGTGACAGCTATGCCGCCTCCTGCCAGCCCAAACACAATGTCCCTTTCCACCATGCTGGAAAACGTTGGTTTTGTTGATAACTGCTGTCTATCTAGCACAAAAAAATTTGGGACAGAGGTTGCAGTGTCTGATCTATCCTGAAGAAATGCAGTAATTTAAACAACTTATTTAAATTAGTTTAAATAATTTGTTGTTTGTTAAAACAATTTATGCTAAAGAGAGGCAGTATTTTCTCGGATGCACCCTGCTCTGAAAGAAGTGAGTATGCCTATTAGTGTACATCATTGTCACAGGGCTTGGACATGGCCTGAGGAGTCAGGAGTGCCACTCCCACCAAGGGCAATGGCATTTAGAATAAGATTTTAAGACCTCCTGCCATGAGTGGCATAAAGGTTCTGAGGATCATTTTTAGATGTTTAATGAGTGTGAGATGTCCATACAAACTTTCCTAGATCCTTGGCATCTGAATATTCTTAGATGTCTGTGGCTTTCACCTGTTATCCCATCTGTGACAGCATGTGCCCCATGTGGTCACTGCATTATGGCCAGCCAGCATCAGCAGCCACTCGCCCGTCACAACCACGGCCTGCAACAGGAGAAAGCTGCTACACCTTGTGGAGCTGTCTGTGGGGCTTGAAAGCTGTTCTCGAAGGCGACTTTAGCATGCGGGTTATTCTTTAGAAAACAGGCAGATGGTGTGAAAAGGTGACTGACACATCCCTGAGTGGGAAAGGAGTTGTGACACTTAGAAACCAGCTTTCTTTAAGATTATTTTAATTGTGGCCTCTTATTCACAAAGATCAAAGCTAATCTATACAATCTACACAATGGAAAAGGTTATGAGCACAGGCAACAGGCAGAGAAATGCCCAGGTAGATACGTTTCTATTCGTTTGCCATAATACGAGCTTTTAGTGATCAATACAACGTAAATTTTGAAAGGTGCGGATTGAGTGAAATAGGTTTTTAGCATTTGGATTATCACAAGCAGGATGTAGTGAAGTAGTTCTATGCCAAAACACTCAAACTGGTATCTTATAATGTATAAGTGTGTCTGTCAGAAGCCATTCATTTCAAATTTAATCATATTAGGCTTAAAATTAGGAAATATTCGGTACAGAATTACTGCCACACGAACCTGTGGATACAAGAGAGTATGTAAAACCAGGACTCACAGACACACAGTAGAGGTGGACCAAGCATATGGATTAGCAAGAAGTGAGAATGCAACACTGGGCAACAAGCTGCACCAGTATGGATATGGAAATAATTTGAAGTGGGCCAAAGAATGGTGTACAGCATCCAGCAAAGAAATCAGAGCCCCACGCTAGAGAGTGGAACAGCAACTGGCATCAGAGCAGAAGCTGAAATGAAAGCTGACAGTGGAACAAATGTTGGTCGGTAAAACACAGGCTGATGATATACCAGTTAGCATCGATTCAGATGCCAAGAATAACAGCAGGCACTGGAACAGAGTGGGGGAGTGTGAGGCACTGAGAAAGAGCTTGGCACAACAGAGCAGGAGATGATTAAACAAACAAAAAACCAAATAACCTTCCTACCCCAAGAAGGAAGTTATTAAAGCGGCACAAACAGGGAGTTGCAGCCTTCTTCTGTGGGAGGCTAATTCTGCAGTAAGCTGGCAGGACTGGAAAGCCAGCAAACGGCAACTTTAAATTACTGGAGGAAAATGAACCAGTGTTAGTCGTTCACTAGCATACATCTGACCTTTCTGAGAAAACTGACGTAAATGCTTTTATTAATGACCATGGCAGAGAGAAGGGCTGGAGTGGAAGGAGGTTGATTTCCGGACCATCTGTGATCCTGCCTTCCAAGTGATAGTAAGTCAGATGGCCACTGGCCAGCCCTGGCCCAGGACAGTGTCTGCTCTGACAGGCAAGGGAAGATGAGAGCCGTTTGTCCGCACTTCTCTTATGCAGGGGGGCTCATTTAACTCTTGAGCACTGGCATTTGGATATGGGGACCAGCTGAAAGTTCTGCAAATAAAACACACTGTTTGCCTGGGGAGTGGCATGTCCAGGCTCTGTGTGGCCTGGACATGCTTACTGGGAGAAAGGGGAGGATAACAAGAAGAAACACCCACTAGATTAAACCATGTAAGACCTTGTATTTCGTGCTACACAGAGTCAGTGTTTTTCTATCTGCCAAGCCATTGCCTTTTGTTTCAGGCACACTTGGAAAGTACTTTTAGTCTCTTTGTTACATTTTATCAATGAGCAGGAGCGAAGTTAGGCAGATAACAAAAAACGTGACATTCAGTGTGATCATAGAAATACCTGGTAATTATGTACAAATGCATACAGATGGAGAGTGCTGTGAAAGAGGTTATCCCAGTCAATATCATGGATTGTTTGGCCTCATCTCCACAGGAGCATTTAGTACAGTGACTCACAAGGATTTGTTTGTAGAGATGGCAAAAACAGAATAAAGATGAAGAAGACACTGTAAGAGTATTAATAGGTAAGGGTGTTGACAGCACATAGCGGTATCTCAAATTGCAACTAAGCCCATTTCTCTTCATGCCTGTGGAGCAAGACAAGGCCTGTATTTATAATGGATGGCTGGATTGGGAAGACTTAAGTAGCCTGGGGCTAGTAAAAGTATGAAATGTAATGGAAAGTGTGTGGCATAATTGAGCTGGAGTCAAAGAAGAAGGTCTGTTGCCACATGCTAAGATGTTACTCGGGGACGCTGGGTAGGAGAGTCATCTGGGTGTACTGTAAAGCAATCCACTGCTGCTGAGCTGCCTGTACTCAGCAGTTGGAAAAGATGTGACAGCAGATCCAGAAGGTATCACATGGAATGTTTTCCACAGTGGCAGAGAAGGCCCTAGTGCTGGCTAAGGCTCTGCAGCAGCCTCATTGAGCTGTGAATGTGCACTTCTCATCCTCTGCCATACAAGAAGATTATTTGAAGCAGGCAAGTGGGAAACAGGCTAATAGGAAAGAAGAGATGATTCACTCTGTTTCTTACGAGTAGATTAAATAGCCTGGCTTGCTGTGTTAACAGAGGACTGAGAGGGGCTTGGATTAAAAATAAAAGATAAAAGCTGCTAGAAGATCAGTCAGGTGTACACTGACCCTGAAATAATGTAAGTTGGAAAGAAGAAGATATTTAGTATTAAGAAATAAAATGCCAGAGCAGCCTTTGAACAGGGATGCTGAGAGACAGTATCTGACTCTTACAAGATAACGTCAGATCAGGTTACAGAAAAGGTTGTGTGAACACCAGAATGCTTCTTGGTTTTGGAAATGATGGTGTAAGGTACAGGGTTTCAATTCCTGTAGTGTTATTCAGTGTTCCAGTTGAAAGGAGACCTAGTGACATGCATTTGTGACACTAGATTTAGCTGTTTTAGTGCCATGCCAGGCCAATTTCCTGGTTATCCTCAGCCTCCAGGATAGAATTTCTCCTTCTTGCTTGATGCTATTCATTTTGATTTTGTTTTTTACTATTCTTGCGGGCACCAGAGACATTGCAGGCAGCAATATGTTTTTGGTCTGGATGCATGGATGCCTCAGTGGCACAGAGACTACTCTTAAGAACCTGACTGGTTTGTTTCCCACCTCCAGAGTGGCCCAAATGAGACTACAGGACCATTTTGCTTGTTAATTTCCTTGAAATTTTAAATTGTATTAGATGTGATGAGGGGAGACTCATGTTTGGCAGCTGACAGCATGAAACTGAAGAAAACAGTATGGTGAAGAAAGGCATTGCCATCTGCAAATGCCATCCTTGCAACGGATGGACTTTTTCCTCTGACCTGGACTGAGTCCAACCCTGCAAATATTTCCACACATCAGTAGACCTGGCTTGGGAGACACCTTCTAGTTTTGGGGAAGATTTACTTACAGAAACCATGAGCATTTGTAAACTGGGGCTTTCAGCCTGCACCCTTCCCAAGCTGAATGCTCATCCAGGCTTCCTTGTCTTATTAGAACCAAATCCTATTAAGGGACAACAAACTGAAAAAAATGCATATAAATAATCCAAGAACTAACAACCCATTTATACATAACCGAAGGAGCTGATATTTGAAGTGCATATTTTTTTCCCCAGGAATATTTGCCAGCTGCAGTGTAAATGAGCACGAAGTCTTTTTTCCTCACCCAAAACCTCCCTCAGAACCAATCTTGCCCAGCTATTAAACACCTTGGATGTATTTAGACTAACCCATTTGACAGCAGCATCTCTCAGAGGACTGATAACTAAGTCTTAAGCCTGTTGAAAACATACAGCTCTGCTGTGGCATTAATACATACCTACAGCTGATATGAAGCCTAAGTCTCTATTTGTTTTGAGTTTGTCCCTACAGATGATAAATGTTTATCCAGCACCTTCCAGCCGGTCACAAATATTTTCCTGTAATCCATTTAGCTGGTCTTCAGCTTAAACAGTATCGTATAGAAGAAGAGCTGTCAATGCTATGGCTTAGCGCGTGGCATTGAATTTTGGAGGCAGAACAGGGAATATATATGCTAAAATTGCTAAGCTTCCATGAAACCATGCACCATGAGCACTGTATGGGGGTGAGAAGATGAACTGAATTTAAGCAAGAGAGGAACAAGGATTCAAATTCCAGCTCAATGCCTGTTCTTGCTTCCTCAGTCCTTCAGAGACCAGGTTGCCATAAGGAGCTGGATTTGGGCTCTTGGCATGGAGGGGGAAGTTCCAGGTCTTGTATAGGCTTCTTGGATAAACTCTGTGTGTCAATACATTTATTTCTGGTAAAATAGTAGCACAAATATGACAGAATCTGGTTGCATTTCTAGAGCATGATAGAGCCATAACCTGTCAACAGCAGGATTTACAAAATCAATGAATAAGATGAACTTGGTTCCTATTCAAAGAGATGAAAAACTATTGCTTGAAATTGGAGCAGTAATGCCTTTTATTATTCAACAGATGGGTTTTCTAGAGATTTTATATCTCACACCTTACAGGATGCAATTAGTTATTAAAATTTGAGATTGACCGTGTGCCTCGGGGAATGCCTCAGGGAGCTGCCAATACGATGGCGTTAGGACACCATCATGATGCTGATGCAACACCTCAAAAAATAAATTCAAAATAAAGTTGGATTGCATTCCAGCAGAGTCATACCCACTGGATTTGCAGGATGAGTGAGAAGTGTAACAGTGATAAAAGGGTAGAAAAATAGCAGCAGCAAATTGTTGTGTTAGCTATCCCTCTCAGTCATTTTGGTGCATACACATCCTCTTGTTTCTTGGGATGCAGCAAAATTACCTTCCCAGGGACTTGCTGAACTGGAGTTGTGTGCTTTCCATTCGTTCCTGCTTGTCTGCTCCAGCTATCTTATGTGAGAGTTTATCGCAGGCTTAGATTTTGCAGATAGGGAAGATGATCCTGGGTAACAATTTGCCCAGTGGATCTATTTTTGTTCAAACATTGACAGTCTCTCGTTTGTGTACAGACCAATGCATTATCCTGTTTAGTCACCAAAGTCACATTTAAGGGCATTGAGGACTAAAACCATTGGAAGAACTATTGATGTTTTGAGATTAGTTTTTATTTCAATTAATATCATACAAAGAAAAAATTTTAAACCTTATTAGCCTCCTTTGTGAGAAGATGAGATAGCAATACTTGCACCATCAAAATAATTAGTAACTTGGCAGACACTCACAGGTTTTGGGATTGTTTAGAGGTGGGTCCTTGGTGCCTGACTCATGACATTGCCTTACCCACCTTGGTATCCTGGAGTTAGGGCTCTTACTTCTCTAAAAGGAAGCTGCAGCCTCAACTGCATTTTAATCAAAGTCAGACCTCACTAAAAAGATCACAGTGTGAACATCCCCAGTGAGCATCACATGGGCAGTGTCTGTCATGGGAGACAGTATAGCCCTAGAGCAGCTCCAGTGAATGCAGCACATTATTTTGTTGAGCTGTACCCTGAAGTTAATTAAAAATACATCTCTGCCCTCTCTGCAATGCTCTCCCTGCAAGGTGCTTCACTCCCAGCCAAGGGTGTATTTAAATTCTTGGCACCTTGTTGATGCCTGAGGCACTGTCAGGAAGGCAGGAAGATTGATAAGTTACGTCTATTGCCCAAAATTAGCGTTCTGAGATTGCTTGAAGTAAATATGTAGTCCTCCCTTCTGGTGGGTCAGCCCATGCTTCTCTGAGCTCTGACAACCTTTTGCATCCTGGGGGTCAACACAAGACACAAACAGCTCTTGCTTAGCAGGCTGCTCAGGGCGGATGGACTGGAAAGGGGTTACAAAACTTCTGGCTCTCATAGGGTGCATCAGGTCTTGTTTAAAACCAACGTCTCTGTTTCAGACACTTAGGACTATCTGGGGCAGAGAGGACTTGGCGCTGCCACAGTCTCATCCCTATCCCCCAAGCATCTTCCCCAGGGTTAGCAGGCACAGGGACAAGTACCACCTGTGCTGCCGTCCCAGCTGTGGTACCAGCCACGGACCACGGGGCTAGGTGAGGAGAGGGATAAAAGGAAACCTGGGGGTCCCCAGGTAGACAGAAAGCAGGGTGGTGGGGGCATGCTGGCTAACGCTGTCTTCCTTTTCTGCTCCATGGCCACAGCCCAGCCCATCTGCAGTTACCATCCCTGGTACTGGCAGGAGTGGCATCCTGCTTTCAGTGCTTGTGCTGAAAAACACATGTTGAAAAAGTGAACCAGGAATGAGCTCAGCCTTTGACAAAATGTTTGCTTTCATTGCCCAGAGGAGCTCAGCCTGCTTTGCCTATTAAAGAGGACATTGAGGGATGCTCATCTTCTCAGGGCAAGCTGATAACTAATGCAATGTGGTCTGTCACCTAGCAGACAAACACATAACAAAGTCCTATAGAAATGCTGCTTTTTGAACATTTCATTAGAAATTGTGCAGCCAGACAAAGGAAACAGGAAATTTTTTACACAGAAGGTAATTAGCTTCTGGTATAGGGGATGAGAACTGGGGCAAAGTCTCTGTCAGGCTTCGAAATCTGATCTGTCCTAACACAACTACTGCTGATAAGTCTTGGATCCCATAAGATGTCAAGGAAGAGCATCACAAGGATCATTTCTGCCTTTAAAAGACAGAATTGCATCTTTTCTTTCAACATTTCCTAATTTTCACATGTTCACTAGTTCCTACTTCTCTGTATTGCTTTGCAGTACACTTCAAAGTCCCCAGAACTCAGTGTGGAGGACTAAAAGTTAAGTAACTTCAAAAAGCAGCACCCCTGCCCCCCCGCCTTTGATAATCCTGATGTCAAATTAATTCACTCCTTTCTTCACATTGCAGCAAGTGCAGGTCCTTCTTCAGGGACTGGAGCAGGATGCCTGCCTCTGCCCCTCCAAGTCCCACAGTGTCCCCTCTTCTACTGTCCATCTTTGCTATTTACCTTCAGTCTCAGAGCAACTGCGGCCTCTCCTCTTGCAAGCCAGAGAGTCTGCTCTCCACTTGCTGCTCCCCAGGGCTGCCTCATCTCCCCAAGGCCAGGGAAGCTGTTTGCAAGACTTCCTGGGCAAATACTGCCTGCCTCCATCCTCTGCAGGGGCCTGAGCAGCCTGGGAATTTTCTCAGCTCTGGGCACTCTTCAGCAGTACCACATCAGCCTCCCTTGGAGGCGGGGTATGAAATTAGGTCATCATTTTCTTTCGTATTGATTTTTATTGTTTTCTCAGAACATGCAGGAGGAATTTGAGTTAAATGGAGCATGGATTTTAATTTTTGCATAATAAATTTCAAACAAGGCCTTATTACCCCATGCAAATAGGATTAATCTTCAAAAGCCACTAACTAAAAATTGGGGAGACTCAATCCCAAAGGTTCAATTGTACATTATTTCTGGACATCAATATTTTTTGTATCTCTGGTCATAAAGCATGCCTCAAATCCCAGCTGCTAATCGCTAAACAAATTCAACAGATCTTTGTCCATAATCAGGAAACCAGCCCAGGAATGCAGAATTAGGATTTTCTAATTCCCATTTAAACTGATACTACTAGAGTTTGCTGTCATAGCAAGCATGCTAATTAATTTTTGCCCATGCATGGCTAAGACATAAGCTTTACAGTTGTAGGATAATGTGGCATTGCAGGCCAGAATAAAATTACAAGTCTAAATAACGCCCAAAAGCACAGCAACAATGCACTTGACAAGAAAAAGGAAGTAATTTAATTCTTCTAGATGAGCTATTAGTTTTTATAGCCATTACGTTACTAGCAGCATGAACTTTGGCTGACGTACAGAGAGCACAGCTGGGTGAGTCGTACAGTCCTTATATGCCAGACACTGGAACAGGTTTTAAATATAAACTGGTACACCCAGTGGTGGCTGCACCTGAAGTTAATGTACACTCACGGGCAGGGGTGGGGCTTTCCTAGTGAGGTGCTCTCATCTCACCTATTGCCATTGCTACCCCTACTTGGGGCAGATGGTTTATGAGTCACTTCTTAATCTTTCCTCACTGCCTGCTGAAGTGGTCAAGCAAGGCACTGGTGAGTGCTTAGGGACAGTCAGTAAATACTGCAAGTCACATTATCAAATAGGGAAGATAGATTTAGAAGGTTGAATAAATTGACCAGTCTCAAAAAATCAGGCATAGAGATACTTAGAGTCCAAACTCTATGTGCTACTCTGGATACTTGCACATATATACCACATGTTCAAAACTATGAGACCTCTGAGATTAGCACAAAATGGGTTTGAAGAGCTTTGAGCCTTCCAGAAAAGTGGGTTTCTCACTTTTTAAGGTAAAGGTTTCACTTTTCTCTTTTCTGACAGCTTGAGCTTTTAAAAGGGAGGTAGCTCCAATGCCAGGCAGTGCCCTGAGCCACATTTGGCCCTGGAGAGTTTCAGCAGTAATGCTGACTTACGCTTCAGGCTTATGGGTCTGAATATTTAGTGACATTAATACAGAAAAAACTGTTATGACAACAAGTATAACTTGCTTCAGAGAGAGAGACAGGGACCTTCCACACTCAGGAAATGCCAGTTCCCCAATTCATGGTACTTACAGTGCAAGTGAACTAACAGAAAGCTACAGACATGTAGTGAAAAAGCATAATTCCATTGAAATTCATTTAGGATCACTTTTGGCAATGTCCTTCCTCCTCTTCTCCGGAAGCATTTTCTTCTTACTCCTAGCGACAGGCAATGAAGCCTGGTGAAAACTTTGTGGTCACTTAGCAGTCTGCCAGGATGATTTTGTTCTGATGTTGGCTGTCAGCCCGTGCACCTGCTCCCATCCACACTGTCCCTCCTCATTACCTAAATTTGTCATTTGACCCCAACTGCCACACGTGAGGTAGTCTCATTGCAGCTCAGACAATGGCTCTGACAAATCAGCATCACCAAAACTCTGCATCGCAGCACTCATAATCGGGGACAACGTGATGGTATTTGAAGATAATTGGGACATGAAAACCATGGGATAAAGCAAGTAGAATGGTAACTTAGGAAGTGACGAGACTAGCACTGTAGGCATTAAAAATTACACACCTCTAGTGCCTAACGTAAATTAGTGAGTAAATTAGTGAGCATATTAATTTGAAGAGTTAGTCACAGTAATTTCAAAAATTACTCTTTGTTTGAAAAGAGCAACATGAAGATACACACTTTTTTTGCTATCTAGGAGGTTCTTGTTACCTATTGTGATAATGGTTAATTACTATCTAGGAGGTTCTTGCTAGCTATTGTGATAATGGTTAATAGTGGAACTCTCCATAGAGAATAGAAACCCTCCTCTTTTGTACTGGTGTACATCTGGAATAACACCACTTCCAGCTATAACAAACTTCCTTTTGCTTCAGTAGAAGCAGAACCTGGAAGAATAAATAATAATGGAATAGCATTAGGGCAGTAAAGTTTCTGGCAACTTATAGTTCATCTCAGTGCATTTCTGACTACTATTTACAAAGCAAATGGTAACGTGGACTTGCAAGATTTAGCATCAGCAAACAAGTTCTGTGTATATTCCTATCCACCCAGATAGACATCAATATATTCCTATCCACCCAGAAGACAGCAGTGCATAAAAGGCCTTTCCCTGCATTTCTTCCCGTTTTCAAGAGACCATCCCATGTAGTCACAGTGTTAGTGCTACCCCACCTGGTTACTGCAAAGCACTTAACTTGAAACTGCTTTGTGGGAAAGCAAGAGGCAATCTTCATTTGTTCCTGCGCAGGATAGTCTTACTGAGCAAAATAGAGAACATGCACTTCAGTGTAGCACATCTTCCACACATCATATGTACACTGACTTCCTATACCTCCTAGATACTGCCACAGATCCAGAGCTGCACATTGGTGGGACCTAGGAGGATATTCTGGGGAACTGTTGCTACATGCTTTCCCTCTCCTTACCCAAGTTCACGTCTGCTCTTGCCAAAGCCAAAATACTGGGCTAGACAAACTGGGCTAGTGTAATCCACGACTGCTGCTCTTGTGTAATTATTCTGCCATAAATGCCCAAATAGGTAACTTTTGTAGTGCTGGCATTAAAACTGCAAACCACCCAAGTCTCTGAACCTACCTACTTAGGACACGCCTCATTCCAACCTTCAGCAAGTCTTATGTTCACCCACACCAGGTGTGATCGGTGACCCTTGGGAAGACGACATGTTCTCAAAGGGACATACGTGGCTGTTGCTCAGCTCCAAGATCTAACTCAAGTGGGTTCTTCCATTTTCTTTCCTCCAACACAACTGAATGGCCTGCCAGTTCTTTCCCTTGAAATAAAACTAAACCATACTTATATTTAAAGACTGAAAGATAAGGAGAAGAAGGCAAACGTCAGCTGTAACATGGGAATAAAGCTATTAATGGGATATATGCCTGGATCAGTTGAAGACAGGAGAGTGAGGATAGGACCCAGGCATTCTTTTTCTGTGTACAAGTCATATGCCCACATTTCTAACTCCCTCCTGCAACTTTTGTTTCAGCACCCATGCTCTTCATTTGGGTTTACACACACGCACTTCACAGTTTGCCCTCTGAGAAACATAAGCACTTTATACTAAGTTTCTTGCATGACAATCTTTCTCCTAATCTAGATTCCAGTTTTAACTATTCTGATCTGGTGTCTTAGCTTCACATGAAGATGCAAAAGCTGTAGGAAATGAAGGCCATTATTTTCATCAGTACTACTGATAAACTGCAATGATATTTTTTCAGATTTCCTCAAATATCGGACTAGCAAGGGTTTAAGGAGAAGATAAATGTTATACCACTATTCTTTTTTTTATTTGCTATAACCAGTCAGCATCTGAAACAAAACCAAACACACTTCAGAATGCTTTTTTCTTCTATAGGAATAACCACAATACCAAGCTACAATTACTATCACGTTTAGATAACGCATTCTGGCATTAATGGTTCCTCCTTGAGTTCAGAAAAACTAACTTAAGGATGCACAATCTTGAAAAATATACACAGAATTTTTGCACAGTACGTGCACACACATACCAGTAAAGAAAACACTCTCCACTTCATAGTGCAGGCAGGCAATAGCCACACGTTTTATTTGAGTTTAAAATAACAAATACTCACCTACATCACAGTATACTGCTTAGTTTATCGCTTCTGCTTTGAATTCTGTGCTTTCATTTCACGTGTCTACATTTTGCAATTGTGTACACGCTGCAAAATTAACTTTGTATATCATTTAGCATCTGTGCATATCCCTTAGAGCTTAATGTTACAGTGAATTTAAAAGAAATCTTGAATTATAAGGTACTGAAAACAAAATTCTACTGAAAAAAACCAGTATAAATGATTCTTGTAGTAGTACAGTACTCTTGATTTTATGTCAGTGTCATTTCAATGCCATAGTTTTTAATTATTCACTGTATAAAGAGAGGTCTAGGGAAAAAAATATCTAAAATGCCATTCCTAAGTCTGTTAAACTCTGCTGATTTATGATATATGTACAGTATATAAATATATTTATGTATATATGTACATATATATTGGTTAACATTCATTATAAATAGACCTGTGTTAACTTAAGCAGTATAAAAATAGCCACTTTCCTGGGAACATGCAAACACAGTATGCTCTCATCTAAACTATAAAACCCAAAACAACCAAAACCTTTAGCTCTGGTCTTCTATAAATATAAATTTTAATTGAAGACTTTCAGCTGATTTAACCTCAAACTAAGTGTTTCGAGTAAAGATATAAAATCTGTTTGATGCTAGTTATAATTAAGCTCAAATACAGCATATTTTGGGTTATTTACTTTCAAGTATTTTTCCCATGTGTGCTAAATCTAGACACACTGCATTTTTTTCTCTTACTGTAAAATACTACTCAGCTCTAAACACTAAAAGCCAAATTACAGGCAATCTGGCATGCTTGCACTGCAGGGAAAAGGCTCTCCTCTACATTATTCCTATGTGGGAAGCTGTCCTAATATGGCTATTTGTGCTCCAGATCTTTTATTCATTGCAAAGCATTATCAAGATTCCCATATTGTAGATTCTTAAGGCCAGAAGAGAGAGTACTACAACCACTTAAGTTTCATCTCTTTCACTCCAAGGTCCCTGCATTCAGCACAGTGACTGGTAGCTGGACTAAAATGCCTCTCCTGTTACAGCCAAAGAGGTTTCAGCTTCAGAAGTTGAGCAAGATCTTGACTTTTTAGTGACTTTTCCCAAGGGGAAAAAATTTCGGTTCCATCCGAACCAAATGTGACATTTTTCCTTTTTTCTTGCCATATGAAAAACTGAAAAATTGTTTTGCCCTGAAACATTCCCTTCTACTCCAAAGTGCTCTAAGCACTAGTTAGAAAAGCGTAAGAACAAAAAGAGGCTGTGTTCAAAGGTGACACCATTTCTGTTCCTCTGCTTAGCTATCAGCTCAGCAGAGAGCATACATGAAGTTGGACTGTGGAAGAAACACCAGTGAGTCCTTCTGCTGAACAGATTGCAACCATCTACTAGGAGCATGCCGCAAGCACATGATTGTGCTAATTGTGGCATATGCTGAATTCCAGTTCTCTCTTTCATTCCGCTCCACATAGCTAAACTCCCACTCCTACCCCTTCCTACTACTTACAGAGAACAAAGGACTGAAATGCAGCTGTCTCCCTTTCCTACATCCCCATCCCACCTAGCACTTTAAATTGGTCTTCCTACCTCTCAGAGTTTACAAAAGCATTTTATACAAACAGCATGGAAGACTCAAGGCACACTCTCTTCAGGACAACATTTTTCTTGTGATCGGGGGACCTTTTAAGGAAGTAGGAAGTAGTAAATGGCATGGGCAAAGGAAGGACCAGAGCTAAATTTTTTCATCCCTAGAATTATTATTTGTATCTGCAAGCTATTGGGCAACAGAGGGATTATCTAGATACTTCCCCCTCCAGCAGATCTATAGATATAGCTCTGGAAATGTTTTCAAGATTAAGATGTTTGGTGTGTTTGCATTACATCTGTGACTACACTTCTGACAATCAGAAGTGCACATCCCAAAATCTGCTATATCACCCAGCTGCAAGCTGGGGCATGCAACTAAATGAGTCGGATGAGAGTGAAGGCCTGCTCTCCTAAAAATGTTGGATGAAGCTTCTTATGCAAGCCCTTCTCCCTGAAAGTGGTATACCTAGTTCCTTTTCCCTCAAGCAAAATGGCCTAATGTTCCCAGCCACATCCTAATTATTTTCCCCTATTTCCAGGGTGGTTCCCGTATTTTTTCCAGAAGTCTTTTCTATGTTGGAAGTGACAAATCCTTGTTAAAGTAGCACAGTCTTCCAGCTTCTATATTTTCAGGAGAAAAAAAAAAAAAGGCTTTCTATTTCTTATGGTAAGTAGCATAAACGCACCAAAACATTGGTATGGATACCCCTGTATTAATTGTTTAGAGAGCTGTCATTGGAAGTTGGGGACTGGGAAGCCACAAAAGGCTCGTTTGCCTTCTGATCGTCCTTCATGGAGGCTGCTTGGTCTGAGATGGAAGAGAAGGAGAGTTGGTCATGTTCCATTATATTCACTTGGTCCTCTTCCTTGTCCTTCTTCACATAAAATAACTTCCTAAACTTTTTGAGTTCATGCAGCTCACAGAAAGTCTCGAGAACCACCAACATTGCAATAAGGCCCAGCAACAGATAACCTAGGAACAACAACAACAAAAAGTGTTTTAATTATTAGTCATTGAGGGTGGAACAGTTTTAACCCTTAGCTTTCCCCACCCCTGTCATCTCTCGCTAGTATGTTAATTTTCTTTACAACCTGGTTTCTGAGTTGGATTTAGGACTGGCAAATGCTTTTTTTACACCCTTTTTCATTCTACAATCAATAAGACCTCACATAATCAAAAAAGTAACACTAGTGGCTTTAATTTTGTTACAGCTGTACAAGAGAAAGTGTAAAGGCATTAAGTGAATACCAAATTTGCCATGTGCACCCCCCCCCACTTACAACCTTGATGATCAAGTGTTCTTCAACACCTTTTTCCCTTTGATATTCCTACATGGTACAAATAGTAGTAAAAATATGGCGGCTAATTGTGGTTATTTGTTGTTTGCACCAATTTAGCAGGACAAATCACTTATATTTATCACAAAAACTACTGAATTATTTTGCTTTAAAATGATAAGATATACAATACCCTGAAATGAGTGGAAAACCAAAACACCTAGAAATGCATATAAAAACAATGGAATAAAAATGAAAAATTACTGTAAAATTACTGCTAATATTTTAAAAGCCCGACAAAGCTGTTATACCGGATGAAACCTTGAAGATTATTTCATACACAAACTATCCAAACTTGGAAGCATTACTTAAATGGTATTACTGATGACTTTGGTGGTGTACTGACTCTGATTTTTAAACACAATGGACAGCTCTCACAGACTATGACTCTTGGAAATGGAGCTTTGTATGGTTATCAGCCCTTTGTAGTCTACCCCTCCCCCAACCACATCCACCCATAATTTGAGGGGAGGTGTTAAAATGAGCATTTCTTCATCCTCATGTTTCATTAGATCCCTGCTACTTTTCATTACAATTTAACAAGGAGCATGACTACTTGAATATTTTATCATTTCAATGAGTAAATCAAGCAGAAGCTAAGTGTATAATTATTAGTACAACACGCTCATCCAAAGGTTGAACATTAAATATGGTGAAAGATCAACACAAATTAATTATTACAAACTACATATGGTCACTGTTCTGTTACCTAAAGGCATAAATATTTCACCTCCAGTTACAGATTATTCACTGGAAATAACACTCTTCCTTCCAGGAGCACCATTAAATCATTACAATAGCAGGTACTGATCTAAATCAGCACTACAGCTAAAATTTATGAATTGCTTTTAAGCTTTATCTCATAACATCAAACGGGAACTATGCACTAATACAAGGAAGAAATGACAAAGCTATGCTAATTAAAAGGCATCTATAAATCTGCACTGAGAATTTTGTAATCATCTCTGAAACTCAGTTCAGCTGATCACCACATGATTTAGAACAGGACTTGTGTTCTCCTAAAAATTTTTGAAAAGCTCATAGCATTTGTTGAGGACTTCCTGATGTAGAACTCAAACAATTTTCTTGAATAAATTTTACAAGAGACACTTTATACATCCTGTTTGGTTCCTTGAATTGTTCATATGAAAGGAAAAGGAACAATTTAAAAGTTATAACCTTAAAAGCCAATGAAAAGAAATATTTAAGGTCATAACTTTGCCTAAAAGCTACTTTTGTCCTTTTAGTATTTCCTGCAATTTATTTTCTAAGCGTTCTGGAACTTGTTAAAGGGTATTGTGAGCCATAATGCTTTCTTCTGATTTTGAGTTTTCAGAGCAGCTAAAATTTTAATAAGGCCTTTACTATGTGTGACTTTCTGGATTCACTTCACCATTTAGCATCCCCAAGTCAGCTCTGCAGATCAGCAGGGTAATAATTAAAAGCTACTGTTGGCAAGATAAACATGATGGGTAGAAGGGAAACCTCCTGCAGTGACAACAGGCCTGGAAGAAGAATAAAGGGATCTGTTGGCTAGTTCAAGGCCCTGCTGCAAGGAATGAAAATTCAAGGACCAATCTTTCTTTAGGTAAGAGACCTGACAGGAAAGGTTGGTTTTGGCTGTCCAGATCTTTTAACTGGTATGTCTGATGACCCAGGACTGTATAGACTTAAGCCATATCAGAAACTGGAAGGCTTCAAAACTCTGTCACTGGAGAATACGTATGACCTCAGCATACATT
This sequence comes from Cuculus canorus, assembly GCF_017976375.1. Taxonomy (NCBI): domain Eukaryota; kingdom Metazoa; phylum Chordata; class Aves; order Cuculiformes; family Cuculidae; genus Cuculus; species Cuculus canorus. The sequence goes on along the minus strand of NC_071403.1, from coordinate 62,212,665 downwards.
CTTTCAGAATCCCAACACAAAGATAACTTCCTTACCTCTACTTTGATCTAACCACTGATCACTGTCCCTCTCTTCTGTGTCAAACATAATTAAACAATTTAACATTATTGGTCTTTCTTTGTTATCATCTCAGTCTACTTGTCTCTCTTTGACAGTTGGTATATCCCAGTACCAGCTTTAGCTACCTTCTGTACAACTGCAGCCAAAAACTTTGCTATTCTGCCTCATCTCCCATTGCTCCTTGATTCATCTCTGTCTACCTGTCATCTCACCTGACGAGATGACCTCAGGTTAGAAGGATCATCTTCCTGGCTCTGTGATGCACTGAAATCTTAGCCCAAGATGCTCATTACCCCTTTCGTAACAGTAATGTGAGCTTTTTTTTCTACTATCAATAAGCGAATAAGTAGCTATGGTTTAGCAAAATGGAATTCTAGTTTTAGCTTTTTCTTTCTTAACTAAGAAACTGACCTTATTTAAAAGTTTCCTCTTTTCACAGCTACTTGCAATGCAGTTTGCTAGCTGACAGCTCACAAAACAATCACCATCCACAGAAAAGAGAAGGAAAGTCTGATTTATTTTTTTTAATATATATAAAAAATGCTTTTTATTTAGCTAGTTATTTTGACACTCACATGTAATTCCAATTTTATACAGCTCTCGGAATTTTTGATTGTAGCCTTCTCCTGGCACATAGTCTCCGAGGCCAATGGTGCTCAGGGAAATGAAACAAAAGTAAAAAGATTCCAAAAAATTCCAGTCATCTTCCAGAACAGAAAAAATTGCTGCTGGGATTAAGAAGAAGCACGAGACAGTGATGAACCCAAGGACTATAGCATGGATGATTGCAACAATCTGCTTGGAAAAGCCCCAGCGAATGTGGAAATACAGTACAGGCCGCCTGGTGACATATACAATGATACGCTGTACCACTGCTGTCAGGAAAAGCAGTGTAAAGGGGATACCAATGACCGAGTAGATGATGCAGAAGGCCTTTCCTCCATCAGATAAAGGCACTGTGTGTCCATAACCTGCAACAAAACACAGGAGGCATAGGTTAAGCCAAATCTAGAAGCTCACACACCAGTTTGATATTAGCTGTATTACAAGAGTTAGAGATCTGCTTCCCTACTGCTAATTCTGAATTGTGCTGTTCTTGACAAATGCTGTTCAGAGGTCTGTTTTAAGGCGGCAAACAAAGCCTAAATACTAGCAATAAGAAATGCAATTGTATAAATGCTTATTTTCAAGAAGGAAGAAAAGCCTAGTCAGGAGTGGGAACCTATGCCAGGATATCTGTTTTATTCTGGGTTTTCCTGCTGATCTTTTTGCTTAGCTTCACAAAGTGATGTAATTTTTTACCTGCCTTGTCAAGTGGAATAATCTATACTTCATAAAAATGTTCCTAGACCTACTTGGTAGTAAAACATTCCAAGACCTTTTGTGAAAGTCATTTAAATTATACAGAAGTATTATAATCAGCATTCCACGCTATATACTTCAATGCTTCCGCAAGGTGTTTAGATGATAATCCAAGGATATATAAAAACAGAACAAATATTTTCACAGTAAAATTCCTCAAGATCTAACCATTGTGGCTGGATTTTTGCCTACTCATTTGCATACTACATGCATCAACAGTGATCTGTTTAGAGTGCAGGAATGTATCCATTGTTGTACAGGCTGATCAGAGCCAGAAATCTCAATTCCACAAATGGGTGCAATTACACTTGTACCCAACTCAAGCAGCTATGCTGTCAAAACACACTCTGCCAGACAGCATGGTTTTAAATGTAGATCATAGGCACAGAAAAGAACAGTAAATCCAGCACAAACCAGAAATGTTTTCTTCTGTTTGCCAACCCTCAAAAGAGAATTTTGCTTTCATTGATTTTCATTGCAGCAAGGAAGAGGAAATTTCTTGAAATCTAGTTGAGGTATCCTTTGCACTGATAAACCAAGCAAGTGCAGACAGGTCCTAGTAATCCTGCAGCCCCAGACCTGCCAGTTCATTCAGGTTATGTTAGTGCTATACAATGAGGCACTTTCCAAAGCTACTGCAACTAGTTCAGTGTGCACAAGGCTATGCTGCTTCAGATCTCCGAACTGGGCTCACTCTGCACTCGCCCAGCCTGCTCAGTGCAGCAATACAAGAGATTTTCCCTCTACATTAATGAATTTAACAGTAGAAGCACTGCTATTTTGGGTTTTCCAGTGGAGTAAGTAAAGAAAACGTTCTTCTTATTAGAGATGCATAGAGACACTTCCAGATCATGAAAGACAGGCAAAATGTCTTATCATTACAACGTACAAAGTATTAGAGAAGAAATGCATGAGGTGTAGTTTGTCTGTGTTAGCTAACCTGACAGGAAACTTCAGTAGTATTTAAATTTTAATCACATTATGAATAATTCACCCAAGCTCAGTCTTTTGATCCCCAGAAAATCATATTAATTAATGGCCTTTTTCCTTGCTCACCTTCTGTTTGCTTTATCTGTTTTGAGATAACAGAACCGGCACGGCACAGTGCATGTCAGATGCAGATGAGTCACATTTATGAAGTTGTAGAGGTTTCCTCACCTTATGTTCTACTCTGTCCCCAACAGCACTGGGCATTTGACTGGAATTTCTGAGTAAGACTGAGCTGACACTTTCTTGGCTCTGCCTATCAGAACTCCAGCATCTTGCCGCCCCTCAGAGGTATTAGTGAAGACACTAGTGCACAACTCATCACTTCCTATGTGAAACTATGACTGGTTTTGCCACATGCAGCACTTAACATTTTATCTACATTAATTTTCAGGCGCTATTTTATTACCCAGTTGCACTTCAGCTCTTCTATTATCCTTACTCCCTTAAATAAGAATTTTTTTTCACAGTAAGAATAGCCAGCCATTGGAACAATCTCCCCAGGGAAGTGGTGGGACACAGACTCAGCTGGACAGGGTGCTGGGCCATTTTGTCTATACTGTGCTTTTGCCAAGAAAGGTGGAAGCAGATGATCTTTGAGGTGCCTTCCAAGCTGGTATCCTATGATTCTACAAAATAATTTTGTGTCTTTAATAAACTTCATTACACTCCTCTTTTGGGTCATTTACAAATGTGTCGAACAGCACAAGCCCCAACACAGGCCTCCAAAGACACCCCTTGTGACATTGCCCTACTTCAAGTACTCATCATTTTCTCCTACTCTGTTTTCTGTCTTTCCCTATCTCACATCCATTTAATGACCAGTCCCACTAGCTTAGTTTTCCTGAAAACATTTTATGACAATCAACTCCAAGTTTGGAAGAGAAGAAAGATCTTGAGTAGATCAGAGGGTATCGAAAACCATGTAACACAAACATGAAAAATGCAACTGCAATGCTCCATCACCTTACAATGCCTTCACTAAACTGAACTAGAAGCATGTTATTTGGGTAAGATGCAGATCAGCCCTCGTCTGGAGTAGTCTACCTCATTCTGTATATTCACATTTAAAGAATTAATTCACACTGGAAGAAGAGCAAAGTTACTGAAACCACCAGAGGAAATAGACACTATTTTATGAGAGGAAGATAAAAGCAGTTGGCTTCTTCAGCACAGCTGAAAGGAGGCTGAAAAGTGATGCAGTATCTCCCTCTTAATGCATCAGTATACAAGTACTACCAAGGGCAAAGAAGTGCTTTAGATGAGGAATAATATTGCCGCACAAAGAAATGGCTTTGATGTAGCATGAATAAATTTAGTGCAGAAATTAGAAGAAGGTTTTTAAATTTCAAGAACAGTTTTGGAGCAGCTATTCACTTTCAGTACTGGTGAAAGAACCCAGCTATGTTTTAAATGGAGCCTGATGAAGCTTAGTAACTTTATGGATGGTGCAATATCACGAGGCTATACATGCCAAGCAGAAATTGAGTTCACAGACCTAGAAAGTCCCTTGCAAGCTCCAGCTTCCTAAATTTAACATACACTTGCACTGTACAATTTATTCAAGCTTTCATTAATTTGACCCCAAATATCTGTATCTGTACCATGTGTAAAAAAAAAAAAATAATCTCTAACATATTTCTTGGTTCATTATGCCCAGAGCAGGCTTACGGTGATTTAATTTCAGTCTCTGCACCGACCTAGGAAGCAATCACCTCATTTCTTGTTGAGGAGGTGTTCTGTTACATCTCCAATAATTGTCTTACAATTCTGAAGGACAGACATTGGACAGACATTGTCCTTCCAGGTGCTACATAATATGCACCCAGACTCAGAGGAAAGCACAGAATGAGAAAGACTGTACTAAAGGGAAGTTTTCAACAAGGTTATATTAAACTAGGTACTCAGACTAGTCTGCCTGGTTAACTCTTATAGAAATTTTCCTAATTCACAGCATTAGTTGAGATGCCTGAAGCAGATGCTACCTTCTAAGGCTCGCTTTGCCATTCTGGTGACGTTGTCACATCACTTAAGGGATAGCTGAGGGGACTGTGCATCTGCTCATCAGCTGCTGACAGTTACAAATATATAATACTAAAAAGCGTTGGCAGTTTCAGACGGAGAAGAGAATATATGCTCCACTCAGCTAGCAGCAGTAACAGGATGACATCTTCCAAAAGCAATGGATGAGTGCTCAATGTTTGCTTGCCACTCAGAGTCACTACATGGGAATAATTATATTGAAAAGCTTGAGCTAAAACAGTCACAATTTACGAGGCTATGGCAAGCAGTGAGGAAAGTGATACGTATTTTTCCCCAGTATGAAATTGCTTATGTGATTTTTCCATAACAACGCCTATAAATTTACTCAGTGCTGTACAAAAGTCATTAAAGAAACCCAAACACAGCTGTACATTGAAAGAAAGGAAATTACAGATTCAATGCAGGAGATACTCCATGTCTGCTTTCAAACACTTGCGCTCTATTGCCTCCCATCTCTGCTCCTGCACCTGCTTGTAGCTTCTTTGTACTGCAACCTCTCCAGGGAAATTCCCTCTATAAAGCGTCTGTAAAGTGCCTAGCACATGTTAGTTCCACACCATAGGTAATAAAATGTACGTCGATTTGTCTTTTTCAGTGGAAACTACTATGTTCAGAAGCATTAGAAGTGCAATCCTAAGATATTCTTTTTGTTATGAGAAAAGGATAATCATGAAGAATGCACTACTTATGAAGACATTTCTTTATTCTATCAAGGAGACTTGCTATGGATGACTAGAATTAAATTGCCCATGCAGCATATCTGATAACTGTATTACTGACTATGAAGACAGAGAAGACTTACAGAATTCTGCATTTTCATATCTATAATTCAAATATAAGATAACAATCACCTCTTTAAAAGCACTGACTTCTGAAAAATCAAAGCCTCAGATAACCTGCCTAAACGCTGAAGCCAGAGACTTCTGCGTGATACCAGAGACAAAAGGGTATTACTCACATAGTTCTTTCTACTGTCTGTTCATAGCTTAGACATACCATGCATTCAAAAAACCTTACAGAAAAACACATGTAAGATCAGCAGGATTTGCCAATTTAAACGAGAGCAACACTCCATCTAGCTCAGTGTCTTGAGACAGACCAGACTTGGTTGATCATACAAAGAGCAAAGTCCCACAAGATGTAGGCAGTTGGCTTTCAGTTCTGTTCACATATGGGAATTTCTTCCTTAAAAGTAATTTACTCTTTTACAATTTGAAGGACTTCTACTGTTATAAGTTTACATAAATATACAAAACGTCTTCATCTGTTCCGATGTAATTTTGAACGTCATCATAGTCTACAAAAGTCCTTATTTTTAAAAATCATTTTAAATGTTTAGAACTTTTTACATTGATCTTGGTGCTACATGTATAACAGAGTATATAACTGAGTTATACAGGTCTATTATGTGTTCAATAAAATATTTACTCTTCCATTCACCGTCTGTCAATTTAGTCTTTTGCTCTTATATTTTTCTAAAAAGAACTGGGCAAGACTTTTCTATACTTTTCAGCACTTTGTATCTCTCTTGTGCAAGTTCCTCTTCTAGTTATCTTCTCTTCTATTTCACCTCTGTCTAAATTGCTCCTGTTAGATCATGTGGTAAAGAAATATGCAGAATTGATCATTGTATTCCAGGCAACATATATTTTCTCCTTCCAATTTTATATACCATCAAACTTTGTTTTTCCAGAGTCTCTCGGTAGCTTACAACAATGTCCAACTCAGAATAGCCTCTGCATACGAGCATTTCACAGAACTCTTCCACTCTGTTTTAGCTTGGTGTTTGCTGGCACTGAGTATTTGTTCCTTTCATCCCTCTCAGATACTCCTTTGACCAGCCTAAGAAGTCATGTAGTATCTCTGCTGTCCCTCTTTGTAGTTCAGTCCCTCTTGTAACTCGTTAACTGGTCTTCTCTCTGTTGAGAAACAGTGGCCTTCTTACAGGTCCTTCAGGACCATGAATTGAGCATTTAGTGCCATATTGCTGAGATGTTGCAATTCTGTGTTGTGATAACCCAGCCTGGACTTCCATAGAGAAGTCCTCAGAGGCTTCCCTGAAGACCAGATGTTTGAATGTTATAAATGAGTCTGACACCAGTTGAGTCAAGCAACAGGCAAACAGAAGTACCACAGCTCTCAGGAAGTTTCCCCCAGACAGCTTCTCAAAGGCTGTGGTCACAAAGCCTGGAAGGTGTGCATGCAGGCTGCAGCACTGGCTCTCTATCACCCCTCTGTTACACTCTCAGAGTATCAACTGTCCATTATTTTTCTCATGGGCTGGTCCCATGAATGGGGACCACCATCCACGGCATTTAATCTCACTCTTTCCCCTTCATGACCTAAAGAGTCAATGGCTTTGTATCATCTGTTTTCTTCTGCCAAGTGCTCTTCCTCCTCTTTCCCACCACAGGTTTTGTCAAGCAACTGCTTCCTCAGGCCCCTCTAAGTCCCAGGTGACCCGTTGCAATACAACTAGCCCTATGTGGCATGAATGAGCTTCTCAAGGCAGGGAGGGAGTTGACTTCAGCACATCCAGTGTCCTCCCCAACACACCCACTCAGATTACAGGATCATTACACCCAACTCCAACGTGTTGACACAACACAACAAGCATGCCCAGCCCTCAGCTGGTTTGAGTCAGCGTCCCTGAAGAGAAGTCAGCCCTTTAAGTCAGCTCACAATCACAAAATGCCACAAGTGAATCATGTGCTATGTAGTAAAGTTACGCAAAAATCTTCCATTCATCCCAAGTGTAACATGACTCACTAGAATATGATGATGATCAAGATCAATGATAACATTTGTATAATTTCTACACTTTCCTTTTATAAAGCTTTGACATTTTCCACTGTGATTTAAAGTGAAATACATCCCTCTTCATAACTGGTCTATTGCCTTCTAAGATAGAAAGGAAATGTCAAGTGACTATAAGAGAGATCATAAGTAAGTCTCAAATATTTTTGCTGTTGCAAGGAAGAGCATAACAGCAAACAAAACGATCAGAAACCTTCCCTGTACCATTAAAACCAAGAACATTATGACTGAAGTAGCCAATTAGGAAGTTTGCGTGAAGTACAACATCTGACTGGGACATAAATTTGAAGGCAAAAAGTCATCTACCATACAGAACAAAAGAAATGAGGAAAAGAGGCATATCTACAGGTGCCAAAGCACCTGCTCAGAATCAAATTCTTTCAGAAGAAGTATTTGCTTTTTCTGCTTCTATGGGGCACTCACTGGGTAGGACCAGCTTTAAAGATGGCTGATAGGTATGTAACCAGCCTTTTAGCACACAATTGCACACAAACCTTTCTTCCCTGCAATACAGATAGAAAAAAAGAATGTAAAGGACTAAACAGGCACTGAAAATGGTCCATAGCTAAAAATATGCAAAATAGTAGCATTGTGCTGCTATAGGAGGCTTTTTCAGAACTCTTAGTCAGAGGTTTGAAACACAGCAATGCCATTAAAACAAGACATTACACCGAGGTAAAAGGGGGTTAAAATTAAAAATTCACCAACACAGTTTTCTTAATCAAACCTGAGCACTTCGTTTTCCAGACAGGCTGAGGTAGACTCCCTATATAGCAGAAAGGAGGAAGAAAAATCCCACTATGATAGGCATAATTAGGGAAGTGATGAAGGGTGTAGTAGAAACATCTTAAACAAGTTTTCCTACTAAAGGAAACACTTATTATGTTCATCTGCACACAGTATCAGTTAGGCTGATTTAAAATTCCAGCTGAAGTGATTTAACATGGACCTGTGCCAGTTCCCTTCAATAATATATCCCTCAAACCTCACTGGAATAAAAGTGGTAAAAACATATTTAAACTACTAAGTTAACAATGAGAATTAGATATTTTTGATAATGATTTCTCACCTAATCACCTCTCAGAACTGAATTGTTTTGTTTTGCCAGTTTCTAGTGTCTGCTAACTCCTCAGAATCTATGTCCTGCTAACTAAGTTTGGAGTTGCCCTGGAAAGGCAACTCCATATGTTGTTGAAAGTTGAAAGTTCATATGATCAGCTCACAAATGTCACCCGCAGCACCAAGAAAGGCTGAAAAGGCTTTGAACATAGTTTAGTAATAAGGTTGTATGAATAATTTGGCTGACTGTCAGCAACATCTGAACCCCAGAAACAAGCCAATGATATGGATATATTGGCTTCTATGTTCAAAGCCCAGTCTCAAAATTATTTTCTACCAGAACAGCTGTATGTCAGAACAATTAAATCTTACAAAGCATATGAAGTCTGCCACATTCATTCCTGCACAGGAAGCAATGTTTCACCTGCCCAAAGAAACCAAGCTAGAAACTGGGAAATCCAGATGCTGAGAAAAGGCAATGCTGATGAATGAAACCAGCGGAAATGTTTGAATGAGGACACGGGATACTTCCACACTGTTTATATGAATACAGTCTTTATGGTCTGATATTTGGTATTGTTTAAACTGCCCAAGGATTTGTACACGTGCTAACAAATCACTGAAGTTCAGTTCCTGTACTAATAGGATCTGGATCAGCCTAAACAACCAGTGTAACAGTGGACAAAGCCACATATTGATATGTAACGCATCCACATCCAGAAAGTATGGCAACTGTTAATAACAAGCAAACAAACTCACCCACTCAATATGCCAGGAGCAGAAGTAGTAATGATCCCAGTTTCCTATCAAGTCTGTTCTGAGCCCTCTGAAAAGCTATCCGCCTTTCTGCAGTAAGCCCAATCCCATCCCCATGCCTTTTCTGGAAGTCGTACATGAAAAGACAGTAAAAGCTCATACTGATCTGGACCTACACACAGCGTAGTTGGAAAAACACTTCTATAGGAATAAAATAAATAAATAAATAAATAAATTGTTAAATACTGATTTTTTTAAATGTCTTTTTATATGAGTAATTGTGCATATAATATTCTTTTTAAACAACTGCAATAAACATTTAGGATTTGATAAATATTTAAAACTAAACTAAAACTTCTATTAAAGTATTTCATATATCCCATGGTATCACTAATATTTATGTTCTTTTCAGTCATTGTACACTTGTGCTACCAAAACAGAATATTTCCTTGCACTCAAATTGTACAACTTCAGTATAAACTATAAGGCAGCTAGTGAATATGAATGGAAATGTGGAAAAGAATAAGATGATACTGGGCAGCATGCAACACAAAAGCATCTGTATGCCACCCGCATCATCCCTGCTTAAGCTACCCTTTCAGCTATTTATAAACATTGATGAGCTCCCCCTGAGCCTTGTCTTCTCCAGGCTGAATAGTCCCAGTCTCTCCCACATCATAGGAGAGGTACTCCAGTCCGTTCAACATCTTAGCGGCCCGTTGCTGGACCTTCTCCTGTAGCTCTGTATCTTTCTTGTATTGAGGAGCTGAGGACTGGACCCAGCATTCCAGGTGTGGCCTCACCAGTGCTGAGCAGAGGAGACAGATCACCTCCCTTGACCTGCTGGCAACACTCCTACCTAACGCAGCCCAGGATACCATTAGCACTCTTTGCTGCCAGGGCACATGGCTGGCTCTCTGTCAGCTATTAATTATGCAAGGAAAATTGAAAGTGCATTAGGTTTTTTCAGATTGGTTTAATAATTAGGATCAGAACAAAACCATACATTGTGCATGTATTTATTTTCTTAGCTATAGAAAAATGACTGTATCATTTATCTACAACAAGAACTCCCTTTATCTTTTTTGCCATTTTAAGTACACGTGCAATTTTCTAGAGCAATACATGTCCCATTCTGCAGCTTAGCAGTCCTGGGAACTCCCAAGTTCCAAGAAATATTTTAAACTCTAAAGTTCTAGCACAGAAATACTTACATTATTCATGTTTATCATTAACCCATATTTTCATGATCTCTAAGGAGTGTACTTTTTTCTTTCCAGCTAGGAAATGTGTTAAGATGCTTGTTGCCTTTATTCCACCCTAGCTGCCAATGCTGGGGAGTTATATGTTCTAGGAGAAATTTCTGCACCCTGTAGTACATAAAGGTTGCTGTGCACCTATATATCTATATAAAAATGTGTGCTATAGGAGGTGGGAATATTGATATTGTGGCCTAGACATGCCTTTCCAATTCCATTTCTTTTCTGTACCTATTCTGCAGCAAGAGGAAATGTTGTAACATTACATATTGAGGACAAATGACAATAAAGACCAAACACAAACTTTTATTTCTTTCTTCAAATTCTGACACACTTTCATATGAGTTGTTATAAATATTTTTTCTCACCTAGAGATGAGAATGTCTTTCAAACTAGGAAAAAAACACATTTGTGAAGACAGATGAAAAATAGCTTTGCTTTACTCCACCTTTGAGTTAGCTGCTCTCATTATCCACAGACACTAATATTAAAATGCATGTTAGAAGCATTTTTTTATCAAATTCAAGTGACAAAACAAAGCAGTACTAACCTGTTGTCATTTCAATCAGCAAGAGAAAAGCTGCAGTCAGTGCAAGGGGACCCCTGGAAATTATACATTTTCCATTTTAAAATAGTGATCATTTTCTACAGTCTTCATAACACACAGAGGCAGAAGGAGAAATTATAAGATGCCATGATAAAATATTTTTGTGTTATTGGGCTTGTCAGCAAAACTAGGCCTTTAAAACACAAAAATAGTTTGGTTGCAACAGGAGCTGAGGTCTTATTTTAAAAATCTCATCTGAATGTAATGGGAAAAAAAGCACAACATTTGATCATATTATTAAGGGATCAACTATCTGCTGATTCCTGCCAATTATTTTGAATATAAACACGTGAATTATAGCAACAAAAAAATAAATGATAAAAACAAAAAAATAATTGCACAATCACTTTGTTCACATTGTTATTACAGCGGTGTAAATGTGGATCTATAGATTGGAATACTTGGTAGCAAGACTTTCACTTGCAGTTTCTGAATTGCTGTCATGACTCAATAAGATGAATGACAACAGTATTCACAGTCTGTGAGTCTACCTGAACCACAGATCACTTGAGAACATACAAGGATGCTCCATGAAGTGAAGGGAAACTAGCCATAATTCTAGGCCAAACCAAACAAATGCTAATATTTTCTAATTCTGACCCAGATATTCTACACTTCTTTTCATCAGAAAGTTCATCCATGTCTCGGTCACACCACCATGCAAGGCAATGCATGCCAGATGCAGTCCAAAGGCTGCAGTCTGATGGGCATACTTGAACAGCTAGCAAGCAGTAACACTTTGGCCATTTACAGCAACTTGTTTTAGCCGGTATTTACCAACCATTATTTACTGAAGTCAGTGGAAAAACATAACTGTATAGCAGTGATGTTATTGATAAAGTCATTCCTATATCAGCATGGTATTGGGGGGAAAGTGTTACAAGGAACTGCTCAGGAACAAGGAACTACAGATATTGCAGACTAGAAGGCTGTGTTGTACAAGAGCACAGGAAGCAAATGCAACAAAACAGTAAACACCGAAATCAGTATGTCCTTTCCACATCGGAGATCATTTGTGAGTGTTTTGTTCATTTCTACCTCTCCTCAACAAAAAGTACTGGGGAGAAATGCAGCTCAAAAAATAACTTAAAGGGGAAAATGATACCATTCTTTCATGCCACGTCTGACACTGGATCTTGCTAATCCTGCTTGGATACATTATGTATAACAAAAGCAGACACTATGAACCTAAGAGAATTGTTAGAACATTCCAGCACAGTCTACACGAAAGCACGCACTGCCACGATAAAGCAACCTACCATGTCTGTGACAAGGATGGCAGGACTCCAAGTGAAGCAGATAGTCCGTTCCAGGGTTATTAAACATGCCTTTAGAAAAGACGCTCTTTCTGGAAGAAGAGCTTGGGTTCTCTAGGCACTCAGCTGGAAAAGCTTCCCCCCTTGACCCGTGAGCACACATTTTTCAAACCCCAGGTGTAAGCCACACAGGTCCTATCAAACTATTCACTGAGAAAACTCCATTTTGTTGTGACACGCTAAACCTTCAGCCTGACATGAGGTTCATGTGTGCTAGACCTGTGCTCCCACACAGCCCTGACAACTTCAGTCATGTTTTCGGAAGTGACGTTGTCATTGAAGACTTCATGCCCTCCATGTGCAGAGCTTCACACAGTGCTGAAGGCAAAAGCAAAGACTAAATATGAGAGCATTTATCAGACAGAGGTCTGCTAAACTTTGGTTGCACAGCATTCAGGCTTTACTTCTATCCCAGGTGACAGTCAAGAGATAAGCATGCATTTCTGGGCACTTTTGTGCTTGTTGCTACTTTAACATTAACAGCACTTTTCTTCAAATGTGATGTCTTTATCTTAGACTTTGGTTCCTGTAAGTGTTATCCTAGATTTAAGACCCTACAATAGTTGAACTGCAGCACCAGATGGATCCTGGTTTGACCAGGATTTCCACCCCCACCCCCCAGCCCCGACCTCTCAATAACAGCATATTTCCAGAAATAACTATCCAACACATGAACATCACATCTTTAGAACATCACATCTTTAGATCTGCCCCTAGCAAAGATTTAGCATAAGCAGAGAAATCTGTATGTTGTTTCAACAGTTATTTTCCCTGTTATCTCAGATTCATTTTTCAGTGGAGGAAAAAAAATGAAAATTACAAAAGTCTGCTGATTAAAACCCAACCAACAGGTCAAAAGCAAGGTGAGACTTCCTAAGGGCTCCTCTGAGAATTCAGCTAGGAAAATTCTAATTATTGTTTTATTGGTTTACCTACCCTCTAGGCAACAGATGGTCAAAAATCTGTATCAAAGCAGGGGCCTCACCAACAGACTACTTCATTATGAATGCTTCCTGATAGAACGAGTCTCAGAAACTTAAATTTCATAGAAGAGAAATACAGATGAGCTTTATTAGGAAAGTTTTACTTGCTGTTCTCAGAACTATTAGAAAAGAAGACAAAGTTTTGTGCTGGTCTTGTGCTAAGGTTTTTTGCACTGTTAGGTTTAGCAACACATGTGCAGCAGCATTCCCACAATAATGGATTTTTAAAGCCACTGATCAACAAGATCAACATGCAATCAAAGAAACAAATTGATGAAAAACTTAAGAACTTCAACATCAACTTCAAGATACTGAAAGGGGTATAAGCCCTTCTGTAGTTCCTCCTGGATTTCACATCCTTAAATATTTAAAGTAGGAAAAAAAATCTTAACATGGACAATGCTTTGGCAGAGAGACTAGAAAACAGAAAACGAAATTAGTCAACTAGGTTTTAGCGTGGAACTTGTCCATGACTGTGATCTTCTCATTTCTTATGTTAATTTGGTAAAAAGCATGACGACTTTCACCTTCATTGCAGTATAAAGGTGGTATGTCTTACACAACAGTAATACTTCCAGACTTTGTCTGTAGACATGGCACTCTGCACCTATGGCCAAACTCATTTTAGCAGCTAAAACACATTTAGCATCTAACTGGCAGCGAGACTGAGAAGATACACACTGTCTTAAGAGATTGGCAGAAGATGGAGCTTATTCTTTCCGTAAAAGGTCTGGAACCATGGTTTCACTTCACACTACAACTTTCTCCTTCCCTACCTCTCCTAATTTTCTTGTAACAGGTTTTAAAGTTCTACCAATTGCTTCAACCTTCCACCACTTCAAAGACCTTGTTTATGCATGGTACACCACAGGGATGTGCCAGCTGCAGCTGCTGAGCCCACCACCTGTGCAGTTGCTTGAAGCCTTGTGCAGTTTCCTGGGAAGAGGTTTCTTAAAATTAATGTTTGCACATGTTACCATCTCAAATACACCTTGGGATGTGTCAAAAAGCTTTGAATGTGTTGCAGTGGCACTTGCTGCAGTGCTTCAATCACGTAGCCATTTAGTGAAGAGTACCTATCTAGTCTTGCTAAGTTATCATTTCTTGCACTGAAATGAGCCACGGTTGTTCTTCCTACCATGTGGGAATAAAAAACAACAACCAGCTGCAAATTAGTATGCTTCCCTCCTCCACTTCTGGAACAAAAATTGTTTCATTGTACCATCAGCAAGAACAGAGCATGAAAACACTGAATGAAACTGGTATTGTGGGCATTAAGGAAAAAAAATCAGGCCATTTCACGCTGTGGAGTTAAAATCAAATCTCTAAGCAGCATCTTTGCATTAAAACGCAATCTCGCATGGAAGAAAGCGCTATCTACTAGATACAGCAGGGGAATAGGAATTTGTGCTTCTAATCTTGTTATCGATTTAACATGTGGAACTCATGGAAATTACTAGCATCGGCTCCCTTGTCTCACAGACATATAGTCTTTACCTATCTTTGTAAGATACTTCAATATTTCATACATAAATCAATCAGACATCATAATATATTTGCATACAAATAAATCCTATTTGTCTTGTTTTAATAGCTATTTCTCAGAAACACATAGAATTAAACAGCAAAATAGAAGCAAATCAATTAAACACAAATAGCAGAAATTACTAAATCAACTAACAAAACCAAACAGAACTGAAGTGCAGCAGTCTCCACTTTTACATGCGGCATATTCCATCTGGAATATTGATTTCTAACTTAAAAATAATAATTCAGAGAAATTAAGGGACAATATTTATACAAGGGCCCAAGTGAGGCACTTCTTCAGATGAGATGTCTTGTTTTAAACTCTAAATCACAGTCCTAAATGAAATACTTGATGGTACTCAGCCATCTGAATATAGCCTAGCTGAATATACTCACAGTTTCATGCTCAAATAGAATATTAATTTGCAAGGTCCAATGGGGGAATACTTAAACTGATGTGAGAACTAGCTTACTGAACCAAACGCAAATTTTATAGACACACTAGTCCTATTGAATTGTTCACATGTTTAGGACATCCTGCATAGCAAACACTAATTGCAGGAACCATACATTTGCTTGGTTATACTGGAATCAAGATATCCAGGATAATCATAACTGTCCTACCAATAAATAAAGGGAAAGGAAAATAAAAACAATAGCATTGTAGTTGCACATACTATTTCTGTTCATAAGAGGATGAAATGTAGATACTTTTGCTTGTCTAGAAGTTATTTAGCAATTTAAATGCTGTGTCATTTTTGAACACTATTTTATCTGTTTATATTAATGGCAATTTATGTTAAGCTGGTGACCCTCTATTTGGTTTGTTAGAGAAATGTCTCTTGGTGGGATACTTGACATTTCCAGAAATGCAGCTACAGGATTATCTTCCCAGTGAAAATGTATCGTCCTAACCTCCTAGGGGCAGAACAAGATAGCCCAGCATATGGTGAAAGCAAACAACATTAAATCGGTAGGACAATTCACCAAAAACACTCCAACTGCTCAAATGCAAATCTGAGTCCACCATGTCAGTCAAAGACCATCAACACTGACCAATGATTTTGAGTTCCGTTTCCTTAAATCTCATCACACTAAGGTAGCACACGTATCAGAAATGTTTAGCAATCATCCAGGATGAAGACTGAATCATTCCAAGTTTTCTCACATTCAACAACCTCCTGCCAGAATTTGCATTTGCAAACTGCGGCCAATATGAAAAAAAACTGTATGGATGCAGCTGTGACCCTCTAAGGAAAGCGGGATGCTGCAAGTGACATCTCTCAGATCCCAATATGAAGGGAGTGGGGTGTAAGATGTTTGGTAATTCCAAAATAAAGGCCAAGCATCAAAGAGCCTAGGCAGCTATCATAACTTGATAGTTAATGTATCTTTTCAAAGGAGAAACTTCTTTGCAAATGTCTGGCCCTATGAATTCATCCAGTTTCTTGTTGTTGTCAATGATCATAATTTGTAAACAAGTTACACTAATTAAACACAACAGTATGCCTATGTTAATTCTTTACTAGTTACAAAGAGGAACAATTTATCACATAGTTACTCAGTGAGAAAAAAATAAAGTTCCCCTTGAGATGTGTGTACCTGAGGTATACCAAATAGAAATATTTGGGTAACAGCATCTGTTAACAAAGATGAGTCCTGTTAAGTTCTCTCAGCCTTTGTAGCTGTCATTTTAATCCTGCTTGAAATAATGCTCCTTTACATGGGTCAGCCAGCAATTGCCAGATACATTATCATTACAGGAAACGTGTTCTTATGTTGCCAGCTCCTTTCTTAACACCTATTTTTAATTTGGCTGTGCAGTTTTCATTCTTTCTGTGTTTTCATCAAGTTGGTACATGAAATGTCTAAGCCAATCCTAGGGTCACTACTGAGAAAGAAGATCCTTTTCTCTATTGGAGTCTACCCCCTTTTTGCACGGGTTTTAGTTTACCTGAAAGCAATAACTCAGGGCAAACTAATCCAGCAGAAAGTCAATAACTTTCTTCTAGTCTGATAAACTGACTTGGCTTACTGTTGTGGTCCAGTAGGCAACAGTCCTAGCACAGAGAACAAGGTTGGACCATGGGGTGGGAGTCAGGAGTCCAAGTTATCTTCTTTCCACTGGCAGAGCTGTTAGGTAGGCTCAGTCCATTTTGTTTTACATTACCCTGAGCAAACATTTTACTAGATAATGAGAGGCAACCAGCAAGCTCAAGCAGAGTAAACACTAAAAGGCTATTCACGTATTTGATAAGTCATGTGGGCTGTATTAACTGATGTTTGGTTTGGTTTCTACACACTGTACACAACTGAAAAACTTCCTGGAAGGGAGTGGCAATATTTCTGGCGTCTCCACTGAAGGAAAGAGACTGAAATATATATTACACACTTCAGCATGGCTTCTGTAAGTCCCTAGTCAAGTTGCTGCAACCTCCTCTAATATTACTGAGCCAAAAAACAACTACTAGAGGAAAAAAGAATATCCAAGGCAAGAAACTGAAAGCATGCTGAAGTGCATCCACAGGATGGGAAATTAGCATACTATCTGTGAACACAGCCTCGCAATGGGAGCTGAGAATTGCAAGATAAAATTGACAGGCTCCTATTCTCAACCATACAAATGGCTCTGGCATAATCTTTCACAATTGTTTTTCCTCTTTGTTTGTCTTAGTTCATCCTTTTGCAAAATACATACAGAAATACTACTCTACTCTCACAAGATGTACAGCATAATAAAAGTGCTCTAATCAATAAAGCAGCTCCTGGTATGCACATCTAAGGACATGCATATAATGCAAGGCTAAAACCTAGAACTCAAACTTCTGCTTCAGACGTTGAAAGTGTTCCTATCCCTTGCTTTGGTTGAGATTCATGGCTAATAACTTCTATGGTAAATGACATACTCCTCAAAGCAGCATACAAAATTCTGTCAGGTGGTAGTTACCACCAGGAAGCATGACCTGAACATTCAGCTGGCTTTACTTAGTACAAATAGCTGCACTAAAAGATACGACTGAAAGATAAATCTTTATCTTTGCACTGTAGATAAGTAGAATATAAATGCATAATAAGGCTGTTGGTCCTTAAATTTACTCTGTTCTTATCAGCATGAATTGTGGATTCATGCAACACAACATCATGTAGTGTTCACAGTTCTTTGCTCAGCTGGAATTGCAGCCCTGGACCAGAAGCCAGACTGGGGACCTGGATTTGTCAACAGATGTGCAAATGCACATAGGTAAAGCAAACAATTTCTTACCCTCATGTAAGAGGGCTTTGTTAGCAACTATTAACCATTCAAATGATTTACAGCATTTTGCATTCATTCCTATGCATCAGTGTTACAATTTACAGTAGCTAGGACTTGCAAAGAGTAACACGATGCTACATCTTTGAGCGTTGTCATTCTTAGTATGCTGAGTCAGCATGCCAATACTGAGTAAAAATATAGCCATAAGTAACAAGACATGCTGTGAAGTGTTTAAAATTTAATTTCCCATTAGTAAATCACACAGCCTAAAGGTTCCAAAACTCTAGAAGAGATAAAAGATCTCTGGTTTCCTGTAGGATTTTCTCATGTCCTTTAGGCTGCCGGGAAAGGGAGAGGTCTATGCCATTCTTGTATGGCATATAGTTGGGAAAACAGCTACTTAAACATTATAATAAAGGAGTAGAGACTTCATGGCCTTCTCACATTCATCTGAAATACAAGCAATTTTTAGGACTCTTTGTTCCCTTTTATGAAGTCAGATGTATGGAGACTTCAAAGTACAAGCCTAAGAGTTATACACCCAAGCTACTTAATTTTGTAGCAAATCTCTGAACGGTTGCTACTTCCTGAAGCCAAGGATTTTTTTCACTACAGCTGACTTTAAAGCTGCGTATAGGACGATCCTAGTGTATGGGGAAGAAGTAAAATCAGAGCCTTTGCATTTCGTGACTCTGAAGCAACAACTCGCTTTTCAAACTGTATTGTATACGAAGGAGGATACCTACTCCAGCTTGCCTCCAGATTTTGGCACTACTACTGCATGTTGCAATGTCTAAGCCAGCCAGCCAATCACAGTTTTAAAACTTCAGCAAGCAAAATATGTGCACATAGTGTGCCGTGTAGGTTTAAAAAAAAAAACAAAGAAAGTAAAAGACCAAGTTTCATGTAAGAGACAACTCAGTACGGGATTTAAAATAAAAACATGTGTACGCCCCATTCTAGGCAGTGCTGCCAACATCTGAGGTCTTCTAAAGGATCACTTTTGCCTCTTAATTCTCAGAAATCTTCTCAAATTTTGAAATAATTATAATTTTAGTATGTATTTAACCCCTGATATAACAAAAAGGGGGAAGAACTTTCTGAAACAATAGTAAATTTTATAATACTGTTAAGCTGGCTCCCTCTTTTTTCCTTGATGCAGGAGACCGTTTCCCTGCAATTCTGTGTTTAGCTTAGCTTGAAGATACTCATGTGTCACCTTTAGGTGTGTTACTATAGAAAAGAAAATGCAAAAGCAGATGTGCACTTGTTACAGAATTCCCAGCAGGTTTTGTAGTTGTATAATTTTCTGTAGGGTAGGCTTTTTCTTTCACCAAAAGACCATATGTTCTTACTTTTAGTCTCACCACATATTTCTATATGAAAAGCTTAGTAAATGCAATGCCTTTACTGTAAAAAATAAATGAAGAATATTTAACCTTTAAATAAAAGCTTTTCAGTGAAATTGGGAGTCAGTTCAGCACACTACAACTAGTAATACCATACAGCCAGTACAATAAAGAAACTAAGTCCCAAACCTAAGTGCTGCCTGAAATGAATTTTATTTCGCTCAGGCCAGTACTCTGATGTTAGATTCATCTACCATTAGAATTCAGCTTCTGCTTATAAGACAAAAAAAAAAAAAAGGTAAAGAACAGTGCAATGTATTTCTTAACATTATCACATCAATACTTAATTCTGGTTGTGCCCCTCCCTCCCCTAAACCAACTCACATTTCTATTCTTAGAAACCATTTGTGAAGTACCTTCTCTTCTTAAACAATTTAAGGTTATTTAGCTGATTCGGTTTAAAGAGTCTTTAAATAATTGAAAGACACAGAAAGAGGTACTCAGATACTACATGTAGAATGAAATTCAGAGGTACATTTTTACCTTCTCATTTTAGCTTCTGGAGTTATTTTTAACATCTTCAGAAAATACATTCAGAGTGTGGAAACGAAATGAGCAAAACAGATGACAAAACCTCATTATCATGGTACCACCTCTTTCAAAAGCTGCGTTTGCAATGGTATTAAATTATGCTTGAAAGCATTCTGTATAGAAGTTCCGGTTATTCCATAAGTTTTCACTTAGTGGTAGAGGACAGTAAAAAGACACAGAAACCCTCTACTCCATATTAGAATAGCAACACTGTGGATTCGTGATTTTTAGGAGAAAGGTGGAAAACTGCTGTTAAAGTTTCTACTGGTAAATAGTATGCAGCTTTGTCAGATGGCACAGCACGTCCTCCCTTTCTGTCACACAAGCAAGCTGGTGCTCAGAAGACTACTGGTTTGGCTTGTTCCACTGGCAAAACCCGTTTTCCAGCCCAACCTCCTCCCTCTGCTGCTGCCAGCAATACTACCTAAGTGATCTCCTTGCTTCCATACCTGCATTCCCCCAGTTCCTCAAAGATACTGTGGTACCTTCTGAAGCCACTTAAGCTACTGGCACAGAACCAGTGTAGAGCACAGACTACGGTAAAAGCTAGCAAGCATCAGTAAGTAAATGTTTAGGATCTGGTGGCAGCTGGCATACCACCATATTCACATGCGGTTTTCCTGCAAGGAAGTTTTCATACTGTTTTCAGAGATGAATGTGTATCTTTTTATTTCCAGGCGAGAGAAAACCCATATGTTCTTGCAAAAGCCACTCCAATGCTTTTCTGAAGCACAGCCACTTGAAAAGCTATGCTTCATTCACAACCACATTACTAGTTTTGTCCTCATAAAAAACACAATCTGTGTAAGTTTTCAACTAGGTTCTTAAGGTAAAAAGCAAACTGACGTTTCTCCTAGAGTCTGCTGTGACACCATCAGCAATTACTCTAGTATTTCAGTTGAATTTTGTACAAATATCTTAACCTCCAAGCAGCTGAGGTCAGATTTAGGCAGCAGGAGTTTATGAGGCTAATTCCCAAGAAACTTTTTATTGTTATTCCTTAATCTTGAAGGCGTCAAAACTCTCATAGATATCCTATTTTTTCCTCAAATTGCTAAGATTCCACTTCTGCACACGTCAAGGAATATTCTCATCTTCCTATGGTTTAGGAGCTTGTGGCCTACCTTTTAAGCCACCTCGAGCCACGGCTATAGCAGACATTTCTCTATAGGTTATGATGTTCTTGTATCCCAAAACCCCACAGATTATTAAAACAATGATGCAGTGAGCCAAAGTGAAACAAAGAAAGAATATAAAACAGAGAACAAATAAATAAAAACAGGAGAAACTACAGATTTGAAAGAAGACATATTCTAAATCGCATTCACATACAAGTAAAAATCCTGCTCAGCAATGGTCAGAAACTGCAGATTTAATTGTTAAATTTTAGAAGTCCTGCTCTGAAAGTGTACAGCTTAGGATTTAATTTGGAGATGTCAGTAGAATGCCAATAAAAATTTCAGCTTTTTAAAAGGATTACAAACAGAAAAGGCAATTTTTTGAGAGATTACTCTCTTCCTTTCAATAAAGACGTAAATACCACACAACAAAATAAAGCCAAACAGAGTAACAATTAAAAATAATGGTAGAGTAACAAGAGGTTATATAATCTGTCTGTGACAAATGGCAAATAATTTTAACATAGTTAAATTAGGAAAAAACAGAGAAATAGCAAAGTTAGCATTTACACAGAATGAATCAATTAATAAGCCCAGGGCAGAACACCATTAAGTCAGACCTGACCTCAATTACACCGTGTGTATCCAAGTAAGTTTAATGCACTGGTTTTGTGATTTATTCATTTAATTATTTAAATTTCAGCAGAGGAAGAATGACCCTAGACCTGACAGAGACAGAGTACAGAGGCAGCAGTTGCTGTCCTTTACGTGTGGGGAGCTGCTGGACTGGCTCCTCATCACTGGGAATTTAGCAAGGCAGGTAGAACAGGACGCAGAAGTTAAGACAGAGATTGTAAGAGAGATACTCCATCTGTCAGCAGACAGCACTCCTCCAAACAATAATACAGTCATGCTACTCCATGTCTTCTCCAGTTTCTGCCGAGTGATGTTTTTTACTACTTACTGGCTTGTAAAGCATACACAAGAGATTAGAACTACTATTGCCACCATTTGTTTCAGCAAGTACAAGCAGGAGCTTGGCACAGCTGATTGCTGTAGTCACACAAGAAACCGGGAACTGCTACCCTGCCTGGAACAGAAGACAAAGACAGATCTGCATTTTCTCTCTGCTTCTACCTACTTCAGCAGGGAAAACAAGAACTTTGTCCTGGACACACAAGACATAAAGCGACCGGTCCGTTGGCTGCAACTGTTCTCTCTGGTAAATAGTGGCTTGTGTCCTGAAGCACGCAGCCTAATATCCTTCCCAAAAAGTTTAGTATCACTACATTTGACAAATACAGATATTTTGGAGATATTCATACAAGAGATTTTTTGGTGGGTTCGCTTAGCTTTGTTTGGTTGGGTTTGTTGATTCTTTTATAAAAGTCTTGTTAAGTTCTCTCCTTTCTGGTTATAATTTTGATTTCTATTTCATTGGAAGTTCTCGTGTTTCTTGTGTTGTAAGACAGAGAGAACAGAAACATCCAATCTACTTTCTCCATATTTGTCTACACATATTCATCTTGCCTCCTCTTACAGCTTCCCTAGATGGTAGTCTTTTTGTCACCTCTTCCTAAAGACAGCTAGAAAACCTTAGTTCAAAAATCTTTGTCCTGAGAACGGCATTAAACAGAACTCAACTGAAACCTCCTATATCCCAGAAGACATCATCTTAACCTTGAGGCCAGACTAGAATATGACAGCAGCAAGTCTGGAGGTGTTCTGTGGCATATAAAATACAGGTATTTTCCCCAAGAGGAAAGCAGACACACAGGCAGACAACTGACTCTCTCACTTTGTGTTTATACTATTTGTTCTGAGGTGGGTCTCCTAGTTCCAGCACAGCCTACTGATTTACCTGGAAAGGGACAGGCTCCGGGACGGTAGCTAAGACTACCCTGTCCCAGAACACCCTGTAGCATTCAACCATTTTACTCGGGCGAGGTTTCAAATCCCTCCAGGTAAAGGAGGGAAAATAATGTGGTTTCTCACATCCTAAGTTAGTGCCCAAACAGTTGGCTTATTGAAGGTAATCCTTCTCCTCTGGCATGTTTCTCAACCTACCTCTTCATTTCCTTTGCTTTTCTTAGGAGGACTCCAGGATAAAAAAACACTCTTGCAGAGCACAGCACAATCTCGCTTTGTCTCCTAGATCATACGCAGCAAATTACCTTTTCCTGGACATGTCGTTGCTGAGTAACAAACTACTCTTAAAAGAGGAACAAAGTTCCTTCCCCAGGTTTGGCATCCCCACCCTGGTGAATAGCTGCAATGTGTCACACGTATTTAAATACTCTATGAGTGCTATAGTCAGAGAAGGAGTACAATGAAACTTCAGTTTTCTGCTGCAGTCAGAGGTGATTACCAGCGAGACTGAGTTTAAACTAGCACACATGAAGTTTGTACATTTTCATGAGAGGCAACGGAGAATCTTGTGACGGTCTCTAGACATATTTTCGGTATGAATTATGAAATGTATTTATTTGGTGTGTATTAATGAGCTAATACAGGCATCCTGAGGGACACGGAACATGTATTTTCATGCCAGCAAAATAAAATAAGTATTTTGCATTAAATTATGATTATTATTTTTTTTTATATCTGCTTTCCCTAAAGCTTCTGTGAACTATCGTCTTTCTAATCAAGTTAAATTCACATTCTTCCATAGGGTATGAAAGACGCAGTTAGCCTCTTCTACCTAAGGTCTCTAATATAAGCACATAGGAATCCTGCAGTGGAGTGGAAAAAGACATCATGATGCTTTCATGGCACACCCTAATCTTCCACGGATTTGTTAAGATCTGTACTGCACACTAAATACGGATCAGACATAGGGTCTGTACCCCTCTGGGAGAAGAGAAACTAGAAAAACCACTTATTGACAGAAGAACATGGAGAAAATGGAGACTGACAGACTTCTTTCTTTCTGGTCTCTTCATATAGACTGTACCTTCTTTTGCAGGGTGTTCACTGACTCCAGGACAGTCTCCCTGTCTGTTATCTTACATAAATAAAAAGAAAGTTTCGTTTCTCTTGCAATCATCATTAGTGATCTTATGAGAATCAGACCTAACAGCGAACATCCCTATGAATCAAATGATACCATTAATATTACTTCCTCAAACTGCTTGCCATAAAGAGTCATATAAAAACTATTTATCTTGAATGCAAAACTTTTCCTGAAAGCCATATTCTTTCTTTACTACTCCTCCAAACAGTTTCAAGGTGACAGCATGGGCTAGCATTTAGCTACAACTATTGCCTTACTCTCTTCAGAATACAGCAAGCAGAAACCCGAATTCAGTATATCCTGGATCCCGGGTGTTGTTCCTTTCAACGCTGCATAATATACCCACCCTCAGTACCATTACTGAAAACAGTACAGGTTATATTCTAAAGAAGATACTTATGTGCACAAACCACGTTGCAGACAACCACATTAAGCTCTCCAGAAGAAGTTGGATACCAACAGCCCTCTCCTCCTTTCCCTAACCGTCTTGACTCCTGTGGCTCAGACGAGGGTCCTGCCTCATCGCAACCGAAATTAAAAAGAAAAGTGTGCACTCTCATTATAGAAGGTGCAACTTCTCCTCACTGTTCCTCTGCACATTCCTAGATCAGTACAAGGCTATGCTAGCTTCCTTGTAATATGTATCTTGCCAACTCTATCACAATAGAAAAGACCCAAAGCTCTTTCTTAGCATCCCTCTAATATCCAAATTTTAAATGAAACCTACAGTCATATGGTGATGGAGGTAAAAATACCCAAAGCTGGGCAGTCAGAGTAAGATTTGCAGTCCTTCTGCATAAAGTGCCATGGGATATCATGATACTGAGAAGACGCTTTCCAAAAATAAACATAAAAGCACAAACCCCAAGTTCCTAAATTGGCACCTTTTTTCCTTTCCTATCTGTTTTCCTTCAACAAACAGAAGCCACTTTACTCTTCATATCTTGCAACACAAACAATATCAATTTCTTTTTACTCCATTCTACTTACAGCTCATGTAGTGCAATAATCCTGTATTGCACCAATATAGGGTAAGATCTTAGAGTCTAAGAGCATGCCAAGAATAGTGAAAACACTCAAATGATTACCTTATTTTTATTGTTAGAAATAAAACACATTTGTACCGGTGGCTCTACAACAAAACTAACCAGAAACAACTGCTTCACCAATATTATTCATGACATCTAGCACAGAGACAAGCAACAACCATAGATGCGTGTAAGGTCACAATTGCAGAGTTTCCAAGATGCTATTTAAAGGCACACAGTTCTATATTCTTAGTGTTTATGTGGTCAATGATTAATAACCAAATTGCTTCCTCTTACATGCTCAAGTTGCACAGGGAGGAATAATGTTGTTAGAAGAGAAACCTGCTGTCAGTCACTGCAATAATCTGCTGAAGCCTCACCCCCAGTCCATTTCACTGCCCTTTGTTTGCCCATATTTCAGGCAGCTTGTGACAGTCCTGTGACAGTGTGCAGCAGTATCAATTGTTTTCAAGTATCAATTTGTGTCACTGTCATTACTTCGCAAACTCCCTCCATTACAGAATTTGTCAAAATTCTTTACTGGCTTTACCATTTTCTTCAACAATTTTCTCTAGTGAGTAAGAAGCCAAAGAATATAATAAGGGTGGGAGGGAACAGAAGTGGAGTTGGGGATGCTGAAATTAAATACATTGCCTACATGCTTTATATAGAAAACTAAAAGGCTGTGAAATAAGTCTTGTCCTTTATACAAGGGGTAGGCGTGCATTTATTTACATGATGAATAACAAATTCAGTCAGCTGAACACAAGGAACATCCCAGCACTTCCTGCAATTTCACTTATGCAAAGAACCAACCTCGGTTGGTACCATCAGCACTAGGGTTCTCTTTTCTGCATTTGTCCTTACTGTACTCAACAGAGAGAGGGCATTTAAGGTATATGATTTGCAATAATACAGCATTATTTGAATGTTCAAGAACTTCTGAACAGCTGTTTGAAATGACCAGGTAGTTCCTGCTTCTTGCTTGTCTTTGATTTCAATGATCATATCAAAAGACCTGAAAAATTTCCTGCACAAGTGCAGAGTAAAGGGGGGTGGGGTGGGGTGGAGGTGGAGGAAATGCACTTCACTAGAGATCTATGTGCTCTGGGAAGAATTTGGGCAAGTGTTGGACATACTATATTAGTCTGGATTTACACTTGTCTGCCTGTACAGGTCCTTATTTATACTAAATAGGAAATAATTAAGCTTAAGACCACTGCATAAAACAAGAAACAGATGGATTTTGTTAAAAGGAGTCCAACCCAAAGGACAATGATCATAGGAGCAAGTACCACCATTTGATGTCTAGTCTATTACATCGATGACTACTAGACGACCTTCAGATTCCAAGATTCACAGAAATAATGATAACACATACATTTCAGACAGTTTGCTGACCGTATGCCTCTTAAGTGGAGTTTTCTAACAGGTTTTCAATTTGGACAATGGTACCTTGTGTTTTCAATACTTTCCTTGTAGGGCCTCTATGATCAAATCAGCTAAACACGCAGGGCCAGGTTATGCCTTGCCCTTAAGCAGATGTGCAGCGGGAAAGACGTATTTCCGCTTGGACAGTACTATTAAATCCAAACATACCATAGTTACCTCTTAGCAGGCAGTACTAAAGTGTTACCGAACTCAGTCCAATCCCCACTGTTCTGATTGTGAACATTTTTGACCATTTCCTGTCTGAAATCAATACTGCCAGATTTAAAAACAATAAACTGCAGGGACTGTGGCTTAGATTTTTGTCTGCTCAAAAAAATGAGAAGTTAAGTACACTACACTGTATAAGAACAAACACAAAACTGAGACATTTTCGCATATCCTTTTTTTGAAAATGTGGGTTTTTACTGTATAGAAAAAAGTAATCTGATTACAAAAATAGCCCTTGGACAAAATAATTTATATTTTATAGTACCAAAAAGTGTAATTCATTAGGAATGGAAACAGGCATCATAAGGTCAACCTGGCACCTTAAGGTTAATGTGCTTTATGGTATTACTGAAAGAAAAAGGAAAAGAAAAAAAGAAAAAAACAAAAACCTAAGTGCTAAAGTACTATCATATTTCCATGCTATTCTCACACATATTATGACTATATATTAATTAAAGCTTAGAATTGTAGTCATTAAAAGTATTTAATTATCACAAGCATGTAACTTTCTTCTAACAAACACTAACTCTAGCTATTAAGACGGGGGGAGAAGAAAGTGTTACAGGGACACCCATAACCCAATTTTTTTTTTAAAAAAAAAAACCAACCTCCTTATAACAAGAAGGCAACCTGATCTGTATACCAATGACAACTATTTTTAGGACAAGCATTGCCTGTTTGAGAACAGACAGGAAGCACCACAATAACATCAAGTAAGTAAATTGTTAAATGTCATTATTGATATCAGCTGGCAATGTTTCCCTTAGTAAAAAGAGGTGCTCACTTGGGGGAGAGCAAAGCCTTGCATCTTTTATAGTAGTATGAATACACTGCCAACACTCGAAGCCCACCGGCTGGACTAATTTTAGGGTGCTTCTTTTAAAGCTTTTCTTACTTGAGAAGCTTTTGTGAGTTATTTCAGTGAGCCACATTCAAACTGCCACAGCCCAGCTTCCCAGTACAAATGACTGCGCTCATCTTTTACAAGAAGGCTCTCACTACAATCTAACGTGAAATGTAACTGTTGTAAAAATAAGTAAAAACTACAGCCAAAGGAATGTTTCCTCGAGCTTTTCAAAACACCAATAAAAGCTGCTATGTGGAAGCAAGCAGGCATTATCTTTTAAGTCTTTTGCACAAAAATATTAAACCAGAATTGATGGTAAATTGAAATGAATGAAATAATGAGTAAACTGAAATTTTGGTCCATCATTATACCCAGGTTAGCAGCTCCCCCTCCAAAACCAGACTGCAAGAAACAAAAAAAGAGACGAAGGGCTCAAGGACAGACCCTTAAGAGCATTTAAAGTTCAAAGAAAGAGATGGGCACCTGGACGGATCTTCCAGCCTCAAGGAGGGGGGGTGCGGGGCGAGCTCACCCTCTGGCTCCTAGTGCTAAATAAGGTGGGCTTTTAAAATAGGCGATGCATCATCTCACATGAGCACAATCCACACCGCCCCCCTCCCCGCACGCCCGGGACTGCTGCGGTCGCACCGGTCCCGCGCGTGCGGGGAGGGGGGCGGCAGATTTGGCTGCTCCACCGCATCCCCAGAGGCCCGGAGGGGATTCGGGCCTCCTCGTCAGGCCTCCGTCTAGCCTTACCCGTGGTGGAGAGGACGGTGCTGGCGAAGAAGAGGGAGGAGGTGAAGTCCCAGTTCCAGTTGCCCGAGGCGTTGCTGAGCACCGAGACGCCGTAGTTGCTGGCTTCCAACACCCGCATCAAGAACTGCTCCAGCTGCTGCTCCGACAGGCAGGAGTGCTCCTCCAGGAAACGCTGCTTCAGCTTGCCCAGCTCCTGCCGCAGCAGGTCCTCGTAAGGCAGCTCCACCGAGGAGAAGACCACGGCGCCGAACACCAGGTAGAGCAGGTAGCCCAGCACCAGCAAAGCGAAGCACCAAGCGGAGCGGTGCTGCTCCACCAGCCGCACGCACGAGCTGCCCGCCAGCGACTGCAGCATCTTCCCGAAACGGGGGGATGCTGAGAGGGGGAAGAAGGGGATGCTGAGAGGGGGGGAGGGGGAAAGGGGGGGATTGGGGAAGGGGAGGGGGGAAGCGCAGCCGGCGCTGCCCTCCCTCTCTGCGGCCGCTGACTTTGAAGGCTCGGGGCGCTGCTGATGTGGCGCTCACGTGGCGGCGCGGCGCAGGTACCGCGGCGGAGAGAGAGAGGGAGGGAGGGAGGGATGGAGGGATGCCTTTGGTTGGTGCCGCCTTCGCCCGCCCAGCCCGGCCCCGCCGGCGGTGGAAGAGGCGCCTTCTCTCTCTTTCTGTTTCTGCTCACCGAGGGGCCCCGGCTAAAGCTCAGAGAAGCCGGCGCCCCGTGTCTCTCCTTCGCGTCGTTTCTTCCCCTTTTCACGCTAAAATGTCTGATCGTTTCCTTACCCCTCTGCCCCCCGCCACCCCGAGACACCCCCAAAACAGCAATTATTTCCATTGTTGTTGGGGTTTTTTAATTGGTTTTCTTTTTTTTTATATGTATTTCAAAAGGCACTGGGCAAAGCAAGAGGAAGGTAACACCAGAGACAGAGCAGTGTTGTTCAGCAGGAGGTTGAATTTTGGTTTTGAGGGTCCAATGTGTTCAAGAAGGAACCCTGATGGCAGGTGTTGATGTCCTCCCTCAGGTCTACTGGGACATAAGTTCAAAATGGAACCTGCCTGAGGCTGCGGATTTGAACCACATAACCTCCATCCATGCTAAATGTGTCTTTACTTCTCTGCTGGCCTCCCGGAGACAGTTTTTAATGGTACAAAGTCCTTGGCTGGTGCTCAGAGCAGTGTCCACAATGAATACAAATGCGCCATCCATCCAGCCCTCTGTGTGGTCCCAACCAGTGATCTCAAGTTTCACTTCAAAAGCTGCTTTCTTTACCCCTCTCGAACTCCATCTGGCAATCATACAGTTAACCTGCAAAGAAGTTCCCCACCACATGAAAAGGAGCAGTGAAAATAGTAGCTTCCCAGAAAGCCCCTTAAGGTGACTAAAGGCAGCTCCTGGTACAGGAGAGAAAGGAGGTTCCCCCACTGTATCCTGCAGGGCTCTGTCACTTTCCTTTCACATCTCAGCTGATGGTAACTTGTACAGTCAGAGAGACAAGGGAGTAGCTTGTAAATTAGAAACTCACCGGGCCAGAGCCAGTGAGTTCGGACAGAGTATATCAAATCCAGCAACATATCTTAAGCTGTGAGATACCCCTCTAAGCTGTGAGGACTAAAATAAAACATTTTTTCATGCTGGAAACTTAAAATGATGTGTCAACATTTCCTTTCATACAAAAGCTACACTGGAGTGTCAGATGAATTGGGCCTGGCAGGATGGTTCATCCAGTTGCTGGCCCATTCCCTGCTGCCAGCTGCAGCTGAGTTATTCCAGGGGCTTAACCCCTCCTGTCCTGTTGGATTATTAAAATGTGAACATGTTCATGCATGTTATAAACACCTGTTTGAATGCCCAGTCAAATAGCACACTTGGAAGATGTGATAGGTACACACTTGACAGGCCTAGCATGCAGAATTTTTATGCCGTGACAGGAGTGCACGTGTCTACAAATCTGCATCTGTCACGTGTGTGCGTGTGCATCTTTTACGTGCACATTTGATCATACAACTAGGGAGGGGGCACCACAGGCACTTGAGCATTTCAGTAGGAAGATAAACCTTTCTTCCATGGCTGAACTGAACAGCTGCAAAGTAAATGGTTCCAAAGTGCTTTCTTCATCTGGACAGAGGTGCAGCATAAATGAATTAGAGGAGGGGTTTGAAATGAGCAACTGAAGAAAATCTGTGTGGTATATCCAGAAGATAATTGACAGAAGGACAGACAAAGGCAGAGATGCCAGGCCCCCTACACCACCATTTTCATCAGTATTGGTGTCTCTTTAAAATGTATTTTTTTGCTGTAAACCAGTGATGTATAGGACAAAGGTGATCTAAATAAATAGCAATGACAATTAATAATGGCTACTGTCTGAAAGAATGTAATGCAGACAAGGTTTTGAAGGGAGTATTCCAAACAAATGTTTTATTGCATCATGCTAAGACAGTGTGCTTTTAAGGATCATTACAGTAAAAGAGGTAAAAGAACCTCATTGACCAATTTGGTATGCCTGGCTAACTCCATCCCATTACTTAATCACTTGTCCCCTCAAATTCCAATGACTGAGTATCTCCATCTGTAATAGAAAAGGGATTTAAAACAATATGTTTGACGTAGTGGGCAGCGTTTTGATCAAGTATACTTGGTTTGCCAGATGCAATGGGTTTCATAATATTATCGAATTTATGGCAACAACCAGTAGTTACAGTTTCATTCATGATAGGGAATGGGCATGTCTTTGTTATAAAACAATATTTTCCCAGCCTTCAAGCCAAATATTTGTTTAAAGATTAGAAAATATTTGCCTAAGAACACACCTCTCTTCAGTGGTGATATGAAACTGTGACTGGGCAGCTAAACAGTTTTATTTACTGGCCTCCTTCAGTTTTCCATTTTTATGAATCACTCTCCATTTTTAGAAGTCTTTTGCACACAGAGGCTTGCTAGGCTAGAGAGAAACGAAGACTCCCTGCTGAAGAGAAACCTGCACTGCTCTTACAACTTGATTTTTCTCTCACAGGATTTTGGAGGCCTGGGCTGGAGGGAACAACAACAGAAGAGCAGGGCTGTGTCACCAAAGTGTTCATGTTCTTGCTTCCAAAGCAAATGTCTGGACAGTCTGAGGTTTAGCCACCATTGTTTATATTGAAGTATTAACTCAAAGCCCTTAATACTCCTGATAATTAAATTATGGATTGCAGTGGGATGGGTGTGCAGAAAGGTGTCATAATGTTAATTTTTCTGACTTCAACTGATTGTATTTACTATGATATTATATGTGAATGCAATTATATTCTGGTTTCCACTCCAGAGTATGCTGTGTTCAATTTTCACATTGTTTTGCTTGTTAATGATCAAGCTAGTCACAGTCTTTTTCCAGAAAAAGTTTCATTCTGCTGTGATCAAACATTAATCCATTTAATAAAGCGTACCACATCATGATATTACTCATCCACTAGCTACACGCAGTGATGACTGGGCTCCTTACTGCCAGAGAAGTTGAGCTGCTAGCAGGGAGAAGAAACCTACTATTGGTAGATAACCGGTACGCTCTTATCACACCGAACTCCGCTCTGAGGTGCTGAAAATGCAAGTACAAGCTGCCTGCCTACAAGAGCAGAAGAGAAGACAGCCATTATAACTCACCCATGGAAACAGAAATCAAGTTTGTGTCCTGGGGTGCCAGAAAACCTTAGAGAAAGTTAGAGGTCTTTCATAACTCTGCTACTTGGGTGGATATGACAACTCTCCTATCACATCACTGGGTTAGCAGCTTCTCTGGTGTTGTACAGAGGCTGAGAAAATCCTCTCATATATAGAAACGTAAGGCCTCCTCAAAACTGTGTGAATCACATTTTCTGTTAGGAAAGGTGAAATTGAAATAAAGAGGTTTTCTATTAATGGCAGCTTATTTTTATGTGAGCTTTTCCATTAACTAAAAAAATCTCTTATTACTTAGACATTTCCAGTGAAATGCTGAAATGCTTCAAACGCTGGAAGACAAGGAGGTGGTTGTAGGCTGGAGGCAGACAGCAGCCTGGTGGCAGGCAGTGACCAGAGAGCGGGACCCGGTAGTCTAATCATTTGTCCAGTGAATGTAAATGATGTTAGGCAAAAATACTAGCTTCATGAAAAGCAAGAATAGTTCCCAAGAATGCTCCACTGCCAGAAGCTGCCCTACACTGAACGGCATATGAGAAAGTAGAGATTTGATGCTGGGGCTCTGCTGCTCTGATCACTGAGGTCTAGACCATGAGGAGGATGAGTCTATGGAAACACCCACATTTGGCACTGTTACTAATATTGAGACTGGAAAATATTTTAACCATCGAAAAGAAATAACTGAAAGTGACTCAAATACACAGAATTTCAAGTTGACTGAAAAGGTTTTTAGTTTTTCAAAAGAGCTAGTCTCATGGCAAAATTACGAACAAAAGCCTCCATTTTGACATCAGTCTTAGAAGAAAATGTCCTTCCTCTCAAAAAAGTATAAATAATTACACTGAAGAACCCTAAGTCTTGAGAAGCATGGTAAATGAAGTCAGTTACTAGGCAATAGTTGTCCTGCCAAACCTGTTCTGCTCTGGCATACTTACAGCATAAACTCACAGTACAGTGAACAGAGGAGGTGGTGGTGGGGAAGAGTGGGATGAACCAGGACAGTGTCGGAGCCAGTAAAGAGTTACGTGCATAGAACATGAAATCGTATCAAAGCAGTGTCACCCTGACAGCTGAATATTGAATAGCAATAGGGAACTGATTTGTCCTTCACAGTGCTTCAGATTTGGCTTGAGTGTAGATTCAGTGGTTACAGCAAGTCTAAAGTCTGACTGGTATGTCCCACGTTATGTGTACATAAAGAAACATAGCCATAAATGTAAGATTCCTTGAGTTCACTTGCATTAGAGATTCTGCCACATTTAATTGTTCTATTAATTATTGGGGGTTTTTTTTAATGAAATTGAGAACAAGTAGAATCCTTCCTAACTTGCTGTATCTGTTAAATGAAAGTTGGAACATAATACATTGATCTAGTGGGACGTGTCCCTGCCCACGGCAGGGGGGTTGTAGCTAGGAGATCTTCAAGGTGCCTTCCAACCCAAACTATTCTATGATTCTATGATTCTATGATTCTATGATTCTGTAAAAATAAAACCATTGCTTGTTGTAGAAGAAAATATATCTAAACAATTGTTTCTGAACACACAATTTTTGTGCTTTTGCAGAAGTTAATATAAGGTCATCTAGTGGCTCTGATTGGATGTCATGCCCCCATGGACAGGCAGGATGTGGAATTATAAGAATCACATCCTCAGCAACAGTAACGCAGATGTAGTTAACTTGAGAAGCAATCAGATGTGTTGCCATGCATTCTGTTTTGGATGGGTAAGGTGTTCCGTTTTGGCTAAAGGGAATCGTCTAAGTTTGGGTCAAATAACATGAATCTTATGAAAGTTGAAACAACATAACTTGACTTTATAGGAAAAAGTAATCTTTGAAGAGGAGATTCATTCCCATCTTAATGTAGCAGGAGGACAGAGGTGCGACAGGAGAGTACAGACATATTTAGGTCTTTAAAATTTATCACTGAGCAAGCTACTGACAGTAGAAATATTGCCATGGAAGAAATAGTCAGTGAAGTCTGTGTCTGTGCCATTTCCAATATCCTGCCTGGCTGCATTCTACTTGAGAGAAGGAGGAGAAAGCTTGAGATTTAGTGCCTTCATCAAAAAAAATCATTTTATGCTGTTAACTTAATGGTGCAACGCTGTCCACAAAGGTTGAGACCACTGATCTGTGACAGCAAAAGAATGAATGTGCCTGGTTTGGGGCCTATGTTTAGGGGAAGATTTATGGTATGGAGTCGTAGTATTTAGCATCGAGAAAGTTTATATGCATGGTCAGGCACAATCTCTTTCTTGAGTGAGTCATGACTTGTTCAGCGTATATGTAATTTTCCTTAGAGTTGCAATAAGCATTCATGTTTAGCCGATGATCTCGTTGTCCAAATGGAGTAACTGATAGGTGACAGTTGTTATAGTAAGATAAGCATTTTATGTTATGGAAAAAGTAATTTTATGTATATTGGAGACAGGGTTACCCAATGGCGTTATTCCAAAAGGGCTGTATACACGTACATAAGCACATGCATTCATGTATATATAGAGATAAGTTCGGGTATAATTAAACATATAGAGTGCTTCTTCTAACTTTTCACTATTCCAAGTTATGCCATGTTTTAGTAGAGAGGTGATTTGTAGGAATGTGTTAACACTGAAGGAAAATAATAGCTCAGAGAATTCAGGATGTCACCATGACCTTTTTAAAGCATTAGATTAAATAAAATTCAGTGTTTTAAATAAAGTGACTTTGCCCTCTGAAGTCCAGTGGGAGTTAGCCAGTAGAATTAGTCCTTTTAACCTCATTCCAGATGCAGTATAGAGCAACACCTGTTAAGATACTTTGTACTTTGAACTTAAAATAAGGATTCAAGAGATCTATTATTTGCTCTCCTTCCACTCTGTAGAATTTTTAGTACTTCTTGCCCCTTCTTTGGGAGCCTGGTGTTAAATATGATTGTGGAGGCAAATGAAAAAATGCAGTAGCTGAGGTGAACTCAAACAGCTGTGGGTGTCTAAGCCTCCTTCCTGATCTTCTCACATCCAGGATCATTGGTTTTGTCTCAGAGACATTGGCTGGTTCTTGGGCACTCAGGCAATGACAGTGCCAGCAAAGCCCACCAACTTTCTCCGAGTCACTTTCAAAACACACAGCCCCAGAAAGGGTTATGCACTAAATGGCCAGCCTGTAATTGCGTTATTTTCAGTAGTTAAGCCACATTTCCATGATTTCTGTTTTTGATTAAATGAGGCCCAGCCCCAGTCTCTTAGTTCAATGCTGCCGTTGGGGTGTATTGGTAGGTCCTTCTGCCTATTTTAATTCCGTGCCTTAGAGTTTGTGTACTTGTCTAATCAATTTTATGCAACAGGCTGAGTTCTACTTGTGTTGCAAGTAGCTGACAAGTAGCACACCCTCTCACCCATTAATAGAAAGGTTACATTAACTCGCCAAAATAGCTTTTGGCTTCAGCTCCACTTGACTCTATTTTCTTGGGCTGGAGCATGTGTAAACAGAATGGTACTGCTCTCCAAGGCCTCCCTGACCCAGCTAATTAGTTCAGCCTGAACAGTGTGCACATTTGAAGTTCTTCAGGCACTCAAGTCGGCATTCTGAAACCTGGTCCTGACACTGAGTGAGCTTTGCACTCAAGCGGATGGAGATGTTTTTGAAGCTGTTGTTGTTTGTAACAGTGAATTTCTGGATGCCTGCGACTGTCCCGGCCCATATGAGAACTTGTGGTAACTACAGATCAATTCCAGGCCAAGTTACTTTGCTAACTAGGGAAGTCTTGTGCTACATATGGCTTTCTATGTGTGGATCATACAGGGCCCATAAGGCAGCTTCTTAGGACGGCTTTCAGATGCTGCCTAGATGCAGCCCAAGAAGTAAGGGACCTTGGAAGGACTAGGTTTGCAGCTCTGGGAAAGGATCTCTCTTTTCCTGCTGCAGCCATAACTAATAGTTAGGATGTACAGCAACTTGGCTTGTCAGGGCCATAGACTCCTAGAGAATATAAATTCTAAAAACAGACTCATCTTACACATTGTGACCAGTCTCTGATACGTAGAACACGCTTTAACACAGGTCCTCAACTAAGAATCTTGTGCCTGACCTTGGCTATTTCTTGTGCTGATCCTACAACCTGAAGGAGCTTAATGCTTATCTGTAGGCTGGCACACTGTCCAATACTTTCCTACAACTGTCCTACTGGGATGGAGAACCCAGGCAAACCTTCTCTTTAGGCACACGCTTTACAGCCAGCACGTGGTAGGGGTGAGCGTTGAAGCAGACACCTTTCCCCTGTCATTTCTGCAGAGCAAATCCATGTCTTGCAGTGGTCAGTCCTGATGGTTCTGAGGTCTAATACCTCTGCGCTGGGAGCACAGCATGAAACAACATGCTGTACCAGAAACCTTCAGCCATGGCGTGTATTCCTCGTTGCTGAAGGTCTGCATTACTACAATGAAGTAAGCCAGTGTTACTATTCACAGATGAGGAAATACAAGGAAAACCGTCTAATCTGTGCTACTCCCACCTCACCATACTATTTGGATAGGTTAATTTTCCAGGCAACCCTTCTGCCTCAGCAGAGTTAAATTTTAATAGGTGCAGCTCATTACCCAGCTGAACCAACATCTGCAACAGCCCATGGGTACTATTGCCACATGCACCTTCTGTAATGATTACCAAAGCCTACTTCAGTGACCTGGATCTTTTGAAAATTTAGTCCTTTATTTTTATCCCTTAGAAGGAACACAAGCTGCAGTGTCCTACTTTTTCTCGACTGTGTCATCTGACTCATCAATCAAAACTGAATATGAGTCCTATTTTCACCCACTGACTCTCAATCAACCTAACAAACCTATCAGAAGTACAAAAGGACAATTTTGTCACTCAGCCCAAGATACCTCTGCAAATCTTGTGTCGTGAGATATTTTAAGCTTTCAGGAAATTACAATTTCAGCAAATTTTACACTTTCTCCTGAAAAGATACACTTGGGTAGAAAGAATATCACAGGGCAAGAGAAGAAGTTCCGTGAAGTAAGAAAATGTCAATGTGCGGAGTGTTTATGCTATTGGCTTGATTAATTTTTAATAGTATACAGTGGTATCATCATTTTATCCACTTCTGTCAGAGTGCACTATACACTCTTGTGACATTTACCAGATGTTCACGAGTGCGTGTGTGATGAGGAAGAAACATCAAAACTGCTTGGCTTACAGCTGGTTAAACAAAAGGCTTAAAATGTAGGTCTCTCCAGTAAAACCTCAGTTAAAAGTCTGACAGTTTTTTTCCCTGCATTTCAGAAATGCATGAAGAG
The DNA here is from genome assembly GCF_017976375.1 of Cuculus canorus. Taxonomy (NCBI): domain Eukaryota; kingdom Metazoa; phylum Chordata; class Aves; order Cuculiformes; family Cuculidae; genus Cuculus; species Cuculus canorus. The sequence goes on along the minus strand of NC_071403.1, from coordinate 62,175,345 downwards.
ATTAAAAAACGACAACCACCCCACCACCAAAATCTGGTTTTCTTGCTGTAATAGCAAAACAAGTATTAGTGACCTGATCCTGTTCTGTCTAGCTCATGAGACATATATGGGAAACAATTACAACATATGTTCAAACAAGGTCATTACTTCCTTCCTCTTGAAATCTCTTTCCCAGAATCCAGCTTGCTGCCCTTCAAACAAGTCTTTAACCTTGCCAGGAATGGAGAATAAAAGGATGAAAAAGCCAGTGCCACCACTTCTCATCTCTCATGCCTGATTTTAAGGTAGATCTACCAAGTGCTTTGAGAAAAAGGGTCTGGCAAATAATATTTGCAGCCCTATTGAACACTGCCAACTGTGGATTCTGATTTTATGCTACGTTATGATTTTCCCTAGCTCCCTTACTTCTTTATTTAAACTAATGATACCTCTGCCTGTTCTTGGTCCTAGCTAAAGTCCTTTTCTCCTACCCACCCCATATAGCCATTTTAGGTCTATATTTTCATTAACAGGAAAATTAAGTGAAATGAACACTACGTATATTTCTCAAGCTGTCCTTTCGTTAATGAAGTCCTAAGCATTACTTCAGTGCAGGTAATTAATAACAACATCTTAAATTAGGCTGGGGAACTGACCATTATTAAATGAGGGCGCTGGAGAACAAGTCTTATGAGGAGCGGCTGAGAGAGCTGGGGTTGTTTAGCCTGGAGAAGAGGAGGCTGAGGGGAGACCTTATTACTCTCTACAACTATCTGAAAGGAGGTTGTGGAGAGGAGGGAGCTGGCCTCTTCTCCCAAGTGACAGGAGACAGGACAAGGGGGAATGGCCTGAAGCTCCACCAGGGGAGGTTCAGGCTGGATAGCAGAAAAAAATTCTTCACAGAAAGAGTCATTGGGCACTGGAACAGGCTGCCCAGGGAGGTGGTCGAGTCACCTTCCCTGGAGGTGTTTAAGGAACGGGTTGATGAAGTGCTTAGGGACATGGTTTAAGGGAGTGTTAGGAATGGTTGGACTCGATGATCCAGTGGGTCCTTTCCAACCTGGTGATTCTATGATTCTATGATTATCATAGGTTTTCCAATGAAACTGAATTGATGTTAAATTAATTTGGGGATAGTACATATACAACTTAGTGTTAGGAACAATCTTCCTGACAGGTTTTATGCTTTGGATAAACCTCTATTTTCTCTTCAATTCAACATCAGATCCCTCATCAACATCAAACAATCAAAATATTATTAATGAATATTACAGTTATAATTAATAGTAATTAGATTTATTCCCACAATGGCAATTACTCATATTTCTGTTTGCTAAGTAAAGGAAGATATATTTCTAGGCAGTGCACAGAGAAGGAAAGAGGAAGATGGGACCTACAATACTGCTGGAGATTAGAATAACTTCTAATATTACAGTCAATAGGGACAAATAAATTGTTTTCACATTGTACTGATATTTTCTATTTCACTACAATTAAGGTCTTACTTTGTATAGTTGGACTATAACATACAAAGGCTTTAATATGCTTTGCGGCTACCACACCATACAAAATGTTTCTTTTTGAAAAAGCTCTGTCAGCAGAGTACAATTTACTTGCAACAGTGCAAAATAGTGTTGGTGAGCAAAAGTGAATCTGCTGATGAAATTCAGTGCATCCAAAATCCTTTACTGAATTAAAAGGGAAAGTATTGTTTATAGAAGTACCAGCTCATGGGCTGTATACTGTTCTATATTTAAACTGAGGTTTGATTACAGTAAGGCACAGTACGTTCCAATGAGCAAAACCAGAGAAGAATCAGGCTGTAATAAAAAAAAGTTTCAGCAAGATTTTTTAAGAGTTATGCATGCTAATAGATGTTAAACATTAAACTTCCCTGATGTTAAGCACTTAAGCTTGTGCTGAACAGACCCTTCAGTCCTCAAAGGATTCTCAGTCCAATCACACAAAGGAAACAAGCATGAGAAGACAAGAATATATTATGCACCCAGCAGCTAGAGGCTGAATGTTTTCCTGTTAGAATATCAGTAAAGACAAGTCTTCTCTAGCCAAAACCAGTGAAAGAATCTTGTGGAGTTGCCTTAAATTGTTTAAGGCACTTGAGAGACAAAGTTTCAGTGTTTTTTTTTATTTTCCAACAGTCTTTGAGTGAGGAAATTCTGTTTTCCTCATTTCTGTATCTGGAAAATGGAATTGTAGAAACAGAAGCCCCAGTCACCAGGAGTTGTAGACATGCATTTAATACTACAGTCAAGAGTGCTAGCAAAGCCCTACTGAAATCATTAGGATGTTACCATGTACAGTTCATAGTACTTTTCTGCAGTCTCATGAAGGACCTGCTTGTCTCCCTGCTTGGAGGAGAAAACTATCACAGGATAAGGTCTTTACTGCTGACAAATAAGTCTGTGCACAAATCACAGGCAAAGTGTATTTTTTTACAGCATGTGGAAGAGATGTCCAATTTCCAAACTGGCCTCTGCCAGCAAGTTTTTTCCCCTGCTGGGGTCTTACCTTGCTCCTTGTCTCCGCCACAGTCTTTGTCTGTTAGTACTTCCTGCAGGCTTTTCTGGATGTTTGTATGCATGCAGGCATGTCCAAACTCCATCCATGTCACAGCTGCTCTATTGCCATTCACCACTGGCCCTTTCTACATGACACTCTCTCCTACTAATGACAACATCTCCCACCATTGTCCTCCAGAAGAAATAGCAGTTGTCTTCAGTAGAAGTATCAACGGATGAAGAATCCTCTGCATGTGCAGCTCTTACATTTGAGTATAACACTTCTCGGAGAGCTCCACCTGTGGTGGAGGTGCATCATATGGCAGGGATGCCCCAGCTGCTGGCACGCTGCTTCCTCCCGTATGGCAATATTGTGACCCATGTATGACTATCTCCACAGGCAAAGGGGACAAACATACCCAAAGGAGCCTTATGCAGAAGGACCTGTAAAAACATGGCACCTTAGGGAAGCCAAGTGGCTCGTAGTTAGTTTCCTAAACATCAGCTCAGAAAATTGCGGATAGACACTCTGAACTTTTTAGCCAAAGGTTCCTGTCTGCTTAGACATTCTCATTCATGTTGTGTGATAGATGGGCAGACGTTTCGGCAGAACAAAATGTGCTGTTACCACAGGATCATATAAATCCTGTCTGTCTTCTGGGAAGTTCAGATTGAAAGAAAAGCTGGATGTAACTATTCTAAGGTGTTAAATAGTTATGAAAAATATATATCACAGTGTTTTATGTACAATTGTGCAATATACTTTTGTGACTTTTCTCCCAAGGTACTTCTTTAATATCTTAAGCTGTTGACAAATGGCATGACGCTTGGCAGAGGGAAAAGATCTCCCCTCCAGCCCCATAAATGAACTCCCTAAGACATATTTCTTCTGCTTGAAGTTAAAGAATAAAACTGAATTTTCACCTCATCATTTTATATTGAAATGGTTTGGGTTATGAAAGTAGAATAATCAAGAAAACTACTTTAAATATAGCTTCACTAAACTACAGAGGAAATGACATTGTCTGCTGAGTTTGAAAATCTGTCTATAATTAGATTTAAATGTTACTCCTTTCAGTGCATCTCAGCATTTCTGTAGACTATAGACCTCATGATATATATATAGCTTCAGAGTATAGCCTTCCTCTTACGAAAATTATGATCCCATGGCATTTTTTCAGGAGAGCATGTCTTTGTATTAGCCATAAAAGTTAATCTAATAGTTGATGCAGTTATTGACTAGTTTCCTCTCATTCCCATAGTACTATTTTTATCCATGCTTTTTATCTATTGTTTTTATCTATGCATTGTTGTGTCATGTAAGTTTGGGAGGATTCATCTGCAGCTATAATTCTTTTTTACTATAAATATCTATATTTCATATTTTACAAGTGATGCTTGTATATGTAAAATGCTATTGACGTTATTTAAAGAGCAGTGGAATTTCAACAATTGTAATATTTTCTTTTCTTCTAAGGTCTTCCTGTGCAAATAAAGAAAAAAGGTTATTGAAATGAAAGCTATTTATGTGGCTGTCCTCTATCAGAAAAGATGCTAACTGACCAAAATGTTACTTTATATGTAATACCACAATAATGCCATTATTTATAAGGCTACTTTTTTTACTCATCCACGTCTCATGGCCATTTCCAAATTGAGGCTTATTTGTTTGAAAAAGGAACTGAAGAGTAAAATATGACTTCTAAAAAACCTGTTGACACCATATTGATATTTCATCTAGTTCTCAAGACTTTGCTGTGCTTCAATGCCTTCTGTAAGTTACAGCATGTAGTGTGTGAACAGGGAGAGGGGAAGGACACAAGGGAGCTGTTGCGTCCCCTGGCCACCTTGGCTCTCTGCCATGTGTCCTGGTGATATGCGCTCCCATAGGAGCAGCTACAGCACTGGGAAGCCTCTGTGATACCTTCCCCTACATCTTCCAGTCGACTTCTAACATTTGATCAGTTCAGATATGGCCCCCTAACCAGTCTCTGAGCAGTGAAAGGGTGTGGAGGGGAAGGGGAGTATAGGTACACAAGGTCAGATCATTAGTCAGCTCTGATCAGAGTAAACAGGACCAATGTAGATGGTTTATCCCACCTGCATTTTAGAACTGGGTGCCTCCATCCATGAGATGAGCAGAGCTGCACCGCCCTTTCCACCACATATTGCTTGTTCTCAGGTGTTCAGCCACTATTGGATTAGTGTTTAAACAACAGAAATATAGAGAACTGGAAATATTTTCCCTTCAGGACCTCTGATTTTCAGAAGAAATAGTTCCCCTTGTGAGCCAGAAATACACTGTAAACGTCATACCTCAAACCAAATGAATTCTGACTGTACTTGAAACTTTAACCTAATCAAACTGTTAACATCAAGCTCTGGTATAAAAAGAGAAAAAGAACCTTGTCATTTTTTTCATTAGGTAGAAAAGGCAGCATATCCCATTTTAGCACATTTTCTACCGTATAATGGTGAGTTCAGATGTTTCAGATCTAATTAGGACATATACAATGGACTATCAGTAAATTGTCTTGTAAGTAGAGCCATCATTTCCAGCGCAAGCAGCTCAGGTGACCCAGCAAGCCTGGCCCTCCTGGCTTCCAGACAACGTGGCTGGGTGAAACAACACTATGTCTTTTATCAAGAACTTGTGGCTCCAAAGATCTGTCACTGCAAATAGCCATGGGAGCAAGTCATTTGTCAGCCTAAGAAATCAATACTGAGAAACAAATTGAACTGTAATAGTGTATCTGTCTGGTTACTTAAGAACAGATGAACAAAGAAAATGCAAAGAACAGGAAGCAGGCAAGAGAGTTTTACAGAAATTGCTCAAAGGTGGAAAAAAATGAGAAAAACTTCTTCCAGCAACAGCTTGGCTCAGGACTCACCAAAGAAGTGGTTTCATCCATTGACTTTGAAAGTCTCATCTGCATGTCTTCTCAGACACATCGTTTGTGTCTTCTCAAACGCAAATAGATAGTACCTAATTTCGGGGGGGGGGGGGGGGGGGGGGGGGGGGGGAAGGTGAGTATGCTCATGCTAATGCCCTCTAATATTGCCCAAATAGTGTGAAGGGAAGGGTCTTGGGCCTGTAACAATCTAGCCTTCATACCATTAACTTACAAGGAACTAGAGCACAACAAATCCATCAACAAATGGAATGAGCTAAGATTGACCCAAGAGACCTTACTAAAGTTATGAGAGAATTATAGACACATTCAAAGGGTTCTACTGAAAATTACTATTGAAACCTCTGAGCTGTTATAACTAACCTTTGGCAATACTCAGGAGACTTCCTGTAACAGTCTACAGAAGATGCAGTTCTCCTTTAAACTCCAGCACGTGCTTCAAAAGCCTGCAAGGGTTGTAATTTTCTAATAAATGTTGTATTGAACAATTCTTTTAAAATGATTTTTCAAAGAAAAGTGTAATGCAAAGAAAAAAAGAAAAAAACACTCAAAAAGCAAATTTTTCATAATAAAGAAAAATTAGAAAGGAGCGAGCTAAAAAAATCAGTATGCATGTATTAGTAAGTGTGAATATTGTAAAACTCAAGGATTGATAGGCAAATTATTGGTATTAATGAGTCACTAACAGTGATCTACAAATAATAAAACATTAAAGGCTTCTAAAAGTAGCTTGGTGAAGTTCTAAGAAATACCATTAAACCTGACTGTCTCAATTACCTCCCAAAGCTATGAAGGCCAAAAATTTTAATTACAAATACTGCTGTCATTTATCTGTCCCAGCAGCTCAGAAGGCAGAAATATGCTTTACAACCAGAACTAAAGCTCTTTGTATGTTATCCGGATTTGCCATTTTGGACAAGGTCACAAGGATTGATTTGTGATTCCTGCTGATTTGTGATTCCTGTGGAACAGCATGTAGGTAGGTGTCAAGTTAGAGTGCAGAAGCAACATATGGATTTTTAGAGGGCTTTGTGCCTGAGCTGGTAAAACCTGCAAGTGCACTGCTAGAAGATGTTAAGTTCCTGCGTGAAACCAGCTCTACTCGTATGTTTCTGCTCTGCAGCACCAAGTCTGATGAGCCAAAACCCTATAAACCTCTGTTGCTTTATAGTCACTGAAATTTATTCATTGTTAAGCATAGAGCTGACCTTGACTTCTGTAAAGAGGTCTACTTGTCTGTGGTTGTAATATATTCCTCATTCAAAAGCATCCGCTTTTGGGTTTTGGTGTTTGTTTCCCTTTTATCCTTGGTAAAGAAAGTTTAAGGATTGTATTTCAGCAGTGATTATCAGTGAGGAATCAAGGGAGCCTGGTGGTAGCTTGAGCAAGTTCTTACAAAGCGTGGTTGTACAAGGTATGATAAAACACCTGCTGTGTACAAAATCTGAGAAAAACTAGAGTGATGGGTGGATAAAGTCTCAGGTTTTGTATCCTGACATTCTGCTACTCGGAAGAAAGTCTGTTTGGGCTTTGAAACTCTCCCTCTGATCCTGTATGCATTTAATGGAAAGAGAAAGAACTCATATTACAGTTATTTATATAACATTAGCCTGTGATTATTTTTTGCTTGAGAAAAATGTTCTTTTATTCATGGGAATGCCTGTGAATACGAATAGCTCCAGGGGATACAACAGCCACAGAAAAGTTGGTATTTGGGACTCGTCTAATTCCTGACACTTTTGTTGAATAAACACCTTCTGAAAGCCAGACTCACAGGAATAAACCTTGCTGGGTGCTGTATCAGAGCAGGTAGGTTTTCTCTGGAAACTCACTTTGATATGCTAATAATTTTTTGCAAGCTCTTTATAAATTATTCCTAGAATTATTCTGTGCAACTGTTCCTCTTCTCATCACTGGGATTGCTCCTGTTGGACAAGGGGGAACCTGTGGTCTCCAACTTGTGACCAGTTGTTCCTCAGATCCTGGCCAGTGCATTCACTACGGGAAAGACTCATTTGTTACCTACACCTTGAATACAGTGCGTGAGTCAGCCTCTCGCCCAATGGTGCAGGAGCTCTTGGATGCCAGTGAGAAACTTAGGTCACGAATTTCTTCCTGAATAGATTTTCCAGAAGAAGCTGAAATAAATGAAGTATCTTGTTGCCTCTACACCAATGCATGCAGCCTGGGCAACAAACAAGAAGAGCTGGAAGCCAACATGCTGCTGGAAAGCTGTAACCTGGTTGCCATTACTGAAGCTTGGTGGAGTGAATTCTGTGACTGGAGTGCAGCTATCAATGGCTACAGGCTGTTCAGAAGGGACAGGCAAGGAAGGAGGGGCAGAGGATTTGCCCTCTACATCCAGAAATGGATAAGTGTGAAGGGCTGTCTCTGAAGAATAGCCATGAGGGGGTTGAAAGCCTATGGCCAGAAGTCAGAGACCAAAGCAACAAAGGGAACCTAGTGGTTGTAGTCTGCTACAGGCCACCCAAACAACAAGAAGTGATTTATGAAGTCTTCTTACCCCAGCTCTAGGAGGCATCATGCTCTCTTGTCCTGCTGGGGGACTTCAACCACCTGGACATCTGATGGAAGAGTGGCATGGTGAGCTGTAGGGTGATGGAACACTGGAACCTGTTCCCTAGAGAGGTGGTAGGTATCCCATACCTGGAATCATTCAAGGTCAGGTTGGATGGGGCTCTGAGCAACCTGATCTAGTTGAAGATGTCCTTGCTTACTGCAGGGGGGTTGAACTAGATGACCTTTATGGTACCTTTCAATCCAAACCATTCGATGATTCTATATTAGCCTGTTTTACAAGAAGTCCACCTTGCTTTTACTGAGATAATTACCCTGCGATCATATAGCTGGTTATGTTTTCCTAAGGCATTGTGAAATCTTTTGAATCTACAGCCACAGTAATTATGATGTCTCAGGTTCATTTGTGATTAAGAGTAGTGACTTCTCACAGCTCACATTTCATCAGAGAATCTCGGAGCATTTTATAAACACTGTTACCTCTCAGAACTGCTGGAGAAATATACCAATTACTAATAAGAAATATTCTTATATTTGAACATTAAACACTCGTTTTGTTCTCAAATGTTTTCTGAATATACAAATACTTAAAAGGTCCGTTCTGCATGGCACTATATACAGAATATAAGCAACCCAATAGAGTTTAGGATAGGAATTGCAACTGTAGTTGCCAGTAGAAATGACAAGAGACCATTCTGAGATGCAAAAAGTAAATATTCAAGTTAGAATTTGGCTAGTATATTGAAGCTAAGTCCTCTGCACTCTTGGAGATAAATAATGCCATTTTTAATAACCACAGTGTCAAGGGTGTTCACTTACAACTGTTTAAACACAGCTCCTGCTAACACAAATCTGGACTTTATGTTAATATAGGATCAGAGAGATGAATCATAGACAGTGAAGTAACAGTGAATCACTGAACCCACCTGTAATAGATGCCCTCTAGACTAGCTAGGCGTTAGTGATGTATGATTGCTCTGCTAAAAGCGGTACAACTTCAACACTCAGTAGGGACAGGATGGGTTTTCTATCTGTTTGTTGTGGAGAGCTTGTACTCCCATCCTAGGTCACACAAAGTACGTGCAAATACATGTAGAGGAAGGTAAAGGTTTAGGTATAGGTTTAGCAGCCACACGACTCTGTCTATTCCCAGGTGCTGGACAGTAGACAAGCATTTCAGGTACAGGCAGTTGATATGGGTTTATGGCATGCATGCAAGAGAAGGCAGCAGTCCTGGCATCCTGCAAATGCCAGAAGTGCTAGTGCTAGGTTGGCGAGAGGTGTTTGGTGCCTGCGTGAGGGCACCTGGCAAAGAACCTTCTGGAGTGATGAAACTGAGGCACAAGGAGGCTGTGTATTTTTGGTAAAAAATACAGCTGGCTGATAAGAGAGAGAGGATATTTTACAGGCAGAGAACTGAGACAGTGATGAGGTAACTAAATGAAACTCAAACACATGAGACAGCTAATAAATAAACTAACATCTCCTTATTCCCTGCCCAGATTCTTAAAGCAGATGGTGTTATGTGCTCTGCTCTGTCCCTACAGTCTCTATGAGAGACTGTCCCTGCTGACTACTTTGCACTGCAATGCATGCTGAATATACTGTGCATGATGAAAGGCTTGGAGCCAGTAGGGTTGTAGCAGCCTTAATTAAAAATGCAATTAAAACCCCAAAATGAATTATCGTTAGCCAAAGGGGCTAAAAGAAATCAGAAGATTGGTTTGGGTTTGTTTTTTTTTATTCCTTAATATATTGGAGTGTGAATGGAGCTAGAGAGATAACAAGGCAATTCAAAATGAGAAATGGATTAAATTAGCGATGACTCAAAATGGCTGAGAGAGGCTGATTTTTTTATTTTTTATTTTTTTTAGATCTGTCTATTGTTTAGAAAGAAGTTTGAATAATCAGGAAGTCAGAATGATGCTGTAAGATTTATTGCGGTTTAAGAACATAGAAAGAGTAATAGGAAAATAAAAGAAGCAGTAGCTACAATAATACAAATCTCAAAGGAGCAAGAGGAGTTGTGGACTCTGAGTGGATTTGACAGGGTGCTGTAGGGTGATTACAACATCTGGCTGCATGCACCGATCTACAAGGCTTATCCCTCTGTGGTCATAGTGAGGGAGCCACCTCAAGAAGACAGCAGTAGAAATGAGGATACAGGAGTTTCTGAGGGAAGCCAACCAGTTATTCTGGGCATCTGAATCAATGCCTTGATGCAGCGGATGTGAAAATCCTCTTTGTTTCACACCACAACACTCCATGGAGAAACCAGGGGAAATAAAGTGCTTTCTATCTGAGATGGATGTGATGAAACCAGCTGCTGCTGCTGCTATTGCTCCACTCGAGTTATTACAGTTAGAGCCTTACTGGTATTGAGTTCATGCTGGTTCTGTATTCCCCTAACTCCCACAGTTTCTAAGGAAAAAAAATGAAGGAAACTCAGAGAGAAATGAGGTGTCTTCGAGGAGCAAAGCTGCCACTTCAGCTTGTACCAGCACTAACCTCGCAAAGGTAAACTTCAAAGAGGATGAAGCAATCCTAACACATATCAGCACAGATATGGTTTTCCTGTCTCCAAAGCTAAGAAAACATCTTACACAATTCTGAAGACTAGAAAATAAAAAATGATTCCCTCTTGATTTCATCCTTGTCCCTTAAACTTTTAAACAGGAATGATCCCTGGCAAGAATCTGTTTTAACAGGAACCAACAGAGAACTGTAGAGTTAATACGCCTCAAAAGGCTCCTTGAATAGGATCTATCTGCTAAAATAGCCAGTGGGAGGACAAGACAATAAGATATCCTAAGACCAGTGGTTCACCCTTCCATTGCGTACCAGCTCTTTCTCCACTTACTGCTGAAGATTTATGCATCCTTGATCATTTGCATCTGCTGCCCGGGCTCTGAAAGCACTGTGAAGTGACAGTAAACAGGGCAGTCTGGAGAGAGTGTTCCAGTTATCACATAAGGAAAGCCCTCGTGTACCGGTGTGAAAAGAGAGAAAACAGTTCTGACAAGCAGACCATGTATGAAATATTAAATACTAAATATCCTGGCTACTGTAGGATTGTATCCAGCATTGGTACACTGTGTGCTATCAATGGGTGGCACCAGGGATTTTAAGAAAGCAAGGTGAACACTATTTTGCATACAGTATTTTTTCCTATAGACTGCTAATTAAAAACAAACATACCAAAAAACCCAGAAGAAAGTATTTTCTTTGCTGCCCTGCTTGTTGTAAGCAGCCCAGTTGAGACAGAGCTCTCTGTATGCTACAGCCTCGTCACCTTCCATCTGTGATGAGCAAAAGCCGTCAGTGGGTAAGATGGGACAACAAAAGTCCTTAAGCCACTGTATGGGCAAATGATCTTTATTAACTTCTGCTTCCAGGGTCTGCTCCCACTGGCCTCCACTCTATCCATTAAATCTGCTGAAGTCAGACTAGGATCATCAAATCCCAGTGGCTTCTCTTGGTTGATTCTTCTTAATGCATGCATGCAGAGGAAGGCAGGAGAATTTTCAGTGGCTGTTTAAAGAGCTTCAGCCACTCTGGAAAAACCCGCAGCAACTATCAGTGACAGATTTTTTTCATTAGCCTGTTTGCAGTCTTAAATTCCCATGTACATCCCACTTGCTATTTTACAGGTGGCATTTTAGTATTTAGCTAGAAGGGAAGACCTACTTGTTTAGAAACACTGGGGATAAATTTGTATGAAACTGCATGTATACACACTGAGAAAGCAAGCAGTGCACAAGCAGGGAAAAGCAAGGATCACAGCAGAAAGACAAACTAGAATCACTTGGTCAGTTTTGGTTTAATGCCTTGTACTTCTTCAGATAGATCCACACAGTGTCCCATTAGATCCTCTGTCCTGGCCTTGGTGTAATTCCTGTGACTTTACTGTCTTTCCCTCATGACAGCAGAAGATGTGGGAAAAGAAGCATAATTTCTTCCTCCACAGGATGTGAAACACATGACTGTCTGCCCTACCAAGGATGTCTTCCCTGATGTAAGCCCTCTTCCATGTTCTCAGGGATGAGATCCACTTCTTAATGGTTGCCTGCAACAATCTTTGCGATTCAGAGAACTTCCTTGCTCACCTTCCCCCATTTACTTTACATTATTCAGAGAGAGATTTAAACAGAACGTAAAAAACACAGGTAAATAACATTCCTCAGTGCATTCTCCTGTGCTTTTCTGATAGGAGAAGTTAGAGTGGCTACACTGTTGCATTGTTACACAGAAAGTCAAATTCAACCCCAAGAATTCCACTGTCCAGTAGTAGAAATCATCACCACTGCATTCATGCATGAGTTTTTTATCTGCAATCCTCACCCTGCCTTCAGATGTAGGTGGTATTGAAGCATATGAACATAAAATTCCACCTAGAATTCATGCTACTAATCCATACATTATTTTAATCCCACTTAATAGCCCCTCAGTGTATATTACAATCCTTAGTTGTAATGTCCAAATACGATTGTACACTTACGTTCCTTTACCCTATGTCAGTAATACAAAATAAAAGAGAAAATGTTGAGAGGAGCTCCTGATAGTTTGCACTACCCGATTATCACAAAATCATGGTTTCAATGCACTAAAAAATCTACTCCGTAATCAGTATAATTAAAACCTTATGTACATATTCCTGTTTCCCCTGCAAAGTGGCAATTTGTTAAATTGCCACATAAGGTTGCTGCATTAGCTTTTCATTTCAACCTGATTTCCTGGTGTAATAAGGCTCTCACAATTACTCTCTGTGTCTGCTTGCGCATAGGTGTGTCAGCCCCTTGTCTAACAACTGTCGTACTAAACAATTTCAGTCAAATCTTTGGAAGTCTCACAGGTATTCTGGTCCTATAATATTTACAACAACAGAAGGCAAAGTGGAGGGACAATTTTCTGTACACAGTTTTTCTGAATTGTAAGCACCATCCACTTTATTATAGGTAAGGAAATTTGCACAGGAGCCCAGTTAAGATTTATTGGTCTTCTGGTTTGCCGGAATATTCATAGGTAACACAATCATCCCACGTGGACAGAATCATTGCAAAATAAGGAAACCCGAGACCTCTAGAGGACTTCTAGACCAACCAACTGGATAAATGATACATGTCATATGTCATACCTGACAAACATCTGTCTAACCTGTTAATGATTTCCAATCCTAAAGTCTCCTCAGGCAATTATATGAGCATACATCTTTACTCCTCGACATCTTCTTTTACAGCTGAAACACTGTAATACATTAGTGAAGCTCTATAAAATATGGTTCAAAGCTTGCTCTTTGTAGCTGCTTTTGCATTTCAATTTAGAAAAGTCTGGGTGAGGGAAGGAAGGTAAAACAATGTTGCAGCATTGATTTCACTCAGGGACATGATAGTTGCGTAAAGGGATCTGCTAATTATAGCCACCAGCTATCAACAGACTCAACAAAAGCCAGAACAGCACTGCAGCAACTTGGTGCCTACCATAGTCCACAGACAGCTCTTTAAGCTGAAAGCATTTGTCATGCCTAAGAATGGATTTTCAAAGGTAATGGCCCAGCAGCCCCCTGCAATAAAGCAAGGGTGGACTTGACTCCAAAAGGTCCTTCAGACGGTGAGTTGTTGCCAGAGCACTTTCCTCCAGAATACCTTGTTTGTAATTGATGTGACTTCTTAGAAGGTGGATCCATTGTTTATGACTCATTCAGCTTCAGGACTTTAATCCCGGGGAAGTTATCAGCAAAGCTCCCTTAAATTTTAGTTGGAAAAACGTCGACCATCCTTAAGAGCAGGGGAACAGTATTTAGGCAGAAATATGCTATTCAGTAAAAGACTCCAGAATGTCATTGCTTCTCAAAACACCAGTACTTATATTTCTAGATAAATGGAAGGGATCAGGCTAGGGAAAAACCACTGTCTTCGTGTAGATTTTTCACTGCCTAAAACTGAGCTTAAATTTGGAGGGCTATGTTAATTTTATACATGCTTGAAAGCAGTGACTTGAGGAGGACTGGGAAGACTGTGAAATGTAGTTCTCTCTCTTTTTTCTTGCTTAAGGGAATGCAAACTGCTCAATACTTTGCATCCTTCCAAGCTAACACCGAACTTCTGCTCACAGAATCTTTGTTCCTAGAATGTATGTGCATACACCAATCATACACACACATCCTGTTCGAGAACAGGAATTGATGAAGAAATATCAATGAAAATCAAAATACAAGGACTTTTCCTTGACCAGATCTAAGCTCGGTGCCTCTCCTAGCCTTTCTCTAGGAGTGAAAAGTTTAGCATGAAATTCTCTTTGGTGAAAATTCTTTGGTTTTCAGCATCATGTGGCTTAAAATCTGAAACCTTCTGCGGCTACAGCTTGGCACAGCTCCCTGTACTTCAGGGGAATCGTGTTGGTTTCTGTCAGGTTTGGAGCTGCATCAGCCTGGCAATGCAAGATGGTAATTCCTCAAATGAAGGAGATGACTTTATAGAATGGAATGATAGCATTTGTACTCTGCTCTCCCTAAGCCTGCCTTCTTGCCAAAAAATGACAAAATATTTAAGCATAACACAACTTTTAAATTGTTTGTGTCATTTGGAGTTGAAACTCCAAGCAATAATTATGCTAATGAGAAATAAAGTATTTTCTTGGCAGCAAGATACTCTTTTGTTGGCATTGTTGTTGACTTGTTTATTTGCTGCTTTCTTGTCATCATTGCTGCCTCCTATTTGTATGCAGTAAATGCCATTTACAGCTGTCCTTGAGAAAACTGCTGCAGCTTCCGAAAATTGCTTTCCCATCTCTTTTTTGTTTGTTTCGAAAGTAACAGCTTTCTTTCTTTTCAGGCTTTCACATGCCATGTAGCTATTCCCTGAAAAGGGTAATGACTTTCTCACCAGTGCAGTAAGGCAGTGCACTGGGGGAATAGATGCAGGACTTGCCATTAAAACAGATATGAGAAAAATGAAGTACCCATCCACAGAGGCCTCCGTACTGGGTTGAATGATCATATTCTCATTTCAGTTTTTAATCTCACAATGAGCAAGAGGAAACGGAATAGATCCAGGGGGATCTATGAAGGAAGAAAGTAAACTCTCAACTGGAGTTTGCTGCAGAGAAATACTCTTCTTCAGCTTGTACAACCCGAGCATAAGCAGCAGCTTTACGTAAACAAAGCCATTTTCATGGGGAAGCCCCTTGAAAAATGGGTGACTCAATGCTTCTTTTATTTGCTTAAGTGGACCAGTCCCAGTGACCTCTTCTGAAGATCAGTCTTTGCTGAGCTCAACATAGGAAGAGGTGAACCGGCATGGGAAGGCAGGGAAGAGGCCAGGCAGTTGCACAGTGCCTCCCTGCAATGTGCAAACACTGGCAGCAGCAAATCTGCAGTCCTCAAATTTTCTGCCCTGTCTGATTCAGGGCTGTGTATAGATGCCTGCAGAGGAGTCCCACCTACTCATGGAGGATCTTCAGCCTCCCAGAGCATGATGGGGAATGGAAGCTTAGCCACAGTGGAACTGATGCATCACTTCACTTAAGTGATGGGTCAGAGAACTGACCCGCTCAGAAGCATGGTTTGCACAAGGCAGAGAAACCACTGCCGTGGAAACAGGGTTGTAAGCTCTGTGGAGGAGCACTGATGTGCAGTGACTGTGCTATGGACCAGACCAGAGGAATCTTTACACAGAGCCTTTAAAATGGATGTGAGACAGTTTTCCTGGTTTCCTCTGTCACATCTATCGATAAATCACAGCAGCTTTTTGGCATTTCATATTAAGATTCAACTGACTCTATCCAGTGACAGTTGACAGGAGTTGTCCTGTGACACTTGCTTTAAATACTATAAATAGAAAGCTAAATGTTTTACTTTTTTTTTTTTTAAACTTATATGATTTCCTGTGATTGTGATCACATGCTAATGGAAGGTCTAATTAATGGGTAATTGAGTTAAAGGTGAGACACTGCAAATGCAGCTCATTAAAGTTCAAATTTTCAAGTACTAGTACATGTGTAGCTGTTAGAAACAGGAATCAGAGACACAGAATAATGTCTGCTGCATCTACTGTCTCTGTGTTGCATATCTAGCATGCAGTAAATGACATTATTTTCCTGATGTTCTCTGATGCTTGCTGCTATATTGGGCAGATATTGCCCAAAGAAATTATTACTTACCAGATCAGTGAATCAATAGATGTTATTTTTCTCCTTGTGCTAGATTTGCACCAAGTGGAGCAAGGAATATTTAAGTCTCAGTGCACGGAAGTTTGTGATTGGTAACACACAAAATGGTCACTATACAAAAGCTGTATGTTCCAGCGCTTTGCATTCCACTTCATTTCTTCACCTTTGGGTGTACATATCAGAAGGTATCTGATTTCCAAAATTACAGAATCATCTGTACTTACCAGAGCCACAGACTGACCAAAATAAACCTTGTTCCTTGCTTTGGGTTATATTAGAAGCAGTTTTCTCAGGGCCTGGCACTCAGCAGGCATTTCTGAGAGCTGCTCTGCTGTATTATGAGCAGTTGCTGGTAACGGTCCTGCCACCCCAGCATGCTTGCTGCTATATTGACACAGCCCCACTTTCTCTAGTTCTGCTCCTTGTCAGAGAATCAGACCTACCTAGGGCACACTGCTGCAAAGGAAACAATGTCTTTGTACAGATTTGTAAAGTAAAACCAACCAGGAGTCACGCAGATGCATGAAAGAACATACGCTGCTGACAATCCTGAATGCAAGCACAGCACACTGGAGATTAGGAGTGTGCTCCTGGACAGATGCATTTCCTACTCTGTGTCTTGGCTTTGACTCTCTCTCCCTTTGTTGTTTACTCAGTAGTTATACCATGCCACACACACGTAATGCTCCAAATGTGAAAAACAACCCAAAATCGAGATCAAGAGAGCAGAAGTTACTGAGCAACAGCTCTGTAACATGGTATCATATGTGCAAGATGGAAGACATTTCCATTGGGCTTGGAGTGAGCCAATGATGTATGCCAGTTTGGTTTATTGATATCCAGGTGAGCAGAAAAGAAGGGAGGGGTTAGAAATTGCTGCCATGTCAGTATATGTTTGCTGCTAACACCCAGCCCCAGATAATTGAGTATACCCATGCTGAGCGTTTGTAAAACTGGTTTGTCCTGAGCTGCACTGCAAATCCATTTTGCACTCACAAGGAAGAAGCAGATAAAAGCTCAAAGCCAATGCATTTCTGTCTGCCTTCAGGTGTCATTCATCAGTAGCCTCACCCTTCAGAAAATACAGGATTTTTGTTTTCAGCTACCTGCAAGAAGTAGTTTTGGTGTTCAGCTGTGAGTTACTTCAGAGATTAATGTCAGGGAGAACTGCTGCACCCTGTGCCAGCCTTCTGAATCTTAGAAGTGACCAAAAAGCCCATCACTAATGACATATTTAGGTTTCCTCAAATGTCTGCCTTGAGCTATACCCCAATTCTAAAACAGGAATGTTACTATAGGCAATTTAAGATAAATGAAGACATTACGTTGCTTTTAGAAAAACACCAAAGAAAACAGTACTGTGGTGCTCTATGCCAAAGTCTGAGTTTATTTATAGTTTGTTGCCGGATGAACATTTTGATGATCAGTTTTGCTGCACTAGGGAGTATTCTTTCACTTTCAATTTTTTCAGTGTTGCATGATAGCTGTTAAAGATCTAGGAAGGACTATACCAGGTTCCTTGAATATATTAATGGCTATGGTTTTTATTAGTTTAGAAGAAAAATAAGGAGAAGGCAGACAGCAGTGACTGGACAAATAACCTTCATAATGTGGAAAATACTAAGCAGTTTAAAAGTTGCTGGCTATAGCAAGATTTTTCCAAGCACTGCTGACTAGCAAGGAGATAATTCACACTCGGCTGGATGAAGCTGCACTTGATTTGTCCAGGACAATGAAGGCGAAATAAGGCAAGGCAGTATGACCTGGTTTATTGTTTTGTGGTTGGTTGGTTTTTTTTAAATAGAAATGCCAAGGTTAGGTCCAAATGTTGTCTGCAGAGAGGAGAAACTTCCTCAAAGACATCTACATGCCCCAAGTGGCCAGGACTAAGCACCTCTGGAAACAAAGTCGGGCCACTCACACGTGGACCAACTCGCTCTTTGCTGCCCTTTTTTTGCCTGTGCACAGGAGGTCCACACGCAACAAGGACAAAGCCAGCAGAACCTGTGTCTTTGGGAGCCTCTCTGTGTTTTCAAGTCCTACTTTTCCCACATATAAAGCTCCCAGATCTGAACAGTTCATTACTCTTCAGGGTTTATAAACAGCACTCCTCCAATTTTTGCTTACTTTGGCTATCTGTTTTTCTTTATGTAGCTGAGTGTTCAGCTCATATTTTCTTTCTTTTTAAGGTATTGCATCCTGATCCAGGAACTTTCCTCCATCCCCCATAAGCAGCCCTGACAATACTCATGTTCTAAGTTTAAAAGTCTTCTAAAGCTTTGGGACTCATCACAGAACTTAAATCTCTGGTTTATAGAGGTTATTAAGTTTCTGCGCATCATAAAACATTCATTTGAAGTCTGCCTCATTATTAGGGCTGAATAAGGAAAGACAGTTGTTCACAGAGGATTTAGATGTTTCAAAATCTGGTTTTCCTCCAGTTCCAACAGTTCCCCTAGTACTTCCAAAGTTTCTACACACTGGAAGGGAACAGCCTACACTGATGTGGACCAGGAGCCTGGGAGGCCAAAAAGTCAATGCACTATGAGTGCCTGGAGCAACCGAAATTCCTGGCTCTCTGACAGCCACGTGGGAAGTGAAAACACAGTTTGTGTGTATGGGAGGTTGGAGACAACTACTGTCAAATGGAAAAGTGGCTTCAGAACAGAAGTTCAGACACTGATCAGTTATTGCACAGGATTTTGTATATAACATTGATCAAAGAGGTGCTGAGACTGCTGAGATTATTTTGAATACATAGTGCCTTGCAGTGCCATGGTTACATGAGAAATCTGAAAAAAAAGTCTATGTTACTTGAGATCTATACAGAATATTTCAGTAGACTTACAGCTTCATGCCTGAAGAATCCCTTTGTAGTCAGCACAATCTCACTCTTAATTTGGCTTATGGAATCACAAACTGATTTTAAAGTGCATACGCATATATACAGTAAGTTATGCCTGCCTGCCTCCTTTTTAGATATTATAATGGATGTGAACATTAAAAGATTAGTTTGTAAAGAACACATACTGTAACATGGAGAAGAATGTAATGAGAGAACACAATGCTCTTGTGCTTTAAACAAAATCAAGTTGGATTTTGATATCCATCTAGCTCAAACAAAGCATACCTGACCCATTCACTCAGCTACCTGTGGTTCATTTACTAATGTGATTTTATATAATCTTGAAAGCAATGAATTATATTCAGGTACTTATAAATGCCTTTCAAAGCATCTTAGTTCTTGATGTACCATGACTCAATCCATTCCTTGGCAGCTGGATTTAACCATATCAGAAAAAATAGACCACCACAGAACTCCCATTGCTGAACTTTGTTGGTTAAAGGTCCATCTTTCTCAAAGTCTCCCCTTCTGTAGGAATAAGAATAGAAGCATATTTTACTTGGCATCTTCTTGGGCATTTCTGTGCCAGATGTGAGTTTCCTGGATACACAGAAACACCTGATCTTTACCAGAACATTCAGTTTCACATTAAAGCTGATCAAACATGACATTATGTTAAAAAGTGTCCGATACTTATTGTTTTATCCTTCTGCTCTGAGTAGCCTGTACACGCCCTTTGCATTCATAGCAGGTTTTAAAAAGATATCCATCAGTTTTATAAGTAGTATAAGTATAATATATATAAGTATTTATAAGTATAACCTCCAAAGATCTGTAGGTATGATTAGGACAAGTGTGCTAGGGTCACACTCAGCAATTATTTTGAGCTAGATTTCAGCCTTACTGAAATAAGGACAGACTAATTAGACTTGGACTCTTCAACTGAAAAGAACAGACAGCCGAGAGGGGAGATAATAGAGGTTTATGATGATAACTGAAGTAAACAGGGAACAATTACGCGATTTTACACCCATTATGAGAATTAGAAGGCACCCCAGTTATCAGGCAGCAGGTTTAAAACAAAGAGAAATACCTTTCCTCATAACCTATAATTAAACTGTGAAACTAACTGTTCGTGGAAGTTGCAGAGGCCAAACAAATTAATTGAGAAAGAGATCAGACAAATTCATGTAACTATGAATGTTCACCAGTGGTGAGGGAATGTGACTGTCTGAAGGCAACCTCTGGCTTAGGAAGCCCCTAAGAAATCAGTAGCTGGGAAGGTACCACTTTGCATTTGTTCTGCTTTTTATGCTGTTAAGTAAAGACCTCTGGCAGGCCACAGCTGGAGGAAGGATGCTGTGGTGAGACCTTTGGGCTCACCCAGTACGGTCACATGTATATTTTAATTATGGTCTTCACTGTGTTGCCATGGCATGATTTCAGGCACTAGTATAAAATAAATAAAATAAAGTAATAAAATAATAATGAAATTAATTAAATATATTAAATATTTACTTTATTTAGAAGTAATATTTATTTTAATATATTTCATTATTAATAAAATAAAACAATAAAATAATAAAAGGCAATAATAACAAAGGCAAATTATAAAGGTGGAGAGTAATACCACCTAGGCAATGGGCGCACTGCAGTTACTGTGTCAGTCTTTATTTTTCAAGCTTATATATTTTTCTGCTCTTCCAAAATTTGCCATATTGTAAACTAGAAAAGACACACTTACAAGCACAAAGGCAAAGCATTCAGCACACATATGACATTTGCTTTCCTCTCAAATATCACCAGCTGGGAGAAAATGGGGACTGTTTAGCCAGTGTAACTGCTTTGTACCTTCTGCTGCCTGCAACATTTTGCCCCTTCCAAGAATTGTACCCACAAGGCATAGTACTCCATTTAGCAGAAATAAAGTTGTGAGAGAATAAAGAAGATGATCTCACATTAAAACAAAACTTGTTTTATCAAGGAAACAATCTCTCTAGACGAAACAAAAGCCTATTTCACACATAATACTTCCAGAAAAATGAAATTCTTCTAATCCATGGGGTTCACTGAGGAACTGAAATGGCACAAACTTCAAATACGAGACACATCACCTCACTAAAGTGATGAAAGTACCCTTTTAGGTGCTCACAAAGCAGAGAGGAGAAACAGCTGAAAGACAGAAAACTGAATCAGTATGCTTTCCTCCTGAATGAAGGCTGGTTGCCTTCTAGAATTCTCTTCCAAAAAAAGATTGAAAAAAGATTGAAAAAAGATTGAAAAAAAATGGAGGGTGGGGGGTGGAAACAGCAACAGGAAGACTCAAAGAAAGAATATAGTTTCTTTCCATCACAGTTCTTTCACAGCTGATTTCAGATAGTAATTTGCCTGAAATTGCTTCTTGAACAGTCCTCTGGTTTCCTGTCTGCGGTTCCAGGTTGAAGGCAACAGAGTTGCTGCTGGTAAAATAAGATTTCTCACTTGTAAGTGTGCCAGCTTGATGTGCCAACTCGAATTCGCTGCCATCAGCAGGCATGCCAAATAGTTCTTCTGGGGAAATATGAATTTCCAGGCAACTCAGCTGTTCAAAGCCTCAGCGTAATAATACCAAGGCCAAAAAAAAATGTGCAAAAAAGAAAATAGTCCCTTCCATAGCATCCACAAGGATAACATAGAGATCACAATTATGTCATCATCTACCTAATTTAAATCTATGTGAGGAGAGCATGCATGGGGCTTCCAGGAAATCACAAAATTGGTAGTGCTACAGCTCACCTATACAGATAAGTTTTACCTTTCAATCCAGTGTAATTCTATCAGAGAGTCAGGCCACGCTGACTGTGCCCACCTTCTGCCATTTGCTTACGAGGAGAAGCTCCAGCCCAGGTTGCTGCTTGTGGAGCTGGCTCAGGCCAAATGGGTACAGAAGTGTCTCCACAGGAGCAAACATTGCAGGTGAAGCTGCAGGCCCTGGGGCAGGCTGCAGAGGCTTGGTGTGATCCCATGCTCAGCTATGTGTTTGGCTTTCCTACCAAAGAGTGTTGCCCATGCAGCAGGGCTGGGAGGGCAAGGCATATCCCCAACTTCCTTGAAGTCTTAAAAGAGCACTCCTTTATTGTTGGTTTTTGCTAAACAGCCACATTTCGGATGGAAGCAACTGAAGCAACTGAAAGGCAAATGAATCTAGTTCCACTTTGCCTATTCCTCTGTAGCATGCTGTAACCTCCAGCAGAAGGTCAGATGCCTACAGCTGCAAGGTGGAGAGGCAATACCAGTTGGAAGCATGGCAGCTGTGTGCTGGATGGCCACACACCAGTGCCTGGAGGTGCTGTCTGTGTTTGCACCTGAGCAACTGCACCAGTGGCAGAGATTAGTCATCAGGCTGGTTTTCTTCTGCTGAAAAAGATGTTCTTTCACTTTCGTTGTGTCTTGTCCAGACATCATTTCATTTTACTGAGGAATATGAAAAAATTATCCTAGCACCTATGGCATCGAGTGAGGGAGAAAAAAAAAACCAAACCCAGGCACAAAGCCCAGATTAAAGCTCTGCACAGCTATAGGTATAGAAAGCCATGTTTTGATCTTAATAGTGTTAGTGCCGGCAATGTTCGAGGGTTTCTGGCTGCCTCTTGCTGAGCAGAGCTGCAAAAAGCTGAGGCCAGTATCGATCACATGGCAGTGCTTGTGTTCTCCACTGGTCTGCTGGGCAGGAGTTGTTTTTCGATCCATACATCATGTACAATGTGCCCCTGGATTTCCACGAAAGCTGGAGCATTTAATCAGTAAAGACTTATTTCATAACAAAGTCAGCACTGGCTATGTGACAAGAAAAGTCAGGTCTTGGGCAGCAGCAGCCCAGGAGAGGCTGAGCTCTACCTGGCTGTAAAGCTGACCCAGCAGCGAGGTCTATGAAAGGTGGGTAGCCTGTACCCCTGCAGCCCAGTGCAGCGTCACCAAGGAGGAAAGCTGGGGGCAGGATGAGTGGAAGAACACAGGAAGATCAGCAATTCCATCAGTCCACCTTTCTTAGGTCCTGGCAAGCAGATTGTTGATCTGCATTCAGGCTCTTGGCAAACACAAGTTTCATTAGGGTTTTCTACAAAAGTCCTTCCAAAAGCATAATGTTGTAATTCTAATGGATTGCTACTATTACAATGTAATACTGATATACTGCATTACAGAGAGAATAACCATAAATGTGACAAGTTATTTTCTTGTCCAGGAAACTGTTCAGACAGGGAACTTTGTCAGACATTTCTGGCGTAATCTGGCTGCAGAAAGCGTGATAAAAGGGTAAAACCCATGTCACGCCTCATCTGGCCAGTTCAGAAGTGCTCTGATCTAAATCAGAGGGTGAGAGCACAAACCAGTAGTTCCAGACCACCGTGGTTCGTACGCTCCAGAGGCTTTTCTAATAGGAAAGCCTATCTGAATTTTACCTGACCAGCAACACTGGAGCAGAACTGGTTGTATATTTAATTCTGGAAATGTCTGACTGACCTGAAGGTGAGGTTATTAGTCAGGGAGAGATGTTGAGAATAAACAAGAAGAAATCATATCTTAAAAGAGGAGAGACTTCATGGCACAGATTCAGACTGACATGTATTTTTAGGAATAGTCAGTAGAAAGCACAGATGTAAAGTCTATTCTGCAAGATAACAGCAGCTAATACTACCAAGGCAATGACATTCCCAGAAGTTATTGTTTCCTGCTTCTGCAAGCAGTGTGCAGGATCTAGGGCTATTTGCACTGAAGATTTAGAAACAGGACCTAAGGTTGCCTATCTGCATAGAGAGAGGTTAGCTTTCAGTGGAATACAAAAGAAATGAGGAGGGTCTGACCTGAAAGGAAAAAATGAGGGATGTAAAGAAGGGAGAAATAAGTGAGCTGCTGAGTGAATCTTATGACACTTCAATGAGAATAAGCCTTTCTCAGACCACAAAAACTTTTGGAGAGGAAATGTTGCAATAAACCTCCAAGAGGTACTGATGAGACACTGTAAATTCAGTTCCAAATGTTTGAGAGGTTAAGTGGACTAATATTAAGTGGGATTATAAATGTAATTGCATGCAATACAGCTTTTAAGTAACTAGGGAAGCATTATATGAATTGACAATGGTGATCTGTGGCTGTGGGACCTTAATAAATTTATAAGACTTTATTACTGAATTTCATTTATTGCCATCATAGGGAATGCTTACGCATGAGTACGTTACATGAATTGAGATAATTGACCATCCAGGGAAATGCCTAAATGCATTTAAAGGAAACTTTCAAATACTGATTTTAAATTAACAAGAAAAAAAATATGCTAAAATCTGTTCAGGGAATATTGTTATTAGCATGACAGAGTCAAGCCCCTTAGGCAAGATATGCTCCTGTTACATGATATTTGATCTTGACTTCAGGAGAAGAAAAGTTTTAAATCAGCCCTCCCAGTACAGGTCTCCTCCCTAAAGACACAATAATACCCGTGAGCAGATGCAACATCCCACAGCATCCTTTAGCATCTAAATCAATTCACTAGAGGTCTAAGTATCAGAATCAGCTCTGGTTGCCCACGTGCCCTAGTTGCAGTTTCACATTACAGCAAGTTGCTGCTTTGCCCTATATGCTGTGTCCTACATCTGAGGACAGAGCAATGAGGTTTTCTTCAATCAGTGTTGCTGAGGCTGGAAAGGGCTCCCAGGGGCACCTAGCCTAGCCTCTTCTCAGCTTTCCCCAAGGAGACGCAATGAGGAGGGATAGAAACATGAGGGTTTTCTGCTCTCAGGCTGAGCTGGGGAGGGGAGCACAGGGACAGATCTCCTCCTTGCAAGGCTCTAAGCCACTAGTAGATCTGCCATAAAGTCACCAACGGGCATAGCTGAGTTCCAGCAGTGGTGAGAAAGAAAGAACGAAAGAAAGAAAGAAAGAAAGAAAGAAAGAAAGAAAGAAAGGAAGGAAGGAAGGAAGGAAGGAAGGAAGGAAGGAAGGAAGGAAGGAAGGAAGGTAGGTGTCGGCAAAAATTATAAAACACCTATTCTGAAGTACTGCGTCCAGTTCTGGAATCCTCAACATAAGAAGGATATGGAACTGCTGGAATGGGTCCAGAGGAGGGCTACAAGGATTATCAGAGGGCTGGAGCACCTCCCATAAGAGAACAGGCTGAGAGAGTTGGGATTGTTCAGCCTGGAGAAGAAAAGGCTCTGATGAGATCTTATAGTGACCCTCCAGTACCTGAAAGTGGCTACAGGAAAGCTGGGAAGGGGCTGTTCACAAAGGCTTGTAGTTATAAGATGAAGTGCAATGGGTATAAACTGGAGAGGGGCAGAGATTTAGGCTGGACATAAGGAAGAATTTCTTCACCATGAGAGTGGTGAGGCACTGGCATGGGTTGCCCAGGGAAGGTGTGGCTGCCCCATCCCTGGAGGTGTTCAAGGCCAGGTTGGATGGGGCCTTGGGCAGACTGATCTAGTGGGATGTCCTGGCCCATGGCAGGGGGGTCGTAAGTAGGTGATCTTTAAGGTCCCTTCCAACCCAAACTATTCTATGATTCTATTATAAAAGGTAGAGAAAAGGCAGGGGAAAGAAAAGAAAGACTGTGTAAGGCATATGAGAAACAGCAAAATGAAGGATACTTACATGTGGAAAAGGGAGGAACAGAAATAAAAAGACTGAAATCAGTCAAAGAGAAAATGTACTTGAGGGATGGATGAAGGATTGTAAAAATGAAAGAATAGCAAGAGGAAGTGAAGGACAAGTGGGGCCTCAAACTCAATTACAGTATCATTGAAGTCCAGTGTCAGATTTCATTGAACAGAAATTGGTTCTTTTTATGTTTGAATAAGTTTTTTTGATGGATTTTGTGGATTTGTAAGTGGTCTAAAGAGCTCCTGTTTCAGTGCAGTTGCAATTGTGCAAGAGTAGCTGATGTCAAAATGGATATGAAAAACTAAAAGGGGATAAGATTAAAAGGCTTCAGGGTATCCAGGCAGCACTATGAATTACATATTGGTCAAACCAGCCTTTGGTTAAGGCCCTAAGCAAGTAAGAAAGAAATCATGCGGTCTGAAGTCACATAACTCGGCTAGGACTTAAATGACACCAGTCCAGGATAGGAGGAGAGAAAGCTACAGCTTCCCAGCAGAACTTCCTTCTCTCTCTCTTCATGACATTTCTTTACTTCTCTATGACATTCTCAACCTTCTTTCCAAGTTCCAAATATTACATATTGTCCCTTATTTTTATTCACTCCTAGGTTTTAGTGCCTTTCTCTCAGGCATTTTTATTTGAAAGGTGTTTAACATACATATTCAGTGCCAGTGAGTGCTTGTCAAAAGAATTTGTTCAAAAGTTTTCAGCAATTTAAACTGTTAATTGATGTGAGATAGTTTTCCATGGGATGGCACTGAAACAGACAACCAGATCCGGGAGAAGTGTTTATTTTTACTGCAGCAGAAGCACTGTTAAAACTCAAAAAGAATCTTGCAAATTAACAGAATATTAAATACAATCAAATAATGCAAAGTCAAGAGTCATGTCCCACGTAGATTTGATGGGGATTTACTGAATGAATGTTTTCATTTATTAGCAACAGCTGGTGACCTTTAGAGCCTCTCTGTCGTACAAGCCTGCATGTGCCCTGGCTGGGAACCAGCTGGGAGCCGAAATTAAAAGAATTTTCCTGCATGAGGTCATCTTCAAAGAGAGAGCAGGTCTGTTTAAACCTCTACTATGTTTGAAGCAGACAGTGGGACATTGTCATTTTAAAC
Source organism: Cuculus canorus (assembly GCF_017976375.1). Classification (NCBI taxonomy): domain Eukaryota; kingdom Metazoa; phylum Chordata; class Aves; order Cuculiformes; family Cuculidae; genus Cuculus; species Cuculus canorus. The sequence goes on along the minus strand of NC_071403.1, from coordinate 62,148,632 downwards.
CTATGTTCATGCTAGGACAAGTGTTTTCTTTGGTGATACGTTTGCAATTGCACAAGTATGTGACTAATTGGACCCACGACATCAGGATGCAGACACAGTTCATCTCCACTGAGCCACGCATGGCACAATTGGTGGGAAAACGAATGTAGGGAACAAGAAACTAGAGTCTCTCTTGATCACTTGTCCTCTCTTCGCCTTTCCCTTTTCTTTTCCTACATGCATCTTCCTCAGTCCCTTCCTAGCCATTAGCTCATTAAAATAATCGTCTGGCATTTGCTCACTTGTATTTGTGAAGAAGTGCTGCAAGTCAGCAAAGTGATGATGTCCTAGCGCCACAGCGTGGGTTGAAGGTTGCTCTGTACACTGGATCTGCTTCTCCTTCCATGCCTTTGAAGTGCAAATATAGACATCCCTGGTCATGAGTCATCCTGAGCCTGTTTTGAACAAAGGCTAGGCAGCTCGATGAACCAATACATTTCTAATGAAACTGCTTTAATGAAAAAAACTTCAGTGGGCAAATTGATGGCATATTTTTCCCCTTATTTACATGTACCTGTTGGTGAATGGAGATCTGGGGCAAATAAGTTCAGAAGAACAAACTCTGATTGGAGAGACCCTAACTTCAGCTCTACTTTTGGAATTAATTTTTGTCTTTCTTGCTCCAAAATGGGAGAGCAGGCATGCTGCATCTTGTTTCATTTCCCTGGTTATGAGGCTTCTGAAGCCTTTGATTTGGTTTCTCAGCATACAAAAAGCTGAGCAGTGGCTGGAAGAGTCTAAATCACTGGGATGTTCCTATGGTGGAACTTAGGCACCTGAGAAAACCGACTTAGTAATACTACAATTCTTGTCATACAGTTGTCTCTCTCCCAGTCCCATTCTACCCCATAGTGGCATCCTTTGCTGCTTTCTCCTGTCTAGATGGAAGTGTGGGACCAGGGACACAGTGCTAAAGAGAGCAGGCTGACTCCAACCCATTCCCCGTTGAGTTCCTGACAGCACCTGGTGCTACGTGTTCAGTTCCCACTAGAAAATCATCACACTTTATTTACAGTATTTTTAATTGAAAGCATCCCTATCCTTCTTTACTCCTGTACCAAATTTCTCATGTCCTGAAGCTGCAATAATCCCTGTTTGGCTCTGACACCTTTGTATCTGCTAGTCTGAAATCCTGTTTTTAGAATACTAAATGCACACTTGGGAATTCAAGCCCTTTAGAAATCAGAAATCAGCTTTTATAAACTGATATGCTTGTGGAACCACATGGCAGTGACCCGTTTTTGAATCTGCATCAAAGAAGGAGTTCCCCTGAGATTTCATTCGAAGGTCTATAAATACTTCATGTTTTCATTTTAATATGCAAATTCTTGTGTATTTTCAAACTGAAATAAAGCTTCTGAAGTTCTCAAAAAGGTCTCCCTTCTCAAAGAGAATCCAAGCTGCACAGTATGGTATGCAGTATGCAAAAAAAAAAAAGTCCAAAAATGATGCAGAGGATGTGATATACAAAGAAGTTCATCTCTCTATTACAAACCAGACAACAAGATCACAATCAACAGACCTTTTGGCAGAAAAGATCTTGCAGGGGGCAAGTTTTATGCGTCAAACTAGAGTAGGTGACGCTCACTATCCACTCTGTTTTCACTCAGCTTTCCTCTTTATTCCCATCTAAATAATTCTGAGGAGCAGAAACAAACAGAAAATTAAATTCTGAGGAGCACAAGGCAGATCTAGGACTAAAATGATAGGTGCACTTTCCACTGAAGGACATTTAAGAGTGAAGGCTGCATGAGCTCTGGATGTAGCTCTAAGTCCTGTAATGAGTCATCTAATATTAATTTTTATTTACAGTTAAATTGGATAAGAAATAAGAAATTAGTTCAATGCTTTCAACATGAATTAGATCTCGAACAAAGAAAAAAGGCTTTTTCTCATAAAATGGTGTTCTCTTATACAGCTCTAAGTATGATTCTGAACTCCAAAGGAGCAGCCCTGAAGATGCACTTGAATAGCAAGCTCAGCAGGATGAAAGGCTTCCCACTGAGGGGAGTGTAGAAGGAGTCACTAAACACAGACCCTCATCAAACTTTTGCCTGTGATGAGGAGAAGCTCTATCTCTTTGTTGATGCTGAAATCAGGTGGTATGGACCCCACTGAGCAGCTGCTGGAGGAACTCAAGGTAGTACATATACCACTACTTCCCACTTACCAGCTTGCCAGAGAGCAAGCCTAGGGTATGGGGACAGCAGTCTTCATGAACTTGTCTCTCCCTCCACCCTTTTACTTCCAAAAAGAAGGCATTTAACATCATTCTCTATGGAGCCCAGTGTTGACAGTAAAATCTCAGCAGAAAACTCTCTTGGTTCCTTCACAGCTGGTGAAGGGGAAAGCTAAGGTCTGTGGAAGAAATGGGACTTGTCTAACTCTAGGGGAGGGTCTGAAACTCCTTTCCTTAGGAAACCTTGGAGCACTGGATGGATCAGCTTGAAAACAAGCAAGCTGGTGTTGCCTCAGAGCTGTGTCACTTGGTCGGGCTCAACATATTTAAGATCAAACTTTAAAAGGAAACGCTTATCTTTCTTTAATCAGATCCTCACAAAAGTGAAGAGCAGTGAGTCTGCCTGAGACCAGCTCAGTGGATTTGTCCATTGGCAGGAGTAGGGGACACAGTAGGGCTGGAGTGCCTCTGCTATGAGGACAGGTTGAGAGAATTGGGGTTGTTCAGCGTGGAGAAGAGAAAGCTGTGAGGAGACCTTATATCGACCTTCGAATACCTGAAGGGAGCTACAAGAAATCTGGAGCCAGGGTCACACTTTTTACAAGTGCATGGAGAGACAGGATGAGGGGGAATGGCTTTATATTGGAAGGAGGAAGATTTAGATCAGACATTAGGAAGAAATTCTTCATAATTACAGTGGTGAGGCACTGGCACAGGTTGCCCAGAGAAGTTGTGTCTGCCCCCTCCCTGGAGGTGTTCAGTGCCAGGACGGACGGGGCCTTGGGCAGCCTGATCTAGTAGGAGGTGTCCCTGCCCATGGCAGGGGGGTTGAAACTAGATAATCTTTAAGGTTTCTTCCAACCGAAACCATTCTATGATTCTGTGATTCTAATATGGAACATTTTTTCTTTCACTTTCTTCTGGAAAACAAAACATAGGTTCTTAACATTGTAAATTCCACCTTGTGAAATGTCTCTGGAATCATCTTTGTTGTGATGCGTCTCTGCTTTGATGTGTCTCTGGAATCGTCTCTATTGCGACACATCTCTGGAATCACCTTTATTGTAGTGCATTCCTATGGTGATGCATCTCTCCAATCATCTCTATTGTAATGTGCCTCTGTTGTGAAGCATTTTGGGATTCAGCTCTGTTGTGATTCATCTCTCTTGTGATGCATCTATATTGGCACACATCTCTGGAATTGTGTCTATTTTGACATGTCTCTGGACATGTCAAAATCTTTGTTGTGTTGTCTCCATTGTGATGTGTCTCTGAAATAATATGTATTGTGGCATGTCTCTAATGTGATGCATATCTGGAATTGTTTCCACTGTGATGCATCGCTGGAATACTCTCTATTTTGTAGTGTCTCTATTGTGACTCATTTCTGGAATCTTCTCTATGATAATGCATTACTATTGTGACACATCTACGGAATCATCTCTATCACAATGCATCTCTGGAATCATCCCTATTGTGACACGTCTCTACTGTGACATGATTCTACAGTGGCACATTTCCAGAATCACCTCCCTTGTGACTAATCTCTGGAATCGCTCTATTGTGATATATGTCTATTGAGATAAGTCTCTGGAATCACCTCTTTTGTGACACTTCTCTATTTTGATGCATTTCTGCAGTCGTGTCTTCTGTAACATGTGTTTGAATTGTCTCTAATATCACGCATCTATGGAATTTTCTCCATTGTGATGCATTTCTGGAATTATGTGCATTGTGATACATCTCTGCTGTGATGCATCTCTGCAATCATCTCCACTGTGCCATGTCTCTATTTTCTTATGTCTCTGGAATCCTCTCTATTGTGAATAAGACTCTATGCAATCACATCTACTGTGACATCTTTGGAATTTTCTATAATGTGATACATCTTTGGAATTGCCTCCATAGTGACACATCTCTGGAATAGAGTGCAATATGACATGTTGCGAGGAGTCACACACAGGAATCATGTCTATTCTGATACATCTTATTAGGGGATATCTCTGGAATCATGTCTGTTGTTAGGCATTATCTGGAATCGTCTCTATTCTGACATGTCTCTATTGTGGAACATGTCTTTTGTAAAGAATATCTGGAATTGGAATTGTCCCGATTGTGGTGTATCTCTGGAATCTACTCCATTTTGACGCGTTTTGGAATCATCTCTTTTGTCATGCCTTTCTAGTGTGACTCATGTCTATTTTGACAGGTCTCTGGAGTTGTGTCTAGTATGAAGCTTCTCTTTAATTGTCTCTTCTATGATGCGTTTCTTGTATCATCTCTACTGTGACATATTTCTGTTGTGATGCCTCTCCATTGTGGTGTGTCTCTGGAATTTTCTCTATCTTGACACATCTCTGGAATCGCTTCTATTGTGCTGTGTCTGCATTGTGATGTGTATCTGGAATCATTACTATTATGATGCATTCTAATATGACATGTCTCTGGAATCATCTCTTTCGCGATGTGTCTCTGGAAACATATCTTTTGTGATGTCTCTGGTACCATCTTTATTGTGACGTTTCTGCATTGTGACAAGTCTCTGGAATCTTATCTATTGTGATGATTATCTTTTGTGAAGCATCTCTAGAAGAGTATTGTGACACTTCTCTGGAACCACCTCTGTTGAGATCAGTCTCTATCATGACACATCTCTGGAATTGTCTCTATTGCGATGCTTCTGTATTGTGAGGCATCTCCTTTCTGAAGCGTCTCTGGAAAAGTCTCTATTACGATGAATCTCTAATGTGTTGCTTCCCTAGAATAATCTTTGTTGTGATACATGTCTGTTTTGATGTGTCTCTGGAACAATTGATTGTAATGAATCTTTTTTTTCTAATGTTTCTGGAATTGTCTCTATTGTCATGCCCTGGCCACATCTGTCTTCTCTTTGTGCAGCTTAGAGGACCAAAAGTTCATGGACAGCACAATTTAGTGCTTTCTGGCCAAGCACTTTGAGAATTTACTTCAGTTAACACCGGGAGTTTTTTGATAACGTGCAAGCTTATCAGGACCTTGAAAAGACAGGAGGCATAAAAAGAAAGTAGAGAAGCAAAGAAAAAGAGGACTTTCCATTAGCAAAATTTTTTACTTGGGCCATGGACACATTTTGAATTGTAACTCTAATTCTCCGTTCTCATGTTTTAGAATAGAGGGCCCTTACGTGAGCATAGGCTGTTTTCTACAATACCATTTCTTTACAACTGTAAATAAACTCACAGAAGCTTCTGGCAATTTTGGGCAAAGCATGTAGCCTAGTGGTGTTTATGCAGTCTAAAGTAATAGTCCCTTTGCCAATACAGGAACATCATATTTACATTTATGAGGGTAGCTTCGTCAGTACCTGACACACATTAGTTGAAGTCCACTTGAGAACTGCGACTGATGACTTTGTTCTTATTGCAGAAAAGGTGGTAGGGCTAAATGATTGAAAAGATTGATAATGCTTGGTTTTGGGGTAAATTATTAAATAGCCCAAGTATGGAGGAAGAAATAACACAAAATTATATTCATGTACACTTGAGTTGGTAGAAATAACTCAAAAAACATACCATACAATTTGAGAAGCAGCATTTAATGGAGGATGATTTCCATTGATATTCAGAGACATGTTCTTAGTTAATGCTATATATCATAATCCAATCTTTTCTACTACTTGTAGCACTTTATAATGTTTTCTCATTTTTGCCTTGAGATTAAACCAAAAGTAGATCTGATATGTTCTGCACAGTAGAGATTACAGCAAACAAAGCTTCAACGTATTCTTTGACTTCTATTTTTTATACAGAAATAATTAAATCAATTGAAAGATAGAAACTATTCAGGTATTTCAGAGAGCTAGAGAAAATATGTTATTCATGCCCCTTGTTTCAGAAAATGGACTGAATTTAGAACAATTACAGGAAGATGTAAAATAATGTGCAATTCTACACCTAACTGTTATGAACTGTTTCAAGATTTCAAAGAATAGATAGTGTAGAAAGTATTTCTCTTCCTCCTCCTCTGAGAAACTTGGCATAGAGTTAAATTAAAATTCTAATATTTGAAACATTAATGAAGAAGAAAAGGAAGGAAACATGGTTTTGCTACATTAAACCTCAGATGGTTTAATGTACCACACTTCCAGTGTGGTACCATTAGCTTCAATGAGTTCATCACTCTAAAGAGAAAAGATAGTTCAAAACCAGATCCAGATGCTGAAAGGAAGCCTCCCACAATCTAAAAAAAACATAATAAAAATGACAGATGATGACAGCAGTGGAAGTAAAATCTAAATGGTCAAAAGAACAGCTGTTTAATTTTTAAATATAACCAGACAACTTAAGTCTCCAAATAACTGTAAAAATAAAGAGGCTGATCCATGTTTTATAAAGGGCAGCTAAAAATAGGACTAGTTAAACTAAACTAAAATAGGGCAAGGAATAAGAAAGATTTTATTAAACAAACAAGACAGGAACCAAAGAGATCTCCAAATGAACAGCAGCAAGAAAACATTTCTGATTTCTTAAAGAGCTACAAACAAAAGCTAAGGGAAATAATCTATCTGCAGTCTGCTTTAAAGAGTGTTTGCAAAGATGACTTTTCATATATCCGAAAGCACAACTCTCACAATATGCAGCGAAGTGATGGAACACTTCTAAGGAGAAGTTTAATGATAGCATGAACAGAACAGAAAAAGCTGTGAGGACTACCAAAATTCTCTTACTTGTGATAATGGAGAATATTGGCTGATTCTGTGATCTGAACCGCAGGGTTTGGTTCTTAATGCTGACCAGAGAAATTTACCACTGACTTCATAAGAAGATTAAACCATTGCAAAACAAACACTGAAAAGATACAGCAAAGTTAGTTTCTGAATTTCAAATGCTGGTCACCAGCTGTGGGAATCATTCTTGGGAGAACAGAAGGTCCTCTGGCAAGTTGACTGAAATGAAAAATACTGCCAGGTTCTATAGACTCCCTGCTTCGTATGGGATAACAAATCTTAGCCACACAGCAATCCAGATTTAAGAGGCAAAATACAGTTACCTGCAAGGATACTTGAATGTAGAGCACAACTGCAAGCAAGCTGAGGTCTGTCATTGAGCTACCATCATTTTGGAGTCCATTTTCTGCATTGAAAATATGATTCTACAGTCATCTCTGTATCTTATTATGTCACATACAACAGAAGCAAGTGGTGACATCAGGAAGGATTGCCTTGTTCCTGCCATCTAACTTCCTGTTAATATTTTCCATGCTAAGCATCTGATTCAACGGGAATTATTTGTACAAGGCAGCTCTTAGTGCTTTCTTAAACTGGGAATAGCTGCACCATATACTGAACAGTTTGTAGCTTAGGTGTAAGACCTCAAACTCTGTCTAGAGGTGAAAGTATTATCAAGTTCAGTCTAGAAATTGCTAAGTTTTGGATCTGGAAATGGATTTGACTGGACATTTGTCACTGGCAAAGAAATGAAGTGGAAGATTTCATACATCCATAAGCTCCAAGACTGTCAGACTGGTGCCTTTCATCAACACAATATGTATTTTATGGGGGCAAAAAAAAAAGTGTTTTGCAGCACTGAAGCAATTTATCATAGTTTTAGACCCATGTAAGATTGAAATCAGTCCCTAAGACTAGTCTTGATACTTGTAGCTAAGTCTCTTCCACTCTTTCATGGTGATGATGCAATTTTCACGTCACAAGTGTGAAAATAGAGTAGGGAAAAGGTGAGACATTTTTATAGCTAAATAATGATTAAAACAGAAATGACCTTTGGCAGACAGAAACAAAAGTAAATGAACAGAAAATGAGAAAAGTGCCAAAAGTTTCTACTAGTGACACTGATTTGGAAACTTGCTCATCCTGGACTGAAATAAGACAGAAGAGCTGACTCAAAGAACTCTCCAGTTCTTTGATGGCAACCTGGGGCAAGAACATGCCCCAGTCACTCCAGAAGTTATTAACAGATTCCCGGAGGGCAACAGGATTAAGAGGTTTTTTAAATGCGAAGCTTATGCCACACAGACTTAAGCAGAGGAAATGGAGTGCTGGAGGAAGAAATACCTACACTTTCTTTATACTTCAGAAAGTTCTCTGAATGTGCATGAGCCATTAGAACCATCCAGACACACAGAGACTGTGCATGCTTTCAGGCTCATCCAAGTCGATTCTTCCCTTTAGAAAAATTAAAGGCTTCCTCTCATTTACACTAGCACAGGAAAAAAAAAAAGTCATCTTCTGTTGTCCATGCCTTTATTTATGCAATCTTGTTATTTCTGAAATAATATAAAATTAGAGTACACTGAGAATCCCAGGTCATTAGTGATTTGACAGTACAACTGTGCCAGTGATTTTTAAATTACTCACATGACAGTGAGAGGAGTGTGATTGAGAAAGGAAGATGACCATAAACGTGTTGGGATGGAATAAGCATTGTCAAAGCAGTAATGGGACCAGGAAACAGGAAAAGAAGATCAAGTTTGGTGTGTTATTGAGGATAAATAGGCTCATGTCTCTCCAAAATTTCATAGAGCAGTTTTTGTTAGGTTAGTAAGAATCTACTTGGTGTCGTGTCTATTAAAGTTCTTCCTTCTGCTTTGTATATTGCACTGTCCTCCCTTAGTTGGGGAATGAGAAGCGTGGTTTCTTCTTCTTAAAGGACCTTCTATATAGAAGATGTCTACAGATGTGTAAGTATAGATTTATTTTAAATAAGGGAACACATATACATCTGATTTTATTTCTCTCTTAGAAAACATAAACACTATGTTTAAATTCCTAAGCACTTAGTTGTTTAGAACAAATCATCTTCATTCAGCATCAAAGAACTTTGGGAAAATAGTAAGCATTTTCAATAGCCTGAGAGCTTTGAGCTACAGGTATTTTATTTGATTACAGAAATTTTAAATAGCATGAACTAATCAAATTTATACAGAAAAGAAATTACTAATACTCTGAACATTAGAAGACATGGATATAACCAAATAAAATTGAGACAGTTAGCTAAATAAATAAGCGTCTGGTGGATATTATCTAAATGTTTTTCCCCTTAGGAACATTGCGAGGCTTGGTTTGATTTGTTAATATAGTTTAGTAGATGGGATTTCAATTATGAAAAAATAGTGATACTATGAAGAAAGCAAGGAAGGTCTTTTTCTAGACGATGCTTTTCTCATTTTGTTACATACTATGTCTACAAAAATGTGTTGCCATGCCTGCTATGCAGGAAACATCCAGCGTACTGGACTTTCTACCAGCATTGTGCCAGGGACTTGACCAAACCACCTCTAAAGGATTATTGCCATTGGTTTCAAATGCTGAAAAATATTCTTCCGTGCATTTAATACCTTATTCAGAACACACTGAACGCATTAAACCTAATTAGTCAGCAGTGTAAGATCAAGAAATACAAGCAAATCAGTTGCAGGCTTGACACAGTAGTTTTCAACAATACTGCACTATGATCCTTGATTTCAGGCTAATATAGAGACCTTCTCTTGTGTTTTCCTCTTAGCTCTGCACATTTCCTTCTGTTCCCTGTGCCTGAATACCCATGCAACATTTTGAAATTCTTGGATGAAAGATATTCAGCAAAGGCAGGGATCATATCTCACATTGCCCAGCAAAACAGTCAGCGATCGACAGCAATTTGATTCCTTCCCCACAGATTCAAAATTAACACAGCTGTCATTATAACCTTTCCAATTTTCTGAATTATCTGGTTTTCTCCTTCCTTAAATGCTGCTTAAAACCTTCAGCATCCTGCCCTTCTAACAAGCGTGTTGAGGCACACTGAAAAGATTTCATTAGAATTCTCTACAGGCTGGAATAGATTATAATAAGATTACTGTCACCAGCAGAGGGAAAACTGCAAAGGTAGATAAGAAATTCTGAAGCTTGCTGGAGGTATAAGGGATGATAGAAAAATAGGATTCATTCAAAATAAACAAACTAATCAAATCTCCTGAGGGAACCGTTAGCAGTAAAATTAGTGGTAAAGTTGCAGAAATGGTTGAAGAACTGTGTAGTAGAAACCTTTCACTTTGTCTAGAAATGCCATTGGAAAAGAATTTGCAGATCTACATGAATTTGTGAAGAAAGACAATGAGGTTAATCACTTAAAGCAAGCTTCTGCTAACTCTAAAAAGAAAACTATAGTAGTCTCTAAACATTCATAACTTCATGATTTACTTTTAAAAAACAGCTGGGCTAACATGCTGCCTAGAGCTGACGAAGTATCCTGTAGCTGGATCCAAAACTCTTCCTAGGCACTGGAGCAGAGGTGCTGGATAGCATGAACCAAGAGACTGCAAGAGAAGGCTAAAAGAGAGCGTTATTTCTAGCACAGTTACATGCAGATTTATTGATCAACAGTGCCAAAAATATGCTGATTTCCACACCAGGACAACTCATAACATCATCATGCCCTTGTAACATTTTCAAGGAGCGACATTCTAAAAACCCTTCGTGTGTACCTGTGTGCTTGGAAGGAACAAATTCAAAACTCAGGCAACATCGATTGCCACCTTGAAATCTTTTCTTTGCTATTTTTCTAGTTTAACAGCAACGACTAAGAAATTTAACAGCAATTAAGATGCAGGTCTGCTGGGAATTGCTGGCTGTCACAGCAGCCAATTATTTTTTCATTTTAGCTTCTCATCTGACTGTATCCACATTCTGCCTTTAGGAGTGAGAGGCAAATAAGAATCACTTTTTCATCTTTCTCCTTCTAGAATGCGGTGAAAATTCTGACTGAGCTGCCACCAAACTACAACACCGCCAAAGCCTTTCCAGGAGCCAAGATTATGTAAAATCCAAACTAGAACAACACCAAAGCCTTTCCAGGAGCCAAGATTATATAAAAATAGAAGAGCAGGAAAACTTTGTTCCATCTAACCTTCCCCCTTGAGATGGGAGACTCTACAGGAGCACAAACCCCTTTGTGCTTTATTTGCTGATGAGGCGACAATATGATGCTGTGATTTTAGTTCCAATATGTTGTTTATCATAAATAATGTTTTTATTCAAGATTTCTACCCCCCAAAAATGAATTCACCCCTTCCTCATCTCTTTCTATCTCCTCTTTCTGTAAATTAGTGAAATTTGTCAAACCTAACAAAATAAGGAGCCCTCTACTCAAGGGAAGTTTTTAACCTGAGTGGTAAAGAGAAGTGGCAAAGACCAGGGAAACCAACAAAAACATGTTTAGTGTAGTCTCTCTTGCAGGGTGCCACTGTAAAATCCACTTCCCTAACAAAACATCCTCTCTTGTTAACAGCTATAAATACTATAAATGTTACAATTAACAGTTCCCTTACTTGTATTTTTCAAATATAGGAAATACAGTATGTCCTGTATATTTATAGTGATTTCCAGAGATTATATTCCTGTGACCGTAAGTGTGGCAGAGTCAGAAGTGTGATCCTGCAGCATCCAGCCTAGGTAGTTGCAGTGAATTTCCTAACACTTAGTCGTATTCTAGTATAAATAATAAACCCTATTAAGAAAACAGTGCATACAATTCTGACCTACCTTCACAATACCTTCTCCCTGTTCTATACATCACCACAACATGGGCTTAGTGCAAAACTAACCAATACAAAAATCATTAAGACCATCCTGCTTCCAGATACCTAGGTTTTATGTCAAGACTAACGCATTTCATTCATTCAAACACTCATCAACACCCTTCTAGTCTTAACAAATATCACTCAAGCACATTTCAACTCCGAAGAAACAGAACGCATGCCTTATATTTCTTTCTGATAGAAAAGGAAATTCTTTGTCTTATTCCCTTTTTGTAACTGCAGCTCAAAATATTGATCTCCCAAAATCACATATTATTTCCTAGAAATACAGTAATGTGAAAAAGTCTGAGTCATGCTGCTATGTGAATACTTGGACCTACAGATGACTTTTGATTATAAGTGAAGATGTGGGACAGAAATATCACTGAACAATGCACAGGTTTTATTATGGTTGTCTCTCTACTGAAATGCCATCTTTTTCTTAAGTGCAGGGTACAAATTTGGTTTACACACATATTCACTTTTACATCTATCAAAGTGCTTTTTAATCTTTATTCATCCAGTGAATGTACTGAAGCAAACTTTTGTACCTGCGGTGAATGTCAACAATTTTCAAGAACATACTTCATTAATTACAGGATTAAGACTTTGCACTACAATTTGCACTTCTCTTTTCCTCCAGAGTCATTGTTGATACTTGCATAACATTACAACTGCAGTAGATTTGTTTTAATCACAATGTTAGTTTAAGAAAAACAGTTGTTAGGGGCACGAGCATTTGGGTAGATCTCATGGGAAGCTACAGCACAATTACGAACTCTCTTCATCCAATTTCTCAGAATACTGTATGTTGAAATCTCTGGTAACAAAAGAGTGCAGCTGCATCAGATGCATCTATAAGGAAACTGCAGCACGTAATTCAGTCTACATGCCCATTCAGTCAATGATCTCTCTCTTTGGACTGCCAAAGGAACTAAATACTGCCAGAGTTATTTAGCGATCAGTGTGCTTGTTCAGTAGGAGTGCAGATAACATTATTGCCTATATTCACAGACACCAAAAAAATTACTTTAACTCTTTATAAAGGCAGGATTTGATGCAGTAATTTGAATGAAGATGCTCCATATTGCTTTACCAGTCTTTTCACTCAGTCACTACCATGCAGAGCCAGGATATTTCATCATTCGTTGAAGTCTCCTAGCTTTATAAATAAGATCAAAGACATAACATTTTTCAAAGCAACGATAGAGCAATGGTCACAGCTGTCTAACTCTCAAAAATTATGTCTTATCATTGACTAGACCTTTCTTCAAAGGAGCTTCATTTCAACACACTCCTTTTTGGTATGTCAGCCACTGCTAAATATGCAAATGAAGCTTTCTCCACTCCTAAAACAGTCAACTTAACAAACTTTGATCAGGCCCACAGGGCTTGGTTTACAAGTACTCAACTTACGTATTTACATCTATAGGGCTGGACTGGCCTGCTGCTTCCTGATGTTTGAGTCATGGCTCTCAAGAAGACCTTACAAGAGATTCAACGTTCTTGTTGTTCTTCCATCACAGACTCAGGGGAAATAGAGCTGAAAGGGGAAATCACTATGCCTATCACCTTACTCCAAGGTCAGATCAGCTGTGTGTAAGACATTCCTGACAGACTGGCATTTAATTTGAAATTTCCAGTGATGGAGAGCCCCCACTGAAACTGAAGTGCAGTTTCACAGTCTTTGCTATCAGAAACCTTTTCCCCAATGATCAACACACTCCTCTCATGCTTGCCTGCTACACCCATAATGAACCTACAGAAAAATCTGTTCCTCTCTGCAGCTGTTTGACAACCATTTCCATGCACCTCATGTACCTCTTACTGATGCAAGACACGTTCTTACTGCTGTGCTGTTGCAGGATAGAGAAGGAGCCTTCTATCTCCTCTCTCTCTCTTTAGCACATCAATCATAATTTTGTCCTGTCCTTATCTCAGTGTTTTCAATTATCTTACTCCTTTTTGTTTGTCTGTTTGTTTTTTCCCCTCACCCTCCTGAGCTTTGTGTTCACTAAACTGAATCATTGTAGGGACAATGGGATCTCCATCCTTGGAGATAGTCAGAATTTGGCTGGACAAGACCCTGAGCAATCCGTTCTTAGGACAAAGCCCTGCTTTGAGCAGGCAGTTGGACCAGATGACCTCCAGATATGCCTTTCAGACTAAGTTGTTCCATGATTAATATTTATAACATTTAGAATGACTGTCCAGATTAGCCTTTACAGAAGTATTAGCTGCTCCACATTAATTGCCAAGCAGTAGATATGTGTAACATCCTTTTCCTCTCCCTATGAGAGATGAATCATTATCTCGTTTTGAGAGAAAGTTGTGCCACTTCACAAAACCTAGAGCAGTGGCACTGTTTCTGAGTAAGTATGTCCCAAATCTCTGCTTCTGATTACCTATTCTGATTAATTGTCACAAGGTTTTTCCATTTCAGATTTAAAATAAATTTTCCTTCATCCACATGGAGGCTGCACTGCACACAAATATTGATATATTTAAGCATTACCTTCTACAGTGCTGAACTGGCCTCAACATTAGCCAGCATGCATTTCCTCTTCTCAGCTTTGTGCTTTCCAGAGGCTAAGAACACAGCAGGAATGATGGTTCTCGCTCTCCTGGATGACTGAGTCACTGGTTCAACTAAACGAAACTCCATTAATTATGAAAGAGCCAGCAATAAATAAATAACTCTCATCTGTGAAGATTTGCTTTATTCAGGTTTAACTGCAACAATTCTTCAATAATTGTTCGAATAAATTAACAAAATTTTATCCTACAACAACTGTACTGGAATGCCTTTTTAAGAACAGCTTTTTATTGCTGATTACATTTTAGTGGGTGAATATACGTATAAGAAGACTGCTTCCTATCTAAGACCTTACATCCCTTGCTCCCCAAATATAATTATTTTAGTTAAAGTTCTTCCCTTTTTTCCGCAGTAAAGAACATCACTCAGGATTTTAATGCACAATCTTCTCTCTTCTCACACCTCATGGGCATTGTAATGCAGCAGCGGTGAGTGTTCTGCCAAAAAAAATCTGCATTTCTTTTCCATGTTCACCCATCTCAGGCCCAACAACTATTAGTTAGAAAATTACATTGGGAGTCTTATAGAACATGCTTCACATTTCCAAATAACTAGAACAGGAATTAAATGGGTACAGGGACAAATGGATCAAGACAGCATCTTTCTCCCAGTCATGCTTCTAGAAAAGTCTCTTTTCCAGAGTGTATGGCTCAGTCACATTACGGATGGCTGTGAAAAAAAGTACAGATCCAAGGTATTTTCTATAGTATGGATCGGCATGAATTATTTAGTGCACCAAGGGAAAGTAATAAAATGTAACCACAGGATATTGCAAAAGTTGCGTACTAGATATCCCATACACTCTTAAGCCAGTAACCTCATCACGTAGGCATTTTCTTGCTGAAGGAAGCACTTCAATCATAGGACAACCATGAAGTACCTCTCCCTGATTTGCTGTATGTATGAAGCTGAGCTTAGCAAAGGACTATGCTTGACTGCTAGCTTTCTGTGATTCCTGTATGCTATTCACTAATCTTCAGCAGTAAGAACTAATTAATCATAGAGACCCACATCTCCTGCTGCTAAATCAGGATTAAAGAAACATTAAACATCTCAAAGTACAATTATCCTGTTCACTGTCCTGCTCTCCATATACATATCAGCAGATCAGAATATTTATATCTTCTCTTAGGCAAGAAATACTTTAAAGTCATCAATTTTCTGTTGTACTGAAGTCCCAAGAGTGAGAGGATGAAGATAATCCTGTACTGCACAGTAGAAGATAGAGTTCTTTTGAAAATATCTGCACCAGAAATTCAATTATACCCACATTCTCACTCCACTCCCCATTGGGGCATTTATGCAACCACCAAATATCTGAGAAGGTTTCCAGCAAAAAATCTCCCAAACCTTACTTTTTTAGGCTAATAAGGGTTTGGAAATATTTGAACAATCAGTCACTTATCAGAGTCAAACTGAAGAATGGCAAAGTTGTCAACACTTTTAAAACTTATGTATCATCCAACCACAAAGCTTCCTTTTTTTCCTTGGTGGGCAGAGATTATCAAGAATAAGTTATGACTTAGAAAGAAGGGAAGGAAAGTGCTGAAAGATGCTAGTCAAACCCCTAGTATAATTTTATTATTTTTGGAGAGGCAGACGAAGGATACAGCTTTCTGGAGCACAGGAAAGATTATTTTCCTCACCTGTCTCGCACATTGGCTACCTAACTGTAGAATCCGCATTTCTTGCTTTAGACTCTAGGGAGGACATTCACAGGGGTGGAGAATGGGGACTGGTTATTGTCGTGGGAGGATTTGCTTGTGAATGGATGGTGGTTCTGCAGCAGAGCACAGAGCTTCAACGCTCTCAAGCTCAGCAGTGACAGCTCATCACCAGCCCTAGCATTCACATGAGAATAAAATCCCGGTCTGAACCAGAATAACTCACATTAGTTATTAAAATGGTAATTCTCAGAGCTACTAGGTACATCCTACAGCAGGAACCTTTGAGAAGGTTATTTATTACTGATGTATTTTTAATAGAACAACTGTCTGTGAGGAAATCATTGATCATGGGGGCTAATAATCAGAATATGATATAGTTTAATTAATAATTGTATCAGCACCAGCTAGCCATTTGAAAAAAGAGAATTTCTCCGGCCTTGAAAGAACATCTAATCCATTTAGAAACTACCTATGTTAGAAACTGGATAAAGAAAAAAACAAATGCCAGGGCTCAGAAAACTTTTAATGAGAACCCATTTGGATACAAACCGAAAAATCATTGCAGAATCATTACATGCAATCCGTCGTTATTTCTGTGTTCAGCCACAGTCTGTGGAACAGTAAGACCTCACCCTCTGCACACAATGAATATGTATTGGCAAATGGGAAAATTACCTCTGTGGCCTTTGTTTACAAAGTTCTCTGTTCTACTGCCTGTCTTATTTTGGGGCTTTAAATAAACCGTTTGCCTATACCCCTGAATGGGCAAAAGAATAAGTACATGTCACACTGACATTGAGTCAAGCAAGAGAGCAAAACCAGGATAAAAGGACAATGCCAATAATAATAATAAAAAAGACTTGCTGGTCTCAACATAAAAGGGCCTTACTGGAACAAGCACGGCTCAGAGACTATCTCATACATTTATCAATTGTATAGTTAGCTGGTGAGAAGAGCTAAGAGGGTGTTGCTTCCTTTTGGCATAACAGCAAAAATTTGAAGAATGGAAAATGAAAATGTTTCAAATATATTTAGAAAAGTGAGGCAACGAATCAAGGGCAATGGGAGGGAGCAGGAGAAACCAGAGATATTAGCTCTGAAGAATGCAGAATTTTAAGGCCCAGTAGAAAAAAAGGCAACACAAGGATACAGCAGTGGAATAAAGGAAATGTTACTTCATAGAAGAAGCAGAAATGCTGTAATCCAAATATAATTGCAGGTACGTTAAATAATCAAGAGAGAACAAATACCACCTCACCGACATTACATGGAACAGCATAAGAACATAAAGCATTTATCTGTAGGTATCTACTCTAAATTATAATGGTCCTTTATGCAGCCTTGATTTATTATCTGTCATGCTTTCTCCACTACACTTTTTCCATATTCTTATTGTACCTTGAGTTCCAACAGTGTATTTTGAGAGTCAGCTGGAAAGGCTACACCAGGAACCATCAAAGTCTACTTGAGAACATAACACTACTTCCACACTGTCACTGCTGAGACTGCCCCATGGCTCTAGAATGAACTTTGTGTCTGAGGTTGGCTAAACCTCCTCATTTCTTCTCCCTGAAAGGCAACCTTTATCCAATTGCCATAAGCAGCTTCCCCCACCACTAGAACCAAAACCGTGGCTTGATCCTATGGTGAAAGGATACCCAGAGCCAGGACAAAACAAAAGGGGAATGCTAGAAGAAAAAGATGCCGGTTACCTCTATATATGTCATCACGACAACTGTCCCTTACAGTCCCTGTGGAGCCACCAGACCATACACATCTGCCCTGGCAGAGCCTACACAGCTTGGGACAGCTCCTTGGCATCTGTGCCCCTCAGGCTCTAAGATGCAAGTTGACATCCCTTCCAGGCTGCCACCCAAAGCAACTGCCTAGGTAAAGAGACAGGTTTCTTATAAAGTGGACTTTAAAAGCACTAGGATTGCAGGTTCCTTTCACATCACTGTGCTTCATACACTTAAAAGCAAAAATAAAAAGAAGTAGTGAGAACATGCACATCCTGGGAGAATCTCCTGTTTTCCCAAATCTTTTTGCTATCCTGCTTCCCCATTCCACCCGAAAATAGCTTCCCTGTTTGTGTGTAATGAAGACAAGATGCAGGGCTGGATGCCTCTCCCTGTGAACTTAAGTCCTATAAAGCTCAGCAGGAAGAGAAAGGAGTCATCTTACAATTCAGATCAGTAAAAAGAGAAAATGATAAAGAAACTACTACAGGCTGTAAGTAACACAGCAAAACAGAAGTAGAGCAGTAGTAATCACACTAGAGGCTCCTCCAAACACAGCCTCCTCCTTCAATCTGCTATGGGAAAATATTTCACTTATTTAAGTGTATTGCGAAGAGAGAAAGAGAAAAGGAAATGATGAGGGACCTTCCCTGACAGGTCTTGCCTTTAATCACAGATTTGAAATGTATCTGCTGCTTCCATACTGCTCTCAGTTTTCTAGACAGCAACTCTCCCTTTGTTTTCCACTAATGCCTCCCACTGAGTGTCAACCAGCGCTGCATTACACCTCATATCATCTTTAATTGCACTCCCTGTCTGCAATATCATAGCTGTCCTTGTGGCTTTGTTTCTTCAGCACAAAAGCAAAATGTGAAGGGCTCTGCAGTGGTGAGCTTAACTCTCTTGAAGGAGCAGGATTTTGATCTCTTTTTCCTACTCGTTCTTTAGAGACTTGCATAAAGGTAAGATTTCTACTGCCTACAGCTACAGTGCTGAAAACCTGGAGTGTTCATGATCCTGCCCCTGTGCAACTCAGACAATTCTGAGGAGGGGACAAAAAACAAAAAATAAAGCCACATGGAGACATCACAACTGCTGTTCTATCTTTCTATTTCATAATATCACCTATTTGGCTGGGAGGAATGAGAGTTGTGCTGAGAAGACCCAGAACAGAAAGCCTTGGGGAAGCACTTGTAAGCCGACTCTGATTCTGACAACCCAAGGATGTTCTGACTGGAGCAGATGGTGCTGTGCTTCCTTTGGTATATTTTAGCCAATCCTCAGAGGGTAATCACCCTTCAAAATCATTTGCACAATATGGTCTGGACAGATATTTTCTCTCATTTTCCAGCCAAGAGGCCCTGAGAGGCTAATGAAGAAGGAAAACTAACTTCTTACAAGCTTTTTTTAATCACATACTTAGGGCAAAATGAGCTAGGACTGTGAAAAGAGGGATCTAAATGAGCACAACAGTGACACCCAGAGGGCGGAGACCAGCAAGGAGGACTTCGACAAATAGCAAACAGAAAAAGAAACAAAAACACACTTGAGGAGGGTTTCAAGCTCACTTGGTGACAGCTTCTGAACTCCCATAGGTGCTGCTTTATATACGTCTGACTCCCGAGAGAAAGCAAGAGAGGTGGGACACTTCTTAAGTGCAAAGGACTAACACAGTGGTCCTTCTGTAGGGCAAATAGAGATGCATCTTTTGACAACAAACAGCAGGAGCACACACAAGACACAGCACTACACAAATCAGGTTTTCTGAAGTAGTCTCATCCTTCTGAGACAATTCATGAGAGCCGGAGCAGCACTATCAGTCCATGAAGACTTGCCGTCACTGCTCCAGGTGAACACCCCCTGCCCTTTTGTCTGAGGCACTGGATGTACTGTGATATTTTTCTGTGGCTTTGGCTGTTTGAAACGTCTTTTTGATTTCTCCCCATTGCACAAGTGGTCTCTCTGTCTCAGCAACTCCTTTCTCTGCCCTCTCTTCTGAATCTGTAATTCTACACTCATTAAAAAAATAAAACTCAGAGTTGTAAAGAAGCAGGTTACTGTTTTCTGGAGTTTTCAGCAGGAATAATTGAACTTATCTGTGCCAAAGGAACCTATTATCGTGCGCATAACATGTGGTGTTTCTGAGCAGGGATTTCAGACTCATTCTACATAAGAGGCATACGGTGCGTGGTAGATGCGCTGTGTAGATTTGACCCATCGAGCTCAAACTGGGATGGTATTAAATTGAGTTAGAGGGACCTGGACAAGCTGGAGAAATGAGGCTGTGTTAATCTCATAAGGTTCAAAAGGCCAAGTGCAAGGTCCTACATCTGGATCAGGGCAAACCACTGTTTCAACACAGGATGGGGAACAAAGCGATTGAGAGCAGCCCTGTGGAGAAGGACTTGGGAGTGTTGATTGATGAGAAACTCAACATGAGCCGGCAACATGTGCTCACAGCCCAGAAGGCCAATTGTATCCTGGAGTGCATCAAAAGAAGCGCGGGTAGCAGGTTGAGGGAGGTGATTCTGCCCCTCTACTCCTCTCTTGTGAGACTTCACCTGGAGTATTGTGTCCAGTTTTGGAATCCTCGACATAAGAAGGATATGGAGCTGTTGCAACGGGTCCAGAGGAGGGCTACAAAGATGATCAGAGGGCTGGAGCACCTCCCATATGAGGACAAGCTGAGAGAGTTAGAGTTGTTCAGCCTGGAGAAGGCTCCAAGGACACCTTATAGCAACATTCCAGCACCTGAAGGGGGCCTACAAGAAAGCTGAGGAAGGACTTTTTACAAAGGCATGTAGTGATAGGATGAGGGGGAATGGTATAAATTGGAGAGGAGAAGATTTAGACAAGATGTAAGGAGGAAATTCTTCACAGTGGGGGTGGTGAGGCACTGGCACAGGTTGCCCAGGGAAGTTGTGGCTGCCGCATCCCTGGAGGTGTTCAAGGCCAGGTTGGATGGAGCCTTGGGCAACCTGATCCAGTGGAAGGTGTCCCTACCCATGGCAGGGGGGTTGGAATTAGATGATCTTTAAGGTCCCTTCCAACTCAAACCATTCTATGATTCTATTGTACATGGCAACAGGTGTATAGGTTTGGATACAGCCTTCTTGCAGGGCAGTGGGAGCAGGCTGGGTTTCACTTGTCTGCATGCTTAGCAAGGCTTCTATTTGCTCAGCCAGGAACAGAAACCCCAGATGGGGAGACCATTATCCTATTTACTGAGTCACTATGATTCACTTAGCATTCAGCTTCCATCAGATACAGCAGCTCCCAGAGTTTAAACTAAATCGGTTTCCATCCTGCTGTGATTTCAGTTTCTCTTTGGCTTATCCAGCTTGAAAGAAATTTGCACTTTCTAAGGCAAGAAAGGAAGTCTGGATGTTTATTTACTGTAGATTCATTTGGAGATACCTCCAGATACATTTGCAGAGGCTAGTTTTAAGTGTACCACACGAGAAGTTGAGAGGAAGGGTGGGAAAAGCACACTGTGGGGTTAAAATCTGTAAAAACTACTTGCCTTGGTTAGAAAAGAGCTCTCACATCATTGAAGGATACACACTAAGCTACCATGAACATAACTTCAATGAAAGATATCTTGAAAATGCCCTTTTTAAGAAACTCATCTAACTTTTAGGTTGTACCAAGTTACAGACGAGGGTCTTCCTGACAAGGGGACCAAGCAGACAACTGTAACCTAGGGCTAGTAAAGGGCAGAGTTACAGCTACATCACGGCTGCCAGAGGAAGCAGAAATGCATGGTAGCTGCAACCCTGACCAAGTCTGTGACAATAATAAAGCAGCTGGGAGAAGAGTGTGAAGATTGACAGTTAAGTGATAGAGCCAAAACTCCCTTAGACTGACGTGGATTGAGAAATCATGCCAAGAATAGGCTCCTGCTTTGTCCATATCCCAGTGTTAAAAAAAAAAAACAACAAAACCATACTGTGCCCGGGATCAGATGGAGCCTGCAGCAGAACTCTGGCTCTTTGCTCCCACCCTGTAGGCCACCTTGTGCTCCAGGAATTTTCAGTGGGCAACTCCCTGCTGCACTTCATCTCAGATGGACATACTCAGAGCATGTTAATTGCAAGTGTTTAGGAGGACCTCTACCTTCACCTGCATAGCAAAGCCTCCTCCCGCTTTTGAGGTCAATGAAAATTCCCATAGATTTCAATGAGATTTGGATTTCAATCTGTAAATCCATCTCTCCCCAATTCAACTTGGAAAGCATGGTGTGCTCATTTGAGCTGAAGAATAATTAATTTTCTAACTTCTCAGCTAATCCTCATCTAAGTAACTTAATTTTCTGGAAGTTAACTACATGTTTTCAGACAGTGTGCCTTCAGAAGTGCTAAATGCTTAAAATTCATGATTATTACCAAACTAAGAGGGCACTGGTATGCAGCAAGACCATTGTTTATATTTGTTTCTATGGAAGCAAAGGTCATCCTCGAGTTGGTGGAGTGTCTGTAAGTTAAAACAGTGAAAAAGGATCTCACCAGCAGGGAGGGGCAGTCAGGACAGGTGACCTAAAAGTGACCAACAGAGTATTTCATTCCAGATATGTCATAATAAGTACAAAAATGAGGGATTATAAGGGTCAAGCCCTCTTCTTCAATGGCTGGCATCTAATATAGACCATTTTTGTCCTTTTCCCCCTTATCCCAGATCCATGCATTCCTGAGTCCAACTCCTGTCTATCACTGAGTCCAGTGCTGGGCCTTTTTATGCATGCTTGGTCTGCAGTATCAGTGATGACATATAGTCATGGAGGAGGCCAATTTCATATATAGGTACGTACATTTTATTATTTTTTATTAATAGTGTTTTCCTTATTACTATTATTGTTTCATTAAAGCTGTTTTAATTTTGCTTTTGAAACCACAAATCTCTCTCTCTTTTCCCTTTAGCTGGGATGGGGAAGTGGGATTGGGATCACAACTGCTTGCATTTAGCTGCCAATCCAGCCAAGGAGTCTAAACGATGACACATGGCATGAGCTTGAAGACACATGGTGAATCATGATTTCTGCTGAGCAAGAAAGGCATAGCCGTTTAAACGGATTAAAATGCTATACATCTGAGCTGTGTTACAGCCACATTCTTTGAGACAAATGCTATTGTCCCACTTTGATATATACTTTCAGGTTCTCCTTGCTGTCTTTCTCAGGAGTCCTTTAAACAGTATCAAACATCGCAAGCCCGAAGAACATGTTTTCTGAAAATACTCTGCAGTGAGTAGAAGAATTAATTCCAGGAGGAGGCAGGTTAGCACTGATAACATATTTCCAAAATACATTTTGACAGCTCAAGTGGCTTGATCTATTTTTCATGGCAAAGCAGCAGTTTTAAAATGTGGCTTTGACCTCTGCTTGTACAGCTGGTGCTTCAATCCTCCTCAAAGGGTATGGATCCTGTGGGTTCCCATGTTTCAGACCTCGGATAGACTCACCAGCAAGGATTTAATGTGTCCAGGTCCTGGCATGGGAACATCATATTTGTGAATAATTCGGGAGCAATAAAAGTGTAACACAGCTCCCAGGCTTCATGAGAAAGAGTTAGAACCAGAAAAATCATAAGGTTAGGAACAGCTTAGCTGTCAGTTCTTCTACACTGTGTCCAGCTCCACCCTGGTGAAGCACAGAAGATCTGAAGTCTCTTCTGATGTTTTCAAGCATCTTTGTGTGATTGATGAGAGATGGAAGCCATACACCTCAATGAACCTGGCATTTTTGTGTGCTGCTATATCTGTCCATTCCAAAGGGCACTTGTCTGCAGCTGTTCAAGGAAGAAGCACCTGGCATGAATTAAAAGGCTTTTTTGGCTTGGGACATATGAGAACACATCCTTCTCTTCAGTCAGCTTTAGTCCCATATATTCCTCCTTCTAGTGCTTACCATTTTGTTTTGTTTAAACTAATTCAGAAAAGAAACTTTAGGGAGCATAACATCACTGGGTTTTGCTAAAGTAGAAGAGGTGTTGGTACCTGTTCCTATGGCAATATTTTCTGTAAATGGCTACTACTACCATGGCTAGTAAGTGGAAGAGACAGAAGCAGAGAGAGGAGGTTATTTAACAGTTCGCAAACTTACAAGTCCTTTCCAAAGATCACAATCTGTCTTCTGCAAGTGTCAGCAAGTGCCCTGAATAGCAACCCTTCTGGATTTGACCGTGACTAATAGGAAAGGTCTGTGGCTCACAGGATTGGAAAAGCAGCTTAAGTGAATGCCAAGCTTGCACACTTCAGAGAAATCAAGAAGTGAGGTTGGTTGTTCTGCTCTTATTGACCCCCAGAACAACCGATAAGACAACTTAATTGATAAAGAGGGAAGCATGACCACGCACTCCATCTAACTACATAAGGAACTCTTTAAGTGAGATTTAAAAGTCAAGCAGAATTAAGTAGAAAACATAAAATAAAGGACATGTTAATGGCAGCTCTAACACACTCACACAGACACAGGTATGCGGGAGCAAATCATTAAGAGTAAGTCACAAGAGGAGCTGACACTCTTTGGGAGCAAAAGACAGCTGAAATAAAATTCAATAACACTGTAAGTTTGAGAAAGAGAGGAAATAATGCCCAGAAAAGGCTGAATTTATTGTAGTCTTCACAAGAAAAGAAAGCAGAATAGTGGCCAAATACCTATGCATTGTTTAACATCTTTGACCATCTGGCCTGCATTCCCTCCTCTAATTACCTGGGGTGCTGGGTGGCATTCACCCAAGAGTTCCTATGAAGACAGCTAACGCGCTCTGTGAACTATCTTGAAATCTGGAGGATGGGAAAGATCCCACAGCAATGGTTAGTATGCTTGCTCTCCCCATCAAGTAAATAAATCCAAAACAAGAAGGTCCTGTAAAGTTATGCGTAAGTCACCTTAACTGTGACAGGAGAAAGGGGAATTCCAGACATATTAAAACTACTAATACGCTACTAACTTGAGTGATGGGGTAGCAAATAAGCATCCATAGAGCACAGACCAAAGCTTAATCCTGCTTAAGGGCAGGATTAAAATTCAGAATGCTTCTCCTACTTGCCAAACTCAATCTCAAGTCAACAAACTGGAACTGGTTTTGGGAAGTGCAGTATACCACACCACAGAGGGGAGGAAAGGGGATGAACTGTGCACAAATGAAAGGGGAGGGCTCCTCTGGGCTGCAGTGTCACAGTGAGTGGGCACAGGAGCTCTATCAGATCAAACTGATCAAAAGACATCAGCAAAAATGATGTTAGGAGAAAAGGATAGATTCATTTTAGGTATACGAGATCAAAAAAATCATTTAGAAGATAAAGGAGGTGATTATTCCTCTACTCAGGACTGAATGGGCACAGACAGTAATACACCCAGTCCTGGGGCAAGCACACTTAATAAAATGTGGGGAGAATCAGAAGAGTCTGTAGTGGAATGACAGAAAAGATCAAAGGTTTAGGAAGATGGTATGTAAGGAAAGGATGAAAGAGATGGATTTGTTTAATGTTCAGAGGAAAATCAAGAGGGGGACAGAGCAGTCTGCAAACATTAAGAGGGATTTTATCAAGAGAGACATCGATTAATAAATTATAGTCTCTGCCCATCTGGGAAAGGAAAGCCTTTAGTTGAATTTGTACTTAAAAACTATTAATACTGCTGTAAAAAAGATGGATATCTATCAGGGATGATACAGGTGAAGCTAATGGCATCTCAAAGAAGGGCAGCAGGCCTTTTGACATCTCTTTTGGAGACTAATTTCTGTGATTTCAGTAATTTTGATTACATCATTTTATCTGTCCTTGAAAAGTTACTACTAAGTGCTTGCATGACAACTGATAATAACAAAAGCAGACCTTACTTCCCTTCGAAACAGCTTTTCTCCACTGTATTTCTGTGTATAATGACTGTACCAGTAAGTGTCAGCAGGACTAAAGTTTTTCTGTATATTAGTTCCCAAGCACTGAAGCAACCAAGTTACAGTTGATAAATGTGGCACAGTTGGTGCTTCTGCTAATGACAGGGAAGAAAAAGGTCAGCATCAATAAACGGAAAATGCTCCATTTGAACTGTGAGGATAAAAATGAAAGTTAAAAGCAGAAATGTGGATAACCAAAGCTCCTAAGCAACCCAGAGTGACAACCACTACAGAGACATACAGTAGCTCACCAGGAAAGAGGTTTCTGTTTCACTGAAATTCATGGCACTGTCTATCCAGGCTTAGCAGTTATTTTAGCTTCTTCACATATAATACATATTCACATTCTCTTTTGATTCTTATATTAAGGTGTCTATGGACCCATGTTAAAATTTTTAAGAGTATTTAATCTGATGAAGAAGTTATGGTGGATATAACACAGAGCAGTCCATCATTGTTTCGTACAGCACAGATAATCTTGTACAATTTTTGCTGTCCTGCTTCTCAATGTTCTCTTAACTTCCTCCACCTTCTGTCAGTAACTGGATACACTCTAAACACAATGTTTCTCCCTCCTATCTGAAAAGGTTTTGAGTTCTCACCATTAAAAAGAAGATGGGAAGAGTTCAGCTCTGGAGGACTATTTGCACAACATTTTCTCCTCAAAACATGACTACTGCACAAAAACTAGTACAGACCTGCCCTTCCTCTCAGGAAGCAGTTCAGTAAACTGCAAGAAAAGAAGGGTTATCTGCCCTAGGAGAGGGGGATGCTCCATTCCAGCCAACGCCTGGTGAGAGCAAAAGGCTGCAAAGCAACCCATGAAAATCTCCAGTACTGCTCTTTCAAGAGGGCCATGGAACAACCAAGGGACAGATCTTCTTTCTCAGCTAAATCCACCCACATCCACCATTGGATTGTTAAATCCTAGGTATTTGTTTAAGAGGCATGCCACATATTTCTGAGAGGCAGCAGGACAAGTAATTACTGAGCTTCAGGAATCAATAAAGGAACAAATCAGCCCCTGCTGCCTCAGCTTCTTACCCTCAAGGGAGCACTTGGAGCAGTGCTTGGCCCTTGCTCTGCAAAAGGAGAGCTGGGCAAGACTCATATCTTTTCCCAAGGAGAAATCTCTTCCTAACATCCATAAGACAAGTAGTTAGGAAAAGTCAGGAGAGAGGCATATAGGCCTATTCTCTGCATGTTTTATACACCATCTAAATGACACCCAAAAGAAATTTTTTTTCTTCTCCAAAAGAATATTCCCCTTTCAGTTTGCCCCTGCACAAAGTTTCACCTGGGCTCGCTCGTTACTCAAGAGTTGAAAACAGCATTGACTGGGCTGGCTTCAAACATATCCTTTCCTACAACTCCTACACCCTGTTCCCAAGAGGTAAGCATGACCCCTGATCTCAGGTTTTTTGTCCTTTTTCAGCCTTTCATGCTCTATCCCTTTCCTCCAAGGTCATCAGCCCTTCAACTAGAAGTTTTGTCTCAGTACTTAAAGAACAAGTAAGAGCACAAACTATATAGAGTATGACCTGTATCTAAAACATAAATGATGAAATGGGAGGAAATAACTTCTGGCAGGATGCAAATAGACCCCAATTGTGATCCAAATGTTCTTAAACTGATGTTTGTTAATTGATAGAAATTTAGCAGAAATCTTTATTGGAGGTCCCTAGTTTCTTTCATGAAGCACAAGCTCCTTGACGCTTGAGAGCTTTGTGTGATCACAGAGTCTAATTTTCTATGGTCAGAGAATTGGACTTGGGTTTGCAATGCATGTCATCTTCCACAGTCACATACTAGTGATACGGCATCTTATGCACAAGGAAAGAGAGGCAGAGAAGAACCCAAAGGAGACATTTCTCCTGTTCTTGGGAATGAAGAGGGGAATTGCCAAAACTGGGTCTGTTCCAAGCTTCAGAGCAGAGGGAGCAGGAACAGAACATTGAATAAGCAAGCTCTGAGAAAGAACAGGGTCAGTGATATTTTCATGTTGAAGCAATAAAAGGTTCGGGATATTGTTGGGCCCCAAATTGAGTTGGATAAGGTTCTGAAAGAACTCAAGTAAGAAGAGTTTCTGAAAAGAGAAAGGTGGATTGGAAAGAGGAAGGGAGCTGCTAGGGGGATGCTGAGCCAAATGAGAACAGAGTAGGTCAGCAGGACTAAGTGACTCTCTGCCATATATCCTGGTACCAGATAGCAAGGGCATTCCAGATAGGTAGCAGGATGTTTCAGTACATTCCTCTACAAGCATCCTGTTTTTCCTGATGTACTGAGTGAGATTAGTGTTGGAAAGAGAGTTGGCTTTGCCCCTCAGTGACCTCTTCAGACTCCTCACATTAAGGGCAAATAACAGTGGGTTTACTATGAAGCCTGCACGGACAGACAGTCCAAATTTGTGCTGCCAACTGTAAGCTGTAGAGAAATGAGCACTGACCTTTAGTCTGACCACACTCTCATGCCAAATCGGACTCAGATGATTAAAGCCAAGAGAGACAATTATTTGTGAGCTGAAGGTCAAAATACATGGGCATTCTGTCAGAGGCCAGAAATCACTGCTCCAACAAGCATCTCGTGCTTCTATTCTCTGAAGAGTTCCCAATATAGCCTTGCACTGGCTGCTGATACTGTCCACTACCAAGAGAATTTCAACATCCTTGACTTTGGAGGCAGATGTGACTTCTTGGAGCATGAAAAAGAGCACTGTCATCTCTTAGTTGAGATTGCATCTTCCCCTTGGATTCTTATAAGTGATTACAATGCAGAACAGTGGCTTAAATTGCACAATGTGGATTTGGCAGCTTACCAATAGTAGAATTAATAGGTGTTTTTTTCAGCTTGGTGCTGAAATGGATAGAGTGATTGACCTAACCCAAACACCTCATTTCGTATTTGTGTCATGTGCCTATTCTGCAAGGCAGGTAAGGGCAAATTGGAGGTGGGGAAACTAGCAAGAGCTGCTCTGAAATGTGAATGTAAAACGTCTGAAGTTATACATGCCAAATTCTGCAACTGATCATTCAAAATCTTGGCTTCTACATTTGTTTTAGAACTTTTTTCCCACCTCTTGCAATTATTTTGTCATAGAATACTCCAAAACATTGTGTTGGGAGTGAGTGAGGGTCATGAAATTTGTATAAAGTGAAACAGTAAGAAACAGCTATTTTTCAGTTCTCAATTCAAAATGTTATTTGATAGAGCAGAAGTAACAATGACTAAAGCTGACTAGAAGGGAATAGGTTTTTGGGGGATTCTACTGATCCACTGGAACTAAATTCATCTCTGGCCCTTGAGCTCATCCTGCCAAACCTTCCTACAGCAACAAGAGTAGCCCAGTCACCTCCCAATCCCCATCCTTCCACGTTTAGGGGAGCCAGCTCTCACACCACTTGTGTCCTTTGTACAGCCAACAGTCCCCAGGGGATCTCAGCATCTTTTCAGAAACATCTGCAATAAACAGAATCTCTACAAAAAATGTCAGGGGAAGAAGTGTTTCTGTTATCTGGATAAAAAGGTCGCAACAAGCACATTTAGATTCCTGCCTCCTCAACTGAATCACAAGCAGGGGAAATAAATCTGATCTTTGAAACATTAAAAAAATAAAAAAAGCGAGAGAGACAGAAGAGAAACAAACTCCCGCCCTCCTCCCCCGCCCCCCCCCCCCCCCCCCCCAGGAATAAAGCTATCAAACTGCAGATCAGAGACTTACAATAAGGAGAACCAGGGGGGATATTAAATGGAAAGCTCAGCCACCACAGCTAGATAAGAAAAACCTGGGTAGCAGGAGACTGCCACATCAGCAGGGAATCTTTGACTGAGATTACCTCCTCCCAGAAGAAAGAGAGGCCAGTTGTCCTTGCGAACACCAGGAGATAGCGCAGGTCTGAGAAGAACATGGAAGGCAGTGTCTCAGAGTACAAGCTCAGTTATTGCTCAGCAGGATGCCCTGAGGAGGCACAAGTAAACAAATATTAAATACGTGCCATTTCTGCTGGCTTTGTAAAACTTAAATGTTCCACTACACAGAAGCCAGCCTTAGACTGTGTCACCCATCCTCTCCCACCACTGGCCGCTAAAGACAATGTCCTTCATGACTTGCCACATACCACTCCAGGTCAACTACCTGCCACCTCCAATACCCCCAGCTGGACAAGACGTGCACTTTCCCCACACCTTATCTTACTGCCAAAGAGCAATCTCATTGCTATATTAGGCATTTTCCAAGAAGGACACAAACTTCAAGGCAGCCAGCCAGGATGTGTGCAGCACTAGGCCCACATTCTAAGACAAGACAATAAAGCATGCCATCATGGACACTGTGGTCTATAAAGTGGAAATCCAACTCCTAGCTGTGTGCCCTGCTAAACTTGGGGCAGCAGAGTGCTGTCAGCTGAGTCCGCACAGGGTTAGTGGAGGTTCTTCTACACTTAGAAGACAGCTGCACAAGGAGCAAGGACTAGAAATGTAAGAGAGATTCTTATCTTTCTGACCCCAGACTTTTGGTTCCAGAAGACTAATAAAGTTGTGTTAGGAGGTAACATTCTCAGGTAACAGCTGATATAAACACAGATATTGAGGGTAACAGGACCCGTTTCTCCACACAGGCTCACTACTGTTTAGTAACAATGAGCTAAAAAGGTTTAACAATATCAGACCATAATATATACACACACGCAGGTTGAGACTACATGATTATCACCTTACTCACTACCCCTCTGGGTCAAAATTCTCCTGTCCCTGGCTGGTATGCAACTGCAGCCATCAGACCACCGTAAGTCTCCTGCAAAAAGTGTCACAGCACCAAGGGTCTTGGAAAGCCTTAGATCCAGAGAATCCAAACAAACAAGCTGACCTTCAACAGAAGTTGCTGAGAAATTGCAGTGCATCATATTTAGAGGGCTAGCCAACAACATGTCTTCAAATCCAAAACAGTTAAAGGTGATGCAAAGACATGATTTCTGAGTATCCAAGACATTTAGGACAGCAAAAACAAACAAGAAAACAAACAAAAAAAAGCCACCTTTATCTTGACACAAAATTCAGATTATTTTGTTGGACAATTTATTTAACTTATTACTGTTCCATATTTCAATTGATGTGATAGCCAAGTCACAACCATGGTTTGCAATCAGTGCCTATAATAGGCAAAAAAGGTTGCTTTCAAGAGCAAAGTATCTGGTTGTAAAGCAGGAGCAAGGCTACTATTTTTCCTTCAAAAGCAGTAACAATTTTTCCACAGCAGTCTTCCCTTTCACTGAAAAAAAGTCTTGAACTTCTGCGAATGGAAACTAACTACTACTCTATATACCTTGATATACCTTGGCTATGTATCTAAAACCTCATAACACCAGGACAAAAAGTTTTCAATGTCACCAGTAAGGCTGGATTAGGCAAGCATCCATGATTTAAGTTGTCATATAATCATGTGCCTCTGCAGTTAAATACTCCAAATGCCTAACCTAACCCCTGAGCTAAGGGAAGGCCACGGAACAGAAAGAGACTACAGGAAAGCAGAGAACCTCAGTTCCTCAGTTGCTTGGCCCAGGTAGAGCAGAGTATTTGGGCTGAGGATATCCCCCAGAACAGACAGTAAATCACAAGATAACCATTGGTTGACAAAAATGGGGAAAAGTTTTCAGGATCTCACTGAACTGGAGGTCTATCATTGAAGGTCAGTCAAAGGGGCAGATCTGCTTCAGATGACAAATTGTGCAAATCAGCAGAGCTTGAGTCTGTGCAATGCACAACACCTACCAAGAAAACTGCTTCACCTTTGCTTGAGCTGTTGTGTTTTATATACTCCTAAACAGCCCCCTGCACACATTAGTTAAAACAAGAAGTTATCCCACAAAGCATGTAAACACACCAATACTGGTTCAAAGTATCTGGGTTTGTGCCACAGGAACATTAACAGCTCTTAATAGGCAAATGATATAAGGCTTTGAAGGAAGCTCAGGATCTGAGTTCATATCATCTTACGCCTGGATGGAAGTGACTGACCAAATACCAAGAAAGAAAAAAGAAGGATAAGTCTGGAAAAAGGTACTTTCAGCAGGATCTTTAATGACTTATGGGTCCACTAGCCTAGGCCAAGGAACTCCTCCTGATCTGTAGCTTCCTGCTTAGCTTGTCTGCTTGCTGCAAAAGTATCTTGTTAGGATTTCACATGTCACTCCACCAAGAATCAAGGAAATGCTTCCCAAAAGGAATAACAAATGTGCGAAACACGAGTATCCTACACCAGCACATGGATCTGCAGGTGTCATGAGAATTTGTACTTTCCCCACTTCTTGCTGAGTGCCATCACATCACCATGTTGCCTGTTAAGTGCTGCCTATACCTGCAGGTCAGACTCTGCTCCTCCCCCTTCATGCCAGCACTAGCCACAAAGAAAAGAAGACTAACCCTGTAGCTCAGGAATCAAGTGGGAGGGGAGAGACAGAGAGATGGTTATAGAACATATTCTAACTTGTTGCAATGAGACATGACTCAATGCGATCACTTCAGTCAGTATGAGTGGACACATGTTCAAATACGGATGTTTTCTTACCCCCTGTCAGAAAATGCCAGGTGTGCGCCGGCGCGCAACACTTCGTCTGTGAAGTAGTTTTTAGCTAACAACACCATCACTCTGCTTGAGCAACCACCGTGTTCACCAGCCCTGGCTCCCTGCAGTTTCTGCCTCCTCCCATAAATCAGCCTGGTGCTCACAGAAACCCATTTTTTGTCAGAAGAAGATGTGAAAGAAAAAATGATGGAAATTCTCAACAGCTTTTCAGAAAGGGATCTGTGCAATTGCTTTGAACATTGGCAACATGTATGCAGATGTGTGTCAGCTAAGAAGGGAACTGTTTTGAAGGTGATCACAGTTAATTTGTTAAATAGAAAGTCACAGGCACAGCCTCCTTTTTTTTTTTTTTTTTTTTTTTTTTTCCTCAGACCTGGTATAACCAATACTATGGGAGCCAAATGCCAAACAAAAGTGATTTCTGTCTTTTACATGAGCATCTTGATAAGGAAAATAATTAATCTGGGTAAAACAACACTTGGAGAGCCTTATGTTTTCCAATGTGTTTAATTCATTAATACTACTGACATCCTAGCAACACAAAACAGCATTTAAATGGTAGCTACATACTTCTGTAATTATCAGACAGAATGTTGCTTGTAAGTGGACTAAAAAGCAATTTACATATTATTTAAGACAAAAAGATTCCATGTCCACATTTCTGGCAGCCACATGCACACAATCCAAGTGAGGCAATGAGCTTAACTGACAAGGTCTTTTACAAATGGAAGCACAGCAACTTTCTTTGTGCATGCAACCATGGCAATTTGAATACAATAACTGTCAAGCTTTGCAATGACAAATACCGACATCCATAATAAAAAATGATCTCTATCATCTACTGCACTTGAAGTTAATTATAAAAACTGGTGGCTTCAATTATTCAGTTGCAACCTTCAAAACTCAATAGCAACTTTTGTCACAGGTCAAAAGCAAATTGTTAGTCAGAAAGCTGGTATTGCAACTCTGAGGAACCCATCCCTGTAATCTGAAAAACAGAGGACTTTTTCTGATGAAAACTCACAAGACATTTGCTATCAGAAACCAGTGGCTGCAAATCTTGGAGGTTTATAACCAAACACAGCTCAGGGCAGCTGCCCCATGAAGATGCAGCAGTATCACCTCCTTGCCACAAGCATTCAGAAGGTGCTTATATCTGGTTCTGAGGGAGCATAACTCTGATCGAGTATGGTGAGATCACCTTTTATGAAGTCACATCTTCCATCCATCACTTAAATTGTTTGGCTCTCTCCTGCCCCACCTCACCTCTAGCAGCTTCTAGGAAATAGATTTTGATGCAATGAATAGGCAGACAGGAATTCACTACCCACTGACAGAATTATCTCCAAATATTTGAGTTGAGTTACACCAAAGCTTGTAAGTTTTCACCTACCACTTTTCAAGACCAAAATTACATGCAAACACCGAATTCTATGGTACAGCTTGAAAAAGTGGTGCCTGTATGACTTTCATAGCACTGGATCCTTATCAACTTTATGTACCGATGTTGACCATGTTTAATCATAACTTGCTGGCTCCTCTGCTATATGCTGTAGCACAAGAATTTAATAAGTTGATATATTTTGAATAGCACTGCACCTTCCCCATTTCACAGTGAGAGGAGATATCTATGGGGTCAGCTCAAGTTTTGGAGAGTAGGTTAAGAGCCTAAAGACCCCACCTGTATTCTGCAAGTGGCTCCTGCTCACAAACACAGGAAGGAAGGGAATACAGAGTGTCCTTAAAGAGATCTTTACAACGCCTGAAAGAAAATAGGAAGAAAAATGTCATATGTAAAATATTACCAATTTTGTGTGACATTTCTGGTGAGTCTCACAAGCAAACAGGAAATAATACCCAAAACATAATTTTTAAATCGAAGTTGCCAGTTATTGCAGCATTTATCTGGGACTCACCTGTAGCCCTTAAAAGACTGTTTGCGCCAGCTCCTTGACATTATCAACTTGTGTTATTTGTTGCCTCCTGAAATGTCAGATGCCTAACCTTTCCAGGCTGTTCTTACACACAGTCTGCTTTTCCAAAACTCATTAAGTGCAGCACAGACCTACAGTCCCGTGTAAATCTTGCAATCAAGCCAAGCTGCAAAGGGAATACTAAGAGGTTTGAACCACCTCAGACTTTGTGCACTTCTGGTTCCCTGCTGCAAAGGTCTGTCCTCATCAATAAGCAGTGAGAAAAGATTTTTTTTTTTTTTTTGTTAACAAGCCAATTTTTTACGAATACATCACAATCATAAGTACACCCTAGCTACACAGGGAGGCAATCCACCACAAAAGTAAGCTCAAGGGTCATTATTTGGGTTTCCCAATTCCCTCTAAATTGTGCCTATTGTTTAGATTAATCTCTGGTACATCCTGTCTGACACACATCACTGGGCATTCTGCAACTGTCTCTGAAGCTGTAAGACTACTGCTACTTTATCAAACAGGTTGATATAAACAGCAGATACTAAAATTCCAGATACTATGCAGTATTAAGTTTCTCAAAGGAAAATACCATAATTAAAGTGAATTCATCCAGTTCAATATGCTGTTTGATTAAAAGTAAAAAACACTCCAACAGAAAATATAACTACCAGCCTGTGAGTTTAGTTGCAAAACACTCCTGTGTACTGTAATTGGGGATTATTCGGTTCATAAGTTGTCATATGTGGGATGATGAAAGCTTTCTAATAAAACACCTGGAGGGAAAAAAAAGTGCTCTTCCTTCCAGCATTGGTAAGTGCTATCTTAAACAGTCAAAGTATCCTAAATCTCAAGGTATTTTCCACAACTAAGGAAGAGCAGTTCAAAATTCACCTCACTTGTCAGTTGTGGTCTGCCTAGTAGTGTTTATTAGGCAACTAATAAACAAGTTAAGTTTTTTTGAAGTTAAGATTTCAAAATTTTTGTCTTGTTCCTTTCCATATCCTTATCTTTCTTATAAAAAACTTTTAAGAAGAGAGAATGAGGATTCAAGGCATTAAGTTCTGTACCCAAATTCCTCTCTCGCCCTTCAAAAATGGAGCTGGACCACTCATAAATTTTGGCTCTCAGTGGATGCAGGTCTCACACTGTGCTTCCAGGTTGGCTTTACGAACAAGGCAGCATCATTATTTTGATTATTTTTCCTTCACTGGGGACATCAGTGTCGGAGTGGGAGGCGGACCCGGAGTAACGATGGAGTCTCAGTATGAGTATGATCATTCTCCTTTATTCACACACTTTACACTTCTTATATACTTATCCTAATAATGCACGTGCTAACAAAACAAATCATAATTGGTTATGTCCTACTGTTCACGAGCCTTGTGCTGTTACATAATTGGCTAGATGCTCTTGAACACGCGAAAGGGGCAAATACAAAGTTCTCATCACGACTCTTCGGGACTTTCCAGCACTGGATTCCACATTCTTGTATTCTGCTCCCTTTTATCTTATCTCAAGGTCAGGCCTAGCTACAGACAGCAAACCCTGGATTGTTCACTGCTATTAAATCATGCCCTCATTCACAGAGCCATTCTTCCACACATCAGTGTACAATTAACAGCCTAAATATAACTTTGATTCCTGTAATGATCAGGGAAAGTCACCTCAGTGCTAGTCAGAAGTTGTTTTGTACAGCCAGAGGAAAGGCAGGTCGCTGTTGGACATAGAATTAGGGAATCCACCTGCATGGGCAAAGACAAGCAGAAGGATCTCGTCTTAGCCAGCACAGTAGTTTGGATATAACCCATCCAATAAGCTTCCCAAGAGAAGCTTGGGGTCTGGCTGACCATCTTTCGTTTTCACTTTCTCTGGCAACATCAGTGTGATAATTTGGGGGCTGGTGGTGGGGTGGGTTTAAAACCCCATCCGAGGTCTTCAGAGTCTGCGCTTATGCTAAAACTGCTGATAAACACGGTGTAGGTGGCTCTGTCAGTGCTCAGCAGCAGCAGATTAGGTGGCAGCTGGGTAGCTGCTTGGTGGATAACAAATGCTTAATGAGGCAGTTAAATATCTCAGAGGAACTTTGCCTAACCCAGCTGATTTTGCATGATGGCGGTTCACATCATCAGCCATTCCAGGAGAGCAAAAAGGACAGTAACCTCCAGCAGCAGAAGAGAGGCAGAGACACAGAGGTTGGGCAGGATTCAGAGTGAGGTATAGATATAGGCAATTCCAGAAGACACCTCTCCACAGCCTCAGTCTAGACCTGCTGGTTTTTAGTCAATCTCAAACTGAAGTGATTAGAAAGAGACTGCCTTAGTATTTTCTCCAGCAGAGCTGGCCGGGGGTTAACTGGGATACTGTCATCAACAAAGCAAAGAAATTTGTTTCACAGACATCTTCAGGCCAAATCTCAATAGGTCTTTTAGCCCATAGCCCTTCAGAAGAGGTGAAAGTCAGTGCCCATATTGAACCTAGAGTCTGCATGTTCAGCAGAGCAGCACTGTGGTTCTATCTCCCGTTCCCTGCTTTCTCAGAGGGAATAGGCTGTAGCTTAATGAGAATTTCTCAGTAGCTGATAAGGTCCATTAGAAAGTTATTTTTCAGTATGGCTGCTCCCCATGTAACTTGTCCAGGCTTGACTGAGTCTGTCCTGAAGGAGTTTGCTTCATAAGAAAGGCTTATTCTGCATGAAAAAGCAGGCTTAAATCTGTTCTGTTAATGCACATTTGTCTAAGCATCAAAGACATTATACACAACATTAAACCAACTCAATGTTAGAATTGTATAGATACCAAGGCTAGAGTTCAGCTCTTCCCAGTAAACTGGGAAAACTGGAAACACATGCATCACTCTTTATGAAATTTTAAAAAAAAAAATTAAAAAAAAAATAGAAGAATGACTTTCACCTTCAGGTTTCAATTCTATTCAAATCACATCTGGAGGATTTAAAAATCCACCTTGAATAAAAGCAATTACCACACACAAGCTGTGAATCTTACAAGCCTTGCCCTCCGTCTTGAGGCCAAGAGAAACCTCATTTTAAGACCCCATGCAGCTGTGGCTAGCTTTTTAAACTTTACAGCTTATACCTGCCATTTTTCTAGTATTTACTCTGCAGTAAAACCATGAGGTCAGTAAGCTCTGGGTCACCTCGTGGTATTTAGATCCAAAGAAGGAAAGACTATGTTAAACTTTCAAACCAGACAAAGTAATGAAAAAAGTGAACTTGAACAACTTTTATACCTGCAGTACTCAGTAATGTTATCCAAGCTAGCCGCCCTATGTCTGAGCCCAAAAGCTTATAATCTGTACTAAATATACCCTTCCTGCAAGAAGGAATTTCAGAGCCTCTTCCAGTTGTTGGAATTGTGATCCTGGGGAGAAATCTAGCAATCTTGCAGGCTGCAATCGTTCAAAGACTTTTTAAGGAATGGGTATTCTAATTAGAAGAGTTAAAAAAGTACAAAAGTGCTGGCAGAAGGACGGGGCCCGAGATACAATGGATCCCCTCAGACAGCCTAAACAAAGTTGTTAGATTTCTAAATACTGCCAAAAGCTCGAAAACGTGCAGCAGGGCAACTGTTCTGACCTTACATGGCATCTCCAGAGCTGGAGTGAGGAGGGCGCGTTGAGAGGTGGAGAGGTCCAGCCTGTTCCTGGTCTTGTATAAGAGACAAGAGCCAGATTTGCCACCACATCCCTTGCTGATGTTTACAGCCACGCACAGTATCACTCGCTTTCCAGGACTGAGACTTTTGCTAGAGACAAGCAAATGCTCTAAGGATTGCAGCCTGATCACAGAGTTGTAGCAAATAAGCAAGTTATTTATTTCCTCCCTCCTTTAGTTTCTTTTAATCTGTAGGATTTATGATTTATTTTTATTATATTTTAGGGTGCACTGTAGTGTAGCCAAAGGCTCTGCCGAGATAGGGAAAGCAAACTGGTATTGTACTTCTTAAGGCTGATCAGCACAGCACAGATAGTTGGGTAAGAATTACTATGCCAGCTAAAAGGGATTAGGCAGCGGTCAACACAAAAATAACCACAGAGACATGCCCAACACTTTGTTGCAATTTATACTGACAGCCAGAAGATCATATTCAGACTAATACTCAGTGACAACACTTTTAAGATAACACCAGCCACCTCATGAACCACAGGCAAAAGGTTTTTTTCTCTGCTAGTAAAAACTACAAAGGCATCACTAGAGGTAATTAATATGTGGATCATGCCAGAAAATATTAGCATTTCAATATAATTACAACTTATGTTTTGAGATATAATTTCCAGGAATGCAGATGCACCATAAGCATTACTATTTCTGAAGAAAAATGGTTTTTGAGAAAAGGAAGACTCTCATAGAATATAGGGTAGCTCCGACTCAACACAGGCACAGTTCAACATAAGCCATAGGGAAAAGCATGACTTGTTTAGGATACTCTTGAGATCGCAGGGTTTAAATATTTTTTTGCTCTCTCACTACTTATTTTTAAAAGAGGAGACAAAAATCTGTTTGTTACATTAGATCATGGATGCTATAAGTTAAGGCTTATCAGGGAAATAGTGTTGTGCCAGAAAAGCAAGGTAAGCTACCCAGTGCAACAATAGTTTGAAACTGCAGCATGCATGTTCTATTTTCCAGATTTGCACGTAAGTTTGTTGTGTGACCAGAAGTAACTTTCCTGTTACTTGTGTCATTTTTACAGAATTACAGAAAAATATGTGCTCGTCCTTTGGACCTCTTGTATTTCACCCTCCTATTCAAAGCAAGGATGTCTTCAAAGTCAGATCACATTGTGCAGGGCTTGGTTTAGTTGAGTTTTGGATGTTTCCAGGGACTGAGAGCCCTCAAAGTGCTTATGAAGCTCATCACAACAGAAACGGTTACCTCCAATCAAAATTTTACCTTCCGCAGTTTGCAACAATTTCTTCTTGTCCTGGGCTGCATCTCTCCTGCAATACCCCATCAGGCACGGTAAGATGGCATTTAGCCCCCTCCTTGTCTTCTCTTCTCCAGGCTGAACTAGTCCCTTTCCCTCAGCCTGTCACAGTACATCCCGTGCTATGGCCCCCTGACCACTTCAGCCACACTCTGCTTGGCTTTTGACAGTTTGTCAATCTCCCTCTTGAGCTGGGGACATTGGTATAAAACTGCATTTGGTAATCTATCAGTTCTACTGGGCTATGCAAGAGAATTTTAATTAGATAATCTTAGCAAAGGCCCAGAAATGCTGAAGTCCTTGTAGGAAAAGTGCTTGTTAAACAAGCTCAATCACAATATTCATTTGGCCTAAGTAACATCCTCTAACACTCATGTAATTTAGTGATTGTGATGAAAATCAGTCCATTCTCCAAGCCTGAAGCAAGAGGGACACATGATTTGCTGGTCAGGTCTCAGTAAGAGGTCTGAACCTGCACTGGAAATAGCAGTCTTAAACATGATGCATTGAATTCAGAACCTGTTTAACAGAGTCTATTTATGATACAATGGGTACATCTATGAGACACCTATTTCTGTGGCCACCTCAACTATTTTTTTGTCCTTGAATAATTTATTTCAGAGGCCCTTTACCAATAGAAGGCAAGCACTGTGTTTAG
This sequence comes from Cuculus canorus, assembly GCF_017976375.1. Lineage (NCBI taxonomy): Eukaryota > Metazoa > Chordata > Aves > Cuculiformes > Cuculidae > Cuculus > Cuculus canorus. The sequence goes on along the minus strand of NC_071403.1, from coordinate 62,108,859 downwards.
ACATTTCCTTTAATTTCTTTGCTAACAAGCCCAGCTAAAGAACAGATGTGTTATACTGTTTTTGAACAGCAAACTTGCTTAGAGCTAATAAAATGTCAGTGGTTGATACAGGGCTGAAAATGATTTCTATCACTTGCATAATTAGCCACACTCTGGAGTTCATGCAAAATGCAGATATTTAAGCAGTAGTTTCTATGACTACCATCATTCTTCTCATTATCTCTGAAACATTAGCTCTGAGATTCTCTTTAACAGGTGCTAAGAAAAGAAAGTCATGATGGCACACCACTACTTGGGATATAATGGGTGTTAGAAGTACAATGAATCATTTTTCAAGAGCACTGCTTTCGAGACCTTCCATGTGTTGGCCAAGTATGTTTGTGCTTTTGGCTCACAGCCCATCATTTAAGAACCTACAAAGAGCTTTTCAGAGCTGCAATCCAAAAACGGCTCAGTACGTGTGCACGCCTTCACCTGCCCCAGCCCTATGCTACAGCCACAGCACAGAGAGTAGAGATCAGCAAACTGAAGACTTAATATGATTAAGACAGAGTCAAAAAGAGCTTTATTTTTAGTAAGTTTTGGGAAGTGGCTGGAGGGGACAGAGGAGATTTTAAGAGTTAGAGGACCATGAAATGAAGAATTTATCTCTACCAGTTTTGCTTTTAAAGTCTCCGTCTGTGACAAGCGGGAGTTAGTTCTAAAGAGGATCATTCTCTGAAGAGCCAATTGAAAAAGAATCTCCTCTCTTCCCCTGTGGAAACCCCTGGACTTCAAAGTGCTGTTTCATTCCAAAAATGGACTGAAAAGAAATATCTTGGAAACTTTCACAAAAAGAGGGAACAAGTTTGTTCTAATGTTATTAGTAAGACTCTTTGAGCACTTATATAGTCTTGGTATGGAACTTTAGGAATTGGATCATTGTCCAAACATCCAGGGAAATTTGACAAATTTACACGAGAACCCTCCTAGCGAAGTTTTTTCTTGAGTCCTGGGTTTGTGGCCAAAGCACCAGACAGACCTTGAAAGCATGCATGACCCTGAATTTTGTGTCAAAACCCCGGCAAGTCTTTGGTTCTCTGTGTAGCTGAACTTGAGAGTTTAGAAGCCTTTGTGTCTTGCATCAAGGAGAGAATCATGGCAAATGAATAATAAGTACCAAACACAACATAGTTCAGCACCTTTCTAGATGCTGCTCACCATATACTCAAACTAAGGCTTATGTGACTTTTACTACCAGCATTGTACAATTTAAAAGCCCCTGAAATCTGAAAGAGAAACTAATGACATTGTGAAGTGCTCATAAGAAATGCTGAGTTACTTCTTTTCTGTGACATGACTAGACACTCACAGGAGAGTAACTCCCATTAAACTAGCTGCAGCCATTCTATAGCTGGTTTAAAAAAAAAGCCTAAACAAACCCAAACAAACAAAAAACCCTCAAACAATAAAAAACACCAACAAAAAAGCATCGTACCACACAAACAACAAGTCCCAGACTATTAGCTTTTTTGAAGTTTTTAAGAGCAGTTGTGTATTTTGGGGAGTTTAGAAGTCCTGCAGGAACTTCATAATGGCTGGAAGTGTTTACTTATACCTTATATAATTGGGCATTAAATACAGCTTTGTAGCAGCTAGTGACAGCAGTACCACACTCTAATAACATTTAAATCTTGTCAGAATGCAGCGCTATTGTGCTGAAAAATGTTTTTCCTTGCTCTGTGTAAGTCAAAGAAAAAAATAACTTATAAGAAAAGTCTATTTCTTTCAGGCAGCTACCATGCAGAGAACAACAGAATATTCGTGCATAAGGGAGCACACTCTCCCCTGACTCCAAACACTGAAAGACAGCAGTTTCCCAAAAGAATACGCAAAACAATGACCTGGTCTCAAATCTTGAGTAACCTAGATAAGCAAATTAATTGCAAGTTAAGTAATCTTTTATATTTCCCTATACTTAGGTATGAAATTGATGCTGACAATAATCAGCTCTGGAAGCCAAGAGATGTCCCTTGCTGCTGCTTACCTCAGACTTGGTGCATGCAGTCTTCCTGGCAGCCACAGGCAGGAGAGCAGCAACACAGCAGCCGTAGCTGCAAGAACATGTAATCAAAGGGAAAGCAATTGCAAACACACATACCTAGCTTAAACTTCAGTCTTACACCTCATTTACACATAGAGATAGTTGCCTTCATGCCTATTTCCCAGCAGCAGTTCCTGTTATTATTTTTCCTTTTATCTAGATGTTCCTTTAAGAAACTTCGCTCAATATAGGGCGTCCAGTGTGGGCAACAGAACATAAAACAACCTCTCAAACAAATTTAAGACAATTGAGGGGTAGTAGATGAGCAGAGGCAGAAGAACCCAGTATCCTGGGTTTCTTTTGTACCACTGTTAAATAGATTCGAAGAGGCATTGCATTCCTCTGGCAGCAAGCTGCATCTCTAACAGGATAAACTTCAGCATGCTAATTGGCACAGAGAACAAATTGGCTGCTGATGCATGCCTGGAGGTCCTGGACTATACACTGAATGAAGCAAATTTCTGAGTAATTCCCCAAAAAGATTTGGACTGAAATCTTTAATCAGTTTTAACAACAGAACTAGAATTCTGCTGTCTATCATTATCGGTTCTCTAGTTCTGTGCTGGTTTTTATCCACAAGTATTGGAGATCACTCTTGGTTTGATTTCTGTGGTGTCATAACCCAGGCCATGCTTATAGCTGAATGGGCCTTGTCATTATGGGGGGGGAAGGTGGAGAAGTCAGAAACACAGAGGAGAGCAGGAAACTCCACAGTGATTTTGTGATAATTCAGAAAACTATTCTTTCCAGTGGAATTGGCAGGAGGAAAATCACAAGACAAGCAGGGGGAAATCTTCCAGTCTCCTTCTTCTGGGGAGCAAGAGATACATACAGGCTCTGCCAAATCCAAAAGTAGAAATGTCCTTTCAGTGAGCGGATGGATGATTGCAGCTAAAAGACAACGAGACACTTTTGGCTAAATCACCTCAGTACTCTGTCCCCACTGTCTGTGTCTGCATGCCCAGCAGATGGATGGACACTAGCCACCTCTTTAAGGGTTTCTGCTGGATGCTGTAGAAGGAATGTTTTGGAAAGAGAAACTTCTTCATTAGAGCAAGGTCTACTTTTGCCTTTCCAAAGACAAATAGATTTAAAAATTTATTTTTGTTTCTTTAAAGTTCCTCCTACCCTGGAAAGGAGGACTGATTGTCATTTCTTGATTTCTCTGCTTTTTAAAAATTTGCATTTCAAAGAATAAGCCAGAAAGAACCGTCCACAGTAGCATCAGCTTGACTGAAACAATTGTTGAATATTCATTTTCCCTTTTCTCTCCACAGAAAGACTGGAACTACTACAGTGTTTGCGTGATGTGCATGCTGAAGACAGGAGCTCTGTTGAGTTCTAATTTCAAGTGAAAGAGCATCTATTGCACTTTTGTGCTTGTTAGCATAATTATAATTCAATATTTGCATTGCAATAACGCCTCAACAATCCCACTGAGATTCATTCTGTTACACAACACAAAAACGTGTTGACATGACCCCAAAAAGGGTTGCCAGTACCACCTTGTAGAAGCACAGATGATTTAAAGGCTTAGTCTACTACAACATTTTTGTCAAGACTTGTACATCTGTCACTAGCCCAAGGTCCTGAACTAGGAAAAGCGAAATGAACAGAAACAAGAGCTTTAATGTGTTTTTCTACTGTGCTCACACACACGCTTTGCAATTAAGACCTTGCAGCAATCAGCTGAAGCCATCATTGTTCAATATTGAGCACGTGTGGATCCAGGCATCAGCCTGAACCCCACTCAAGCAGGTAAAAGCACTATCATTTCAACTTAAGTACTCCATCTTCCTCCACTGTTACAAGCAAGCCAGCAATTGCTACTGCTTCTGTCGCTCTTCTATCCTCTATCCTACCTTCCTCTCTATCTAGAAAACCTTTCTTAAAGTTTAAGTTTATTGAATTTCTAAAGAGACAAAACACCAAACCATGAACATTAACTATTTCTGTCATAGGAAATAATTTACTCTTAGGAAGAGGGTAAAAATGAAATAAGTTACCTTATCCTTTGACAAGATGCCCAGCTCAGAAGATATTACTTGATACTTTACAGGCAAACATAGCATTCTTCATTCATTACAGTGTCGGAGCAGGTGACCTTTCAGAACTGAGAGATTAAAAAAGCTGTAGACATAGCATGTAGTTACATATGCTGAGACACTGCTTCATGTGCATGTATAAAAACAAAACTATGTGTATGTAAAAAAAACTACATACCTCCTTGAGGACTTTTATAACTATAGGACTGAATTCAGGTTTTGAGAGCCTAAAAACTAACAGGAGAAAAACAAAGTCACAAAAAACTCAGCAGGGGAACACTGGTGGAGTTGCCCAGCTGCCCTCATACCTTCCCTTCGGATACGTGGAAGACTGAAACTTCTGCAGCTCAGTAAATTGCACCACCTTCAGTGAAGCACAAAAAACTCTGAGACATCTCAATGTCCATATAGAGAGTTCTCACCCTAAGCCATAATTCGTCCAGACTGGTGAGCAGATGTTCTCTCAAGCTGAACAAAGCATACACCAAGCAACATAATCATCAGCTGTGTCAACCCTACCCACTACCAACAGATCCAGGGGCCATTAAGCCCAACCTTCTTTGAATTAGACTAATTGATTACTACTTTGCAGCACCTTCCCCTCAGGTGCACCCGGCTGTTGCTAGATTACTTCACACTGACTGGAAAGAAAATTTGACAAGAAAAAGAATCTGCTTGAAAGCATTTGTGTTTACACTGAATAGCAATAGTAAAACAACAAAAAAATTACCTTTCCAGCAGCTGAAGAATCACACAGCATTACACAAGAGTGCTCTCCCACAGTTGGCTCAGCTGGAAACACAGGAGAAACGCACCAGTCCATTGTAGAGACCGCAAACTTACTCCACAGTTAATGCTTGTGTTAGTTCCTGCTGTATTCAGCAAGATTTCTCAAGCTTCAGCTAATGACAAAATATATATCCTGCAAAACTCTCGTTTATTAGCTGTGTGGCAATGGAGACAGTGGTTTTGCAAGCCACGGGCTATATTTGCCATAAAGTGGATGAGATAACTCTCCATCTGCACAGGGCCAAGCGTGCCCTGGGCTCCTGCCGCCTACTGTGGCTCTCCCACGCCTCCCTGACTGGTTTTGTCATGCAAGAAGTAGGGGTGGGTTTGCTGGGGATGAAGTGGGGACAGGCAGGAGTCCAGGGCTCACCACTCAGTAGGAGGCATCTGGACACCCAAGCACCCAAATCTCTTCTCCCTTCTCTGTAAACTGTCAGGGAGAAGTTAGGGGCAGCTGTGAGCAGCCGAGCTCCCTACGCACTACCTGACATGACAACTGTATGGTCAGTCTCACTTTCAATTTCCCTGTCCATTGGTCTATCTATGATGGGCTAAGCACAGTGGTCAGTGTTAGCAGAAAGACCGCAGATGCCTGCAGACACAGTGTGACATGAAACTGTGAGTCCAGAGGTTTGTTTTATTCAGGGGATGAAGGAGATGAAGGAGTCAGTTTCTTCCACTCAAGTTTGACTGTGATACTTCTAATACTATCTCTCACCTCTGGCTAATTAATCCTCTTAGAATCACTTTCTTTAAAACAAAGGGGTGTCTTTTAAGGCTTTTCTGCTTCATCACATTGAAACTATTTTACCAGGTGGCTTAGAAAACAATAAAAAAGTGCCCAAATTTGGGGGTGGGAGGTTTGCAGTAGGAAAATACCCACAGGTGAAACCACATTGGCCTTTGTTCTGCACCATGGAATTCAGTGAAATATGTGATGCTTCTTAGCACCCTTTATTAGGCTCAGAATTTCACTTTGAGCAGGGAAAATTCTGATTTTGCTTCTTGACCTCATTTCAATTAACTTTGATTGCAGAAAGCACATCTTATATCATTAGACAGCAAGATTCCCATTTGAACAAAATAAAACCATCAACACATTAAGCACAATATTTGCATCAGCTGGTCAGCCTCTTCCATTTAATAACACTCCTCTTTCCCCCTGCACAGCACTAGCTGGTCTCTAGCAGAGGAGGCTTAGAAGGAAATTTTGTCAGTTTGTTTAGTGCAAGGCCTTTTATCACAGAGACAGAACAAGGGTCTGCTCTGGACTACTAGCTTAACACGGCTTGGGAATCTTAACCTTTAAAATGGTGATTCTTCAAGCTCTTGGGCAGTCAGTCAGCATGATGTCTGATATCATCCTACAGGAAAAGGAGAGCATTTTAGATGGGAGAAATAAATATATTGTAAATTCACTGGAAAGAGAATCCAAATCTCATTTAAATGTTTCCCACCGTGCTGATGGCCACAGAGATAAAGGTAGGCAGAAGAAGCTGCTACAGGTCTCTGTAATGTTCCTATCAGCTGTGGTCTTTTTTTTTTTTTATTTGCACATGAAGAAAAACCAATTCTATAATTTTCTCCCGTCCTCTCAGATGAATAAGTTACATTTTTCCCAAAGAGATGACAAACAAGTGCCAATCACAGTGACAGGTGCCTGCCCTAGCAGTCCCTAAACAAATTAAATCCATTAATATCTAATGAGTCACTGTTGTGAAAATGCACCACCACTATTCGGATTCTGACACAAGATACAGGCTTTTGAAGCAGTAATGAATACTATTACAAAGCAGCAAGTAGGAGTACCAGTTTCATCTAAAGAAAAGTTCTTGTTAAAAACAAACCTAATAAAAACCCCACAGTCTTGCTTTTGTTCATTTTGTTAAGCAAACAGCATTTCTCACATTTCAGCACTTTGTCATTGTTCCTCCTTCATATCATTTTTTTTCTCCTGCCACATCTGTGAAGACAGATGATCCTTTCGCATCTTTTCACGTTAGCTGCCAGCAGACCTCCAGAAGTTCCCGTTAAAAGCACTTCAGCCTCATGCTGCTCGTTGACTGGTCATAGGCAGTGATTCACGCTACATTTCTCTCCAATGTTCCGTCCTTCTGCATCAGATGCAGGAGAAGACAGCTGTGCAGCTGCTGCGTAGTGTGGACATCCCCCCTGCAGCTCCTACCACAGGTCTACCCCTGCCACACTGCCCAGTGCTGGGAGCCAGAGGCAGCTCTTTCATCTCTCAGTGGCCGTTTCTGTGGCCACATAACTTAACAAACACCGGAAAGAGCTGTGCTTTTGCTGTTATCCAGCTGCACTTGACTCTGCGCCTTCTACCCTCTGCAGTACGGTTTTAGCCAATACAAAACCCTTCATTGTGGAAAATGCATGGTGGAGGTGAACTGTGAAGCTGTCTGAACTTCTTTATGGCCAGAAAAAGCAAGGAACGACTGCTTTGTTACAACCAGAATGCAAAATTATAGAAAACCTAGTGATAGTATCAGACATCAGGTTTAAAATTAATAGAAAGGGGTACATGTTTATGTAACTTAAGATTCAATTTTAAATCTCTCTCTCCTGGGATACCGTAGAGATCAAAAACATGGCTGGACTCAGAAAAGACCAGGAAGTTTCTGGTGGATACAAGTCTAGCCATTGGTGATTTTAAACATTGTGGTTGAGAAGTAGTATCGGGTGCAAACAGGGTAATTCCCATTCTGCAAGTTACCTTGCCCATCCTGCTGCTCTCATTAACTATGTAACTCTGTATTTTCCACATACAAACCTTTTCCTTTAGTCTGCTCTCCTTGGGAAATATTTTATCAGGAACAGAGAAAGCCAGACAACTCTGCAAATCCCCAGAAAGTGCTCCATCAAACCTTCAACTTTGCTGCAGCTAATTATCTCACTCCACCACCAAGTTCTTATCGGAGGCTGTGGATTCCTTTGCTATTCCTCTGCACATCTTCAACATCTACCAGCTCTTTGCATATCGCTGTATTCACAGAGGATCTCAGTAGCAGTTGTAGCAGAGATGGTAATTCTGCCATTTAGAAATACCACCATCTCCTTTGTGGGATATTGGTATTATACCACCAAGGGCTTTATGGCACAAGGGAGGTAAAAGATAACACCCACTCACCTAGCACTGGACAAGAGCAGCTGTGAGAACTGGGGCAATTCCAGTGGGCATCTCTGTTGTGTCCCACCTGGCAGCCTGCACAGGCACAGCTGATGCCATTTATCTGTTACCATTTCTTACAGCTGTTCCTACGCATGCTGGGAAGAAAAATGTCCTCTGAGAATATCAGTCTAAAGATGAACCTATTCTTGCATTCTGTATCCATTCTTCTGTAAGGATATTTTGTCAAGAAATCATTAATGTGCTGCATACTTAGGTTGCATGTGTTAAATCATATGCTGAATTCATGCATATTTTAAGAGAAGTGGGAGAAGGTAGCATGGGACAGCAAACGGAAGAAGAAAAAGAGGTAGATGAAATGCCACTTGTTTTGCAGCAGCTCTGGAACCTTATTAGAAACTTTTCAACAGTTTAAGTAAAAAACAAGTGCTACATCATCATAACCATGTAAGAGTTATACCACAAATATTTTTTTAGTTAATAACTGTGGAAAGGTACATTTTAATATCTCTTAAGACCCTGTTGTGATGCCATCCAAAGCAATTACAGGATCATCAGGAAAACCAGACCACAGGACTTCAACATTTGCAAAAAAAAAGAAATATTTTCCTTAAAATAATGTGATTTTCATCTTCCAGCACATCTTCAATAATCCTAGCACTCAAACATACCCAAAAAAGTATTGCTACAGATAAATTTTTAATTAGCTCTCTAAAAAGACTTCTCTCTTGCAACACAGAAAGTGCTGTAACTTACAAAGAAGCTTTGTAGAAAGCTGTATTTCTTTTTATGGTCTTCATTTTAAGCAGTTAATCATACGCTTCTCCATTCTTCTCCCCATTGTATAGCTCTGTAACCTATTAAGCCATTTTCCTCCGGTGCACACACACTGCACTCAACTATTTTGTACACCACTGCCTTTAACTAAACAATACGAGAATTGTTTTTTACACTCATTAGTGAACCATTTCACAAATCTAGGAATTCTCGGGTCAGCTAACGTTAACAACATCTGCATACTGCAAGAATGAAGGGACCAATTTCTAAGCGAACTGAAGATCTTGGAGGCTGCAGGGAGGGTGGGCAGGGTGGGCTCGCCTTGTCAGCAGCACCAATTGCTCACAGCCAAGCCACAGGAGGAGCAGGATTCACAGAGGAGATGGAGTGACTCATTCCCGTCACAGGCTCAGTCACCAGCTTAGGGAGTCAGTGCCAGGAGCACAATCACACTGGCATAAACAAGTTTTAGAAACAGTCTCTTCCAAAAGAAAGGAAACTGTTGGAAGTTCAGTTACTGAAAAGCCCTTTTAATATTTTACAGCTATGTATTTGTGACTAAATTAATTCATATGTGACAGACTCCTTAGTCGTGTATCAGGGATTCACAGTGAGACCAGATGGCTAAAGGGACAGACTTTTCCACAGGAAAGGCTGTCAAGCTGTTGGATCCTTCAGCAGAGAATGAAAAGCACCTATGAAAAAGGAAACTGAAAAACAGAGTTAAAACAGAGTTAACAATGTCAGAATACTCCTCATAAAGCCAAGTGCTAGGAATTGACATAGGTTAAAAATGTATGGAAAACCTGGGAGCATGACTATCTCCAGCATTTGGAAAGCACTGGAAAAATATTAATAATTTTTCACACTTGGAACGATGTGTAGTAAGGTCCCCTTGGCAAATGCACTGATGTTGTCTAGCCGGAGGCAGCACAGGTAGCAGGGCAGACTTCTGTGTGGGAACCTATCTGCAGGAGCTGAAATGCCCGGATTAACTCTTCCATGAGAAGTGAATGACATCCAGATGAAGCCAAGGTTTGGAAAAAGTAGAATTTAGAGGAAAAAAGCAGAAAACCTGAGAGTGGATATGAAGGACCCAATTCCTACTATGGGAATGATTTGATTTTTAATTGAAAAACTGTTCAAAGTTCAAAGAAGACTCTATTACATCGGCAAAACAAAGAGCTAATATCAGATCTATGTATTTATTCTTAGAAGTGTGCTTAGTTCTGGGTTTGATTTAAAGGATGCATACAATAAAGGAATGATAAAAAATATACACAAAATTAATTCTTAGGTGTCTTTAAGGGCACAGGTAGGCTGGGCATGGAAAATTGAATTTTTGGCAATCCACTGTCCAGTAATTCAGGCTACCACAAATATCCTTTGTCATTAACTCTACAGTTTTTTACTAACTGCATTTAATAACTAACTGTATTTATCAGCCACAGCAAAGAGTAGTAGTAAGTCATTCAGGGAAAAATTTAGGGCTTGAAATGTTTGATAAATAAAATTGCATCCAAATAGCAGGACATTACCATTGTTACAATCTAAGTTCAATATTTTTAAACATTTTTGATGGTTCTGGCACATTCCTCTAGGTAAGGAGAATCCAATATGCCATATGGGAACAAATACTGTTACAAACTACTCTGCAGCTTAAAATCTGTTCCTGGTACATTTTCCCCCCTAGAAGAAACTATCACAGCTTCCTGGAGGAATATAGGGCAAAGTATCTGTTGTCAGTGTTCTAAAAGGACAAGAACAGAACGAAAGGCTGCCTAAAGCATTCCACAGGGCTCAAGAACAGAACTGAAATTTGAGAGATAACTTCATGGTCATAGAAATAATATTGCTAGGAGAAAGACTGAAGATAAGATACAACCAATGCAGAGGCATGCAGTCATAGTGAATTCTGGAGGAACGTTCATAACAATCTTGTCAGCCCATGCTCATCTCCATGTCCTTGTACAGAGACAAGAGGCTGGAATGTCCTCCCAAGAAGGGACTTCTGTGCTTTAAAAGGCTTAAGATGAAGCTATCATCCTTGCATGCTTTTACACCAAAAGACAGAGCAAAATTTCTACAGATGCTTCAAAAGGCAACATAAGGCACAGTATATGTGCAAGAATATGATGAACTTTGGGTGTGAGTGACATATGTCTCCAGAATACTTACTGAAATAGAGCGTTGCTTCACACAAGCAATGGAGAACAGTTCTGGCAAAAATTGGCAATGATGATACTGCATATATAGAGAAAACTGGCCTTTTGCAACTGTTTTTGTATGGCTCATCATCACTGTGTAAACTACAACATCAGCTGCTGATGGCCCACACATGCCTAAAATCACCTGATAAATCTATTCTTGAGAACATATGAAAACTGATACAAGGCGTGCGACTTTCATAGATGAGAAACAGTGTAGAAAATATTTACAGAAGTGAAAATAAAAGATAAGATAGTTGCAGAAAGTCTTTAAAACTTGCTCTTTTGGGTGGCTGTAGAGTTATATACCAAAACTGTGTTACCAATTCAAATTACCATGGCTTTCTGTAGTTACTGACTTGCTATTTACTGGTGAGAGAAAAATGCTACCAGAGGCACTACAGCCTGACCTGCTTCTAAGGAGACATGAAGGTCACGGTGGTATAAAAAAACACAAAGGAAAAATTATGTGATCTACTGTATGGTAGCGGCCAGTACTCAGTTTTCTCTGTCAATCCATGTGAAACTTCAGCATAGGAAAAAATATAAGACAGGCTAGGACCATAGCGTAACAGAAGTATTCGCATCTTCTTTCATCTAGAAATAAGGATATGGAAGAACCCTTTTTCTTCAATATCTCCCCAAAATGCAGCAAATCTGAAAGCCTTGCAGGAACTCTTAAAGGAGTGAAATGCAACAATGGGCAAGAGAGATTAAAAGATGCCTCTCTGAGTAAAGCCAAGACAGACAGTGTACTTGCAAGGCATGACAAGCACTGATAAGCAGCCTGAATAGTTGCATAAGTTTTTCAACACAGTAGTAACACTAGATAGTTTTCTGTTGATAGAATGGAAAAGAAGTGAAGAATAGCTGTGGTTGCTCCAAGGGAACCCAAAAATGAGGAGACCAACCTGATCTGAACTGCTTAGACCACAAGATGAAGGCATTGAGAGAAAAAAAGGCTCTGAGCACTTGCTTTCCTCAAACAGACCCTTGCTAAGTTTCTTTACTCCTATAAAGAGTATTTAAGGTGTCCTCCTTGAACTTTACTCCCAAAGTAATACAAATGAAGTTGAAGTAAACCCACATTTCCTGTGTTCCAGACAAGGGCTTCAGCAAGATGACATCTTTCTCTTTCACTAAAGAAAAAGCAAGAGAAACTCTTCACCAGAAGAATCTTATGTGAAAGAGGGCAATTCTGCCATCCTCTTTTGTTTTGGTCCTTCAAATAATTATACTCAGGATTTAATATTCCTGTCCATATACAAAAGCCCTTTACTACCCTTAAGATAAATCCTGGTTCTATTTAAATCTGAAGGAAATTCATTAGAAAACTGAAATAATTATATCTCACAGCATCTCCTCAAGCCATTCTTAATCTCTGAGGATGCAGTCAAAGCTAAAGGAACTTGTCCAAGACTAGAGCTTTACTTTTTGGAGACCCAGTCTGTATTGTATACTTCTCTGCTTAACCTTTGAAGCTTGTTCTTTGTCATTGCTGCAACCAGTTAGCATCACTACCCAATCCTCTATTTAGCAATGGTAAAAATGAGTAAGAGTGATGTGCATGAATGCTTTTTAAACCTCTGCATATGCTGCCCCAGCCCGTTCTGGATGATCAGAAGCGTGCAGGAAATCACATTTTTCATTTAATTGGCAAATGTCCTGGGGAAGAATTAGGGAATAGATGGAAAAGTTTACAAGGCATGTGGCAGAGTCTTATCAGAGGAGAAGGGACGCTTCTTTACTCAAAACAATATCATATTCCTTTTCTTCCATGCAACACCTATCTATCTGCCATGGTTTCAACTGCTACCTGCTCATTTATCAATAAACATCAACCGCTTCACCACCACAAATTTTAACAAATCTATGATGGGATGGCTCACATAACTGGAGTGCTGCTATGGAAGGCTACAGAATCTTCAGGCAGGATAAGCAAGGAAGGAGAGGTGGTAGCGTAGCCCTCTATGTTAGAGAGAGTTTTGACAGCTTTGAACTCATTGATGGTGATGATAGGATTGAATGTCTATGGGTGAAAATCAGAGGTTCACCTAATAAGGCAGATATTGTGGGAGTCTGTTATAGACCACCCAGCCTCTCCTGAGTGGAAAACTGAATGGCCAAGCCCAAAGCGTTGTGGTAAATAGAGTTAAGTCCAGCTGGACGCCATTCCCAAATGGTGTCCCCCAGGGCTCAGTGCTAGGCCCAGTTCTATTCAATATCTTTATCAACAACCTGGATGAGGGGATCGAGTGCAGCCTTAGCAAGTTTGCAGACGACCCTAAACTGGGAGAAAGTGTCAATCTGCTGGAGGGTAGGGAGGGATCTGAACAGGCTGGACCATCAACAGAGTCCTGTACTTGGGGCACAACAACATGCAGCCCTACTGACTAGGGGAAGAGTGGCTGGAAAGCTGCTTAGCAGAGAAAGAACATGAGCCAGCGGTGTGCCCAGGTGGCCAAGAAGGCCAATGGCATCTTGGCTTGTATCAGAAACAGCGTGACCAGAAGAACCAGGGAAGTGATTCTCCCTCCATATACTGTGTTCGGTTTTGGGCCCCTCGCTACAAGAAAGACATTGAGGTCCTGCAGTGTGTCTAGAGAAGAGCAATGAAGCTGGTGAAGGGCTTGGAGAACAAGTGTTATTAGGAGCAGCTGAGGGAACTGGGGCTGTTTAGCCTGGAGAGGAGGAGGCTCAGGGAAGACCTTATTGCTCTTCACAACTGCCTAAAAAGGAGGGTGTTGAGAGGTGGGCGTTGGTCTCTTCTCCCAGGCAACAGGTGACAGGACCAGAGGGAATGGCCTCAAGCTGTGTCAGGGGAAGTTTATATTGGACATTACGAAAAATTTCTTCACAGAAAGGGTTATCAGGCACTGGCAGAAACTGCTCAGTGAGGTGGATAAGTCACCATCCCTGGAGGTGTTTAAAAGGCAGGTAGATGAGGTGCTTGGGAACATGGTTTAGTAGTAGACAGGTATGGTTGGAGTTAACGATCTCAAAGGTCTTTTCCAACCTAATGATTCTATACGGTTTTATCAGTCAACTCCAGTCTCTTAAGGAAGACGTTCTTTTAGTTGAATGGCATACATTGGTGACATCTAGTGGACACAAGAAACTTAACAACAGTCAACCAGCTTTCGAATAATTCAGCAGGTGAAAATAATTTTTGACCTACCCTATATCTATAAAATTTTGCCTTCAGTCTCTTGAACTTAATTTCTGCATTGGTATGAAATCAAATATCACAAATTTGAATACAAATCTAACATCTTACAGTGTTAAGCTCCTTTAGTTGTCAAACATTATTGCAGAGATAGTCATCTGCTTCTTGCTTTCTTTCCTTTTCCACACTAGGACTTGTATCTGACAAGTCCTCCTGATGATCTACTGTATCACTGGTTTTTAAAATAACAGGCTTTTTCAGAAGAAAATTAGTTTGAGACATTATCAGAGTCTTGATTTTTTTTGCCATGAAATTATGCTACTTGCAGGTAATACCACCTTCTGCCTGTACCAACAGATTGAATTGGCCAAGTACCTTTAGAGGAGAAATAATAACTGTAAGCAATTAAGCCCATTGTTTAAATGGGTGCTTGTCTCACAGCATGGAGCTTTGCAAGTACTTTGACTTAACGTCTGAGAAATGGAGCTGCACAGTTTATTTGCTATGCTATTCCTACTCTTTTTTTTTGGCAAGTAACAAATTAAGTACCTGTAGAGGACCCATCCTGATGCAAGAGCAATTTACTCTGTCAGGAGGGCTGCCACCTCAGCTCTGGCTGCTGTATCCCAGTCCCTTCCCACTAACTACCATTTGGAGAGTAGGGGGATCTTCAACCAAACCGACAGACTGAAAAGGAATAGTCAGATGCTGCAAAGAAAACTGTCTCCCTTTAGTGTGGTCAAGATGGAAAGTGGGTAAATGGCTTCTTCTCAGAATTCAAGTCTCAGCTTCTCTTGACATCTACACAGCACTACCACGACTGGTAGGGTTTTTAACCTTTATTATTAGTGTCATGTTTGCAGAGCTCAAGCACAAGACTGAAGCTCTCCTATTTGTAGCATTAGACCCCTTGTTCAAAACAAGGGTAATGGTATTGTATATCCACCATGCTAATATAGCATAGTTCCCCTCAGTCATGGATCACGGAAAGAAACTGGACCCTTCACTCAGCAATATGTGTGCTTCCTATTTCCCTCCATCTCAGTTGGGCCCATGAGTTCCCATGAGCAGCACTACCCCCATGAGCCATCCCTTTCTACACAGTCAGCAGATGATCTTTCAGCTTCTGCTCTGTACCCTTAGGGCCTCACCCCTCATATGGGAACTGTATGCAGTCAACTTTCATTTCTTGCCCAGCCAATTCACTTGGAATACACTGCCACTCTGTAAAATCCCAGGGAAGAGACCCTGAACTAATGCTGCAGAATTTTTCTTTCACAGTCATCCTATAGCCTTCAAATAACCACAAATGTACTGCTTCAGCCAGCTGTGATTGCAGTGAAGGAAGCATTAAGGCAGCTCAGATATAATTATCCTCAGGTAATCCTATGATACCATACTGCAAGGGCAAGAATACACCCCTGTGAGCTTTGAATAACAAATAAAAAACATTTTTGAGTCAACTGGTAATATATGTGTAATGCAATCCTAGTTTGCATAATTATCCCACTTGCAAAGGTGGGTTAATTAATAATCCTGCTGCATTGTTGCATATACATCATCATGCTGAATAAAGCAACTCTGATTTTCTTCAGCTGCTTTTGGTTTTGCTACATCATTGTATGCAATTCTTAATAGACTACTTTCTTGTCAGGATTCTTACCTTACAGCTAAATGCTTAAATAATGAATTACCCAGAGCATAAGGCTCAAAGTTCTACACTGAAGCTAATCTGAAAGATGATCCTTACTTTTCCAAGAGAAAAGACAACTTGTTTCCTCAGCTGATATTGCTGCTCCCGACTTCATCACTGTGAGCAGCAGAGGAATTTGGCATTGTGTACTTTCCCATGATTACTGGAGGAATAAAAAGCGTAACTAGGTTAGTTAATTGAATGGGTTAAAGCTCAATTTTCACTCTAATCAACAGAGACAAGCAGGTGTTGAATATTTATATTTGAAGAGAAAACAGTTCCACTCTGTTGCTATACCCACTATCAGTATGGAGCAGGGGAAGAGGAACCAGTGTTTACCTCCCATCTGCTGCCTTAGGTACCAAGAGATGAGTGTTTTAAATAGCCATATAAAAAGCTGTTGAAGGTAAAGGATTTACTTTGGTATTCAATTCTCAGTTAAGGAAAGCAGATGCATACATTAACTCTGCAGGAACAGTGCACATACAGTTCTTACAGCTTTAGGTTGTTCAAAAGACCTATTGCTTGCAATTAGTCTTATTCAAAAGGGTAGAGCCGATGAGCACAGTAAAAATGTGATTGAGACTTCTGAGACACTGACTTTGGCCCCTGCTCTAACAGAGCTTCCAGGGGTGCTGGGCAAATTACATCTTCCAGTTTTTCCCACCCAGAGTTTGGAGGCACAGTTAGGCTGTTGGCAATATTTCTCCTCTGCACTTTGCAGTCAATGTTTTATTTGTTAGCTAGTTGCTTGCTTCAGAGAGAGTGTGTCTGCCCTTATTGGTTATTCTCCATTGAAACACAGGTACCTTCCATTTAACTTTGTCTACAAGATAAAAACTATACTGAAGGGAGGGTGAGGAAGGGTGAGTTTTGCCCACAGCAAAACTCCAGCTTTTCTACAACCCAGCAGCGGTAGTTGTCATAATTTGGACAGTTGCCAAGGTTCACTGAGGATAGCAGACTTATCTTAATTTCCTCTTCAGTCTCCCAGTGAGTTAATGTACTGCATGAAGTGCCACTGGGCCAACATCATCTCTGGTAGCGAGTTTTAAGTCTGTGAGTTTATCAGATACCACTTTTCGTTTACCATTTCTCATCCACCTATCACATGATGATTCAAATTACATCTGAAAGTTGATTACAGATGGTCTTATGAAAACTACCACACTTGTCCTTCAAAAGGAGCACAACTAGCACACCAAGGAATGAACAACTGAAGCATCATTAAATCCAGAAAATCTTACATTCCCATGACATTCCAAAATACATTTATAGCATTGTTTAAGATAAGATACAAGTACAAGATACAAGATAAGATACAAGTACAAGGCTGGGGGCAGAGAGGAACAATAAAAGTCATTGCTGAAATGCAATCAGATGCACCTAGCAATATAATGGTTTAGCTATCAGCTCTCTACAGTAGTTCAGGGAATTAAAAGTATGCTGAATTCTGTCTCGGATTTTAGTGCTATGTTTCTACGCTTTAATAAAAGAGGTTAAGAAACTGGTTTTTAGCATCTTATCCAAAATACATTCTCTTGCAGTAGAAGATTCCTCTTAGGAATTATTCTGCATTGTGTGAAGAGACTCAGAGCTATTGACATCTATCCATTTCAAGATCTTTTGTGATGAACTTTACCTGAAACTATTCTATTAATAGGAAAATAACTTGCAATATAAGAAATCAAAGGTGATACACAAAGCTCAATTAAGTATAAGGTGTCCCTTTAGAACACCTCTAGCTTAATAAAGAGGCTTACAATTCTTCAGCAATGCGAAAACTTTGGGATCCCAGAGGTAAACCAAGGATAATTTGGGCCCTGATGAGATGCATCCCAGAGTCCTGAGGGAAATGACAGATGTGGTTGCCAAGCCACTCTCCATATTTGAAAAGTCATGGTAGTCAGGAGAAGTCCCTGGTGACTTGAAGAAGGGCAACGTTGTGCCCGTTTTTAAAAAGGGTAGAAAAGATGACCCTGAGAACTACAAACCTGTCAGCCTCACCTCTGTGCCTGGGAAGATCATGGAAGATTCTCCTAGAAGCTATGCTAAAGCACATGGAAGACATGGAGGTGATTAGTGGCAGCCAGCATGGCTTCACCAGGGGCAAATCCTGTCTGACCAACTTAGTGGCTTTCTATGATGGGGTAATCACAGCAGTGGACAGGGGTAAAACAACGGATGTGATCCGTCTGGACTTCTGTAAAGCCTTTGACACGGTCTCCCACAACATCCTTCTCTCTAAATTGGAGAGATATGGATTTGGTGGGTGGATGGTTCAGTGGGTAAGAAACTGTTTGGATGGTTGTGTTCAAGGAGTAGTGGTCAATGGCTCAAAGTCCAGATGGAGATCCATGAAAAGCGGTGTTCCTCAGAGGTCCGTACTGAGACCGGTGCTGTTCAATATCTTGATCAGTGATATTGACAGCAAGATTGAGGGCACCCTCAGCAAGTTTGCAGATGACACCAAGCTGAGTGTTGTAGTTACCACACCGGAAGGACAGGATGTCATCCAGAGAGACCCAGACAAGCCGGAGAAGTGTGTCTGTGCGAATGTCGTGAGATTCAACAAGGCCAAGTGCAAGGTCCTACACCTGGCTTGGGGCGATGCCCGACTTCAGTACACAATGGAGGATGACATGATTGAGAGCAGCCCTGCAGAGAAGGACTTGGGGGTGCTGGTAGATGAGAAGCTCGACGTGAGCCGGCAGTGTGTGCTCACAGCCCAGAAGGCCAACTGTATCCTGCGCTGCACCAAAAGAAGTGTGGCCAGCAGGTCCAGGGAAGTGATTCTGCCCTTCTATTCCTCTCTTGTGAGACATCGCCTGGAATACTGTGTCCAGTTCTGGAATCCTCAATGTAAGAAGGATATGGAGCTGTTGGAATGGGCCCAGAGGAGGGCTACAAAGATGATCAGAGGGCTGGAGCACCTTCCCTACGAGGACAGGCTGAGAGAGTTGGGCTTGTTCAGCCTGGAGAAGAGAAGGCTCCGAGGAGATCTTATAGTGACCTTTCAGTACTTTAAGGGGCTGTAGGAAAGCTGGAGAGGGGCTATTCATAAAGGCTTGTAGCGATAGGACAAGGGGGAAAGGGTATAAACCAGAAAGGGGGAGATATAGACTAGATGTTAGGAAGAATTGCTTTACCATGAAAGTGGTTGCCCAGGGAAGTTGTGGATGCCCCATCCCTGGAGGTGTTCAAGGCCAGGTTGGACGGACCCTTGAGTAGCTGATCTAGTGAGACGTGTCCCAGCCCATGGCAGGGGGGTTGGAACTGGATGATCTTTAAGGTCCCTTCCAACTCAAACTATTCTATGATTTTATGATAATTTAATTATCTAAAACATGCAAAAGTTTTAGCTTTGACAGTTTTGCTTTTCTTTTGCAACAAATAAAAGTATTACTGAAAAGTCCCAACCAGCTCTGCTTCTTAAAGTAACACAAAAGCAATATATCATTGTTACAAAAGGGACAGGCTTTAATTTCCTACAGAGCCCTGGTTGCCTACACACATCCCACCATTTGTGTATAAACGCAGCAGGCAGGTTACAGCCACAGTAATACTGAAGGCTACAGGCTCAAAAGTAAAGATAACAAAAAGGTAACTATTAATCAACAGCGACTTTAGAAGACCTCAAGTCTTCTAGGTGGTTAGCTTTAAAGGCAGAGAACTGCATTTTGGCTTGTTTAAGGAACTGACTCCTGGCATCATGTGGAGCCCCTGAGCAGTTCTTCCATGAATTCTTCCCTTGAAATTTGAAGCTGGAGGCTTTAAACCACACAATCTTTCAACCTTATTTACTTCCCATATCTCATATTCATACCCTCAAAGAATGTAGATATTGTGGTGGTGAATGTTGGTAGTAATGAATCATTTCTCCCACTAGCTCTGCAATGCACTACTGCACAATTTATATTTCGCAGAGATATGATTTACACTGTAGCTTTAGGCACTTGATTTCTGTAGCTAAGTTACGAGCCAAGGCTTTCTATACCATCAACTGAAAATCCAGAGATCCATTCAGAGCTCATTCTCCTTCCAATTCACAGCAAGTACTTAATTCTGTATAGTCAGATGACTGAATACAGATGACGGAGTAACTTTTCCCTATCACCCTTATGTTTGATGAATTTATTAAATCCTGTCCCCAAGGTAAAGATGGAGCACTACCAAAAGGGAATGCTACTGTGAAGAATAACATGAGGAACTTATCCTGGCATTTGGGCCAATAAGCTGTAACATCATTCTTCTTTTGGGAATATTTGAATATTCACCGTCTCCTTATATATAGGGAATAATTGGGTAATGCAGCTTTACAAGAGTAGGATTAAGCAGTGGTGGTTGAAATAGAGAGTCCTTTTCTCCAGACAGAAGAAAACACCATTTTGGGGTGAGGGAGAAAAATATGACAGCATTTACTGCATGAAATAGGAAATCAATGCTAAGTTTTAATAACTTTGAACAACCATTAGAATCTTTAAAACAACCCACTGAACTCTGTGTAATGTGGCAATTACTGGTTAAATCATTGCAGCCAGTTGTTATTGGAATTATTCCTTACTGAAGTTAAACTTTAACTTGCAAGGAACCCGTGCTTTGAAACAAAAGTATGTACAGCTGCCATGTATTCAGTTCTCAGGCTAAGAATTAGAGCTCCTCTTTGTGTGTCAAGTTAAGGCATTAACTCTGCTCTAGCTGTTGTTTACCACTGAAACGTGGTGCTTTGATCACAGCTCTCTACGTGCTTTACAGAAAAGAATGAAATCATGCTCATCTTTTAGACCAGAGTTAGAGTGTAAGCTACAAATAAGTATCTCGCCCAAGATCTAACGCCAAGGTTGTCCTGGAACAATTTTCCTATCTCCAGTCTGCACTGCGTATACTTGCATCTTCACTGCTGAACTCATTGCACTGAAACTGCAGAAAAATAAAGCTGTTTCAGAAGATGCTGTTCAATGTTACGTTTCCAAGACAAAATATGAAACACAAAGTAAAAAGACAGTATTTATTTTAATCAAGACTCTGAAAACTTTTACATAGATTTCAGTCCAACTGACCTTTTCAAAAATTTGTAGAGCTCCTAAAGTACTTGAAATTTATAACCCCAAATGTGAACTAAATTGGCTGAATCGATCCAATGCAATTACATAAGCACATTTTTTAAATCTTCCTTGAAACAACACTGTTAATCATTGTTGAAAGTGGCATGGGAGAGGTCACCGAACTGATAACATTTAGGTACAGTGTTTTTAACTCTCTGATATCGGATATCTGTGGGGACAAGCCTACGTAGACAAGCTATTAGACAAGGACTCCATCTAGAACGTCGATTCCTTAACCTAGGGAGGAAGATTTTAAATAAGGGTGAATGGGGCAGTTCGCAAAGGCACACAGGAAAATATTAATAAGGGAACCTGGACATGGACCTAAAAATAAGAGACATTTATTTATAAATAATGGTCACAGTTAAGCAAGGAGACAGAAGAGTGACTGAAACTAGTCTTAGATAGCTTTATAACACAACAGTAAGAATGAGGGAAAGCTTAGTCTTACTACAATGAACAAGATTCAGTCGATCGGCATGAAAGGTACCATGACCAGAAAACAAATCATGAAAGATAAAGCTTATTAAAAAAGGGGAAACAGATGGAAATGTTGTTTTACTTATCAAAGATTCATATGCTTGCTCAGTAGTGCAAAATACAGCAAGAACTGGGGGGCAAAAAAGGTCCTGGGCAATAAAAAAATAAAAATCTCTGTGGACTTAGCTCAAAAGGGGATACCACTCAGTATCTCTCCCCCTAACCAACAAAACTAGACGTGTGTAGCTAACAGACGTGAGTATAGGCTGAAAAGTAAGGACAAAATAATTTTGAAACTTTGGATCAAGGGCATGGCACCAAACTATCTCAGTGTGAGAGAAATTAAATTATAGAAAAACACTAACTTGAGTAAATTGTGAATTCTTTACTAATATTGAGGACAAAGCAAAAGCCTGCAGAAAAAGTTTTTTTTAAAAAACGGCAGGAGTACATGCAAGGTAAAATTGGAAGGAAACTCAGGCAATTTTATAAACACAATAAACACAAACAAAAACCCACAAAAAAAAGTGGTGAAACAATTCCCAGTGGTCAGGCAAAGCCATCACCTCACTAGTTCATGCCAAGAAATTGTATTTTGCATCAATCTTTTGCTATACAGTCAGATGTGAAGAATTCACTAGCTTTATTAAAACCAACAAGTGTAGGTAAGACTTTAGCCATAGCAGGTAGAAAGCAGGCTAGAGAAAGCTTAGAAAGAGGAAAAAAAAAAAAAACTGCTAATTTGCTGGGTTTGATGAACTTTGTTGAACATCAGAAGAAATCTGCAGGGCATCTTCTGACATTGTCCACAACACAAAATCAAGGTTCAACTCTATTGTAACTGCAAATGGAAAAGAGCAATAAATAACTGGCCTCTAAACTATAATACAATTGATTTCCTGTATAATTGTTGTTGTCTGTTACAAAAGTACTTTCCAGTTTTGATCCTTTGAGTTCCTTTCCAGGGAAAAGTGCCAATTGGCTTGCATTACAAGATTTAGAAATTGATAAGATTTCCATATAGATCACGTAGATCTCAATCTCATTGCTTCTCATGCTCAGTCCCGACCTGCTATTTTTGATACATTTTATTTAACAATGAAGGCTTTAGTGGACTACAGGAACTCTTGGCTTTTCCCTATTAGCAGCAAAACAAACTTAAATTGGACTGTATGGAAAAGGAGAAAGTGGAGAAAAAAAATTCCAACTTAGGCTTTTTTCAACTGTAACCAAGCCTCATCCTATCCTGACTTCCACAAGTATTCAAAAAATTTCATCAGGTATCAAAAATAATTGAAAACAAGTACTAAAATCATTGCTCACAAAATTTGAGGCAATTATCTTTTTGAAAAGCATTAAATTATATATATTCATACTATATAGACATTTACAGAGGGCTTTTTATCACAGAACTACCTTCAGCAACACCTGTTGGGCCACATATAAGCCAGATCCCTCTATTTGTCTCGCATGCAGCTAGAAGAGGGGAATATTGCCCATTCCTGCTGATAAAATAGACTTTGCTACATCTTCCTTAAACATTTCAGGTGGCAAATGCATCGAAAGAGATGCATATAATTTCCCAAGCAAGAGAGTCAAGAAGGCATCTGAACACATTCAGGCCACTTCAGAAGTGGATTCCCTTTGGGTGAATACCCTGGCACTGGAAACAGCCTGTAAGAGATTATCCAGCACTCGCAGGAACCATGCACTCAAAATAGCTTAAATCACTGGACAATACATATATAGTATAAATCTGTGACTTACCTAGACTACTGGCAGATACACCTGATATTTGATCTACCTGCTAGCACAACTACCTTTTCTGCATAAGGCATGGAAAGAAAATCTTGCACCTCCTTCAACTGTTGATAGCATTTATCAGGCAGAGTAAGTGGCACCTAATGCAAGGAACAAACATCACTTTCACTCTGCCAAGTAGCAGAGAGTATGAAGCCTTTGTAAAACATTATTGCCTAATCCTGTCTGCCATAAAACCAGAAGTCTTTGAATTATTCAAGTGATTTGCAAAACAGTGAGGGGAATGAATTGTTGTCTTCTTTCTGCTTTCTCCTGGGCCCCAAATATGCAGACTCCCATCTCCTTTCATAACAACTGGCAAGCCTCCATATAACTAGACTATTCATAGTAGTAGTGACTACTACTACATCAAAGATCTTAGCTAGGTATATCTAAACTGCTGGCAGGGAGAAAGGACGACACAGAGTTTATGTAAATTCTCTGGCATGCAAAGAACTCGGCCGCTAGTGTTGGCATGGCACTGGGCACCTTTCTTTGGAGAAATGTTAACAGCTTTCTGCCAAGGAGTTCATTGGAAACCTTTGGAAACCAGAGTATTCATGAATTTCTCCAGAAGCCACAACAGACTCAAGTTGTCAGACCTGTAAGTACACACTTGGTTGTGGTGGAAGGGAATTCTGATGTTCAATGCAAATGCTTCCTAGAAGTCTATTTAGCAGTGTTGCAGAGATTAATGATTACTCAAAGGAGTAACACCAATTTTGACATTTGACTGAAGTTTGACTAGTTTACTCACCCAGACTGAACTGATGACTCTGCTTTTGAAGCACACTGTAAAGATTTTGAACAGATACATGCTGTTACGCTAAGAAGCACTGAACTTGGCCATCCTGATGCCAGATCTTAACTACTAGAATCCCTCACTAAAGCCTAGGTGTGAGAATGGTCATTGTGCCTTTAATTTTGAAATGGGAAGAAAAGTGTCTTTGAAAGCAACTGAAGAATAGCTATTACCTAAATCACTCAGGAAAAGTATTAAATATTACATGAATAAAATATGAACAGGTTATTAACAACTTGATTAAATATCAAGTCAGCAGTGGAGCACCCCAGGGGTGGATAGCAGGGCAAATACTAACAACTTCATTAAAAACCTGGACAGGGTGTATCCTCAGCAAGTTTGCAGATGATACAAAACCTGTTAAGAGTGACTGATGCACCAGATAGCTGTGCTGCCAATTCAGAGAGTCCTGGTGTTGTCATTTAAACGCAACCAGCAACTAGGACCAGGCAGGTGCTCTCTCAAACCCCGGGGAACATGGGTAGGAGAATCTGGAAAAAAAGGAAAACTTCTGGGCTGGGAGAAAAACCGTTTAATAGAACAGCAAAACGAAAAAGAGAACAATGATGATAATATATACAAAATAAGTCGTGCACAATACTATTGCTTACCAACGCCAGAGAACAATATCCAGCATAGGCTGAGGGGAGACCTTATGGCTCTCTACAACTACCTGAAAGGAGGTTGTAGAGAGGAGGGAGCTGGCCTCTTCTCCCAAGTAACAGGAGACAGGACAAGGGGGAATGGCCTGAAGCTCTGCCAGGGGCGGTTTAGGCTGGACATCAGGAAAAAACTTTTCATGGAAAGGGTCACTGGCCACTGGAACAGGCTGCCCAGGGAGGTGGTTGAGTCACCTTCCCTGGAGATGTTTAAAGGATGGGTGCATGAGGTGCAGAGGGCATGGTTTAGGGATTGATAGGAATAGTTGGACTCAATGATCCAGTGGGTCCTTTCCAAACTAGTGATTCTATGATATTCCCGAGCAGTGATCCCTGTCCCCAGTCAACTTCCCATTTATTTACTGAGCATAACGCTATATGGTATTGAACGTCTCTTTGGCCAGCTTGTGTCAGCTGTTCTGGCTATGCTCCCCTCCCAGTTTCTTGTACACCTGCTCATCAGCAGACCACGTGAAACTTGGAAGTCCTCGATTTTCTTAGCAACAACTAAGAACATCAGTGTATTATCAACATTTTTCTCATACTGACTCTAAAACACAGCAACTACTGGGAGGAAAACTAACTCAATCCCAGCCAAAAAGAGGATACCTGGACAAGCTGGTAAACTGGGCTTAGAGGGATCTCATAAGGTGGAAATACATCAGTACACACTGGGTGTCAACTATATGAGAAGCAGCTTTGCAGAAAAAAGACCTGAGGATTCCTAGTGAACAAAAAGTTGAACATGAGGGAGTAATGTGTCCTTGCAGCAAAGGTGGCCCGTGGTATTCTGCACCAAGAGTGTTACCAGCAGGTGGTCTTTCTCTACTACTCAGCACTGATGAGGCCACATCTGGAGTGCTGTGCACAGTTTTGTGCTCCCCAGCACAAGAATGATACAGACTTATGTTGTGGTTTGAGCTAAATTAGAGTCCGTTTTCTGTCTCTATTTTCCTTTCCCTAGGGATGAGGGAGAAGGGATTTGGGAGCCCAACTGCATGGTTTTAGCTGCCAAAGTTAGCTGGGTCAGGGCTAAACTGTGACAACTTCCTATAACAAATCAAGTGCAGGGCCTCAAAGGACTGGCTCATATTTCATATGTGAAAAGACTGAAAGAGTTGGGATTGTTTAGCCTAGAGAAAAGAAGAGAAGGCTCCAGGAGATTCTTATCACTGTTTATAAATACCAGAATAAGGGGGAATGAAGAAGAAGAAAGAATTCAGTAGTGTCCAGTGACAGGACAAGAGGAAGTGGGCAGAAGCTAAAAAGAAAACCCAGGAAATTAAATCTGAATTTGAGAAAATATTTCTACGGTGAGGGTGCTCAAACACTGGAATAGACTGCTCAGAGAAGTTGTGGAGTCCCCATCTGTGGAGATATTCAAAACTCAACTGGATATGGTCTTGGGCAACAAACCCAAAACCTAATCAAACAAAAAACCCTACAAAGTACCAACCCTCTCCAAACCAAAAAATGAACCCTCCTCCCGCAGAATCCCATAACAGAAATATGTTATTTCTTACCTGTATTCTTGATGTTGCATCAGATGCAGAATTTATTTATGTCCACTGCTTTACCTCCTCTAAGATACACAGACAACATTGTAAAAGCATCAAAAGACATATTATGGGCACATGAAAGAAAGAACAAGCTTATACCACATGCTTCTGCCCACATCAATTGCAAGAAATTATAGGAACATTCATAGCACTGTACTGGATAATTAATCTTAAAATAACAATGACATTCTAATGTTCCAAAAACAGGCTGGCCACAGTCTATAGTTTCTGGTTATTCACCAGAAAACTCCTTTGTATGTGTTAAGGAAGCATTAAAATATATTTTTCAAGAAAATTCAGGTCACTTTGCAATACAGTAGCTACAAAATATTTATTTTTTAAATAAAAACATTTAAATCATCAGGTTTTATAAAACAGTATGTCAAGTGTTTATCTTAATTTTTGTAGTGTAAGCACCTTCAGTTTTAGGCTAAAACAATCAAGATAATTTATTATTTGGTCAGGTTATTAACCTACATTGAAATAAATATACTTTTAACCAAGACAGATCACTTGATGTACACCTTTATAGAAGGTTTCTCTAGTGACAAGTGAAATGCAGACTGTGAAACCATGATTACAATAACTTTTTTCATTTTCTCTTTTTACTTTCAGTGAAGACTGGCCTATAATGTTAAACCATAAAAAACAATGATAAAGCACTATAGACTATAGCTTAAAGAAAACCCTGCGTCACATCACAGAAATACTTGGGATGGCTTACCTAAATTGTCTCAGAACAAGTGTGATTCAAACTTCTAAATTAGTTACAATACAGTGGGCTGGTCATATTGTTAAGTCCCACATATGGGAAATTACACACTGAACAGGAATAGAAATCTTTGTTTAATTACAAGACAGATAATTGAAAACAACATAGCTCACAAAGGGCTTTTTTTTTTTGCTGATACTACTGATTACAAAACACAGGGTGCAAAATTCAACACTTAAAATTATATAAACCTTAAAAGTACAGAACAAGTTTACAAGTCAAAATACTTCAGCACCTGAGATTTTCCTGTAGAAAGGCAGAGATACTTTCTTCAGAAACATAAAATACAATCAAATAATTTTCTCTCAGTATTACACAAGAATAATTGATCAAGAAAGAACTGAAATATACATAATGGTCCAAAATTCTAATTAAGTCTTGAAAACAAATCTGATATCAAGCTATACTTAAAATGTGATCCATGTGCATTACCTTACTGATTTTTATTTTATGAAAACATTTTATACTAAAACTGGAATAGACAGCATCTATTAAAGTGTTGTGATGAAAGTTTGAAGACAAAGAACAGTATGTAACTTGAATCACGTTGACAAAGAACTAATACTGAAACAGAAGCAGGTTTGAACAAAATGTAATAACTTAATCTGCTATGCAGACAGTTTTACAGACAACTAGTGGTTATGCCTTTATTTTTGGTAAACTAATACTTCAGGAAATCCTTTTCTATTTTCACTTTGAGAACTGGGAAGTTGCATTTTCTGAGTTCTGCTCTGTGTGATTAAGACTTCATGGTTTTATACATATCGTCTGTCACCCTCAAGGTAGCCACTGTACTGCATACCAGTCTCAGAACAGAAACTTTCTTTGTTAATCTCTTGGGTTTGAAGCTTTAAGCAATTGTGTATTCTACCTAACAAGTGAACTCCCAGACCCCAGAGCAAAGGAGAAGAAAACATTTAAAACAAAGACCTCAACAAAACAGTGTTCTGATAAGAACAGTAGTTTTATTCTAACATTATGTAATTTTATTTATGAAGACTATTTAAATATCAAATGATATGCAAAATTAAGACTTCAAATACTGGAATATGAGGGATGTTCCTTTAATTCTAGAAACACTTTCATAGGGCAAGCATATTGTACATTTGGTTTTATTTAATCTTAGTGATACTGTAAAAAATTAAACTCTCGGTGTTATCAAGGTTAAGTGTTCCTCCCCCCACAATTAACTACTTGGAATTTTCTGGAACCTTTCTACAACCAGTCAAGCATATCTTTTTCTGCCCTGTAATTCCTAAACATGAATAACTGGGCACTCAGTAGTAATTTCAGGAAGAAAAACTGCAGAGATTATACTGAAAGATGTAATATTAAATTATCGCAGTTTTAAAATTCCAGTGCAGTAAAACACACCGTTGGTTCACTTAAAACCAAAAGCGATCATCCTTAAAACCCATCACCCTTCCTCAATACAAGGTGCAGCAGAGTTTAAAAAGCAATAAGGGGCACAAACCCCTCTGCCACAAACAAAAAAAAAATCCCAAACAAAAAGTACTGTTCACAGTGCAAACACTGTAGTCTTCAAAAGGTGAAGAGTACAAATATTTACTTTCCAGTGTATCCTAACTTACAAGGAATGTTTCTTCACATTAGAAAGTTATGTCAAATACTTTTAATCCGATCGCAATACTAAAGTTTACCCACTCAAGTTGATATGGTGGCTGAAACCTGAGTATTTATATAAGCAGTGTAACTTTCTGGAGGAACTAATGCACATAGTTGAAAGTTCTCACAAAACCCAAGGGCAAAGGCTGCAAATTCAGCTGCTGGTCCTTAAACAATTTCAGTACCAAATGCCAATAAAGTAACCAGCTCCCTAACGAGGAGTGAACAGAGCCTCCTGCACCAGCACCTTAAATCCTCTACTGCCCCCCCCAATTCTACAGTCCACTACAAGCTGCAGATAACCACTTCTTAGGTGAAACATTTCTTGATGGAATATAACCTTACTGTATATCATTCATTTTTCCAATGTGCAAAATCCAAATTCCTAGGCATACTCCTCAAACCTAAAGCAAACTTCTGTGACACTGCAGAGGAAGGACAGCATGTTCTTTGAGTCATCCAAAATACACTTATAAAGTTCACCTAGAATACTACTTTGCAGCATTGTGCTTTTAGAGTTATTAGCTGGGATCCCAAGGAACATTTCAAAAAGGCACCTAACCACACTTTCTTAATTAGCTGCCCATTTTAATTTTGGTACTTTTTGTCACAGTACATCAGAAAACAGCAGCACAGAGCATTAGATGGATAAAAATTTTATATTTGTTCCCCTTTATAAAGCAAACATTTTTAAAATGAAAGGCACTCATGACAAGAACTCTCTCTCCAGTTCATATATAGATGGCCGACAAGTTTTGCTCTTCATTCTACATAAAGGCACGGTACAGTCTCTGTTTTGACCTTCCGCATCAATATCAAGTAAGGAGGGCATGTGGCAATTAGTTCTTTCCTCTGTATCTGGCAAGAAGTTAACACCTGGATCTATATTGCCCTCTAAATATTCAGAGTCTTTAGAGTTTGGTTTAACAATACGTGGAATAATCTGCCAGGAATCAATCTTACTTCTTATAGAAGGTCGAGGCCTTGATATAACATTGACAGCACTTTGCTTTCCAGTTCCAGTTGAAACACCACTGTGATTGTGTCTTTGTTGAACAGATGGTGAGTGTAGAGCTCCAGTAACTGATACAACAGGTAACATGGAGACCCCATTGGTTGAAGCAAATCCATTAGCTAGAGGAAAGGAAAGGCCAGACGGAAAAAGAAGACAATTTAAGCCATGTGGCTTCTTCATTTCTTTGTCACTTGTAAACCCACAAATTTACTAGGGTTTCCCCCCCCCACCCCAGAAAAATTAAGAGGGTTGTACATTTGCGGAGAAACTTTTAAGAAAGGAGCAGCAGTGCCCAAATAGCATTTTTGCATGAATGTACTCTGCTAGAGGCCATAAAAAAAATATTTCTTATTGCTAAAATATATACAGAAAGCATTAACCACCCAGTAACTGGATGAACATTATTACTGGAATAAAGCCCCACAAAATTGTCCATTTCAGTTATTCTGAATAATTACATATGCACAGAGTGCTATGAAGAATGCTACATTTAAGTCACCATAGAACATCAGTATTTCAATTTAGAACTTCTTTTCAAACACTCATTAATCATGAACCTACCCATTCACATGGAAATCAGCTTAAATTTCTATCAACAGCTTAACTTAAGGATTTGTGGAACATGTGACATAACTTTTAGGTCAAGCAAGCAACCCAAAATTTACCACACTTACTTTCCTTGAAGTTAATAAATGTGTAATACTAAAATGACGCTTAGTCACTCTCCTATGTGGACTGTGGAACTATAGTAAACAAGTCTACTTTCAGTCTCAGTAAGTCCACAACTACATAATGCATGCACCTGACACTGTCTCCGTTTATTTTAGCCATAATGCTAATATTATACATTTCTCAAAAAGCAGGTTCTCACTGACACAAAAAGACAGGGGAAATCCATTTTTGCATTAGCTGCAATAGATGACACCTTAAAATGAACACCTCTTCCCCTTAAATCTCTATACTCACACACCAAACAGGATACTATTCTAAGCGCAGGTAGTTTATTTAGGGTTTAGACACAGAAGACTTACCCACGTACAACTATGGTGGCTCAGCTAACACAACAGGGTAACAAAAATCTTCAGAACTCAGTGAGCAGCCAGCTTCCCTGCATTTTCTGTTTCTATACTTAAAAATCCCTTACATTTTTAAGTTCATTACTCACCTGTGGTTTGAAAATTGTTTCCATCCGATAAGGTTCGCCTGTGACCCAACACACACAACTTTTTCGAGGAATCGTTTGGCACATTCTGAGATTCTTGTTTCAGACAAAGATTAAAAGGTTGACTTTTTAATTGTGCAGAAACTGTGTTAGGAGCCAGCTGTGTCCTCTGTTCTCTCTTAGTTTCACAAGTTTCAGATGAGAATTCATCAGTGGAACTACATGGACCCCAATCACCAAGCACAGTGCTTACAAATGCATCTTCACTGTCAGACTGAAGTAGGCATTTTGTGGAAATGGAGGGCATAGAAAGAAGATTCACAGTATTTGCAGCTGGATTTAGAGATGGAATACTTGTTTCCTCTTTTCTGGATTGCAGTCTTGTAGGGCTGGCACTCCTGCGAAATTTGGAAGCACGCAGAAATATTCCATCACGCTTCTTCTTCTCATCTTTAGGCAAGAGTTCGTCTGGACCCTGCGATTTGTTCAGCTCTCTGATATCTAAGCCCAGGGCAACAGACGCAAGGAGGACAGCACACCCATACAGCACTGAATCAGTCTTCTTTTTCTGCAGCGGCCTGCTCAGGCTGTTTGTGGGTGTCATTTGAGGAGTACTATTTGTAGAACTAGCAGAAGTTCCTTCTTCAAAGCTCTCATTTTCTACTGTATTCTCTCCCTGATCATCTTTCCAAAGAGGTAGATTAATATAGGCCTGATTCGGCAACTTAATTGGCTTTGGTCTTTTACTGTCCAAACCTTCAGGGAGATGTTTCTTATCAGTACTGGCACCTATAAAACATTACAGTATTCTTTAAGATTGCAATTCAGCTACTTTGCTGTTGCACGCCTGCATAGGTACACTATGATTTCCTTTCACTTGCACAAGTATTAAGCTTCAGGCAAATTGTACGCCACCCTTGGATACAGTCAGAAGCTGAGACTGATTGTAAGATTCAGAAACGCATCCTAAGACTAAACCTCTTCATGTTCTCTTAATAGTCTTTAAAATTGCAAAAGTATAATTTTGCTACAATTTCAGATCAATCTTCCTGAGTGCATGAGTTAACTGTCAACAAATTGGTTTTTCCACATCTGAAAGATTTCCCTCTATTTTAAGAGAGGGATGACATATCTCCCATCCTTTATGCACTCAGCACAGTTGGAGACCAGATATTGTCTTTGCATTTTCAGTGATATTTGAGAATTTGCAACACTTTGGTAGTGCTTTTCAAATAACATGGAAAATATTTCTGTGTATGGATTACAGTGAAGTAATTTACACAAACTGTCACATAAGATCTAGAACACATTCTTTACAACACTTTCAATTAAGCAGTGTTCCAAAATCCAGTGAATTACAAGACATTTTTCCAATTAATTCACTAGGTCATGGTGGTCTGGAGTGAAAAGTAAATTTAACACCTCACACCTAATGACAAATAAAATGAAGGTATAATTTGGCTTGTATGTGTTATTCTACTATAAGTTACTGAATGCTACAGAATAAATGCAGAAATATTTGAAATTCAAATATGTAAACTAGTATAATCTTCTCTCTGTATACGGTCTTAGTAGTAAGCTAATAAATCTATAAAATTACTACTGATGAAACCTTGATTTATACCCCTACCAGTATACAGGAAAATGAAAATGCTTTTTTCCTGGGGAACAGAAAAAAAAGCAGTATTACAAGAGCTTACCATTTCCCCTTCCAGCTGGCATAAATCTAGCCACTGGTATAGACACCAAGTTATATCACATGTCAAGACAATTACTGATTTAGGTATTTCTTTTAAAAAGAAGCTAAAATATGGTGACTACACAACTCTCAGACCAACTTGCAACTCAAAAATGTTGGAAAAAAAAATAATCTGTGATATTTCTAACACACCATGTGTATTTCTTAGCTGCTAAAGCTGGAAACATGAAGAAATTAACATTGCATTTTTTTAAATATACGTTTTTTACACTGGAAAATTATTTGTTGCATGACTATTCTTATAATAATCTGAATAATCCTTGAGGAATTCAAGCAACACAATTTATCAGATTTAATGCCATTATATGGCAAATTTCACTTTTTAAAAATATCAGCTCTTACCTTGGTCCACAAATAGTGAAGCTAAGGGAACACCCTTCTGATTTTTCATTAAAAGGGTTGACCAAGGGTTGCTGCCATCTGAAAGGGGTCTTACTCTGAAATAACAACAGTCATGTTGATATTACAGGGGATATCACGCTTATATACACTTTGATAGAAAATTACTAAAACATCTTTCTTTTTAAACTATAGACATGCAGTATGCAACTTGAAAACAGAAAAGCTTTCCAAAGGTAAACAAATTGCATATAACAGCACAGAACCATATGATTATAAACTGACACATGCCTTATATATCAGGTATTTCTTGTAAAATGAAAATTTCAGGCCTAAAAAGAAAGCGTAATAAATAATTTCCTATACTAGAAGAGACAAGAAAAAGGATCTCTAGCTTCAGAAAAACTGCTGATCTCCAGTTCTAATTAATCAAAAATATCTGAAAGTGAAAGTGTCCAAGGTGTCTGCCAGTGTAAATGACGTTACTTCTATTGAATTGTTCTTCACGTAAGCAAGGTCAGTCAGTCTTATTTAATTGTACTGGAAGTGCCCACTGGGGGCCATGCTTGCAGTTCCTCAAGTCAATCTTAGGAAGAGCAAGAAACATAGGTCATGAATGCCTGGTAGGTATTAGTAACTCAGCATCCCAGTATGTTCCAAGTCTCAAAAAACAGAGATAAAGAGCAATAGATAAGAGACACTAAAACATTAATGTAAGTAAGTTTAGTACTCAAGTCTATGTCGGGGAGCTGCTCATTATTAATGTAATTTTTAAATCAATTAAAACGCAGGACTGAGTTTTAGCTTTAACTGCAGATCTTCTTACTCATTATCTACATTAGTGATTCAATTACCAAGAACGTTTAGTATTATCAAACAACAAAATATAGTAGACATACTTGTCCTTACAATCTGCACGATCCTTTGTTTGTACTGAACTTGGTCCCCATGTACAACCTCTCTTTTTAAAATTTCTCTTCACATCTTCAAACTCTTCTTGGTGGTAAGTTGTACTCCTTCCCCAAGTTCTGTTGCTTTCATCTGATGTTACTAGAGATTGGATTTAAAAACACAAACAAAAAACCCACACGTAAATAGTATATCTAAACCCAAGGTAATTTCAACAGAGTATTTTCTCCAATGCAAAAACATTCTGAAATAATAATACAAGAAGTAGACAAAATGTGAATCTTTTTCTTTTACAAAAACCACCACACAAGCTGCACTGATCAAAAAAGATGAGCAAGCAAGAAAAATAATTTATTAGCTGACAAGAGACCCAAATTAAAGATCAAGTGGCAAACCAATCATACTTTCCATGCTTCCTTTAATGGAGAACATTATATTTAGGTAATTCAGACAAGTGAGTTAGACTGAGCACTTAAATTTCAATGAAGAAAATGTAGGCTGTGAAACTACTGATATAAACCAAAACAGAATATTCCAATTGTGACAATGATTAACATTTTCTTTCCCACTACCCCAAAACAAATTGTACTTTTAAAGTGTCTAACCTTTATTAAATGCTTAGTCTGTCACTGTCTCAACTGTTGAATTAAACAGAACCAACACCCTTGAAACATAATGAAATCTTGCCTTTTTTCATAACCCCACTGGGAAGTTCATATTCACTTGTGATATCTACATCTTGCTGGTATACATATACACTGTTTCTTCGGCCATTAGTTGTGTGCATATCTGTTTTGGGAATCACTGAGAAAAAAATCAAGAGAATGTAGTAGGCGCCTTAGTCAAGTTGATTTCAGAAATGAAACTGTTTCCTTTATTTTTACCTTTGGGTCGTGAAACCCAGATCTATAAAGAGTTAATTATATTTTGATAGAGGGATTTTACTGCAAAGTTCAGAGGATCCTCTTTTCAAGGCCAGATCTAGGCAAGTAGATTTTCATATATGACTGAATAACTGGAACAGTAACTTGCTCTCAATGGGGCATGCTTACAGCCGTGACAGAAAGACCTAAGAGAAAAATAACTTAGCCAGTTCTAACAACATGATATATTAGGTGGCATTTACATGCCCATGGTTCTGCCACTCTTGCACCACACAGCACTCTGTCTGACTCACCGTACACCTTCTTGCCATCACAGCCTCCCCTGTAATACACTTCTTCACACTATTTTTCAACCACATTCCAGGACCTATGCAACATATATCGTACTGGTTCTTCTCCTCCTTTTACAATACCTTTAAAAATCAGCCATATTTGTTTAAATAACAAGATTTATAACTAACTATATTTTTATTTTAACTTAAAAATTTTGGGATTTGGAAGTTAGTCTTGCTCATGATCAAGTGAAGTGATCAAGTAACCAATTGTTAGATACGCCTGTTCAAATCACCTGTATTTGAACAAGTCTCCTTGAAACAAAGACACTTTGAAGTTAAATCAAGATAAAACATCATTGTGGGAAAGAGCATTTATTTTGCACAGGTGCAGATGGGTGTGGAAGCTAAATTGTTTTCAGTTAGATACTCATGAGAGATCTGATAAGCTTTTAGGTAAAGCCTGCGGATCCAAACCCAGAAACATAAGTGTACTTCTTTTAAAGGAGAGCCTTTAATGTTGTCCTATATGTCCTACAAATAAAAATGTCTGCTTAAACATAAAAAACAAGAAAAAAAAAGAAAACAAAAGAAAAATCCCCAGTGGCACTTAGCATACACACAAGGAGTGGCACTCCTATGGCTTACATAAGGCTATGTATTTAAAAAAAAAACACTCAACTTCTCAGAAACATTACAATACCCAATACTTGCCTCTTTTCTAGCATTTCCATACAGTGCAAGAAGAATCAAAGAAAACAAGGCAGACTTGTTTATATGCAATTATGACATTCTACTAAGAAAAAGTAGTTTCTGCAGTTAAAAAACAACCAAAAAAACCCCACCACATATTTGAAGCTGGGATACCATTATCAACATAGATACTGTGTCAGATAACTTATGTAAAAGACTATGTAATTTCCTTTCTATCTCAAATTTTCATTAAAAGAAAAGCAACACAGGGTTTGTCCACCTCTCCTCCATCCACAATGCATGGGTAGTAATGGTCTACACCCAGTGAATCATATCAGTTATCAGTTACAGTTCAAACAAATAATAGCTACTGCTGCAAAAGACACCACTTCTCCTTTAGACATTAATAATTAAAAAGATTTTGTAAGGCAGAGGTGTTCCAAAAGGAGAGGAGATCTAGTTTCTATACAAACTTTAAACAAAGTTTCAAGCTGATTTTTTTTTTTTTTAAATTCTTTAAACTATCTACCTGCATTTTGATTTCCCCTCCTCTGTATTTACATCTGAACATCTGACAAAGCCAGATTCTGAAGTAATTTCTCTCAGAGGTGACTGCCCTTGCAAGAGAAGATAGTCACCATCCATAAGCAATCACATGGAACAGGTTCCACTCATTTCATATATAGAGAGAAACTTAAAGGCACTCCAGGCTGAGCATGGATAAACAGACAATCTGCTTTGCACAACAAGTCAGACAGTACAGGAATTGTTTTCTACCACTACATATGTCACTCCCAAATATAAATGTAGGTTTCACTGTAACAATATGCTCGGTTTTCTTCCATATTCACAGTTCTTCCACTACATGACCATGAACACACCTTCCCTCTGTCATCAGTGTATATAGAATAAAGTAGACCTACAAGTGTACCCATGTACCCACAATTTAATTTTTGTTTCTTTCTCTTGTTTTCAAAAAACCTAAAGCAAGCTTTCTTCTCTATTTTCTTCTGAGTTTGTATTTGCTTAAAGCTTGCTTCCCCATTTTGACATAAGCAAGCTGGGTTGCTGGCTGATTCTTTGGTCTTTCCAATTTACAAGACTTCCTTATTCTCTGGATCTTCCTTTTTTTTTTCCTTTTTCTTTTAATAGTCCATAATTGATTTCCTTTATCAATTCCTATACCTACTAAAAAGCTGTTTTCCATCTTACATGTGTTCTAAACGTGATGCTTTGCCTTTATAAATTTTGGTTCTTCATTGTTTTATCCCAATCAGTTCACAAAACTGTTCCTGAAGTTATCAAGGAAAGATACCATTTAAAGTATTCACAATAATTTTGAATTACTGAAAATTAATTAGCATTTTAGCAAGATTATCCCTCCCATCAAAGAACAAGTTTAAAATGTTAGAACAAGTTAACGTACCTCGAAGTCAGACTGAAATCTGTCTGGAATCTGATACTATTAATAATGTTTCAGTTATTGTATGGAACAGTCTTTATTAACCAAATGAACAAATAGAAATGGTGGAAACTTACGTTGTATAGCTCGAAGACGAGGAATTATTGTAGGGCTACTAGATGGACTTGAGCTGTTACTGTTTAAACTCCTCCTCTTATCTAGATTAGGAGA
Organism: Cuculus canorus; assembly: GCF_017976375.1. NCBI lineage: Eukaryota > Metazoa > Chordata > Aves > Cuculiformes > Cuculidae > Cuculus > Cuculus canorus. Next base: position 62,071,485 of record NC_071403.1, on the reverse strand, counting down.
GGCCTGCACTGTTATTTTATGCTGGAAATCTGTAAGAGAGCAAAACACATCAGTTTTATTGTTCTCAATTAAAAAAAAAAGCTTCAGAAGATTATACTGCTGTACTTCTTAAAACAATTAAAGCTATATAATGAATTAGACTTGATAGCATAACAGATGTTCATATTAAAAGCACTGACAAACTAACACTCAATTTAACAATTTCAGTATTGAGTCAAACTGGCTTTGCAGCTTTACAGACACTGTATGACAGCTTTGCAGTAACATCAACAAAAGCAGGTAGGTCCAAGTGGACCCGAACTGAGGAGCATTCAAATCACAAACTGTTGTTGGTTTTCACAGAGGGGAAGAAATATGTCAATATTTCATCTCAAATCAACCAATATTCCTGGCCATCAGATTTGCCTTATTTCTTTTAAAACATAATTCATAGACACCATAAAAAGTAGCATTAACAAAGATGTCACATCTACCAGTGTGTCAAAAAAACAAGACACCAAACTACAAAATTACAAATATTTATAGCAATGTAGTGATAAAAGAAGAACAAAAGGCAAGAAGAAAATGTTTTACGAAATAAAATTTTACCATATGCATCTCTCTAATTCCCACCATCAGTGCTATCAGATTGTATGCTATTCTTAACAACAGACACGTATCAAGGATAAGCTTATTTGGATGACTCTTGACAACAAAGAGCTAAGAGATATTCTGAATAAAACCATTTCTTTTATCACTTTTTGAAATTAAACATTAGCAGAACTGGAAACAAAGGACCAAATATTTAGCCTAAACCTGTGATCCACCATGAACCAATCTAACATGTCTGTCTGGGAGGCTGGAGCATGATTTTTATTTTATTTACTACTACTATTATTTTTAAAACAAGGAAAACCAAACTTATTTGACAAGGGCTGAAACAGTACTCTAAATATCACTGCCCTCTTTGTCTCTTTCCAGCTACAAGACAGCTACGATTTGGTCAGAACTGTGCTAGTATGACTTCTTACTGCATTAGTAATGAACTGACAGACTTGACCTGTAAGCCACTGAAAGGAAATCCATCATCACCAGGATGCTTGGTACTGCTTTTGAAGGCTTTCCAACCCTTGGGGTAACCGTGAGTCTCCATAGTGCCATCTCGTGGCAACATTAAAAAGCCATCACTGAACCAGTCCCTGACACTAAAAGAACCCTGACACTCTACAAACACATCTCCTTAGCAAAAGGGACATTTTAATGCATTCATGGGGGGAATTAAATGCTCTACCGTTCACTTGCATTCTGAAATAATATCTTCAGCTGCTGCTACAGTGTTTTCCTGCAAGAAATAAGGCACCGAAGACTGTAACTGCTGTTTTATTTGCAACTGCAAGTAGCAAGCCAATTTGGGCCTGCCACACCTGTACCTCCAGCCTTTACAACGTGCTGCTTTTGTATTATGTATTTGCAAGTTTAGGGCAAACAGTACTAAAATTTGATTATGTTAAAAAGTTGTGGGATGTGATAAAAACATACTTTCTATCTGCATAAGAAGAATTACAGCAAAACTCTGAACTTCAAACCATTCTTAAATCATTTGCCTCACATGCTGTTAACCTTTCCCTGCAAATTTCTAGCTGAATCAGCCACCAGATTCTTCCAGTTGAAACGAAGACTATTCCACAAGAATATTTGATAGCTGTTTTCTCTAGGGCAGAGGATGGGGGAAAGGGTTATACAATTCTTGCCTCCTCCTTTTGCACTATTAGAATAGAAGAACCTGGCAATGAATTAAAACAGTAGTCAGTACTGAAAATATTAACCACGGAACTGAAGCCTGTATACTTAGTTGTAACATATATTCTGAAATTGCAAACCTGATGGCAAACTAATCCTGTGCCCATCTTTCAGTTTTAACCGGCTTCTTTTAAATTTGCCTTTCCTCTTCTTTACATTTGGTTTCTCTTGATTTAACTGGAATATCATGATATTCAGCTCACGCTCTAGTACATCGATTTCACGCTCCGCTAACTGTTGCTCACGGCGTTTAAGTAATTCTTCTTGAGACTTTTGCTGAAGAGCTGCTCTTGTCAACTCCTCTTCTCGTGATCGAAGTTCCTGAAGACAAGATTCACACAATTAAGTAATAATCTGAAGGTTTTATTAAAGGATACACAAAGTGCACAGTATTCCTTTTCTATTTTCATAATGCACTATGTACATGTAACATGCATGTACAACCTTCTGAAAGGCCTCCCTTCTGCATAAACCTAGATTCTGAATCCAGACACAATCAACCATTATATAGATTTCCTTTTAACTGGAGTCACTTTACTTAGGTAGGTGAGCACTGGTGATGGGGATAAACACATATAATCAAAGATTATCAGCTTACAGCCTAGCAGAAAATGTGCTCAAAGTACTTCATATCAGAGCCATTCACAGCATGAGAGCTGCTTTTAGCTAGCTCCCATGCACTAACGAAGCCAATGACCTGACAAATACACTAATGAATGCTTTTATCTTAAGTTTTCTAGCCTTTCCTGTTTTTCAGCCATGTATTAAGTAGCAGTTTTCTATCTAGAAAAGCAATCAGTATTACACGGAATGATGGTTAGTGTAATAGGATAAACCAAGTCATAAGATAGAAGACAGCTGTTTCCTAATTAAAATCTAGCAGCTATCTGTGTAACATCAAACAGCTACTAACCACTGAATTACACCACATAGACTCGCCATCCATCAATCTCACAGAACAGTTGTTCTTTTCCCTTTATTCTTTTGGAGAAGGAAAAGCATTACTGAGGAAGCTAGTTAATTTTTCAGGATAAATGAATCCCTAAGGCTAAACAGCTGTAAACCTACAATCTTAAAATAGTCTTCAGCTTCCAAAATCTGTTAAAATGTAGCTGAAATTTAAATAGACCTCCCTTCAAAGTATGGGGCATATGATAGATGAGACAGACTTACCCAGATATGTTGCAATCAGTACTGCTAATAAAAGAGACTAGAGGAAAAGGAGAAGCTAAGATGACTGACACAGTATGTTTCTCACTATGTCATTTTTTCATTTTTACATATGTCTATGTAACTACTACCTGGATAGAAATGGAAATTAAATTCAAAATAGAAAAAACAGAATTTGAAATTAAGCTATGCTAAAAGTTCTGGATACATATAAGAACCTTATTCCTATTTAAAATTCCTTCATTTTGTCACTGTAGACTCTTACAATTGTGGTATCTTTTGATTAGGTCTTTTTCAAAGCAGACTGCCTACTTCTGCTCACCATCAATGTTATATCCATCAATGTTATATGCCAGCACAATTCCTTAACACATACAGCAGAAGCAAATCACCTATATTTTCTGTACT